>NC_079191.1:111154749-111892874 GCF_029499605.1 Hyla sarda
GCAGTTCTCCTGAATCAGAGCTTGAAAGCAAAGCCGTTGCTAACTTCATCCGTGCTAACATTCCTTCTATCAAGGCCTACCTGACCATCCATTCCTATTCCCAGATGTTGCTCTTCCCCTATTCCTACTCCTACTCTCTTGCCAAGGATCACACTGAACTGGTAAGCAGGACATTCTTTTACCTTATTTTAAAACCCATGAAACCCGGAATTAAAGATATACAGTAGGCTGTTTTATTTGTTCATGGAGAATATCTTTAGTTAAATTTGAAGTCATATATAAAACAGCTAAGACAGTCATAAGGGATTTGTTCTGGTTCACACAGGCCTTAGGCTATATTCACACGTCAGAAATTCTTCATAAAGATGTGGAATTCTGGCCAAATGATGCCGATGCGGAATACCCCATTTTCCTGTATATATATATGCAGATTCTACATGAATTCCACATGAATTTTCAGTGCACACACATAGAAGTTTTTCTTTGATTGCTTTTGTTAAATTTCGTGTGAAATCTGTATGAATTCCACCCAAATTCTGCACGAAATTCATATCAATTCCGCATTTTGGGGAGAAAAATAAACCTCATCTGCATCTGAATTCAGCATACATTTAGAACAGGATCTTTCTTTATGTGAAAGAACGATGGGGAAATTCTGCAGTGTGAATGGGACTGTGGAATCCCATTGAAGTTAAAGGGGTTCTTCGGTGCTTACGTACCTTTTCCCCTATCCAAAGGATAGGGGATAAGATGCCTGATCACGGGAGTTCCGCCACTGGGGACCCCCGGGATCATGCACCCCGTTTGTAATCAGTCCCCGGAGCGTGTTCGCTCCAGGACTGATTACAGGCGACCACCGGGCCAGCGGCGTGTGACACCCCTCAATGCAAGCCTACGGGAGGGCGCATGATAGCTGTCACGCCCCCTCCCATAGGCTTGCATTGAGGGGTGGAGCGTGACGTCACACGCCGCCGGGCCGGTGGTCGCCTATAATCAGCGTGTTCGCTCCGGGGACTGATTAGAAATGGGGTGCCGCGTGCATGATCCAGGGGGTCCCCAACGGCGGGACTCCCGTGATCAGGCATCTTATCCCCTATCCTTTGGATAGGGGAAAAGATGTGTAAGCACCGGAGAACCCCTTTAATGAGTGATAAACACATGCAGAATTTCATGCGGATTTCCAGGCGGAAATCTGTGCGGAAATCCCGATTGTTGGAACATAGCCTTAATTTCAAGATTAGACACTGACCTCCTTTCATGAATTATTATTTTATTGGTAGACTAAACCCAGCCTGTCTTTCATAAAATCATGGATCCATCTAATGTTATTAGACCTAGTTCCATAGGCCCAGGGTAGTCTATCCCTAAATGGTTAAATGAGAGGATAAATGCAAGCTTTACTGCTGTCCTTGTATCTGTATTTCCACAAGCTACTTGATTCAACCCATGAAGACAAGTTATATTATGTGTATATTCTTACATATAGCCTTCATTGATACATACACCCATGTCACGGTCATGTTGTGCTCAGCACTATTTGTATCAGTAAAACATAATTTTTTATTGAAAAGAATGCCAAGGGGGGAAAATGCAAAAAAAAGCCGTAAATATTCACTAGAAAGAAGCAAAATCATGTTAGATATAGAATATCAGAAAAGCAAATGTTTAAATAGATATGACACAATAAATATGATAGAGTTCCACTAAAGATAGTGACTCAATGTTCTTTATCTCAGGGATTAGGAGTGTACAGAAGTAGTATCGGCATACACTGTGACATGTTTTTCCTTTTTGCTATTTAAATATGCTTTACTTCACTATCCATTCAAACCTATGGAAAATATGAATGAGCTGCAATGGTAAACTCTTGCTTTTACTCTGTGTAAATTAACGCTCCACTTGAGTTACTGGAAAATTATCATTACCGGTCTTCTCAAGTCAAATATTCTATATTGTTCTCATAGCAAAGCAACAAGTATTTCTATATGGTTAACATTTAACTCTTCAGTAACTGACACATGTTTACCATGATTCTTTTTTGTAGGCTTCTTAAAAGGGTGCTCCTCTGCCCCAGCATTTGGAACATTTTGTTTCGAGTGCTTGGAGCGGGCGGCTGGGGTTGTGACGTTACGGCTATGACCCTTTGTGACGTCACACCCCCTCAATTCAAGTCTATGGAAAGGGAACCCCTGCTATCAGACATTTTACTCCTAGGCAGGGTACCAGTTTAAGCCTAGGTTTCCACTTGTTTTTTTGATAGCAAAAACCGTAATAAAAATGCCAAAAGGCCCAGATGTTACCTGTAAGTCAATAGGGAATTGCAAAATGCAATATGCGCTGGGCGCTTTTCACTTTGGTGTTTTCTCCCTCCTTTCTGGCGTATTTCTGCAGTTTTGAGCTCAGTAGCCGTTTTTAAAAACTGCAGCATGTTGAGACTGTGGTTTTTTTTGACTGAACTTTTGGGGGGAGATTTATCAAAACCTGTCCAGAGGAAAAGTTGCTGAGTTGCCCATAGCAACCAATCAGATCACTTCTTTCATTTTTAAAGAGAACTGTGAAAAATTAAAGAAGCGATCTGATTAGTTGCTATGGGCAACTCAGCAACTTGTTCTCTGGACAGGTTTTGAAAAATCTCCCCCTTGGTGTTTTCCTTCCATAGAAGTCTGTGGGAGAAAAAAATGGCATTAAAGGGCTATTCCGGGCAAAAACATGTTATCCCCTATCCCCTATCTATGCGGGAGCTGTGTCTCCAGTTTCGGAAACCTCCTGGTTTCTGGGACTGGGGATGTTATGTCATGCCCCGCCTTCTCCATTCATGTCTATGGGAGGGGGCGAGACGACCATCAAGCCCCCTCCCATAGACATGAATTGAGGGGGCATGGCATGACATCACATCCCCAGTCCCGGAAACTTGGAGGTTTCCGAAACTGGAGACGCAGCTCCCGCATAGAATGCGGGTGCTGCAGGGAGATCGGGGGGAGTCTCAGTGGCGGGCCTCCTGCGATCAGACATCTTATCCTCTATCCTTTGGATAGGGGATAAAATGTTTTTGCCTGTAATACCCATTTAAAAATGTAATGTGAGTTTTGCATTTGGTTTTTGCCATTTTTTTCCTTTTTTATTTTTACTAAAGGGTTAAAAAAAAGGGGGGGTGGACACAGGAATAGGAAAAACTGCTAAAAGAGAAAAAAAAGGTAAAAATGGCAGAAAAAAATGCAAAAATGCAGTGGCAGTTTTTCTGTCATTTTTTTTTTTTTCTTTTTGAGGTCAAAAAATACTGGCAAAAAAACTAGTGTAAACCTAGCCTAAGTGTTTGATAGAGAAGAAAGTACAGGCAACTCACCACATTGTTGTAACTTCGTGTTTATTGCTGGGACATGCAGGCAAAGCGGCTCCATGCCACACCAGGATGCCGAACACTGTTGAAGTTCCTGAATGGAAAGAAACAGCTGTCATCGGTTAACGCACTAGTGTTCGGCATCCCTGTTTGGCGTGGAGCCGCTTTGCCTGCATGTCCCAGCAATAAACACGAAGTTACAACAACGTGGTGAGTTGCCTGTACTTTCTTCTCTATCAAATGGATTAGTACATATCTTGACACTGTTATAGTACATGAGCACCACCGCATGAAGATGCACTGCTAGCTAGACTGCCGACAGTGACCATCAAAGGGAGTTCATATAGAGGGATAGCAGTGCCAGCACTTCACTTTCTGTTTTGAAGCCTAAAAAAATTCTTACATGAATCAGTGTAACACATGTGCTTTTTATTATTGCAGAATAATGTTGCCAAGGGAGCAGTTGCTGCATTGACTGGTTTATATGGAACCAAATATACCTATGGTCCTGGTGGAAAAACAATCTGTAAGTTATTACTTTGTTTATTCCAAATTCATCAATACCCGCTTTTGGTTATTTATTACATTCCTGAATGGGGTATTTTATCTAATAACTTCCTTTTATCTTAGAATTTTTTTATCTAACATATGTGGCCTAAACCACACAACCCCTTTATGTGACCTCCCCTGTCGTGGCATATGGGCTTAAATAATATTTTTTATTTCTTTCATTTCAGACTTGGCTGCTGGAGGCTCCGATGACTGGGCTTATGATGCCGGTGTAAAATACTCCTACACCTTTGAGCTTCGTGACACTGGAAGATATGGCTTTGCTCTCCCCGAAAGTCAGATTAAGGCTACCTGTGAAGAAACTCTGCTGGCTGTGAAATACATTGCCAATCATGTACTCAACAACTCCTAAGTGAAATGTATTATTCTGTCAAACCATGAAAGGAAGATTATCCATTTTCCATTTGTATTTAATAGTATCTTTCTAATTCTTTTTGACTCCCTTGGTTATAATTACCAAATTGCAAAAATGAATGTAAATGACTGATAAGGAAAAATAAAGGAATATCAGTAGATAAATAATTTTTTATGATATTTTTTAATCATAGTAAACAAGTAAACTAACAAGTAGAAATAAATCACATCTGTATGGGATCAGAAGGAGATATTCATGGATAAATAAAAAGCAGACATATTTATGGGAATATGTTTTAGGCCTTCAGAACTGCTGACAGGACTATACACAAGAAAAGGAAATGAGTGCTTGTCTACCTTGTGTTCTGTTCATGGAACCGGCATAACAAAAAAAACATATTTTAATGGACCGGCTGCCATTATGGCAAGTGCCTAGGAGACTTTTATTGCTTTTCCTTTGTACCCCAATTTTCACCTTGACTAGGGGATGAACATTGTGGAATTAAAAGTGCTATGCCACATAGGTAGCAGTGAGGTACTTTTATATAACCATGAGGTATAGGCACCTCAGGGCAATGCGTGTGCAGCAAGTGCATTAGTGACAGCAAGACCTGCTGTGAGACTTGGTGGAGGCAGTGGCATCACTAGAGAGGGTGTCACATGGTGCAGTAGAAAACACCCCATAACATTATGGTCTGCCCTGTTCCTCACTTTTCTAATCTTCCCTTCATTTTCCTGCACAGAAAGAGAGGCTTAGTGAGAAGACACAGGTAGCACATAAGTGTTATATGTACTAACAGTGTTAGGGTGTTGCAGCACTTGGTGGTGACCCCATCCCTCATAGGGATGTCATCTGGTGCTGCCCGAACCCCCATAGTAAGGCCACTGGGTGAAGGTCTGAGCCTTGGCAGACAACAAAATGCATCCAAAAAAGCATACAAGGCCAAAGGACTGACTAGAAAAAGTGGACCCATAAATTTACCATGTGAGGCCAGTGCTGCTAAAATGTGAGACAGACAAAAACTGTCTGACTTTGCAAGTATAATAAAAAAAATAAAAGAGTACAGCACTCACCCATTCCAGGATGTGATCCACTTGCAATTTGTATGTGATCTTTGCCCCTATGTTTATTTTTAACAGCAAGTAAAATGACTGTCGTCTCAGGTTTTCCCAGGTTGCAGTGCTGCCCGCGACATTATATCACTGTCTTTGCTTCATTTGGTAGAGGGAGATCATTCTGCAAGAATTTTATTTTTGCAACAGCTGGAGGCACCATGATTGTTTGTTGCATTGAAGGGATCACAGGTGTGTTTCAATGGGTGGGGTGGCTGATGTGTGGGAGAGGGAAAAGTGACCTCACACTTACAAATAAGAAATCATGGGACATGTAGTTTAATGGAACAAACTCCAACAGGAAATAGCCAGTTCACAAAAGATATCCACAGCATTATGGTAATCTTACAAAATAGCCATTTAGCCCCAAGGCAAGTACAGATCCTTCCTAAGCATGTCCATTACTGTCTGGCAGGTTCATACTAAAATCACCTTATGGTGGATTACTCCTTTTAAGTGCTACCTGGAAGAGAAAGCATCATATTCAGGGACTGTGGCCTTGGACTGTGATAAAAGGCACTGCTCTCTATAGGGGATATTTATAAAAGCCTGTGCAGAGGAAAATGTTCCCAGTTGCCCATAGCAACCAATCAGCTTTCTTCTTTCATTTTTAAGAAGGCCTGTGAAAAATAAAAAAGAAGGGATCTGATTGGCTGCTGTCTGTGGGCAACTAGGCAAGTTTTTCTCTGCACAGGTTTTGATAAATCTCCCTCTGTATATCTGCAAATGTGACTTAGATAAGTCAGAAATATGAAGTTGAGGGGGTCGAAGTGATTCTGGAATTGAATAGGACACTGGCTTTTGAATCCCTGCAAACTTAGATGGAACTTATTTTAGAAAGGGATGTCACTTGCGACCCATAATGGCACAGTAGGTTCTGACAAAATCCATCAGCTGTCTTGAGGCATGATTTGACCTAGGGTCTAGAGAGAAACCTTATAACAACTGTTCTGCTCTTCAACAGACTACCCACTAAGTGTTAGAGAAACCAACAAGATGTGCACCTCTTCTAGAGACTGTATACGCTATGCTGGTATATCAGTTAAAGTGACAGTGACTGTCAAACACGTGTAGGTAAGAACATAGAGGTTTCCTGTTTACACCATATAGTGTCTGCAACATTCTATTGGGGTAAAACACCACACCCCTTAGAAAACAATGAAGAAGGTTTAAATCATTTAAGTTTTTCTTCTCCATCTTTACCTAGATTTCCAGGACAACTAGTACTAGTGGATAAAGAACCTGTGATGGGGACACACAAAGGAGGGCCCTATTACTGTCTGGGAGCACACAAGGCAATTATTACTGTGTGGGGGGCACATTTGGGATACCCACAAATGGAGAGTGACTCATATCAAAGTGCTTTCTCCCATAATCTATTGCATCCATTTTATTTCAAAATGTTATTTATTTTAAAATATCAGAAAGTTAGATAACTGTACATGTACCTAGGATTTACATAAATCATAGATCATTTCTTTACATGATAGGTGCACGTAGACTGTTGGGCCACATACCTACCCAAACTCCACAACCTTCTAACTGCAGTGTTGAAATGATTACACATGGATATTCTCTGCATTATCCTGTCCTATTTTGTATTTGTCTTTCAAGGGCAACCAGCCTTCTTGGGGGACTGAGTTTGTGATGTTGTAAAAATGCAATATTCTAGAAATCACAAACTTTGAATGACCAACTTCTCTTGCTATGGCTGATAGGGTCACCCCTTTGGCCTTCATCTGGACAACCTGCTGCCGAGGGATTCAGTCACTTTGGAATGGCACAGCATTTTTGCAAAGTCGGCGAAAACTGGAAAGTTAGGCTGCCAGTTAAATAGGGTTTGTCAGATCATTAAGGAAATTAGTATCAGTTACCAGATTAGCACCAATAACATGCAGGTATCTGAACTTTTTGAAATATCTCATTTACATATTTATTCTGTGCTTTAGACTAAATACAATTTATGAAATAAGCTTAAAATACTGCTATTTTACTCATGTTAGTATATATTCACTTAGGACTACACTCTGACCTTGACATTTAGGAAATTGTGTGTTGTTCTCTAATTTTTATCTCCAGTGTATGTGCCGTACAATACTAATACTAAGCAGCCAATACTATGTCCAGTCTTCCCCATAAGACCCATCTGCATAAGGGTCTATTCACACAGCAGAATTTCCACATGCAGAATTCTGCACAGATTTCGAATGCGGATTCCACTTCAAATTAAAGCCCAATAACTACTATTGGATTCCGCACTCCCATTCACACGTTTGCATTTCCACATGCGGATTCCGCACAGATTCTGCACAGATTCCACACCAATTCCGCACAAAATCCGCACAAGCCAGAAACCATCCAAATGAATGCGGAAGTGGAATTGGTGTGGATGTGCGGAAATTCTGCCATGTGAATAGACCCTAAGGCTTGTCTGCATGCTACTGGGAATGGCTTAAATCAGTCAGAAGGTCTCTATTTCTGTGATCTAATAATAAATATGCCAAGTCATGCCTATTGTGGTTTCCCAGCACCAAATGCTGTCCTGTAGCTTCAGACTGCTTCGGGCAGACTTGCAGCACAGGTGTTGGGCCCACAGAAAGACTTGCTTATCAAATCCCAGCACTTTGTTAAGAGTTCATTTATTTTTATACCTATGCTGTTATGTTATTTTCATATGTGTTATTTAAATGTGTTATGGTGAAAGGAACAGTGTACCCCCATGTTACTCTACCTGCCAATGGGAACCCCAAAATTCTAGTCCATATAGTGTAGTGGAGGGAGGAGTTGTCCAAGTTCAGAGTTGAGTCTGGTCTGAGCATCAGTGTGGTAAAGGTGTAAGGGGTGTTGTGTGCTCAAGGGAAGGCCCAGATCAAATCTACTATCCGGTTATTCTTCAAGGATCATCCGCACGGTGGAAATTCATGCCCTGGCGGAGGAAGCTACAAGACCTTCACAGAACTCTACCATGATCAATCTTCAAGTCTCTCAAGTCAGTATCAATTTATTGGGTGAAAGCACCACAAGTCCCAGCAAGGCAACAGAGCTCCCAAGGGGTTACACTGCATCCTCTCACTCTCCATCTTACTGTCTGTGTAATACCATCTGCACCCTGCTCAGTAAAGACAGTTATCTGTAACCTGACGTCGGTGTGTTCCTTTATTCCTGTTTCTAGCCCAGGAAAAGCTGTCTCCAACCTCTGACCCTGGCGTCATGAAGTGATAAGGTATTTCCTTACACCTCCCATGGTACCACACTATGTCTTAAAGTACAGAACTTTATCATACCTGCATAGCTCTAAAGCGAAGACAATGAGATGCAGAGATGCATTACCAGAAACTATATAAACATCAGGCAACACTTATTAAGAGCAACTAAATATAATCTGATTAGGTAATGAATAAATGGTTACTATAAAGGCCTCTTATCCCTGAAAATTCATCATCCATTTGTTAAAGCTTGTTGTGAGAATCACTGTTCTAATGTAGATACAAGGAATGCTTGTTCCTTGACCTTTCGACACTGCTTGCTTAACAGTACTAATATTTGGAGTCTCCATTATGGAGACAAACTAGAAGACATTGCAACTTTGGCTTAGCAATGTAGTGCTATATTATTTTTATTATAATCTAATCTCTTTGTCTGGCATGTCACACTGGGTTACAGGAAAACATGAGTCATAGGTAACCAAATTGTCATACATTAATATGTCAACATTGGTACAATTGTAAGCCTAAAACTGCCAACATAGTCCTCATAATCAAGGGACATGATGCAATGAAACATAAAATGGTCAAATATGAGTCAATAAATTATATTAAAACACTATATTAAACTCTTCCATGTGACCCAGTTCCTAAAATTCATAAGAAATCTGGATCATTATGCTCAACATTGGGGATGAGCAAATCGAATCTGACGAATCCTAATTGATTACGAATTTCAGGAAAAATTTGATTAGTAACGAATGTGAATATTGCCACGATTCGATCGTGCAAATCGCTTCATTAAACTCCATTTAATGCGGTCCAGGCTCCAGGGCATCTAAAATTCGGATCCACATGTGAGGACATGGGGCAAGGAATCCTGGGAAGGCGGGAACAAGGGTCGGCAGGATGACCCTGAATCACATGCAGCATGCAGCCTATCAGCAGTCAGCACCCTTGTGATGTCACAGCCCTATATAATCGGCAGCCATCTTGCGGCCACTCACATCAGCGTTCTATTGCAGAGAGAGAGGGACAGAGAGCAGTGTGCTCCACAGAAAAGCTTTTTTACAGCAGCGATTCACCTCAAGCCCAAATCCAGCCTAGAAGCACTGATAAGGAAGGGAGAGAGATTAAGAAAGTGCAATTGCCGGTGTATTTCAGCCGTGATTCACCTCAAGCCCAAAACCAGCCTAGAAGCACTGACAGGGAAGGGAGTGAGAGAGAAAGTGCAATTTTGAGTCTAGTACACAGAAACAGTGTGCTGCAGTACTGGTGTGTACAACAACTGAAAAGCTAATAGTAGTCAGCCATTAAGTGTGAGCAAAAGATTAAAAGCATATTGTCCTCTATTAAGTGTGACCTGTGCATACATCAAAGTGGTGTACCATTTTGTTCCTGTTTAAGTCTTAAATGGGCACTGTCATGAAATCTAAAAATTGATATGTTGTAGTACTTAAGTACTACAATATATCTCTAATATACTTTAATTAAAAAAAGTGATTTTAAAACACTTTGAAATTCGGGCACTAGGGGTCGCCCTCCTAGTGGCCGATTGCATTCGGCAGTGACGTCACTAATGAATTTCGACTCGTTGAAGCCTGGCAACGAGTTGGGATTCATTCACTGCGGAGCGAGCGCTTTGAAGGAAGAGGACGCGCGCAGGCTCCCTGGCCTCGCACGCCGGCCCCGGCTCCCGGCGACAGGTAAAATTACTGTTCTCAATGCTTATGCTTATGCTTTTGCAGGGGGAGGGGGGTAGTGGGTTTAGTGGCACATCGGGGGCCAGGGGGGTTGCAGGCTGCGCGTCGGGAGAGGGATGTGCGGCCATCACGGTGTTCACCTATACAGTATGCCTCCAGTTGTTTCCCCACTACAATTCCCAGCATGCCCTGACAGCCAATAGATGTCAGGGCAAGTTGGGAATTGCAGTGGGGAAACAGCTGGAGGCACCCTGTATAGGTGAACTACGGGCGGAAGTGTGCACACTACCAGGCAGACAAAAAGGCATTTTTAATATGTAAAAAAAAAAATTAAAGGCAGGGAGGGGGTTAGGGATAGATGGGTAATAGGCAGGAACAGAAAAAAGAAAAAAGTGATGGTAGGAGCTACCCTTTAAAGGCCTAGATACTGTGAAAGGCTAGGCAAATGTACACACAGACAAATACTGTTTTAAGCGTAGTGGAGTGCATTGTACTCCCCTCATAAGTGCATTCCACATACGTACATCTAAGTGGTGTACCATTTTGTTCCTGCTAAAGTCTTTAGGGCCTAGATACTGTGAAAGGCCAGGCAAAAGTACATACCTGCTGGTGTTGTAGACAAATACTGTTTTAAGCATAGTGGAGCATATTGTACTTCCCTCAAATACGCACTAAGTATGTCAGGCAGAGAAGTTCCAGGATATGCACAGAGGAGTGGCAGAGGCCTAAATTCATCAGGCAGAGGTCGCAGGAGACAAGGGGCGAGTGGCAGCAGGAGTCGCAGTGAGTGGCCTGAGCTCCCGGTATCAGCTAGCAGTCGTGTCTCGACCAGCAACCCATCTGCCGTCATTGACTGATTAACATGGTCATTTACTTCATTACAAGGGATATCTGACATCCCCAGTCAATAGTCAGTGGGTTCCTCAGGCAGAAACCTCAGTTGGCATGGCCCAGGAGAAGTCCCTGTCCCCCCATTGCCTCTTTCCTATGCTGTTCCCTCTCCCACAGAAGTACCTTATGCTGTTGGTTAAGCTCCAATATTCAGTGAGGACTGTCAGGGACCGACCGGGGAGACAGGGAGAGTGAGCCCTAAACGGACCGTAAAACATCTCTCCCTGCCTACTTGCCCATCCATCCTAAACGATGGATCAACAACTGGGCGTCGTTCCCTTCCTGCGCTAATGTGTAGTGGCGTAAAAACACATAATATACATAGTCGGTCACAGGCCAGAACAGAAACTGAAAACTACTAGAAAACCAGATATACCAAACAGAATTCAAATACTAACAGGGCAGAATATAAACTCACAAACAGAGCAGAATATAGTGAATCAACAAACAGTTCATAAACTGGGTATCAGATAAACAGCAGACATGATAAAATGAACAAGACTAGGCATGATATTTGTATACAGCAACATCCAGGAGATGAAGGGGATAAACAGAAGAACTGAGAGCCAAAACACTAAACTGATGAGGTAAGTTACTAAAAAACTATCACAAGCAGGTACTAGTACAAAGGACAAAGATCAGATCAACCAAACAGGATATAAATATAGGGCACCATTCACACTGGGACACAGAACAGAAAAACTGGACTCCCCACTCCACTAACAAAGTAGCCATTAATAATAAAGCCAAATAGACTACTAGCGTGTGGCACACTCCACAGTGTGGTCAGAAGCTGACCAAGTAGGAAAACAGAAATATAAAACACAGAACTTCATATAAACGGATACAAGAGAAAACACAGTGTGAACAGACACATAGCAGAAAGGATATATGAATTCTAAAACTCACTAATGTAACACAGACTAAAATACAAGTAGCATGCTATATAACCATGGCTAGAAACCCAGATAAAATGACAAGATAAATACAGGGTAAATGCTCAAGCAGACATAGTCAGATGGCAGGGGGGACAGGGAGAGTGAGCCCTAAACTGACCCTAAAAAAATCTCTCCCTGCCTACTTGCCCATCCATCCTAAACGATGGATGGACAACTGGGAGCCAGTCCCTTCCTGCGCTAAAGTGCAATGGTGTAAAAAAACATAATATACATAGTCGGTCACAGACCAGAACTGAAACAGAAAACTACTAGAAAACCAGATACACCATACAGAATACAAACACCAACAGGGCAGAATATAGCACAAACAGACGTAGAAGTATTGCCAGCACAATAACCAGCACCAGAATGCAGGAGAACTCAGGTTAAATAAACACACCCGAGTTTCACATTCATTCAGCACATTAACTATTCCCTATCCAGGTAGAATAGTAAACTGCTTTGAACAAACTGGTGTGTGAATACACACCTAAACAGAAAAATGCAAAAACAAATAAACAGACATTACAAGGATAATCTACTAGAGGACAGTCAGCCCCTACTGCCCAGCTAAGAAGTGGTGGAGACATCTGCTGCTTCCTCCGCTAGGGGGGCAATTAGTGATGAGGAGAGTGGCATAGGAGGTGGTGTTGCGAGTGTTCAGGCTCCTGAAGCAGACACTTTTGAGGAACCTGAGGAGGACATCAGTGACATGGAGACACATCTCAATGATGATCAAGCCACTCTTGGGGTAGACGACCTGCTTCGGAGCAGCCTACCTTCCCGGGAGGTAGTGGAACAGGGGTTCCTGGAGTCAGCGGCTGTAGATGTCAGTCAGTGCGGACTGTTGGTGGGAAAATCAGCTACTCTGCAGTGTGGCAGTTTTTCATCAAGCAGTCGGAGGAGGATAACATGGCCACATGCAAGATGTGTCGGCAGAAGGTCAAGCGTGGACAGGGTCCCAATGTTGGTACCACGGCCCTGTGTTAACATATGCAGCGTAACCATAAAGCGGCCGGGGAGAACTGTGGCACCTATGTAGTGGTCCAGCCTGCTGCATCACCCAGTGGCATCACACAAACAGCTGTAACTACAGTCAGGGACAATACATGTCCTTTATGGCCCACTGGGTACATGTGGTTCCTGCATAGCCAAAACAGCAACTTGGACAGGTCAAGCCGCTACCGCCTCTACGCTCTCAGGCCGTTGGTCCTGTGACAGTGTGCACCTCCGTCTCCTCATACTCCACCATGTCCTCAGCCTCCACTGCACGGACAAGTCTCAGTGCCCCTCCAGCATACCATGTGTGCAGGGCACAGTAGTGTCCCGCTGTTCTTCACATGGTTTGCCTTGTTACACAGGGGAGAAACTGTTAAAGTCATTCCTCAAGAAATCGAATCATTTCTTACTCCACTAAAATTGGAAATGGGGACCATGGTGACTGACAATGGGAAGAACATCTTGTCTGCGCTGCCACAAGGAAGCGTGAGCCATGCGCCCTGCATGGCACATGTGTTCAATCTGGTTGACAAGCGGTTCCTGAAGTGTTCCCCCCATCTGCAAGACATCCTAACAATGGGAAGGAAACTTTGCATGCACTTCAGCCACTTGTACACCGCAAAGCACACCCTTCTTGAGCTGCAGCATCAGAACAGTATCCCCCAACATAGTCCGATTTGCAACCTTTCCACCTGTTGGAATTTCCCCCTCCATATGTTGAGAAAAGCCATCACCGATTTCTTGATGATCCAAGTGGATAGGGGGACCTCCCTGTGTAACTTCAAAGTCAACCAGTGGCAGCTCATACGTGACACCTGCCGTATGCTCAGGCCCTTTGAGGAAGCCACCTTATTAGTCAGATGACAGGATTTCGGGATGAACAACGTCATTCCACTGCTTCATTTACTACAACACGTGTTGGAAATGATGGCTGGTCAGGGCATTGGAGACATGGCACCTACATCTCACGGCCACATGAGCCCTGTGGGGGCTGAACAGGAGGAGGAGGATGAGGGGGAGCACAGTTTAGGTTTTGTGAAATAGGCAGTTTTTCCAGTCATCTGACAGGAGAGGAGGAGTAGGGGCAGCTAGAGGGTTATGAGGAAGGTGAGACATAGAACCCAGACACACCGTGGCAGTATGCAGTGGAGATGGAGGCAGGGAGTCCCTCCGAGTCACTTTCACAAATGGCACCATGCATGCTCACTTGCTTGCGTAGTGACCGCCGAATTGTCACCATTGGGCAGCAGAATGACTTCTGGCTCTCCACCTTATTGGACCCTTGCTACCGACACAAAATGGGTGCCTTTTTTACACCCAATGAGAGGGAGGACAAACTGACCTTATATAGAGACATCCTACATAGTCAGTTGGCCGATTCCTATCTGCGCCATCGTTCATTCTCTCGCAGGTCTGACTTGGGGGGCCCTCTGCGCTCACCTTCCACTGCCGGTATCAGCTCCATCAGCCGCAGCCTGAGTCTACAGTCGCTGATGAGTAGCTTTCTTCACCCGCATAGTGAAGAAACTGAACAGCAGCAGGTAGACCTGGAGCAGGACTTGAACCAGCAGGTGGTGGCATACCTTGACATGACCATGCCAACACACCTTAAAGTCCCCTGGCCTTCTGGGCAGCCAAATTGATTTGTGGCCGCAACTGGCAGAGTTTTCCCTGGAAAAGCTGTCCTGCACGGCCAGTAGTGTACCCTCAGAGCAGGTGTTTAGTGCGGCAGGGGCTATGGTAACCCCAAAGAGAACTCGTCTGAAACTGACCTTTTTGATGATGAATCAGGCATGGATCAGCCAGGATTTCTACCCACCAATGCCTGATGCATCAGAGTAGATCGATCATGGTGCCACACCAACACTTCACAAATAGGGATAATGCAAAACATATTTAAGGTGCTGCTCCCCAGTTACAGACTTTCCTCTGCATCAGACCACAAGTAAGTATTGAGAATATGCATTAGCTAAAACTTAACTTTTATTAGGATAAAATATATGTACCCAAATCTTTGAAATCAAACAAAAGGAAAGGTGTGCAAAAAACACCATGTGCCACCCATAGTATCAAGTATTGATGTGATGCAAAGACCTCTAAAAGGTGGAAGGGAACAACGTATGGACCACTGTAACCAGTGGGTGTAAAAACTTCCCCTGTAAGCCCCTACTCTCGCATTATTAATTCCCTTCTTGGCAAGTGTTAAAAAGGGCGGCCCAACACAGAAACCTCTCCCATTTTCCACCTACAAACACTGCCATTTAACGGGGTTTTTAGGTTGAAATAGGGAGAGTTACCTGTGTAGGACACCATTTTTAGGGCAAGTAACACTTGCCAATAAGGGAATTAAGAGGGCGAGAGTAGGTCCTTATAGGAGAAGTTTTTAACCCACCTGCTACAATAGACAATATGTCTTTCCCTTCCACCTTTTCGAGGAAAGTGTTACTCGTCTTAAAAAGGTAATATCCAAAAAAGAGGGGCACAAAATACTGACCTATGGTCCAACCTTGTCTCTGGCATACAGAGAAAAATAAATAATACCCAAGAAAATTACACAGAGACAAAAAATAGTGAAAAAGTATATATAGTCTTTATTAGTAGTGACTGATTTTAAAAACAAAATTTAAAAGGAACGACAGTGGACAGACTACTGAGGCGTCTGGAGGAGGGATAGAAACAAAACTGGGCTACAGAACATCAATAAGAAATGGGAGATAATAAAGTGACCCCCATCCGGGTGTATATACATGAAAAAGGTATAGGCTGTACAAAAATATACTAGCAATTAAATACCAACATATGTAAACATATACACTCAGAATGGCTATATAGATGTAAATCCCGTATTGCACAATGCCCAGAGACAAAAAGTTTTTTGTGACCGCACCATGGAAAAAGAAAATGAATAAAGTATGCAATTATGAGAGTGATAAGCGGGTGAAAGGATAGAGAGTCCCAGGAACCGGGATAAAAACATACACCAATGTTCAACAATCACCGGAATCCTGGAAAATATGACTCAAGTATAAATCACCCATCTCACATCACAAGAGCATACAGCGGACATCTTACCCTAATACAGAACGCCACCCCTACAACGTTGTTTCGCAACAAGCTTCCTCAGGGAGTATATGGTATGAAAGGGAGGTAGATATTTATATACATGTGTAGCCAATAAGAATACAAAACACATACAAAGCAATCAGGGCACCTGAGAGGAGAATCCAATGTGAACCAGCGTCCGAACGCCATTACAGTCATCACTGCGCATATTCGGCGTGATGATGATGCAGTGCGTCCACTGCGTCACCACGCCGAAAGCTCATAGCGCAGCTCCGTACTCACGAAAAGGTGTGGGATGTGCGGCGAAATCTCGCGCATGCGTATCACGCTGAGACAGCACGTAACGGCCATCTTGGATGTGGGAAACGGAGCTGGCAGCATTATTGCAGACATCCTTAGGAAAACATACAGCAAATAGAGGTGAGGTGTGTGCGAAAACGTGAGAGAAAGCAGTGACATGCAAAAAGTGAGAAGTGCAAAACCAAAGTGCCATGCCGTGATTGTTGTACATAAGTGCAATACATATATTACAGTGACGACCAAATATAACAATATGGAAATATGTAGGAAATATATCTATAAGAAGATATATATATAAAAATAAAAACTATATATATATATATATAGATATAAAGATGTGTGACAAGTGCAAATATGTGTGTGAAATATGCGGATACATAGAAAAAACAAATGTGAATAAATATTAATCGATATGTGCAAACACATTAATGTGAAATACAAAGGGCTCACTATAAAAATATATATGAGGTGATAGAGGGTACATGTAGATGAATATTCACCAATAAATTAATGTGAGCCACAAAGGACTCACTGGAGAATATATAATATTCAAATGATGTGATAAGGGATACGTCTGCTGACATATTTATATGAAATATGAAAAATATACTGTGTGCATGTATCGGTGAATTTTTAGATGTTGGATAAAACCAGCCATTTCCTGGACTGCTGCAAGGATAATTTCATAAGTTCGTATCTTCCATCGGATCCGGTTAGGGTGCCCTGAAGCAAGGAAAGGGGATAAAAAGAAAAGTGGTAGGGAAAAGAAGGGAAAGGGGAAAGCAAAAAGGAGAAAAAAGGAGAAAACAGGGGAGGACAGAGACAAGCAAAAAGAAAAATGAAGAAAGATAAATAAAAACAAGGGAAAAAGAGAGAAAAAAGAGAGAAAAAGGGGGGAGGCCAAGAAAAGTAAATAAGAACAAGAGAAAGAGAAAGAAAGAGGGGGGAACCAAGAAAAAACAACAAAAAACAAAAAAACAAAATAAGACATAATGACTACAAAAGAACAAGTTAAAATCAATTAAAACCATATTAAAGTAGAAAAATTAAAACCGGACCAGGTGGCAATACCAAGGGAATAGAAACAAAATAAATCATGTACGTAGAAAGGGCGCAAAACTATTGTGCTCATTAAGCCCATACGGGGTCACAGTTTTCAGGGTAAAAATCCACCTTGATTCCTTCTGTGCGAGAATTTGGCGCCAGTTACCACCCCTAGGGCCAACCAAGACCCTGTCTATGCCTCTTACCTTGAGGAGTTTGCTGTCACACCCATGATGTTCTCGAAAATGACGAGGTATTGTTTTCAAAGTAGATAGATCTTCAGTGTCTCTTGCAGCCTCAATCCCCAGGACATGTTCACGTACCCTTCTCCTCAGTTCTCTAGAGGTGAGACCAACATATATTAGGTGGCAGGGGCAAGTGGCGTAATAAATTACACCAGATGTGCAACAATTGATGGTGTGTGTTATAGTAAACTTCTTTTCCCCAGAGGAATTAAGAAATTCTTCAGCTTTCTCTACATTCGGGCATGCTACGCATCCCCCGCAGGGCCTACAGCCCCATTTGGAACCCTTAGAGCCAAATAGGCCAGTGCTCTGTCTGCTTTTATGGTGACTATGCACCAGTAAATCTCTCAGATTCTTGGCTCGGCGATATGTGATAGAAGGTTGATTGGATAGATATGATTTTAAGACCGGATCCATTGTCAACACCGACCAATGTTTTCTAAGTGCCCGTTGTACTTGTCTCCACCTAGTGTTGTACATAGAAATGTACCTCACCTGTGTGTCTGATTTCTGTTTCTTTCTCTGGGTCAGAAGAGTAGGTCTTAAAGTGGATTTTGCTCTGTTGTATCCCCTTTGGATGTCAGCACTTCTATAGCCACGTTCCTGGAAGCGGTCTTTAAGGTCCTTGGCTTGCTGTTCGAAGAACTCCTCATTAGAACATATTCTCCTCATTCTGAGGAATTGACCTATGGGAATATTGGAAATCAGTGACTTCGGATGGGAGGAGGATGCATGGAGCAACGAGTTAGTTGATGTTTTTTTGCGAAACACATTTGAGTGGATAAATCCACTGTCATCCACGTTCAGGGACACGTCCAGAAAATCAATGTTTTGTCTCCCATATTTATATGTCAATCTGATATTATAGATATTATCATTCAGATTAGACATAAAGATAGACAGCTCATCTGGAGTCCCAAGCCACAAAAACAACACGTCATCTATGAAACGTCCCCATAAGGATATCCTCTCAATTAGGGGTACCGGGTCGATCATGAAGATCCTCCTCTCCCACAACCCCAGAAAGAGGTTGGCATATGAGGGCGCACAGGCCGCCCCCATTGCCGTTCCTTGGAGTTGTAGGTAGAGGAGGTCCTGTTCGCGAGAAAGCTGATGTTTAAAAAGATATTTCATTCATCCCAAATGGGAGCCCAACTTCACACCGCTGATGAGATCGAAGCAATTGATGCACTTAATTCACTTTTGGAAGAACAGGATGACACAGCTACAGGTAAGTTCCCAAAAAACTTACTATTACCATCCAGATCATTCCCCCAACTGTCTCAGTATCCTAATATAGACATCTTTGTACAATTAGTTTCAGCGGAGTTTGAAAAAATCCCCTTTACAAAAGCACATGACAATTTGACGTTTAAACAACGTCAAGCATTAAGGGACCTGGGCAGAATGGACAACATTGTCATCAAACCCTCTGATAAAGGGGGAAATGTCGTCCTCTGGCCCAGGTCCCTTTATGAGAAGGAGGCATTGCGACAATTAAAAGATGTGTGTGCTACAAGCGCCTAACTTTTAATCCACTAACCAAATACAAGGAGGATCTTTTTTGTATCCTGGATGAGGCTTGTACGAATGGGGTCTTAAGCAGGAAACAAGTGGAAAGTTTGTTACCAACCCATCCCATGATTGCGACCCTTTACCTCTTACCTAAGGTTCATAAACAGTTAGTTAATCCCCCTGGGAGACCGATTGTGTCTGGTAATAACTCTCTAACTGAACCGATTTGCAGGTATATTGACTACTACTTGAAACCGATTGTGGAATCCCTCCCCTCACATCTTAAGGATACGACAGATGTCCTCAAGCGACTTGATGGTATACAGCTGGATGAGTCTACCCTAATAGTCACATGTGACATTGAATCTCTGTACACATCCATTCGACACACCGATGGCATGGAAGCGGTACGAATCTTTCTCTCGATGACGGACCTGGATCCAGACCTATGTAAGTTGATACTGGACTTATTACAGTATGCACTTACTCATAACTTCTTTCTATTTAGGGACCTCCTCTACCTACAACTCCAAGGAACGGCAATGGGGGCAGCCTGTGCGCCCTCATATGCCAACCTCTTTCTGGGGTTGTGGGAGAGGAGGATCTTCATGATCGACCCGGTACCCCTAATTGAGAGGATATCCTTATGGGGACGTTTCATAGATGACGTGTTGTTTTTGTGGCATGGGACTCCAGATGAGCTGTCTATCTTTATGTCTAATCTGAATGATAATATCTATAATATTAGATTGACATATAAATATGGGAGACAAAACATTGATTTTCTGGACGTGTCCCTGAACGTGGATGACAGTGGATTTATCCACTCAAATGTGTTTCGCAAAAAAACATCAACTAACTCGTTGCTCCATGCATCCTCCTCCCATCCGAAGTCACTGATTTCCAATATTCCCATAGGTCAATTCCTCAGAATGAGGAGAATATGTTCTAATGAGGAGTTCTTCGAACAGCAAGCCAAGGACCTTAAAGACCGCTTCCAGGAACGTGGCTATAGAAGTGCTGACATCCAAAGGGGATACAACAGAGCAAAATCCACTTTAAGACCTACTCTTCTGACCCAGAGAAAGAAACAGAAATCAGACACACAGGTGAGGTACATTTCTATGTACAACACTAGGTGGAGACAAGTACAACGGGCACTTAGAAAACATTGGTCGGTGTTGACAATGGATCCGGTCTTAAAATCATATCTATCCAATCAACCTTCTATCACATATCGCCGAGCCAAGAATCTGAGAGATTTACTGGTGCATAGTCACCATAAAAGCAGACAGAGCACTGGCCTATTTGGCTCTAAGGGTTCCAAATGGGGCTGTAGGCCCTGCGGGGGATGCGTAGCATGCCCGAATGTAGAGAAAGCTGAAGAATTTCTTAATTCCTCTGGGGAAAAGAAGTTTACTATAACACACACCATCAATTGTTGCACATCTGGTGTAATTTATTACGCCACTTGCCCCTGCCACCTAATATATGTTGGTCTCACCTCTAGAGAACTGAGGAGAAGGGTACGTGAACATGTCCTGGGGATTGAGGCTGCAAGAGACACTGAAGATCTATCTACTTTGAAAACAATACCTCGTCATTTTCAAGAACATCATGGGTGTGACAGCAAACTCCTCAAGGTAAGAGGCATAGACAGGGTCTTGGTTGGCCCTAGGGGTGGTAACTGGCGCCAAATTCTCGCACAGAAGGAATCAAGGTGGATTTTTACCCTGAAAACTGTGACCCCGTATGGGCTTAATGAGCACAATAGTTTTGCGCCCTTTCTACGTACATGATTTATTTTGTTTCTATTCCCTTGGTATTGCCACCTGGTCCGGTTTTAATTTTTCTACTTTAATATGGTTTTAATTGATTTTAACTTGTTCTTTTGTAGTCATTATGTCTTATTTTGTTTTTTGTTTTTTGTTTTTTGTTGTTTTTTCTTGGTTCCCCCCTCTTTCTTTCTCTTTCTCTTGTTCTTATTTACTTTTCTTGGCCTCCCCCCTTTTTCTCTCTTTTTTCTCTCTTTTTCCCTTGTTTTTATTTATCTTTCTTCGTTTTTCTTTTTGCTTGTCTCTGTCCTCCCCTGTTTTCTCCTTTTTTCTCCTTTTTGCTTTCCCCTTTCCCTTCTTTTCCCTACCACTTTTCTTTTTATCCCCTTTCCTTGCTTCAGGGCACCCTAACCGGATCCGATGGAAGATACGAACTTATGAAATTATCCTTGCAGCAGTCCAGGAAATGGCTGGTTTTATCCAACATCTAAAAATTCACCGATACATGCACACAGTATATTTTTCATATTTCATATAAATATGTCAGCAGACGTATCCCTTATCACATCATTTGAATATTATATATTCTCCAGTGAGTCCTTTGTGGCTCACATTAATTTATTGGTGAATATTCATCTACATGTACCCTCTATCACCTCATATATATTTTTATAGTGAGCCCTTTGTATTTCACATTAATGTGTTTGCACATATCGATTAATATTTATTCACATTTGTTTTTTCTATGTATCCGCATATTTCACACACATATTTGCACTTGTCACACATCTTTATATCTATATATATATAGTTTTTATTTTTATATATATATCTTCTTATAGATATATTTCCTACATATTTCCATATTGTTATATTTGGTCGTCACTGTAATATATGTATTGCACTTATGTACAACAATCACGGCATGGCACTTTGGTTTTGCACTTCTCACTTTTTGCATGTCACTGCTTTCTCTCACGTTTTCGCACACACCTCACCTCTATTTGCTGTATGTTTTCCTAAGGATGTCTGCAATAATGCTGCCAGCTCCGTTTCCCACATCCAAGATGGCCGTTACGTGCTGTCTCAGCGTGATACGCATGCGCGAGATTTCGCCGCACATCCCACACCTTTTCGTGAGTACGGAGCTGCGCTATGAGCTTTCGGCGTGGTGACGCAGTGGATGCACTGCATCATCATCACGCCGAACATGCGCAGTGATGACTGTAATGGCGTTCGGACGCTGGTTCACATTGGATTCTCCTCTCAGGTGCCCTGATTGCTTTGTATGTGTTTTGTATTCTTATTGGCTACACATGTATATAAATATCTACCTCCCTTTCATACCATATACTCCCTGAGGAAGCTTGTTGCGAAACAACGTTGTAGGGGTGGCGTTCTGTATTAGGGTAAGATGTCCGCTGTATGCTCTTGTGATGTGAGATGGGTGATTTATACTTGAGTCATATTTTCCAGGATTCCGGTGATTGTTGAACATTGGTGTATGTTTTTATCCCGGTTCCTGGGACTCTCTATCCTTTCACCCGCTTATCACTCTCATAATTGCATACTTTATTCATTTTCTTTTTCCATGGTGCGGTCACAAAAAACTTTTTGTCTCTGGGCATTGTGCAATACGGGATTTACATCTATATAGCCATTCTGAGTGTATATGTTTACATATGTTGGTATTTAATTGCTAGTATATTTTTGTACAGCCTATACCTTTTTCATGTATATACACCCGGATGGGGGTCACTTTATTATCTCCCATTTCTTATTGATGTTCTGTAGCCCAGTTTTGTTTCTATCCCTCATCCAGACGCCTCAGTAGTCTGTCCACTGTCGTTCCTTTTAAATTTTGTTTTTAAAATCAGTCACTACTAATAAAGACTATATATACTTTTTCACTATTTTTTGTCTCTGTGTAATTTTCTTGGGTATTATTCGTCTTAAAAAGGGCGGCCCCACACAGGAACCTCTCCCTATTTCCACCTAAAAACCCTGGGAAATGGCAGTGTTTGCATTTGGAAATAGGGAGAGGTTCCTGTGTGGGGCCTCTCTTTTTAGGGCGAGTAAAACTTGCCAAAAAGGGAATTAATAATTCGAGAGTAGGACCTTACAGGGGAAGTTTTTACCCCCACCAGTTACAATGAACCATACGTTGTCCCCTTCCACCTTTTAGAGGTCTTTGCATCACATCAATCCTTGGTGGTGTAGGTGGCTCGTGGTGTTTTTTGCACACCTTTCCTTTTGTTTGATTTCAAAACTTTGTGGGTACATATATTTTATCGAATATATTATAGAATATTATTAAAAGTTAAGTTTTACGTAATACATATCCTCAACACTTTCACAAAAGAGACCGTTTACTTTTGCCTACGTGCCTCAGCTACTATTCTGATCCTGCCACCCACCTGATGCCAAACATATCATGCCAAGTTCTACTTTTTTCACCCACCTTCGTCACCGGGTACTGGTATTGCCACCCACCGCCACACTATGTCACCGGGTCACTTTCAGGACTCCTGATGCTGCTGATGCCACCTCCAGGCTGTCTCATTCTGCCAAAATATGTCCTCCTCATGCTGCGGCCAGCTCAACGCTGTCTCATACTGCCACCATATGTTCTCCTCATTCTGATGCCACCTCCAGGCTGTCTCATACTGCCACTATATGTTCTCCAAATGCTGATGCCAGCTCCAGGCTGTCTCATTCTGCAACTATATGGTCTCTTCATGATGCCGCCAACTCCAGGCTGTGTCATTCAGCCATTATGTGGTCTCCTCATACTGCCGCCAACTTCAGGCTGTGTCATTTAGCCACAATATGGTCTCCTCACGCTGCCGTCAACTCCTGGCTGTGTCATTCAGCCTCTTTATGGTCTTCTCATGCTTCTGCCAACTCCAGGATGTGTTATTCAGCCACTTTATGATCTCCTCATTCTGCCGCCTACTCCAGGCTGTGTCATTCAGCCACTATATGGTCTCCTCATACTGCCGCCAACTTCAGGCTGTGTCATTCAGCCACTATATGGTTTGCTCTTGCTGCCGTCAACTCCAGGCTGTCATTCAGCCACTATATGGTCTCCTCATGCTGCTGCCAACTCCAGGCTGTGTCATTCAGCCACTATATGGTCTCCTCATGCTGCCGCCAACTCCAGGCTGTGTCATTCAGCCACTATATGGTCTCCTCATACTGATGCCACCTCCAGGCTTTGTCATTGTGCCGCTCTGTGACAGTGATTTTAATAGTGACACCTCTAATCTGCATGTCATACTGAATAACAGCATTATTTCACTAACCCAGCACACACCCTATACATGTTACAGCAAGGCAAAGTGTTCTACATCCCTATTAAGGCTCTCTGTATGCCATAATTAGCTATTTTCAATACAGATTAGCTGCAAATAAATTCGGAACAAACTGAATTTTTTGGGAAAATTTGGCGAATCGGCCGAATCAAATTTTTTCAAAACTCTCATCTCTACTCAACATCATTACTGCCAATGACCAAGGCATTTATATGATGTTGAATACCAGATTTTATGTTAGTAAAGCAATATCCGCAAATTCCAAGGGATCTAGATACAACATTTCCAATATCTATGTGAAGAACTGTATTTAAAGAAAGATATACAGATGTAACAGGTGTCCCTGTGACATTATCTACTCCATTATCCTATAATATAGTTTTATTCAAGCATACCTGTCATAGTGCAAAAAAAAAAGTAATATGTCACTCAGTACCTAATCCTGATCATGTACATGTCATGTGTATGTGTCTAGGACCTATATATCCCTAACAAATAGCATTTATATGTTGTTCACTTGCTTTTTGTTCTTCCATCTGAGGGGGCGTTTCCATCTCTCTCCCTCACTGTGATGACTCATCTGCTCTGAGTCTGGGAGCAGTCTGCAAATCTGTCATGGCTGGGGGTGGATAGGGAGAGTGAGCGCTAAACTGACCCTAGAAAAACTCTACCTGCCTACTTGCCCATCCACACTAAACGGTGGATTGACAACTTGGAGCTGGTCCCTCCCTGCGCTAGTGAAGTGGTGTAAAAAACAAATACTAAACATAGTCACTCACAGGTCAGAAACAGAACGGGAAAACTACCAGACAACCAGATATACCAGACATAATATAAACTAACAAACAGGGCAGAATAGTGTGTATTAACAAACAGTTCATAAACCAGAATTCAGAAAAACGGCAAACATGATAAAGTGAACAAGACTAGGTATGGAACAGGTATACAGCAGAATCCAGGATATGCAGGGGATGAACGCAAGAACTGAATGAAAAAACACTAAACCGATCAGGAACATAGAACACTGTTCACACTGAGACACAGAACAGAAACAACCTGGACACCCTAATCCACATAAGGAGTAGACAGCATAATAAAGCCAAATAGACTACTGGCCAACGGGCACACACCACCGTGTGATCAGGATGTTGACCTATAAAACACGAAACTCTAGACCAAAACCGAATGAGTCTGAACAGACTCCAGGAAACACTAGACTGAACCGGATGAGTCTGAATAGACTCCATGATACCAAACAGGAATTATAACATACAGAGCACAGGTAACTAGCAAGATTAACACAGTGTGAATACAGACTGTAACACTTACGTTTCAGAAGACAGGAACCCCGGTGAATGTGGATCCACTGGACCTGTGTGGCAGATGACTTGGACCGTACCAGGGAGCAGAGTCTAAGGTGCTGCTGGTTTTTACTAGAGCTTGCCGCAAAGTGGGATGGACTTGCTGCGGCAGGGAGCACCCAGGTCTCTACTCCTGGCACAGCTCGAACACACAGGCGGCTAAGGAGATGCGAGGCAAAGGAGGGATAAGTCAGCTCATAGTCTGGATAGCAGAAGGTCAGGGCAGGTGGCATGGTTGCATAGCCAGGACGTAGCAGGAGGTCAATAGGCAGGCTGCAGAGAAGCAAGGTCGAGTCACAAAGTGAAGGATCAGATACTCGGCAAGGCAGAAACAGGAATGCTTTCTCTCTGGCTCAAGGCAACATAGATCCAGTAGGGGAATGGAGGGTGGAGGAATATATAAAAAAGCCACAGGTGAATCACATTAATGAGCACACTGGCCCTTTAAATCTTAAAGCTCCGGCGCGCAAGCGCCCTAGGGGACGGGACACGCGCGCCGGAGCAGAGAGGCAGAGGCTGGGGCAGGAGAAGCACTAGGTGAGTGACGGACTGGGGCTTGCATGCAGGCGCATCCCACGATGCAAGTCCCAGCCCCGCCGGCAGCAGCAGGTAACGGGACCACTGACTAAGCAGAAGGAACATACATAATCCTAAAAACCGATAGATGTCCTATAAAACCGAGCAGACTAAAAGCTATACAAACAAGACTATTTAACCATAATATATATATATATATATATATATATATATATATGCTATACAAAGAATAAGTCAGCCAGCACTTTAGTTGATACCAAACTATTATATGGACCTGGCCTACAGGTGCACGCTACTAGGCTAGATATACAGCAACAGAAGAATGCAGCAGCACACTGCCAGCACAAGGATATAGGTGCAACATGAATATGCAGTTAAAACATGGAGAGCTATACAGCTATGGTGTAATAGATGCAAATGTGAAACTATGAAATAGTGAGGCACTTAGCTCGCAAATTTGTCTCCGCCGGCGGTCAAATAGCTTGGACCGTCCCACCGCGATAAGGTAGCCTCCTGGGACGGACCCTACACTGTGAATATGCCTCTGTGTGAACAGTTCAGTAAGCATGGCAGGATCTGGAACATCCAAGCCACCTTATATACACACCTGATAGAGGTGGGTGGGGTGCAAGGCCAACATGGAGGTAGCCACTCCCCCGTATGTGCAATACAGACAAAGAATAAGTCAGCCAGCACTTTAGTTGATACCAAACTATTATATGGACCTGGCCTACAGGTGCACGCTACTAGGCTAGATATACAGCAACAGAAGAATGCAGCAGCACACTGCCAGCACAAGGATATAGGTGCAACATGAATATGCAGTTCCAGATCCTGCCATGCTTACTGAACTGTTCACACAGAGGCATATTCACAGTGTAGGGTCCGTCCCAGGAGGCTACCTTATCGCGGTGGGACGGTCCAAGCTATTTGACCGCCGGCGGAGACAAATTTGCGAGCTAAGTGCCTCACTATTTCATAGTTTCACATTTGCATCTATTACACCATAGCTGTATAGCTCTCCATGTTTTAACTGCATATTCATGTTGCACCTATATCCTTGTGCTGGCAGTGTGCTGCTGCATTCTTCTGTTGCTGTATATCTAGCCTAGTAGCTGTATATATATATATATATATATATATATCTTTTTATTAGAGGAGATTTGAGGGGGAAAAAACTCACCCACATGCTGCTGATTAAAACTATTTCAAAATTTTGTTTGCTATTTTTTAGCTTATTTTGTTGATAGAAGTACACTGAAGTCCCAGTTTGACTTCAATGGAAAAATCAAAATAACTAATAAATGTACAGTGTTGAGTTTTTTGCTGCATAAACAATACAGCAAAATCTTGAAGTGCTGAAAAATACACACGTAGAGGCGGGTTTACCAAAGGATACTAAAATTTAAAAACATAGCAAATCAGAGCAGCTTTTACTTTACCAGAGATTGTTAAGATATAAAAGCTAAGGTGTTTGCTATGGGCAACACCAGACAGTTTTTACTTTAATGGTGCGTTCTCACCTGGCGTATACGCAGCGTATTTCACGCGGCACAAAATTTGAAGCGGCAGCGGGAAATACGCTGCGTATTCCCTGCTCACTTTACACACAGGGCTTTCTGGCGGCAGCACTATGCGTGTAGTGAGTTTTGGAGGCAGAGACTCGCATCATAGTCACGCCAGCACATGGCCCCGCCTCCAAAACTCACTACACGCATAGGGCTGCCTCCGTAAAGCCCTGTGTGTATAGTGAGCAAGGAATTCACAGCATATTTCCTGCTGCTGCCACAAATTTTGTGCAGCATATATGCCAGGTGGGAACGCACCCTTAGACACTTTTGATAAATCTGCAGTGGAATATTTGCACCAAAATCTGCAGGATTTAGGTTGGATTTTCTGCAGCAGATTTTAATGACCCAAAAACAGAATTCCAAAACACAAGTTTTCTTTACAAAAAGTCAGAAAAAAAGTGTGTGAAGATAGCATTAATATAGATACTCATGTGCTGTAATTTTATGTCGCAGATAAAGGTCTGAAGTTGCACTGTACATGCAGAGTTGGATGTATATTTGCTGCACATTTCACAGTTGCATTGCAAATGTGAAATTTACAACAAAGTATTCACCAAAATTCACCCTTAGGTTACGTTCACAAGTACAGGATCTGGTGCATATTTTTTTGCTGCATATTTTGAAGGTAATGGGTAACACAACATATGCAGCAAAAATATGCAGCAGATCCTGTACGTGTGAAAGTACCCTAAGGGTCAGTTCACACGTGCGTATTTTCTGCTGCAGATCTGCTGCAGATTTGCTTCAGCAGAAGTCAATAGGCAGCAAAATCTGCAGCAGCAAATCCGTAGAAGATCTGCAGCAAAAATATGCACGTGTGAACTGACCCTGAGGGCAGGGACAGACTGACCATCAGGCAAACCGGGCATTTGCCCGGAGGGCTGGGCCTCCTCCCTGCCTGCACTTAAAGGGGTACTCCTGTGGAAAACTTTTTTTTTTTTAAATCAACTGGTGCCAGTAAGTTAAACAGATTTGTAAATCACTTCTATTTAAAAATCTTAATCCTTCCAGTACTTTTGGGGGACTGTATACTGGAGAGAAATCCAAAAAAGAAATGCATTTCCTCTGATGTCATGACCACAGTGCTCTCTGCTGACCTCTGCTGTCCATTTTAGGAACTGTTCAGAGCACCATATATTGCATATATTTGTCCAGAGCAGGAGAAAATCCCCATAGCAAATATATGGTGCTCTGGACAGTTCCTAAAATGGACAGCAGAGGTCAGCAGAGAGCACTGTGGTCATGACATCAGAGGAAATGAATTTCTTTTTTGGATTTCTCTTTAGTATACAGTCCCCAAAAAGTACTGGAAGGATTAAGATTTTTTAATAGAAGTGATTTACAAATCTGTTTAACTTTCTGGCACCAGTTGATTTAAAAAGAAAAAGTTTTCCACGGGAGTACCCTTTTAATACGCTGGATCAGCCACTTGCAGTCACAGCTTTTAGAGCTGTGACTGCCACTTTAAGAGCTGTGACTGCAGCTTTAAATGCTGTGACTACCGCTTTAAGAGCTATGGCTACACTGTATAGTGAAGGAGGAGGCCGGCCCCTTGTCAGTGAGCATGAAGCTGAGGGAGCCTGCCGCTAAATTCACCCGTCAGTCCAGGATATGGATCTCCCTGTCTGCCCCTGTGTTCTTATCTTGAAGGTTTGTTTCAGCTGGTTTAACCCTTACATAGCATAATAGGGGCAGCCAGAGAGTAGAGAATTTTACAGTATTATTTATATGATAGGAAGAATGTCCATTCTAAACCATGTTGTTAACCTCTCCAAGCCATGTATTCCTCTGTACTCCACCAGACCCCTCTGTAAATCCCTGTAAATCCCTGTTTTCCACTGGACCCCTCTGTCCATCTTTGATGCCTCTGTCCATCCCTGACCCCCTGTACTCCACCAAACCCCTCTGTCCATCTCTGACCCCTTCGTATTCCACCAGACCCCTCTGTACCTCCCCAGACCTCTCTGTACTTCACCAAACACTTCTGTCCATCCCTGACCCCCCCTGTATTCCACCAGACCCCCTCTGTCCATCCCTACCCCCCCCCCCCCTGTATTCCACCAGACCCCTCTGTCCATCCCTGACCCCTCTGTATACCACTGGACCCTTCTGTCCATCCCTGATGCCTCTGTATTCCACCAGACCCCTCTGTCCATCCCTGACCCCCCTGTATTCCACCAGACCCCTCTGTCCATCCCTGACCCCTCTGTATACCACTGGACCCTTCTGTCCATCTCTGATCCCCCTGTACTCCACCAGACCCCTCTGTCCATCCCTGATGCCTCTGTATTCCACCAGACCCCTCTGTCCATCCCTGACCCCTCTGTATTTCACCAGACCCCTCTGTCCATCCCTGACCCCTCTGTACTTCATCAGACCCCTCTGTACTCCACCAGACCCCTCTGTACTTCACCGGACCCCTCTGTCCATCCCTGACCCTCTGTACTCCAGCTGGTGAGGTCACTGTGTACATAAATTACATTACTTATCCTGTACTGATCCTGAGTTATATCCTCTATTATACTCTAGAGCTGTACTCACTATTCTGCTGGAGGAGTCACTGTGTACATACATTACATTACTTATCCTGTACTGATCCTGAGTTATATCCTGTATTATACTCAAGAGCTGTACTCAATATTCTGCTGGCGGGGTCATTGTGTACATAAATTACATTACTTATAATGTAATGATCCTAAGTTATATCCTCTATTATCCTTCAGAGCTGTACTCAATATTCTGCTGGAGGAGTCACTGTGTACATTCGCTACACTTTTGTCCGCCGTGGCGTTCCAGTGAGCTCCGCTGACCGCTGCCTGCCTGAGCTGCCACTGACACAAGTAGGGTGAGAGGGCACTGAATACAACAGAACTCTGCTGCTGTGGAATCTCCTTGCAGAATTCCAATGTGGAATTCTGCACGGAAATTTCAACATGTGGACATAGCCTTGATAGAAGTGTAATTTTGTTGTAGAATAGTGTGAAGCTCAGTACACTGCTGCTATACACTGAATTCACTGACTATAACAGTATGTTAGTAATATGTATGGTGATAATATTCCTCCTTCTCTACTGGTATTATTGGTAATGTTGGTCTCAATATACAGGATTTGGTCAGTAACAGTATGATGGTAATATTTATGGTGATAATATTCATCATTTTACGCTGGTATTATTGGTAATATTAGTCTCAGGATACAGGATTTGGTCAATAACTCAATAACAGTATGATGGTCATATGTATGTTGATAATGTTCCGCCTTGTATACCGGTATTATTTATTGGTAATATTGGTCTCAGTATACAGGATTTGGTCAGTAACAGTATGATAGTAATATGTATGGTGATGATATTGATCCTTGTATACTGATATTATTGTTAATATTAGTCTCAGTATACAGGATTTGGTCAGTAACAGTATGGCGGTAATATGTATAGTGATAATATTTTTTCCTTATATACTGGTGTTATTTGTTAACTATAGGATTTATTTATAGCTATGTGTTTTTATCAATGGAAATTGACTTACCTTAACAGGCTAGGTTCACACAATGTATTTTCAGGCATATTTCATTATCAAAAATGCATCCATCAAATCACAGAACGATTGTGGCAGTATTTTAAATTTATTTTAAAATAGTTGTTTTGCACACAATGGGGGAGATTTATCAAAGTTGTCTATGTCCCGCATCAATATACAGTAGACCAAACTACAGAGGGTTAGGCTAGTCTATTGTGCGCCTAATTTATCAAAAGGTGCACGGCTCTTGATAAATTCTGCGCACAGACTTTAGGATCTATGCTTTAGACTGTATTTAAACCTGCTCCAACATGGTCTGACATTTCGGCGTACTTTCAGCCAATGCAACCTTTCTAAATCCTTTGATAAATGTCCCCCAATATGTTAATTAAAGGACAAATCTCATGTTAGAGAATGTATCCCCTATCCAAAGGATAGGGGATAAGTTTTACAGTAGATTGCGGGGACTCCGAGCGCTGGGGCCCCCCCGCAATCTTCTTTCTGGTGCCCCTGTGCTGTAGCACAGGAGCGCGTCATGACCCCCTCTATATAGTTCTATGGGAGAGCCGTTCGGCAATTTTCGGCTCTCCCATAGAGCTTCATGGAGGGTGTGTGGCGGTCTCTGCTTCAGGTGGGGATACGTTTTTTAACATGAGATTTGCCCTTTAAAAAAAGGTAAAGGAACACATTTTAGCATCCCCGAAATGTGACTTATTTAGGCCCTTTTCACACTGCCGTTGATCTCCGTTGAGAATGGGCGTCAAAATTTTTCATGACTTTAATGACCGTTCTTATAACGGGGTGCAACACCAAACAACGGATCCCGGCGGCTCCCATTTACTATTATTATACGACACATGCTGTAATTTTTCTCCCATTATTCTGGCCGGCTCTCACAGTGGCCGTCACACTGCCATGTACTAACCACAGTATGAAAGGGACCATACACAGCAGTAAAAAATATGTCCTTTTTCACATATTGTGTGCACAGACATCTACTTCCCCATACACTTACGTTCAGCCCATTTATAATAAAAATACGAACACAATCTTTCCACAATTTTGCGGACCCATTATTATTATTTTTTTTTATGAAGTATGCCTGAAATACATTGTGTGACCATAGCACGTATATATATATATATATATATATATATATATATATATATATATGTGTGTGTGTTTTTTTCCCCGCTATGTATCCTATTATATCCAACTATGATTAACATTTGGATCCTCGCATTTATGGCTCCGCCTCCACTTAGCAACACCCACCCACAACTAAAATGTCATTCTAAAATGCCCGGGCCTATTTTTTGGTACCCGACCGGCCCTGCCTAAGGGTACATTTACATAGGTGAGTTTACAGGGAGAAAATCCACGGTATATGCCATTGAATTCATATAATTTATATTTGAGTTTGAAAAAACCACTAGGTCCTGTTTTAGGACCCTAGCAGTGCCCCTGCTTACTATTTATATTCTAAAATAATCCTGAAATCTTGCAGTTTAAATTTAGGCCTCAAGGCCTGATGCTAAGCTGGGATTTCCTGTTCTGTCTGTGATGATAAGGAGGAGGCTTCTTGGTAGTGATCTGAGTTAGCAAGGTTACACCAGTGTATATACTGTATAAGACAGGATCTTCACAATATCTGAAGTTCAGAGCTAAGCCTTCCCCTCCATGTAAACTGGCCTTTTTAAAGGTCACAGAGCATGCCCTGATTCCTTTTCTATTCATAAATAGGGCAGCTTCTAGATCTCTAACAAAACATACATGACAGCTGCCCCCCGTAATGCACAAAAACAATTTTTTTAAATACAATCAGAAGCTAGAAACTATTTAGAAAAAAGAACATGTTCAGTACCTGGCTCCAATCAGAATTCCCTTTAAAAGCTGAAATGGAATATATGCAGGGCTGTGTTTGCCATTAGGCACCTGTGGGCCATGCCTAGGGCAGTAATGTTGATGAGGGAAGCACAATGAATAAAATAGTAGCAATTCTATTGCCTGGAGAACAAAAAGTCAGTTGCTTCCTTTGAATCCACATGGGTAAGAACTACTGCAAATTTTACCTGCTGATTTTCTGCAACAGAGTCCCATTAATTTCAACAGGATTTTGTTGCACTCTGCCACAGAAATCTGATTCCAGCATCTGGAGAAAGAGTAGACATGTCTATTCTTTCTACAGATTCTGCTCAGAAACCCATTACTTTCTATGAGAGGACGCATTTCCAGAACATTCAAATGTGTGGAATGTCCGCCCGGGAGGCCATTTGGCACATTTTGGGCCGTGTGAACCCGGCCTATAAGGGAGAGATCCAGAATGAATCTGCAACAAAATCCACAAGTTAACTGCACTTGCTGAGTATTTTGACAGAGCTGCACGAAAAAATTCTGATGTGTGTGGAACAACCACAAGCTGTAAATATGGCCCAGATAAGATGGTATGGTACAATAACTATGGTAGCAGGAGGCCAGCTGAAGCCTGCCATGGGCTGGATCGCACAGGCTGTACAGTGTGCGGTTCATCGGGTTATACTGTGCTGCAGTACAAATGTATTGCAGCATAGTATAAACTGAAAAAAGTGAATAATTAAATATTAAAAGATTCTTCCATTAAAATATGAAGTGTAAAAAAAAGAAAATAAATGCCCCTTCCCCAATAAAAGCCCTGTAGTATCATAAAAAAACATAAATCGTATACATACTAGGTATTGCCATGTCCATAATGACGTGTACTATAAAGCTATGATATAAATTATCCCGCACAGTGAACGCCTTACACTGTAAAAAAAAATAAAAAATTATCAAAATTTGCCAATTTTGGTACAAATAGCGGAATAAAAAAGATCAAAAGATAGCATCACAAAAATGACACCAATAAAAAGTACAGCTTGTCCCGCAAAAAATAAGCCCTCACTTAATGGTGTCAGACGGAAAATAAAAAAGTTATGGCTGTCTCAGAAAAAGCATTCTAAAGTTATTACCATTTAAAGAGACACGTCAAATAAAAAAAAAACAGAGCATGGTCATTAAGGTAAAATAGGGGTCCGTCCATGAGGGGTTAAATTAAATGTGAGAGGATCAAATGTCAGCGTTCTCTCTAAATACTCTAAAGGAGTGTGGACGACAAAATATTAGAGTAGAATGACTAGAGTGGCTACCTGTCTGGTCTGTATGATGGATTCACATGGCTCTCCTTTGATTCTCGCACCAGACTTCATTGCTTTCCATGCATATATACAAACACAGACTGTTAGTGCAAGAAAACCGCTGAGTGGTATGAAACGTTCCCCACAGGAAATGGGGAATGACATTTTTTAATTATCTCTCAGAGAAAAGGAGTCATTCATTTACTGCATGGTGATCACTGGGAAACACTGACTCCTCCAGTCTTCATTCCAAAAACTGTATCTACTGTACACAGATGTCCAAGATCTAGAAAATGATAGCTAAAAGAAACATATAGCCGTGGTCAGCAGATAGTATAGAGTCACTTGTACTCATATTATTTCTTTGTTACAATGGAAAAAAGTTCCAGACAGCCACTAGATATACAGTAGTGTTGAGCGGCATAGGCCATATTCGAATTCGCGAATATTTGCGAATATATGGACGAATATTCGTCATATATTCGCGAATATTCGCATATTCGTTATATTCTCGTTTTATTTTCGCATATGCGAAAAGTCGCGTATGCGAAAATTAACATATGTGAATATTAGCATATACAAAATTAGCATACGCGAAAATTCGCATATGCAAAAATTAGCATATGCGAATTTTCGCATATACGAATTTTCGCACACCAGTCTCACACGGTAGTATTACAGCCTTCTTTACACCACACAAGCTGGAAGCAGAGAGGGGTGATCACTGTGATGTGTACTGTGAAGAAAAAAAAAAAAAAAAACGAATATTCGTAATTACGAATATATAGCGCTATATTCGCGAAATTCGCGAATTCGCGAATATGCGATATTCGCGAATAATATTCGAATTGCGAATATTCGCGAGCAACACTAATATACAGTTGTGTATGTGACAGATTCTAGCAGATACTGTCATAGTTACAGGGTCAGGCTATGTCCACTGGGCAGAATATCCGCCTACAAAGTTTCCAGATGGACACTCCGCAGACAGTGGGACCTAGGACCACTCAAAAATGTGCCGTCTGTCAGCAATGCAGCTTCTGCAGAAAGAATGTCACGTGTTCCTGCTGTGAGAGAAGGTAAACTGCAAGATAGCCACATTTACTTCAACTGAGCTGTGTTGAAGCTTCTTGCACAAAATGAGAGCCCATAATGTAAAATCATATCATAACAAAGTGCTGGACTTTTTTCAACCTTGTTAACTATTTAAATAGGGGTAGGGTCATACGTAGTGTATACGCTGTGTATATCATGCTGCAGGAAATCTGCCATGCACCAGGAAATACGATGCTTATTTTGCTACAGGCAGAACGCAGCCCTATGTGCGCAGTGAGGTTGTGCGCAGTGAGGTTTGTGCGCAGTGAGGTTTGTGTACAGTTAGGTTTGTGAGCAGTGAGGTTTGTGTACAGTGAGGTTTGTGTACAGTGAGGTTTGTGAGCAGCGAGGTTTGTGCGCAGCGAGGTTTGTGCGCAGCGAGGTTTGTGCGCAGCGAGGTTTGTGCGCAGCGAGGTTTGTGCGCAGCGAGGTTTGTGCGCAGTGAGGTTTGTGCGCAGCGAGGTTTGTGCGCAGCGAGGTTTGTGCGCAGCGAGGTTTGTGCGCAGCGAGGTTTGTGCGCAGCGAGGTTTGTGCGCAGCGAGGTTTGTGCGCAGTGAGGTTTGTGCGCAGTGAGGTTTGTGCGCAGTGAGGTTTGTGCGCAGTGAGGTTTGTGCGCAGTGAGGTTTGTGCGCAGTGAGGTTTGTGCGCAGTGAGGTTTGTGAGCAGTGAGGTTTGTGCGCAGTGAGGTTTGTGCGCAGTGAGGTTTGTGCGCAGCGAGGTTTGAGCGCAGCGAGGTTTGTGCGCAGCGAGGTTTGTGCGCAGCGAGGTTTGTGCGCAGTGAGGTTTGTGTGCAGTGAGACAGTGAGGTCCAAACCTCAATGCACCCACAAGGCTGCAGCAGAGAAGCCCTGTGTGTCTCTGCCTGTAGCAAAATATGCTGCATATTTCCCGCTGTCCAGCGGATTTCCTGAAGTGTGAAATATGCAGCATATACGCTACATGTGGCCCTACCCTAAAGGTGTATTCACACACAACGGATTTGCACTTGCAACTTCAAATCAGCAACAGATCATGTGTGTGTATGTGTATTCACTCTTAAAAACATCTCGTTAAACCTATTATCCTTATTTAAATTTAAAGGGGTACTCTGATGAAAACATTTTATCCCCTATCCAAAGAAAAGGGATGAGATGTTAGATTGCGGGGGGTCTACAGTGAGGTACAGGGGAGGAGTTTGTCAGTAAACAGTTAGTCCACCGCAACAGTGTTCTCCACAGCAACAGCTAAGCTCAGGTCTTCTGAGTCGTGTGTCCTAAGCAGAGGCCTACTTCAGTCTCAAGTTTACTACTTGTCATTCTACAAGTGTCACTCGCAGGAGGATTACATGCCCCTGTAGAAGAGTCTACAGTGCCTTGGAAGGACCCTAGCTACCAGAATCACAAATTCTATAATTCTGTCCAGTGAGAAGCACCACAAGTCTCAGAACGGCAACAAGGCTGGCAAGGGGCACCCTGCACTCTCACACTAAGGCCAGCTGTTTGCGTTATACCAACTTCACAAGCTCTGTAAAAGCAGTTAACCATAACCTGATGTCGTTGTGTTTATTGACTCATCGTGTCTGGCCCAGGAAGACCACCTTCGGATCGTGGAACGGATAAACGGTGCCCTGGCGTCACAAAGTGAACAAGGTATGTCTACTAACACCTGGTGGCCACCACACTTACTTTCCAACAGTGATTCTTAAGAGTGTGTATAGTGGCTTGCCCATGGACCAGAAGACACCAATGTGAAGCACTATAAGCTTAAGCAAAGGTAATTTTGGCTCTAAGCATAGGTCATAGGCAGGTGACAAGAAAGCATAGTCAGGAACAAGCAGACAGGCTTTGGCAGGTGGCAAAGGTTGAATAGTCCAGGTCAAGCATAGGTGAGTCAATATCTTACAAAGGGTCATGCAGAGATGGACTTGAAAGGTCAGGCATGGGTTAAACAAGGATTTGCGATCAGAATTTATAAAATATCTTTGCTAGGGATAAACTACAATATTCCCAGGCACAAGTAAACAGCATTAAATATGATAATTCTAGACAGAGGACAGATTAGGACTGCGTACTGGCCCTTTAAAAAGCAGGTAATACACTAACATGTACCCTACAGGCCAGACCAGGAAGTGGAGCAGAGGAAGCACATGGCTGCATTGACCAGGAGCCTTTGGTGATGAATGGGAGAGAGCAAGAGTCCACTGCTCGCATCACAATAACCTGTCATGTGACAACTCCATAAGTATTTTTCTAAAACTTTTAAAAGACACCAGTGTGTTATCTCAAAGTGATGTTTAAATGTTAGATGTTTAAGGCTAGAGGTATACAGTATTTCCAATCTGTACAAAAGCAAAAGAATATGAAAACTGAACCACCAAAATATTTTGAGCAGTTGTTTTATATGTATAGATAATAGTAATAGATTAATAGGTGCAGATGATTTAAGACTTTCAGAGAATTTATTTCACATTTTCATTCATAGAAGAAGGTTTATAGTCATTATTACTGGAAGAACAAGAAGGCTCTAGACAATCCCTTAAGACACAATAGTCCTTCCAAATTTACTGCTGATAAGGTGTAGGACATTTGACTGCCAGGAGAAGTTTGGCCTAGAGAGCTGGCAGAGCTTGTCGGAGCCTGTATGAGCAGATCAAATATCTAATAATCGGTTATTTTAAAGGTGAGTGGAAGAGAAATACTTTACTGCCAACTAGAGATGAGTGAACTTTGCGAAAGCTCAGCTCACTGGGCGCGTCAGAACTTTGGGAAAGTGTTCGACATGCGGCAAACTGTGCAGTGCAACCTAACTCTTTTGTCACAGTAAAACAGCAAAAAGATGGTTTACTGTGACATCTTACTGGGCTGAACCATATGAGCTGGCCCAGCAAGGGAAGAGTTTACAAGCGCTGTGCAGCGCTAGTCAACTTTTGGAGAGGATGGGGGTTTACAGTATACAGCTATCTTGGTTTTAGATTGTATACTGTAAAGATCCATCAGAAGATTACAGCTTGGAACAACAGTGGTAAGTATGGGTCAATTTATAAGTTCCATTTTTGTAATCCTAGACTGACACCATATAGATGCTAGTTATAAGATCCTATAATATGCCTAATCTAGGCACATCTGCCAGCTGAGTATGGGTCTTTTCACATTATGCGTTTTTTTAGCATGCCTTTTGTTTTGTTTCTGGCAGTGTGGCGAAAAATGATCAATTCTGAGACTTGGTATTTTTGTATTATTCTTTATGCAGAAATGTTTTTTTTTTTGTTTTGTTTTGTTTTGTGTTTTTTACATTTTCTTTATTTGTAAAATGGAAAAGTGGTTTGATTAAAATTTAAATAAGGGAAGAGGCTTTTGTTTTAAAACATTATTTAATATATGTATCGTTATAATGAATTTAGAAGAAGTTTTCCCAACACAGGAAGGGATGGCATATTTTTAGGATATGAATTCAAATAGAGAAAAAAAAACAGACATGGTCGCACATCTACAACATGCACAGTCATCTAAGGCTTCTCAGGAAAACGTATTGTGTGTATATATATATATATATATATATATATATATATATATATATAGTTAAAAAATTTGTATATTTTTGTCCCTAAAGTTATTGTTTTTGTGTGTCTATGAAGAGTCCAAATACAGGAAGTGAGGGTGGACAAGCAGGGCTCTATGCACTAAGGAAAAGCAGGACAGTTTGCTCTGAGGCTTTATAACAGAGGTACACTATGTGTGTCAGATTATAGGCTAAAGTATTAATATATAACATTTTGAAAGCAGAGCTATGTCTGCTCATGGGTATTGCATCTCAGCTCCAATGGAGTGAATGTGACTGAGCTGCAACATTACTCAAACCCTGTGGACAGACTGGGTACTGTTTGTGAAAAACGCAGCCATGCTTTTCTAATTCTGTACATCAATAAATTAAAATAACCTGTAGAGTGATTTCACATGCAGCCTTCTGGGGAAGTTTATCATCAACAAGGTGGATCCAGCAGAAATGAGAAGTTTAGGCCCTAAGTTTTCTCATTCATCAAAACATAGAAAGCGTTGGCCAATCTAGTCTGCCCAACATTCCGAATACTAGGAATAGTCCCTGGCCCTATCTTATATGAAGGATAGCCTTATGCCTATCCCATACATACTTAAACTTCTTCACTGTATTTGCAACTACCACTTCTACAGGAGCATCCCTTGAGAAAGTCCATCAAGCAGACGAAACGTACGTTGGGGCAGTGGTGACAGGGCCTTACTATGGATAAGTATTGCAGCATATGGTATACGTTATGCTAATTATATAGGGAGTGTTGTACCTTTAGTCAGCTTTAGAGGCTGTTTATTAGTGGAGGCTTAAGCCCGGATCCCCCCTATAGGCATATTATATAAGCAAGACTTTATTGCTGCTCACTTTATCTTCTATCCCTTACTGTCTGGTGATAGAATATCATTAGTGTGACCTGTCCCATCTTCTTTTTTAAATTCATTAGTCTAAATATCTATCTTATTTTTGCACTACTAAAAATATTATTTTTCACATGTATGTTTTTCATAGATTGATTAATAAAGCATATATTCTTATCAGTAGCAATTGCTCTAGTCCTTCATATTGTATACAATGTCTTGTGCAGAGCTATACTGTATGAACACTAGCTAGACCCTCAGCACCTTATACTTTAAAAATGAGGCATAAGTACTGGGATATTTTTATTTGGTGCTGTATTTTCTTGTATCTAACACTTCTACAGGAAGGCTATTTCAAGCATCTACTACTCTCTCACTAAAGTAATACTTCCTGATATTACTGCATAAACCTTTCCCCTCTAATATAAAATGATGTCCTCTTGTAGTAGTTTTTGTTGTAAATCACTTCTCCTTTACCATGCTGATTTCCTTTATGTATATAAAAGTTTCTAGTATATCCCCACTGTCTATTCTTTCTTCCAAGCTATACATGTTAAGGTCCTTTAACCTTTCCAGGTAAGTTTCATCCTACATGTACTAGTTTAGTAGATCTTCTCTGAACTTTCTCCAAAATATCTATATCCTTCTGGAGATATGGTCTCCAGTACTGCCTACAATACTTCAAGTGAGGTCTCACCAGTGCTCTGTACAGTGGCATGAGCACTTCCCTCTCTACTGCTAATACCTCTCCCTATACACCCATGAGCACTTCCCTCTTTACTGCTAATACCTCTCCCTATACACCCATGAGCACTTCCCTCTCTACTGCTAATACCTCTTCCTATACACCTATGAGCACTTCCCTCATTACTGCTAATACATCTACCTATACACCCATGAGCAATTCTCTCTCTACTCTCTCTCTGTCTATACATCCAAGCATTCTGTTTACATTTTCTGCTGCTCTATGACATTGTCTATCTACTTTTAAGGCGATGTTTACATGGCAAAAATTCTGCACAGATTTCACATTAATTTGTATCTTTCAATCTTTGCGGGTTCTTTGAGAAATTTCTGCTGATACATGCAGAATTTCCATGCATTCCGTATGAATTCTGCATCAATTCACAGTGTTTATTATAAAAAAAAAAAGTGCCATTATTCATTGCAAAAGTTAAATTTCACACGGCACAAATTCCACACGAAATTTGCACAAAATGCTCATTTAGCAGAGGGAAAAAAGCCCCATTGACTTCAATAGGATTTCATTCCATAGGAATTCCAAAAAAAGCTGCATTAGGGCCCTATTCTTTTCTGGCAACCTCCCAATCTCTGGCTGGGAGCACATGGTGAGTGAGCTTTTTACATCTCTTCACACTGGTGAGGTGCTGTGTGGCACCCATTGCTGCCCCGACACTTTGTCTGTGGGGAGGCGTGGCCCAGGGACTGGTTTGAGGACTTATCAAAGAATCTTATGTTTATTAAAGAAAGTTCTAAATTATGGTAAAAAAAAAAATAATAAAGAGTTGTCCAGGGACAAGTTATTTTTTTAATATTTTGCTGAAGGGGTATTAAACAAAAGCTATATGGTCCTATCAGGGGGTTGGAATTAGAGCCTATTTTTTCTCTGCGTCCACACCCCTTTAAGGTTCATATAAATTCCCAGCCAACCTGTCATTTTTTGCTCATGTTTGTTCGTGTCTGCACTTCCTCTTATTATACTTCTAGCTTTATTTTCTCTGTGTACTTTTGATTCTTGGCCATAGTGACCTAACCATTGTCCTGTCTTCCATATTGGTACTTTGTGCCCTAACCCGGCCTGTTAGACTCTGATTTGACAACTGTTTGTGCATTCCCTATGTTTCTGTTTTCTTAGTTGTGTGCCTGTTAACCCATAGTATCCTGACCTTTTTTACTTACCTCCTATACTTCGCAGGCAGTTTTATCTGCTTAGAAAGGTGCTAAAGACTTAGTCACACTATGAAATTTCCAAGCAGAATTCCACTTGGAAAATCTGATGCAGCAGAATCTCATTGTTTTTAATGGGTTTTTGCTGTACCATGCACATTGCAGATATTCTGCAGCAGAATGGGCTTTACCGAAAGAATTAACGTGTACATTCTTTTGGCGGAATTCTGTGTGGACTACATTACCATCAATTGGGACAGAGCATGTCCATGTGGTCCTAACCCTTAATTATTTTGGTGATGCTGGTTGAAAATTACATTGTACGAGAGGGCCCTCGTACAATACTCCTAGTAGTACTGAGTCCAGTAGATGTGGAGGATATAAACCCTATTACTTGGAACACTATACTCAGATACAGAATCTGTATGGTTAGCATTTAAGATGTTGGCAAAATAGAGTGGTACACTTTCTACTTTGCTTCTATGAGAACAATTCCCAAATGGCATCTAATCATTAATATGGGTGCAAAAATGGCAACTAACGTATTTGGCCACTTTGATATATAAGTTGTAAGGTAAATAAAGTAAATAAACATAAAGATAACGTGTAATGGATATAGAAATTATTCACATTTTAAAACCACACATAAAAATAAATACAACTGCTATTGCACTGTTTATATAATGTTATTGTCATGTTTAACCTCTTAAGGACCAGGCACGTATGAGTACGTCCCTGCGCCCTGGGTCTTAAGGACCAGGCACGTACTCATATGTCCATGGGAATTTCGCATCCCGCCGTGCGCCGGGCGGGGCACCGGGGTGACTGCTGATATCTATCAGCTGGCACCCCGCGCAAATGCCCAGGGGGGGGGTCATCAGACCCCCCCTATGTCAGCGATCGGCACAAATCGCAAGTGAATTCACACTTGCGATTTGCGCGATTCTGGGTAATTACGGGTCTATGGTGACCCGGTGACCCAGAATGTAAGGGGGATCGCGGGTGTCTAAAACACCCACAATCCCCCTGAAGAGATAGGAGTGAGGTGGCAGGGGTGCCACCCCTCCTATCCATGCTATTGGTGGTCTAGATGTGACCACAAATAGCAGATCGGGGGCGGGGGGGGGTTAATTTTTGTTTTTCCCGTTCTGCCCACCCACAATAGGCGGGCGGTACACTTACCGATCTGCGGAGGCTGCGGGCGATGATCGGCGTCGGAGATCGGCGGGCGGCGATGTCGTGCAGCAGGCTCCCTGGATCCGACGGAAGCCGGTAAGTTGCCTAGTAACATCTGGAGGGCTGCAGTCCGAGACCACTATATAGTGGTCTCTATACTGTAGCTCTCCAGATGTTGCAAAACTACAACTCCCAGCATGCCCAGACAGCTGTTTGGGCATGCTGGGAGTTGTAGTTTTGCAACAGCTGGAGGGCTACAGTTTGAGATCACTATATGGTAGTCTCTGAACTATAGCCCTCCAGATCTTGCAAAACTACAACTTCTAGCATGCCCACACAACTGTTTGCTGTCTGGGCAAGCTGGGATTTGTAGTTTTGCAGCATCTGGAGGGCCACAGTTTGCAGTGGTCTCTATACTGTAGCTCTCCAGATGTTACAAAACTGCAAATACCAGCATGCTGGGAGTTGTAGTTGCGATCCCTCCAGCTGTTGCATAACTACATCTCCCAGCATGCCCTTCGGTAATCAGTACATGCTGGGAGTTGTAGTTTTGCCACAGCTGGAGGCACACTGGTTGGAAAATATTGAGTTAGATAACAGAACCTAACTGAAGGTTTTCCAACCAGTGTGCCTCCAGCTGTTGCAAAAGTACAACTCCCAGCCTGCATGGTCTGTCAGTACATGCTGAGAGTTGTAGTTTTGAAACAGCTGGAGGTTTCCCCCCCATGTGAACGTACAGGGTACATTCACACAGGTGCAGGCTTACAGTAAGTTTCCTGCTTCAAGTATGAGCTGCGTCAAATTTTTCGCCGCAGCTCAAACCTCCGCCAGTGTGAATGTACTCTAAAAACACTACACTACACTACACTAACACATAATAAAGGGTAAAACACTACATATACACCCTCTTACACTGCCCCCCCCCCCCCCCAATAAAAACTAAAAACGTATTGTACGGCAGTGTTCCCAAAATGGAGCCTCCAGCTGTTGCAAAACAACAACTCCCAGCATTTCTGGACAGCCACTTACTGTCCAGGCATGCTGGGAGTTTAGCAACAGCTGGAGGCACCCTGTTTGGGAATCACTGGCGTAGAATACCCCTATGTCCACCCCTATGCAATCCCTAATTTAGTCCTCAAATGCGCATGACGCTCTCTCACTTCGGAGCCCTGTCGTATTTCAAGGAAACAGTTTAGGGCCACATATGGGGTATCTCCGTACTCAGGAGAAATTACACTACAAATTTTGGGGGGCTTTTTCTCCTTTTACCCCTTATAAAAAGGAAACATTGGGGTCTACACCAGCCTGTTAGTGTAAAAAAAAAATTTTTTTGCACTAACATGCTAGTGTTGCCCTTTACTTTTTATTTTAACAAGAGGTAAAAGGGAGAAAAGACCCCCAAAATTTGTAACGCAATTTCTCCTGAGTATGGAAATACCCCAGATGTGGGCGTAAAATGATCTGCAGGCGCATAACAAGGCTCAAGAGTGAGAGCGCACCATGTACATTTGAAGCCTAAATTGGTGATTTGCACAGGGGTGGCTAATTTTACAGCGGTTCTGACATAAACGCAAAAAAATCAATACCGACATGCGACCCCATTTTGGAAACTGCACCCCTCACGGAATGTAACAAGGGGTATAATGAGCCTTAACGCCCCACAGGTGTTTGACAAATTTTCATTAAAGTTGGATGGGAAAATGAAAAAAAATATTTTTTTTCACTAAAATGCTGGTGTAACCCTACATTTTTCATTTTCACAAGGGAAAATAGGAAAAAAGTCCCCCAAAATTTGTAACCCCATTTCTTCTGAGTAAGAAAATACCCCAAATGTGGATGTAAAGTGCTCGGCGGGCGAACTACAATGCTCAGAAGAGAGGGAGCGCCATTGGGATTTTGAAGAGAAAATGTGTCCGGAATTGAAGGCCACGTGTGTTTACAAAGCCCCCATAGTGCCAGAACAATGGACCCCCCAACATGTGACCCCATTTTGGAAACTACACCCCTCACGTAATGCATTTACACCCCACAGGTGTCTGACAGATGTTTGGAACAGTGGTCCGTGAAAATGAAAAATGTAATTTTTCATTTGCTCAGCCCACTGTTCCAAAGATCTGTCAAATGCCAGTGGGGTGTAAATACTCACTGCACCCCTTATTAAATTCTGTGAGGGGTGTAGTTTCCAAAATGGGGTCACATGTGGGAGGGTTTACTGTTCTGGCTCCACGGGGGGGCTTTGTAAACGCCCATTGGCCCCTTACTACCATTCCAAACAAATTCACTCTTCAAAAGCTCAATGGTGCTCCTCCTCTTCTGGGCATTGTATTTCGACCGCAGGGCACTTGACGTCCACACATGGGGTATTTCCATACTCAGAAGAAATGGGGTTACAAATTTTGGGGGGTATTTTCTGCTATTAACCCTTGCAAAAATGTGAAATTTGGGGGGAAACACACATTTTAGTGAACATTTTTTATTTTTTTTTACATATGCAAAAGTCGTGAAACCCCTGTGGGGTATTAAGGCTCACTTTATTCCTTGTTACGTTCCTCAAGGGGTCTAGTTTCCAAAATGGTATGCCATGTGAGGGTTTTTTGCTGTTCTGGCACCATAGGGGCTTCTTAATTGCAACATGCCCCCCAAAAACCATTTCAGAAAAACGTACTCTCCAAAATCCCCTTGTCGCTCCTTCGCTTCTGAGCCCTCTACTGTGCCGCCGAACACTTTACATAGACATATGAGGTATGTGCTTACTCGAGAGAAATTGGGCTACAAAAAGAAGTATAAATTTTCTCCTTTTATCTTTTGTAAAAATTCAAAAATTGGGTCTACAAGAACATGCAAGTGTAAAAAATGAAGATTGTGAATTTTTTCCTTCACTTTGCTGCTATTCCTGTGAAACACCTAAAGGGTTAAAGGGTTAAAACGCTGACTGAATGTCATTTTGAATACTTTGGGGGGGTGAAGTTTTTATAATGGGGTATTTTATGGGGTATTTCTAATATGAAGACCCTTCAAATTTACTTCAAACCTGAACTGGTCCCTGAAAAATAGTGAGTTTGAAAATTTTGTGAAAAATTGGAAAATTGCTGCTGAACTTTGAAGCTCTCTGATGTCTTCCAAAAGTAAAAACATGTCAACTTTATGATGCAAACATAAAGTAGACATATTGTATATGTGAATCAAAAAAAATGTATTTGGAATATCCATTTTCCTTACAAGCAGAGAGCTTCAAAGTTAGAAAAATGCTAAATTTAATTTAATTTTTTCATCAAATTTTGGGATTTTTCACCAAGAAAGGATGCAAGTTACCACAAAATTTTCCACCATGTTAGAGTAGAATATGTCACGAAAAAACAATCTCGGAATCAGAATGATAACTAAAAGCATTCCAGAGTTATTAATGCTTAAAGTGACAGTGGTCAGATGTTCAAAAAAAAGCTCTGGTCCTAAGGTGTAAAATGGCCTGGTCCTTAAGGGGTTAAATTAATTTAGTGCCTCATATTCATCCATAAAAATTGAGTCTCAGTTTGCATATGGAATTAATCACACGGACTGTAATGAGCTATTGTCAGCACAAGAAAATCATGTTGTTCCGATAGATGGGTAATAGATGAACATGTGCAGTTTAAAAAGGGATTTTATGATTATGTAACATAAAATAACATAACCCAGACTGACAGTAGAAAAGATTAAAATGTAAAGATGAATAGTACAAAGTAACCAGAGGAGTTGGTTTTGAATTTTATTTAAATGAATGGCTTCCTTTATTTATCTATTTCCAGGACTTTTTAATGCATTATCTTTATTCTGTGGTGCAGTTTATATACATTCTGTTATGTTTTGGACTTGTGCTAAAATAAATAAAAATCTCCTATAATTCTGCACTTAGTACCCCATAATATTAAAACATATTTTTAGATTATTTTACACATTTATTAAAAAGGACCCTTTGCTATGACACTTGAAATGTAGCACTAGTGATTCCAATTTCTCTTGATCTTCTCTTGATCAATTTCTTTATTGTAGTCACCTGTGGTAAATGAAGTTGACCAGACATGATGTGGGAGGCTACACACCTGTCTATGTAAGGTTTCACAGCTGACACTGCATATCAGAAGAGGGAATGAACTGTATTTAGAGATCAGAGATTGGATGGAGACACAGATCTGAAGAAGGGTAAAAGAAAAAAAAAAGTTCAACAAAAAGAAAAACTTAAAGGGCCTAAAAACATTTTAAATGTGTATACCCAACACCAATTAAAATGCTCCTATACTAATGTATCTCTGCCTAATTTCATCCAAGGAGATGGCAATACAATATCAAGTATATCCCTGAAATCAACAGGGCACATTACCTTTACAAAACAATAGAAATAGTACTCAAACTTATGTACAATTGCTCCCTCCCTCCCAATGCGTTTTTGTCAGCACGGTTTGTAAAGCTACAGACCCGAAGTCATCAGGGGAGAACAACGCAGGGGAGCATGAGTCACACAGTATCCTCAGGGTAAACGGGGAGTTACCACATACAACAAAACATAAAGTGAACTGGGATGTGGATAATTGCGATATTCCACACTAGCACTATAAGGTAAGTATAGCAAAGGTCGTCCGCAATAGGGCCACTCACGGTTGCAGAGTAGGAGCAGGCTCCTAAAAGTCAATAAAGGTTAACAAGTGTGCAGAGGCTCCATAATTCTTAGGCCAGGTTCGCATGGCCAAAAATGTGCGGAATGTCTGCCCAGAAAACACAGCGGACATTCTGCACATTTTAATGATCCATTGGGCATTAGGACCACTCACAAATATCCTGTCTGAATCCGCAGAAAGAATAGACAAGCCTATTCTTTCTTTGGACGTTGTAATTGGAATTTCTGCAGCAGAAACATCTCGTGTGAAGGTTTTGCCGTGTGCACAGTACATCAGAATGGTTTTTAAATCAATAGGACTCTGCTGCAGCAGAATGTCCATGCAGAATATTCTGGCAGAATTCCACATGGACATGATTTCTGCTATTCATAATAGAATGTGGCCTAAGGGCCAGTTTCCCAAAGCCATATGTCTGCATTGGCATCAGTATTAAAGGGATATGTCACGATTCGGCTTACAGGTAGTGGATCCTCTGTGTCAGCGAGGGATTGGCGTGGACCGTGCTGGTGGACCGGTTCTAAGAGGCTACTGGTGTTCACCAGAGCCCGCCGCAAAGCGGGATGGTCTTGCTGCGGCAATAGCAACCAGGTCGTATCCACTAGCAACGGCTCAACCTCGCTGACTGCTGAGAAGGCGTGGGACAGAAGGACTAGGCAGAGGCAAGGTCAGACGTAGCAGAAGATCGGGGCAGGCGGCAAAGTTCGTAGTCAAGATGGATAGCAGGAGTTCAGGTAACACAGGCTTTGGACAACACTAAACGCTTTCACTGGCACAAGGCAACACTAAACGCTTTCACTGGCACAAGGCAACAAGATCCGGCAAGGGAGTGCAGGGGCAGTGAGCAGATATAGCCAGGGAGCAGGTGGAAGCCAATTAAGCTAATTGGGCCAGGCACTAATCATTGGTGCACTGGCCCTTTAAGTCTCAGAGAGCTGGCGCGCGCGCGCCCTAGAGAGCGGAGCCGCGTGCGCCAGCACATGACAGCAGGGGACCGGGACGGGTAAGTGACTTGGGATGCGATTCGCGAGCGGGCGCGTCCCGCTGTGCGAATCGCATCCCCGACGGCCATGTCAGTGCAGCGCTCCCGGTCAGCGGGGCCGACCGGGGCGCTGCAGGGAGAGAGACGCCGTGAGCGCTCCGGGGAGGAGCTGGGACCCGGAGCGCTCGGCGTAACAGTACCCCCCCCCTTAGGTCTCCCCCTTTTTTTGTCCGACAACTGCTTTACCTGGGACGAGGACACCGGGAGAGAATGGAGGGTTTCCTCAAAGGCAGGCAGTACAGCAGGAGTGGGAATGGGGAGGGAGGGCAGAGGGCGAAGCCTGGCACGGGGCAGTGTGTCACCAGGACGGGGGCCATGAGGAGGCACTGAGGCTTGCCTGACGGGACTGGGAGGGGGGGAGAGGCACTTCCTATGGCAAGCAGAGTCCCAGTTCTTGATCTCCCCGGTGGTCCAGTCAAGGGTGGGAGAATGAAGCCGGAGCCATGGCAGACCGAGGAGGACCTCAGAGGTACAGTTGGGAAGGACGAAGAACTCAATCACTTCGTGATGGGGTCCAATACACATCAAGAGGGGTTCTGTGCGGTAACGCACGGTGCAATCCAATCTGACTCCGTTGACCGCGGAAATGTAGAGCGGCTTGACGAGACGGGTCACCGGGATGCAGAATTTATTCACCAAAGACTCCAAAATGAAATTCCCAGAGGCACCAGAGTCCAAGCAGGCCACGGCTGAGAGGGAGGAGTTGGCTGAAGGAGAAATCCGCACGGGCACCGTGAGACGTGGAGAAGCAGACTTTGAACCAAGAGACGCCACACCCACGTGAGCTGGGTGCGTGCGTGCGTTTCCCAGACGTGGAGGACGAATAGGGCAATCCACCAAGAAATGCTCGGTACTGGCACAGTACAGACAAAGATTTTCTTCCCTACGGCGATTCCTCTCTTCCTGGGTCAGGCGAGACCGATCCACTTGCATGGCCTCCTCGGCGGGAGGCCCAGGCGTAGACTGCAAAGGATGCTGTGGGAGAGGTGCCCAGAGATCTAAGTCTTTTTCCTGGCGGAGCTCCTGATGTCTCTCAGAAAAACGCATGTCAATGCGGGTGGCCAAATGGATAAGTTCTTGCAGGTTGGCAGGAATCTCTCGTGCGGCCAGCACATCCTTGATGCTACTGGATAGGCCTTTTTTAAAGGTCGCGCAGAGAGCCTCGTTATTCCATGATAATTCGGAAGCAAGAGTACGAAATTGGATGGCGTACTCGCCCACTGAAGAATTACCCTGGACCAGGTTCAGCAGGGCAGTCTCGGCAGAAGAAGCTCGGGCTGGTTCCTCGAAGACACTACGGACTTCAGCGAAGAAGGACTGGACTGTGGCTGTGGCAGGATCATTGCGGTCCCAGAGCGGTGTGGCCCAAGACAAGGCCTTTCCTGAAAGAAGGCTCACTACGAACGCCACCTTAGACCGTTCTGTAGGAAACAAGTCCGACAACATCTCCATATGCAGGGAACATTGAGACAGAAATCCACGGCAGAGTCTAGAGTCCCCATCAAATTTGTCCGGCAGGGACAAGCGGAGGCTAGGAGCGGCCACTCGCTGCGGAGGAGGTGCAGGAGCTGCGGAGGAGATGGTTGCTGCTGTAGCAGAGGCAGAAGTTGCTGTAACGTGGCGGTCAACTGCGACAGCTGCTGTCCTTGTTGGGCAATCTGCTGCGATTGCTGAGCGACCACCGTGGTAAGGTCAGCGAGACTTGGCAGCAGCACCTCAGCGGGATCCATGGCCGGATCTACTGTCACGATTCGGCTTACAGGTAGTGGATCCTCTGTGTCAGCGAGGGATTGGCGTGGACCGTGCTGGTGGACCGGTTCTAAGAGGCTACTGGTGTTCACCAGAGCCCGCCGCAAAGCGGGATGGTCTTGCTGCGGCAGTAGCAACCAGGTCGTATCCACTAGCAACGGCTCAACCTCGCTGACTGCTGAGAAGGCGTGGGACAGAAGGACTAGGCAGAGGCAAGGTCAGACGTAGCAGAAGGTCGGGGCAGGCGGCAAGGTTCGTAGTCAAGATGGATAGCAGGAGTTCAGATAACACAGGCTTTGGACAACACTAAACGCTTTCACTGGCACAAGGCAACACTAAACGCTTTCACTGGCACAAGGCAACAAGATCCGGCAAGGGAGTGCAGGGGCAGTGAGCAGATATAGCCAGGGAGCAGGTGGAAGCCAATTAAGCTAATTGGGCCAGGCACCAATCATTGGTGCACTGGCCCTTTAAGTCTCAGAGAGCTGGCGCGCGCGCGCCCTAGAGAGCGGAGCCACGCGCGCCAGCACATGACAGCAGGGGACCGGGACGGGTAAGTGACTTGGGATGCGATTCGCGAGCGGGCGCGTCCCACTGTGCGAATCGCATCCCCGACGGCCATGTCAGTGCAGCGCTCCCGGTCAGCGGGGCCGACCGGGGCGCTGCAGGGAGAGAGATGCCGTGAGCGCTCCGGGGAGGAGCAGGGACCCGGAGCGCTCGGCGTAACAGGATACTCCAGTGCTCCAGCATTCTGAACATTTTGTTTAGAACGCTCGGAGCCGGAGGCCATGATCGTGACGTTACAAACATGCCCCCTCGTGCCGGGACACCACGCCCCCTCCATTCATGTCTATGGGAGGCGGCGTGTCAGCTGACATGCCCCCACCCATAGATATGAATGGAGGGAGCATGGTGTCACCTCACGAGGGGGCGTGACCGTGATGTCACGACCACTGCCACAGGAGCCCGGCTTTTGTTTAGCTTGCCAGGTGCTGTGGGAAATCATGGGGGCCCGGTAGCAGGACCCCGGTATCAGACATCTTATCCCCTATCCTTTGTATAGGGGATAAGATTTCTAGCAGCAGAATACCCCTTTAAAGCAGCTGCACAAAATGTCTTAATGATAAAACTGAAAATACACTGGCCCATAATGCCCATAATTTGTATTGAGGCTAATCCTGCAACCATCATGCAACCATCACACCTCTGCCACTGATGCATCTAATCCTCATTACGGATTTGTGTCATCTGTAAATGATGTCTCTCAGATAAACGCATGTCAATGCGGGTGGCCAAATGGATAAGTTCTTGCAGGTTGGCAGGAATCTCTCGTGCGGCCAGCACATCCTTGATGCTACTGGATAGGCCTTTTTTAAAGGTCGCGCAGAGAGCCTCTTTATTCCATGATAATTCGGAAGCAAGAGTACGAAATTGGATGGCGTACTCGCCCACTGAAGAATTACCCTGGACCAGGTTCAGCAGGGCAGTCTCGGCAGAAGAAGCTCGGGCTGGTTCCTCGAAGACACTACGGACTTCAGCGAAGAAGGACTGGACTGTGGCTGTGGCAGGATCATTGCGGTCCCAGAGCGGTGTGGCCCAAGACAAGGCCTTTCCTGAAAGAAGGCTCACTACGAACGCCACCTTAGACCGTTCTGTAGGAAACAAGTCCGACAACATCTCCATATGCAGGGAACATTGAGACAGAAATCCACGGCAGAGTCTAGAGTCCCCATCAAATTTGTCCGGCAGGGACAAGCGGAGGCTAGGAGCGGCCACTCGCTGCGGAGGAGGTGCAGGAGCTGCGGAGGAGATGGTTGCTGCTGTAGCAGAGGCAGAAGTTGCTGTAACGTGGCGGTCAACTGCGACAGCTGCTGTCCTTGTTGGGCAATCTGCTGCGATTGCTGAGCGACCACCGTGGTAAGGTCAGCGAGACTTGGCAGCAGCACCTCAGCGGGATCCATGGCCGGATCTACTGTCACGATTCGGCTTACAGGTAGTGGATCCTCTGTGTCAGCGAGGGATTGGCGTGGACCGTGCTGGTGGACCGGTTCTAAGAGGCTACTGGTGTTCACCAGAGCCCGCCGCAAAGCGGGATGGTCTTGCTGCGGCAGTAGCAACCAGGTCGTATCCACTAGCAACGGCTCAACCTCGCTGACTGCTGAGAAGGCGTGGGACAGAAGGACTAGGCAGAGGCAAGGTCAGACGTAGCAGAAGGTCGGGGCAGGCGGCAAGGTTCGTAGTCAAGATGGATAGCAGGAGTTCAGGTAACACAGGCTTTGGACAACACTAAACGCTTTCACTGGCACAAGGCAACACTAAACGCTTTCACTGGCACAAGGCAACAAGATCCGGCAAGGGAGTGCAGGGGCAGTGAGCAGATATAGCCAGGGAGCAGGTGGAAGCCAATTAAGCTAATTGGGCCAGGCACCAATCATTGGTGCACTGGCCCTTTAAGTCTCAGAGAGCTGGCGCGCGCGCGCCCTAGAGAGCGGAGCCACGCGCGCCAGCACATGACAGCAGGGGACCGGGACGGGTAAGTGACTTGGGATGCGATTCGCGAGCGGGCGCGTCCCACTGTGCGAATCGCATCCCCGACGGCCATGTCAGTGCAGCGCTCCCGGTCAGCGGGGCCGACCGGGGCGCTGCAGGGAGAGAGACGCCGTGAGCGCTCCGGGGAGGAGCAGGGACCCAGAGCGCTCGGCGTAACAGGATACTCCAGTGCTCCAGCATTCTGAACATTTTGTTTAGAACGCTCGGAGCCGGAGGCCATGATCGTGATGTTACAAACATGCCCCCTCGTGCCGGGACACCACGCCCCCTCCATTCATGTCTATGGGAGGCGGCGTGTCAGCTGACATGCCCCCACCCATAGATATGAATGGAGGGAGCATGTGTCACCTCACGAGGGGGCGTGACCGTGATGTCACAACCACTGCCACAGGAGCCCGGCTTTTGTTTAGCTCGCCAGGTGCTGTGGGAAATCATGGGGGCCCGGTAGCAGGACCCCGGTATCAGACATCTTATCCCCTATCCTTTGTATAGGGGATAAGATTTCTAGCAGCAGAATACCCCTTTAAAGCAGCTGCACAAAATGTCTTAATGATAAAACTGAAAATACACTGGCCCATAATGCCCATAATTTGTATTGAGGCTAAGCCTGCAACCATCATGCAACCATCACACCTCTGCCACTGATGCATCTAATCCTCATTACGGATTTGTGTCATCTGTAAATGAAATTTACAAATAGTTAAACAAATAAAAGACCTGTAAGAAGTACAGTGCATGAAACTCAGCTGCAGCAGCTGAGGGATGTAACGGTATCTGATGAGTAAGAGAGTAACATGTGGGATACATAAACATATCCACAAAACATTATCTAAACAAATGACAGACTGCTTTAACCTCTTTAGGACGCAGGGCGTATGCATACACCCTACATCCTAAGCAGTGGTGTAGCGTGGGGAGTGCAGGGGGGGCCGGCCGCACCGGGCGCAACATCTGGGGGGGGCGCGCTCGCACTCGCAGCTCTCTGCCCCTGCCTGGCTCACTCACTCTCTCTGCAGTGCTGGCTGTGCGAATCCGATCCGAGCCGCCGGGTCGCCGCCCACTGTGGAGGGGGTGCCAGGCGTGAGCGGTGGGTGCGAAGAGAGAGCGAGGGACTATCTGGGGGAGGGACAGTGCAGCGGTCGCCCAGCGCAGCGCTGAGAGTGGGAGAGAAGCACACCAGACCAGCCCAGGCAGCAGCAAGAAGAAGCTGGCAGCGGCGGCAGGCAGGTAACAAAGGCCAGAGAGGAGAGAGGGAGCCAGTGGTGACAGACGCTGCAGGAGGAAAACCTAGGAGGACCTGGAGGAGAAAACCTAGCCTGCTGACTGCTGTGATCGGGTCCGGGACAGCCAGTGAAAAAAAAGGTAGGAGTCACGAGTGACAGGAGTCAGGACTGACTGGAGTAGTACTGGGCTCAGTGGGCTGGCTGTGTAGTGCTAGCAGAGCATCTCCAAAACTGAAGTTTCTTTAGGATGTTCCCGGTCTGCAGGTCAAGACTGGCATGTTGAGCTGACCAGATGGATTGAAGTTTGGTTGGTTCAACAGTGACGAGACAGATTTCGATCCATATGTAACTGCTCCAGCTCAACATAAGTTGATGTAAGCCAGTGGGTCTAGCAACCATTAATTTATTTATCAGTATTTTCAACAAACAATACATGTGCTTAGGGGGTAAGGGTTTCTTTAACTAATCTAGTGGAAGAGACTTGAGTGCTAAAATCCACGGGTTAGGGGGCGCAAATTACTTGCCTAGCCCCGGGTGCTGACAACCCACGCTACGCCGCTGATCCTAAGTCCTTAAGGATGCAGGGCGTACATGTATGCCCGTGGGAATTTCGGTTCCCACCGCTAGCCGGTCGGGGACCGGACCGAGATGCCTGCTGAAATATCATTCAGCAGGCATCCCGGCACATGGCCGAGGGGGGTCCTGAGACCGGCTATCTGCGGCGATTCCGGGTCATTCAGGTCTCTGGTGACTTGGAAAAAAAGGGGGATAGGGGGTGTCCAAGATACCCCCGATCATCCTGAAGGGATGAGGTGGCAGGGGTGCCACCCCTCCTCACTGCTATTGGTCGGTCAGAAGCGACCAACCAATAGCAGATCGGGGGTGGGGGGTTTAAAGTTCAGTTACCCCCTCTCTGCCCACCCACGGTAGTCCGGGCAGAGCAGGGGAACCGAGACGTTAGTGGCGGCGGCGGAGATCCCTTACCAAGCAGCGATTGGCGGCAGGCAGTGATCCTCCAGCTAGCACAGCGTGCGGCAGGAGGTGAGTAGTTGCCTAGCAACATCTGCAGGGGGACAGTTTGGAGACCACTATGCAGTGGTCTCTAAACTGTAGCCCTCCAGATATTGCAAAACTACAACTCCCAGCATGCCCAGACAGCTGTTAGCTGTTTGGGCATGCTGGGATTTGCAGTTTTGTAAGATTTAGAGGGGTACAGTTTGGAGATCACTGTGCAGTGGTCTCTAAACTGTGGCCCTCCAGATCTTGCAAAACTACAACTCCCAGCATGCCCACACAGCAGTTTGCTGTCTGGGCATGCTCGGATTTGTAGTTTTGCAACATCTGGAGGGCCACAGTATGGACATCACTGTGCGGTGGTCTCTAAACGGTGGCCCTCTAAATCTTGCAAAACTACAACTCCCAGCATGCTCGAACAGCAAACGGCTGTCTCGTTATGCTGGGAGTTGTAGTTGCGTACCTCCAGCTGTTGAATAACTACATCGTATCAGGTGATCAGTACATGCTGGGAGTTGTGGTTTTACAACAGCTGGAGGCACACTGGTTGGAAAGTACTGAGTAGGGTAACAGAAACTGGCAGAGTCACGGGTAGAGAAGGATCTGTGTGTACTTGTAGATCACAGACTACAGAATAGCATGCAATGTCAGGCTGCTGCTTCCAAAGCCAGCAGGATATTGTCATGTATCAAAAGAGGCATGGACTCAAGGGACAGGGACATAATACTCCCCTTTATAAAGCATTGGTACAGCCTCACCCGGAATATGCTGTTCAGTTTTGGTCCCCTGTTCATAAAAGGGACACTGTGGAGCTGGAAAGGGTGCAGAGACGCGCGACTAAACTACTATGGGGCATGGAACATCTTAGCTATGAGGAGCGATTAAAGGAGTTACAATTGTTTAGTCTTGAGAAGAGACGTTTAAGGGGGGATATGATGAACGTATATAAGTATATAAATGGCCCATACAAAAAATATGGAGAAAAACTGTTCCAGGTTAACCCCCCCCCCCCCCAAAAGGACGAGGGGGCACTCCCTCCGTCTGGAGAAGAAAAGGTTTAGTCTAAAGGGGCGACACGCCTTCTTTACCGTGAGGACTGTGAATTTATGGAACGGTCTACCTCAGGAACTGGTCACAGCAGGAACAAATACATTCCTGGAACAAAATAACATTAATGCTTATGCAGAATTATAAAACTACATCCCTTCCCCTTATCCCCTTACACCCTTCACTTCAATTCCCTGGTTGGACTTGATGGACGTATGTCTTTTTTCAACCATACTAACTATGTAACCTAATTGAAGGTTTTCCAACCACTGTGCCTCCAGCTGTTGCAAAAGTACAACTCCCAGCATGCATGGTCTGTCAGTGCATGCTTGGAGTTGTAGTTTTGTAACAGCAGGAGGATTGCCCCTCCATGTGAATGTACAGGGTACATTCACACGGGCGGGTTTACAGTAGGTTTCCCGCTTGAGCTGTGGCAAATTTTCCGGTGCAGCTCAAACTCCGTGAACCTCCGCCAGTGTGAATGTACCCTAAAAACACTACACTAACACAAAATAAAGGGTAAAACACTACATAAACACCCCCTTACACTGACTGTCTCCCCCCCCCCCCCAATAAAAATGAAAAACATATCGTACAGCAGTGTTTCCAAAATGGAGACTCCAGCTGTTACAAAACAACAACACCCAGCATTTCTGTACAGCCATTGACTGTCCAGGCATGCTGGGAGTTTAGCAACAGCTGGAGGCACCCTGTTTGGGAATCACTGGCGTAGAATATTTTTGATAGTAGAGCCAATTGTAACGCTTGCATCCGAGTCCACCCCTATGCAAATTCCCAATTTAGGCCTCAAATGCGCATTGGCGCTCTCTCATTTCGGAGCCCTGTCGTATTTCATGGAAACAGTTTAGGGCCACAAATAGGGTATTTCTAAACTTGGGAGCAATTTCTGTACAAATTTTGGGGGGTTCTTTCTCTTTTTACCCCATATTAAAAGGAAAAGTTGGGGTCTCCACCAACCTGTTAGTGTAAAAAAAATAAACATTTTTACACTAGCATGCTGGTGTTGCCCCATACTTTTCCTTTTCACAAGAGGTAAAAGTAAAAAAAAAAAAAAAAAATTTGTAACGCAATTTCTCATATGTGGGTGTAAAATGCTCTGCGGACGCACAACAAGGCTCAGGAGTGAGAGCGCACTATGTACATTTGAGGCCTAATTTGGTGATTTGCACAGGGGTGGCTGATTTTACAGCGGTTCTGACATAAAAGCTAAAAAATTTATACCCACGTGTGACTCCATTTTGGAAACTACACCCCTCACAGAACATAACTAGGGGTATAGTGAGCCTTAACACCCCACAGGTTTTTGCAGAATTTTTATTAAAGTTGGATGGGGAAATTAATTTCATTTTTTTCCCCTAAAATGCTGGTGTTACCCAAAAATTTTCATTTTCACAAGGGAAAATTTGTAACCCCATTTCTTCTGAGTAAGAACATACCCCATTTGTGGATGGGGTTCCACATAAAAGGTTGGTGCATAAAATGAGAAGAACTGGGCTGGGGGAGAATGTGTGTAAGTAGGTAAGTAACTGGCTCTGTGATAGGAAACAAAGGATGGTTATTAATGGTATTTATTCTAATTGGGTGACTGTTACTAGTGGGGTATCACAGGGGTCAGTCTTGGGTCCTGTCCTATTTAATATATTTATTAATGACCTTGTAGAGGGGTTGAATAGTAAAGTAGCAATCTTTACAGATGATACTAAACACTGTAAAGCGGTGAACACTATAGAGGACAGTGCACTGTTACAAATGGATCTGTATAGTTTAGGGGTATGGGCTGAGAAGCGGCAGATGAGGTTCAACACTGATAAATGTAAGGTAATGCACATGGAGAAGAAAAATCCGGGCTGGGATTATGTATTAAATGGCAGCACACTTGGGACGACTGACGTGGAAAAGGACTTGGGAGTCTTAGTTAACAGTAAATTTAGTTGTAGTGACCAGTGTCGGGCAGCTGCTGCCAAGGCAAATAAAATCATGGGGTGCAGCAATAGGGGTATAGATGCCCACGACAAGGAAATAATTCTACCACTGTACAAATCACTAGTCAGACCACAAATAGAATACTGTGTACAGTACTGGGCACCAGTGTACCAGAAAGATATAGTGAAGCTGGAGAGGGTTCGAAAATGGGCAACCAGAGTAATACAGGGAATGGAAGGACTGTAGTACCAAGAAAGATTATCAGAATTAGGGTTATTTAGCTTAGAAAAAAGAAGGCTTAGGGGCAACCTAATAACTATGTATAAATATATCAGGGGACCGTACAGAGATCTCTCCCATAATCTATTTATACCCAGGACTGTATCTATAACAAGGGGACATCCTCTACGTTTAGAGGAAAAAAGGTTTCTACACCAGGACAGACGGGGGTTCTTTACTGTAAGAGCAGTGAGACTGTGGAATTCTCTGCCTGAGGAGGTGGTCATGGTGAACTCTGTAAAAGAGTTCAAAAAGGGTCTGGATTCATTTTTGGAGAATAATAACATTGCTGGTTATGTATACTAGATTTATAGCGACAGAACGTTGATCCAGGGATTTATTCTGAATATCTGGAGTCGGGAAGGAATTTTTACCTTGAGCACGTTTTTTTTTTTTTTTTTTTTTTTTTTTTTGCCTTCCTCTGGATCAACTCAGTAGGGACTCATTAGGGTTAAAGGTTGAACCTAATGGACTCTGGTCTTTTTTCAACCTTATGAACTATGTTACTATGTTACTATGATGTAAAGTGCTCTGCTTGCACACTACAATGCTCAGAAGAGAAGCCATTGGGCTTTTGGAGAGAAAATGTGTCTGATATTGAAGGCCACGTGTGTTTACAAAGCTCCCATTGTGCCAGAACAATGGAACCCCCCACATGTGACCCCATTTTGGAAACTGCACCCCTCATGTAATGTAATAAGGGGCACAGTGAGCATTTACGCCCCACAGGTGTCTGACAGATTTTTGGTACAGTGTTCTGTGAAAATGAAAAATTTTATTTTTCATTTGCACAGCCCACTGTTCCAAAGATCTGTCAAAAGCCAGTGGGGTGTGAATGCTCACTGCACCCCTTATTAATTTCTGTGAGGGGTGTAGTTTCCAAAATGGGGTCACATGTGGAGGGTTCTACCATTCTGGCACCATGGGGGGGCTTTGTAAACGCACATGGCCCCCGACTTCCATTCCAAACAAATTCTCTCTCCAAAAGCCCAATGGCGCTCCCTCTCTTCAGAGCATTGTAGTGCGCCAGCAGAGCACTTGACGTCCACACATGAGGTATTGCCATACTGAGAAGAAACAGGGTTCCAAATTTTGGGGGTAATTTTCTCCTATAACCCCTTGTAAAAATGTAAAATATGTGGAAAAACCAGCATTTTCGTGAAAATGCATTTTCTTTTATTTACACATCCAACTTTAACGAAAAGTCGTCAAACATCTGTGGGGTGTGAAGGCACACTGTACCCCTTGTTATGTTCCTTGAGGGGTGTAGTTTCCAAAATATTGTGCCATGTGTTTTTTTTCTTTATTTATGTATTTATTTTTTTGCTGTTCTGGCACCATAGGGACTTCCTAAATGCCCCCCAAAAACCATTTCATCAAAATTTGGTTTCCAAAAGCCAATGTGGCTCCTTCTCTTCTGAGCAGTGTAGTTTGACAGCAGAGCACTTGACTTCCACACATAGGGTATTTCCATACTCAGAAGAAATGGGGTTACAAATTTTGGGGGGCATTTTCTCCTATTACTCTTTGTAAAAATGTGAAATTTGGGAAAATTTTTATTTTTATTTACACATCCGACTTTAACAAAAAGTTGTCAAATACCTGTGGGGTGTTAAGGCTCACTGTACCCCTTGTTACGTTCTTTGAGGGGTGTAGTTTCCAAAATAGTATGCCATGTGTTATTTTTTTGTTATTTTTTGCTGTTCTGGCACCGTAAGGGCTTCCTAAATGCCACATGCCCCCCAAAAACCATTTCAGCAAAATTCGCTCTCCAAAATCTCATTGTCGCTCCTTCCCTTTTGAGCCCTCTAGTGCACCCACGGAGCACTTTACATCCACATATGAGGTATTTCCATACTCGAGAGAAATGGGGTTACAAATTTTTGAATACTTTGAGGGGTGCAGTTTTTATAATGGGGTGATTTGGGGGAATTTCTAACATAAAGACTCTCAAATTCACTTCAAAACTGAACTGGTTCCTGAAAAACTCCAATTTTGACATTTTCGTGAAAAATTGGAAAATTGGCTGAACTTTGAAGCCCTCTAATTTCTTCCAAAAGTAAAAACATGTCAACTTTATGATGCAAACATAAAGTAGACATATTGTATATGTGAATCAATATATAATTTAATTGGAATATCCATTTTCCTTACAAGCAGAGAGTTTCAAAGTTAGAAAAATGCAAAATATTCCAAATTTTCATGAAATTTGGGGATTTTTCTCCAAGAAAGGATGCAGGTAACAACGAAAATTTACCACTATGTTAAAGTAGAATATGTCACGAAAAAACACTTTCGGAATCAGAATGAAAGGTAAAATAAAAGATAAAGTGACAGTGGTCAGAATTGCAAAAATGGGCTGCGTCCTTAAGGTGAAAATGAGCTGCGTCCTTAAGGGGTTAAAAAGAGCAAAGGGCAGAAAATGACAATTATTTACAGGATCCAGCCTAGATCACAAAGAGTTTTTATTGCAATATATTAAAATATGTGAAAAAATTTGAAAAGTATCCTGAAGTGGAATGGCAACCCTATGAATACCAAATACCATATGAAAGTCTACAGAAGCACCATGGGTGGAAGTATTGGTGCAGATAAATGAAAACGGTGACAGTATAAAATCTACGGATGTGCTATATTTATCCAAAAATCAAAACATTTATCCAAATGCAAAGAATAGGCGGTCCTTGTGCAGAAGGGAAAAAAAAGATGCTGCGGTGGTGTTAACCCAGTGGATAAGTAAACAAGTGCAGGACAAGAAAATAATAAAGAAATCTTTTTTTTTTGTCTGTAAATCCAGACATGTTTTGAAGGGATAGCACCGCTCTTCATCAGGTCCTGCCCTATAATTTCCAGTGAGGGGGAATGCCATTTTAATTTAATCTACTAGAATCAGTCCTGAACAGGGAGACCCCTTACCAATATATACTGCTCAAAAAAAAACAGCACAATGTAACTCCAAGTCAATCACATGTCTGGGAAATCACACTGTCCACTTGCTGTTGTGCAAATGGAACAGACAACAGGGAGAAATTATTGGCAATTAACAAGACACCCCCAATAAAGGCGTGGTTCTGCAGGTGGTGACCACAGACCACTTCTCAGTTACTATGCTTCCTAGCTGATGTTTTGGTCACTTTTGAATGCTGGCGGGGCTTTCACTCTAGTGGTAGCATGAGACAGAGTCTACAACACACACAGGTAGTGAAGCTCATCCAGGATGGCACATCAATGCGAGCTTTGGCAAGAAGGTTTGCTGTGTCTGTCAGCGTAGTGTCCAAAGCATGGAGGCGCTACCAGGAGACAGACCAGTAAATCAGGAGACATGGAGGAGGCCGTAAGAGGGCAACAACCCAGCAGTAGGACCGCTACATCTGCCTTTGTGCAAGGAAGAGCAGGAGGAGCACTGCCAGAGCCCTGCAAATGACCTCCAGCAGGCCACAAATGTGCATGTGTCCACTCAAACTGTCAGAAACAGACTCCATGAGAGTGGTATGAGGGCCCGACATCCACAAGTGGGGGTTGTGCTTACAGCCTAACACAGTGCAGGACGTTTGGCATTTGCCAGAGAACACCAAGATTGGCAAATTCACCACTGGTGCCCTGTGCTCTTCTCAGATGAAAGTCTTGATGAGAGTCTGGAGACACTGTGGAGAACTTTCTGCTGCCTGCAACATCCTCCAGCATGACCAGTTTGGCGGTGGGTCAGTAATGGTGTTGGGTGGCATTTCTTTGGGGGGCCGAACAGCCCTCCATGTGCTTGCCAGTGGTAGCCTGACTGCCATTAGTACCGAGATGAGATCCTCAGACCCTTGTGAGACCATATGCTGGTGCAATTGGCCCTGGGTTCCTCCTAATGCAAGACAATGCAGACCTCATGTGGCTGGAGTGTGTCAGCAGTTTCTACAAGAGGAAGGCATTGATGCTATGGACTGGCCCACCCATTCCCCAGACCTAAATCCAATTGAGCACATCTGGGACATCATGTGTCGCTCCATCCACCAACGTCACGTTGCACCACAGACTGTCCCGGAGTTGGCAGATGCTTTAGTCCAGGTCTGGGAGGACATCCCTCAGCAGACCATCTGTTTTCATACCTGAAGACTGGTGTTGCCTGGTTGTTTGGGTACTGGGATGGGATTTTCTCTAGTTCTGCCTGTAGTATGCTGGGGATTGTCATCTAGAAGGAGAAGTCATTCTTGATGGAAGGGGAGATTGAGAGGTCCCTGCTCAGTTTGTCACATTAGGTATGATAATATCATCTGCAATAGAGCAAACATACAATAAGTGAGGCTTTGTGCAGGTCAGCACACACAAATTCTGTTACACTGAGAGTTCCAAAGAGCAGAATAGAGTAAAACTACCTAAAAGTAGCCTCTGAGAGCCTTGTTTTATGAGACTAGACCTATAATCCTTTACAGTTCATTCAGAAAGTCATGTTATCTGCTCTCACATCATAAAGGAGTTTCAGTCAGGTAAATGATTGTAGACCTCCATCACAAGTGTGTTAAAGTAAGGTAAGTGGTTGTGAATAAGATTTAGACATGTAATATACTGTGACATCACAAATGTATATTACTCAGGTAAACTGCTTTGGCATCACAACTAGGTTTAGTCAGGAATTCTTTGGGATGTCATAAGAGGGTTGTTGTGGTCAGGTAGGCTCAGGGTCTACGAGATGTACATTCAAAGGGTCCTCTGTTTAATAGTTACGTAACCTCCTCCCTACAACAGTCTGCATTTTGTAGTAAACAGTTTAGACGGCTCTACCCAAAAAATCCACCCACCACAATATTTTGTTTTGTTGTGTAATGTTTTCATATTTCATTTAGAGAAAAAGAAAAACAACTTTCTGTTTACAAATACTTTTGCAATGTTTGTACTTGTCACATTGATGCCCTCTAGTGGTAGCTCTTCATTTTTTCACAAACTAAATACAATAAAACACATTCATGATTCTAGATACAGTTTAGGATTTAATTGACAAATGATGGCTATAAAATGTAATTAGAGCAGTGTTTATGTGGTTTCTGATGGTGTTTATCAGTTTTTGTTTTTGTATACTAATGTTTCACTGAAATTTCTGAATAAAAATCAATATACCTAAAGCAAGCTGCACTGCTACATATTTTACTATAGACTTCTAACATCTGGCCACAGCATTTAGTCCATCAAAAAGGCACAAAAGATGACTGTAATTAACACTATAAAAAAAGAGCATGTTCACACATTTAAGAACAATGTGGTTTTCAGCATGGCAACCGCACTGATTTTTGTACCAAAACCACACATTATGGGCTTTGAAAATCCCTGTTCCATTGACTTCAATAGGAGGCACGCTGAAGCTTGTCATAGAGAGACAAGGCGCAGCATTGCCCACAGGTCTCAAAATATGCACATGTGCACATGCGCTAAGGCTGCATAGTAGTTAGGCCATATTTTTCATCAGTATTTGTAGACATTTACAAAAAATAACTATAACAGAGAGATTTTTTCTTTTTCAATGTTTTGGTCCTACTCCTAATTCTGTCGTACATGCACTGATATAAAAGTATTGAACAAATGATGCCATGTGAATTGTCAAATAATCACTTAGTTCCCTATCTATACAGAACATGTCTAGTTTTGATACCATCCTCCACATATATACATTGGATGACTTGAGGGTTGTGTGGCACAGGCTCAGGGGTTAAGCCCACTCTATATGCAGGAGGTATCAGCTGTACATTACAACTGACACACTGCTGCTGCTAAATACAGGATCTGAGATAACACTACCCTCAGCCATCTAGCCCTTAGATGCCATAATCATTAGTGACCCCAGCATTTAGAGGGTGATACAGACGAATGAGGGCTCCCATCGTTCAGTCCACATGCAACATAATTGCAGGGCGCCAATGGCTTGCCATGGTAGCCAGTGACCGAATGAATCCCCCAGCACCCATCTTAGCACTCTGATTAGACTTTATAGGATAAAACTAGTATTGTGATGTATTATGCAATAATAAATTGAGACCAATGCACAAAAAATCTAAAAGTCCTGTGTTCCTTAACCCCTTAAGGACCGGGGTTTTTTCCGTTTTTGCATTTTCGTTTTTTGCTCCTTGCCTTTAAAAAATCATAACTCTTTCAAATTTGCACCTAAAAATCCATATGATGGCTTATTTTTTGCGCCACCAATTCTAATTTGTAATGACGTCAGTCATTTTGCCCAAACATCTACGGTGAAGCGGGAAAAAAAATCATTGTGCGACAAAATTGAAAAAAAAAACGCTGTTTTGTAAATTTTGGGGGCTTCCGTTTCTACGTACTAAATTTTTCGGTAAAAATGACACCTGATATGTATTCTGTAGGTCCATACGATTAAAATGATACCCTACTTATATAGGTTTGATTTTGTCGGACTTCTGGAAAAAATCATAACTACATGCAGGAAAATTTATACGTTTAAAATTTTCATCTTCTGACCCCTATAACTTTTTTATTTTTCCGTGTATGGGGCGGTATGAGGGCTCATTTTTTGCGCCGTGATCTGAAGTTTTTAACGGTACAATTTTTGTATTGATAGGACTTATTGATCGCTTTTTATTCATTTTTAAATTATATAAAAAGTGACCAAAAATGCACTATTTTGGACTTTGGAATTTTTTTGCGCGCACGCCATTGACCGAGCGGTTTAATTAATTATATATTTTTATAATCCGGACATTTCCGCACGTGGTGATACCATATATGTTTATTTTTATTTTTATTTACACTGTGTTTTTTTTTTTTTATTGGAAAAGGGGGGTGATTCAAACTTTTAATAGTAATAGGGGAGGAGTTAAATGATCTTTATTCACTTTTTTTTTTCACTTTTTTTTTGCAGTGTTATAGGTCCCATAGGGACCTATAACACTGCACACACTGATCTTCTATGTTGATCACTGGTTTCTCATAAGAATGAGAAACCAAACAATCCAAACAATCCCAGAACAATTTGGTGAAAAACAATTCTTATTCCAGCATAATGGAGCACCATTTTACAATGCAAAAGTGATAACCAAGTGGCTCACTAAACAGAACATAAAAATTTTGGGTCCATGGCCAGGAAAACTGGCCAAATCTAAGAACCTATGGTCAATTCTGAAAAAGCAGATGGAAAAACAAGAACACAGAAATTGTAAAAAACTTTAAACACTGACTATCTCCTTGAGGAAGCATGAAGTTAAAGGGGTTATCCAGCATAAGGTGATTTTAGTATGTACCTGGCAGACAGAAATGGACATGCCTAGGAAGGATCTGCTTGTCTTGGGGCTAAATGGCTATGCTGTGAGATTACCATAACACCGTGGCTAGCTTTTTGTGAACTTGTATTTCCTGTTTTCAGTTTTCTTGTTTGCCTACAAATCCCATGATTCCCTTTTCCTCCTTCCCACACATGAGCTACCCCACCCATTGAAACATAAATGAGCTGCAGACCTGTGGTTTTCAATCAGGGGGTCTCCAGCTGTTGCATTACTTGCAGATTGCTCTCTCCACCCATTGAAGCAGACAGGTTCCCTGTCATCAGCTGACTAGCGAGTCAGGTATCGACCGCATTGCAAGCTGGGAAAAATCTGAGACAGCAGTCATTTTGTATGCTGGTAAAAATAAATAGTGAGTGAGGTAAAAATCACAGAAGAATTGTGAGAAAACCGTCACACACAGGTACAGACACTATATTATGAATTACATTAACTTTACAGCCCCTGTAGCATAGTCAAATAAAAAAAAATCCTGGAATACCCCTTTAACCTCTTCAGGACCCAGGGCGCATGGATACGCCCTCACACCCTGGGCCTTAAGGACCCAGGACGTATCCATATGTCCTGGCGTTTTCCGGCCCCTGCCGCGCGCCGGGTAGAGATCGGAAGCGGATGCCTGCTGAAATGCTTCAGCAGGCATCCAGGGCAAACACCGAGGGGGGCCACGTCTGCCCCCTATGTCGGCGATCGCCGCAAATCGCGAGGGAAATCACCCCTGCGGCGATACCGGGATGATCGGGCCTCTGGGACCCGACCGCTAGGTAAGTTTGCAATATCCCGGTTGTCACAGCCTGCCACCTCCTCCTATCCCCTGCGACTCTTCGGTTAGCTAACCGACCAATCGCAGGGGGTGGGGGGCGGAGGATGCGGCGGGGGACGGGGGAGTGCTGGGGCCCGGCCCCGGTACTTACCTCATCCCTGAAGACCCGGATCCCGGCGGCAGAGACGGTGGCGACAGGTGAGTGGATCTTCGGCGGCGTTGCGGGCAGTGGCGTTGCGACCCGGGTGCGGGGGGTGCGGCCCGCACCGGGTGACACCAACCTAATGGGGTGACACCAAGATGCTCCGCAGCACCCCCCATCTGTGCCCGACCGTCCTTCACCAATCCAACCCCCCCCCTTCACCTGCGCTGTGCGGTGCGCCTGTCCGTCAGGCGCACCGCACAGCGCTGCCTCCTGCTCCTTTTTGTGCCCCGCCCTGCTCTGGCTCACCTTCAGTTGGTCCGGGATTTGTATTTCCGCGCGTCACTGCCATCACATGACCATCAGGATGTCACGCTGAATTCAAGGACGCCGGCCCCAGAGCGTGACGTGACGTGTCACGTGACCGTACACAGCTCGCAGGATTACCGCGCTGAGTGAGTGAATGTTATTTCAACCTGCCTACTGGGTCTGGGGGGAGGGGGTTAATCTGGGGCACCGTACTATCTTCCTACAGGGGGGAGGGGGTTAATCAGGGGGGTAAAACCTTCTAACAGGGTGGGGGGAGAGGGTTAATCTGGGGGGTACTGCATTCCTACAGGGGGGGTGAGGGGGTTAATCAGGGAGGTACTACCTTCTAACAGGGTCGGGGGATAGGGTTAATCTGGGGGTACTGCATTCCTACAGGGGTGGAGAGGGGGTTAATCTGGGGGGGGTACTACCTTCCTACAAGGGGGGGTAAACTGGGGGTACTACCATCCTACTGGGGGGGTTAATCTGGGGGTACTACCTGCCTACTGGGGGGAGGGGGTTAACTTGCCCCCCCCCCAATAGGCAGGTAGTACCCCTAGATTAACCCTCTCCCTCCAGCAGGCATGTAGTTCCCCCAGATTTACCCCCCTCCCCAGTAGGACAGTAGCACACCCAGATGAACCCCCCTCCTGGGTTAATCTGGGGGTACTACATGCCTGCTGGAGGGAGGGGATTACTCTGGGGATACTACCTGCCTGCTCTGAGGGGAGAGGGTTAATCTGGGGGTACTACCTGCCTGCTGGGGGGAGGGGGTTAATCTTGGGTACTACCGGCCTACCGGGGGGGGGTTAATCTGGGGCCCCGAATAGGCAGGTAGTACCCCCAGATTAACCCCCTCCCCCCAGTAGGATGGTAGTACCCCCAGATTACCCCCCCCCCCCCAGTAAGAAGGTAGTACCCTCAAATTAACCCCCTCTTCCTGCCAGTAGGAAGGTAGCACCCCCAGATGCTGGTGGCCTCCATGTCTATTTTGCTTTTGTAGGGAACTGCACCTAATGTGGGGGAACTATACTGCACCTAATGTGGGGGAACTATACGGCACCTAATGTGGGAACTATACTGCACATAATGTGGGGAACTATACTGCACCTAATGTGGGGAACTATACTGCACCTAATGTGGGGGAACTATACTGCACCTAATGTGGGGGAACTATACTGCACCTAATGTGGGGGAACTGTACTGCACCTAATGTGGGGAACTGTACTGCACCTAATGTGTGGAACTGTACTGCACCTAATGTGGGGAACTATACTGCACCTAATGTGGGAAAACTATACTGCACCTAATGTGGGGAACTATACTGCCAACCTAATGTGGGGAACTATACTACCAACCTAATGTGGGGGAACTGTACTGCACCTAATGTGGGGAACTATACTGCACATAATGTGGGGGAACTGTACTGTACCTAATGTGGGGGAACTGTACTGCACCTAATGTGTGGAACTGTACTGCACCTAATGTGGGGGAACTATACTGCACCTAATGTGGGAAAACTATACTGCACCTAATGTGGGGAACTATACTGCCAACCTAATGTGGGGAACTATACTACCAACCTAATGTGGGGGAAATGTACTGCACCTAATGTGGGGAACTATACTGCACCTAATGTGGGGAACTATACTGCACCTAATGTGGGGAACTATACTGCACCTAATGTGGGGAACTGTACTGTACCTAATGTGGGGAACTATACTGCCAACCTAATGTGGGGAACTATACTGCACCTAATGTGGGGAACTGTACTGTACCTAATGTGGGGAACTATACTGCCAACCTAATGTGGGGAACTATACTGCACCTAATGTAGGGGAACTATACTGCCAACCTAATGTGGGGAACAGGTTTATGTTTACTGTTCTATGGTTAGTATGTTATTATGTTTTATAATTTATGTTATGTACATTTTGTTAAAAAAAAATTTCAATACCCTTTTGCCTGTTAGTTTTTGATATTATGCTGAGAAGCAATCAGATCATTATACAAGATTGTAGATGTGCACCATGTCTGTTTTTCTACCCGAATTCACACTGTGATTTCTATCCCCTCCTTTTTCTTTGTTTTAACATGTGCTGCACTCTTCCCCACCCCCTCCACCCAACCCTATATAAGCAGTAGTTAGCTGCACATGGGCCATTTCTTTCCTAGCTGCCTCCCAGTCTGACTGGGAGAGCATGGTAAGTGAGCTATTACATCCCTGTTCACACTGGTGTGGTGCTGTGCGGTGTCCGTTGCTGCCGTGGTGCCTTGTCTGCGGGGGTGCGGCCCATAGACTGGTTTGAGTGGCATTGGGGCCGCTCTGCCGGTGGATCGTTCCCCTCTGTGGGCATTGGCGTTGCGGCGGTGGTGGTCGCCGCCCGGTGCTGCGCCATTTTATGCTAGGGACGTTAGGGACCCACTCTGGATAGGTGGCCTTGACGTGACGAGTGGGCTTGTACTTTTTGATCAAAAATGTATACTAACGACCTGTTAGTTTTTGATATTATGCTGAGAAGCAATCAGATCATCATACAAGATTGTAGATGTGCACCATGTCTGTTTTTCTACCCGAATTCACACTATACTATAGGAGGTAATACTAACGTGTCCCCGCCGCTCCGGACCCATCACCGCTTCCCTGTATGTAGCTCCATCGCTGTCACTGCGTCCCCGTGGTGTCCCCGACGCTCCGAACGTCTTCTTCACCGGGATCCACGCTCTCCGTCATCACATTGCCGTCATCATGTCGCTACGCACGCCGCTCCTATTGGATGACGGGACGGCGTGCGCGACGACGTGATGACGTCGAAGGAGAGCGCCTGCCATGCAGGGGATCCCAGCACGGAGCAGACACCGAGGAGGCAGGTAAGGGCCCTCCCGGTGTCCTGTAAGCTGTTCGGGATGCCGTGATTTCACCGCGGCGGTCCCGAACAGCCCGACTGAGCAGCAGGGTTAGTGTCACTTTCGCTTCAGACGCGGCGGTCAGCTTTGATCGCCGCGTCTGAAGGGTTAATACAGGGCATCATCGCGATCGGTGATGTCCTGTATTAGCCGCGGGTCCCGGCCGTTGATGGCTGCAGGGACTGCCACGATAGGTGTGTATTCGCCATATAAGACACACCAACTTTTTCCCCCCAGTTTTGGGGAAGAAAAAGTGCGTCTTGTATGGCGAAAAATGCGGTAGTTGTCAATAAAAGTCTAAATTTTATGAAATGCTTCTAATTGTATTTCAATAAACTATAGATTCATCTGACTAAATGTTCTAAAAACACTGAAGGAGCAAACTTTGTGTCAGTCTCTTTTGTTTCAGATTGGAGAGATCTTGTTTGTACTTCAGAGGCAGTGTACGATGATTGAAGTGTTATCTAGTAATAAAATTAGAATAACGGAAGATGATCAGATAGTGATCACATGTAATGTTATAAAAAGAGATATAAGAAAGAAGTAAGAAAAGACCTGCAAGCAATATGAAGCTGTTCCTACTTTTGTGTTCTGTTGCGGTCAGTCTCAGCGTTCCACATGGTCGGCGGTTTGATAAGTACTGTTCTTTTCTATGCATGGTGAAATTTTTCACTGAATGACCAATCTTTCGTATTTCTGTTTGTAATTTACATTCGTTCTTCTGCAGTGAGAAACTTTTCCATGTTACTCCTAAAAGTAATGATGAGGTGCAATTCATAAAATACTTGGACACCACGATGAAGGTGAGTTGTTTGGTGATGCTGTATTCATCAGGTTGTGTAGATTTCAGTCCTGAGGATAGCAGAATGAAATATGATATTGGTAAAAATGTACATAGCCGTCCAGAGGGCATACCTTGGTGCACTTGGATCCTAATGCAAAATCTGTAACAGGGCCCCCCTATCTACCAGGGTCTATAGGGTTTTGTATGTGGCAGAGAACAGCCACACAGTTCAACTGCAGCAGCCTTTGCAGGTGAAATGTATTATAAACATGAGACTGAAAGAAATGGTCAGTCATGCAATGCATGGATTGGATATACTGCACGTGCCAGAGTGGGTAGCACTGCTAAGGTGGCCGCACACTTTAGATAGCTGCCCTTTCCTCTCCTATACAATATAAAGTCTATTGAAAAGTAGCAGCCCATCGATATACAGCAAAACAGATATTATGTTGGAAAACGTTGTCAAATGTATGCTAACCAATTCTCTTCTAGCATTCATTTGGTTCAGATGCAGCAATGGGTGCATTACACTATAGATGCTTGAAAATGTTGCTTTGATATTAAATATATTTCTGAAGTAGCCCAAAAAAAAGTGAATAATGGACCTTATAACTTTTGCTATCAAAGACTGTCTAAGTTTAACTGCCAGGACTCACTGCTTATGCCAAAATAAAACTGTCCAAATACATGTTCCGGCAATTGGGACCTGCAGTTGTGGGGTTCCAATCAACTGGGATGATGACCAGGGGGTCCTTACCTGTCTCAGTGCCATTTGACCAGCACTCTGAGTATATAGGCAGACTTAGCAGCCTATATGGCATAGCACTGGACAGTGTTTGCAATTGGAAGAGTGCATGAAATAGTCCCCTATGAGGACTAAATATTAGTTAATAAAATATTTAAAACATTTATAATAAATGTGAATAAGCCCCTGCCCCTAATAAAGGTTTAAATCACCCCTTTTTTTTATCAAATAATGCAATGAAACAGATTAGTGGCTAAACGATAAAAAATACCAGAATTTTAGGTCACTTCATATACCAGAAAAAAATTTATAAAAATGAATCAAAAAGTAACAATCTAAACAAAAGTGGTACCGATAAAAATTACAGATCATGGTGTATACAGCCCAATATACAGAAGAATAAAAGTGTTGTAGGGGTCAGAAGGGGACAATGTTAAGCATACTCATCTTCTTCCAAAAACGTATTATTGTTTTAGTTGTAAAATAGTAATTTTAATCTTTAGTAAATTTAATCATTGTAATCTTCAGAACCTTCAGAAGAAAAAAAAAGAAAACAGCATTTTAAAGCTTGGTTTTATTCTGGCATTTTTTGGAAAACTGCTACTGCAGTTTTTGAGACAAAGACAGACATGTATTTAAATGGAATGAGAAAGGACTCATACTTTCAGCTGGATGCACATCAAAAACTGCAGAAAAAACTAGCTTTACTGTAGTGTGCACTGTGCAGAAATGAAATCCCCCATAGTTTAAAAAATGTCATGTTTTTTTTTTCTTCACATTTTTCCCCACAATTTTATTATTTTTTTTTATTTTTTTTGCTTTGTCGTAGATATTGTGACAAAATGAGTGATGTGATTAAGTAGTACAATTGATATGGAAAAGGCTACATTAAAATGTAAATGCAAAAATGTGTGTCTTTAATTCTTGAATTACACTCAATTAAGTAATGCATTTTCAGTACCAATAACAGAGCATGACACAGAGACTCAAGAAAATGAGCCCATGAAATAATTATTTCTGTGAGAATACAAGTATTTAATACAGTATTGTCATGATAGAAATAAAATTCATTCTTAAAGGAGTAGTCCAGTAGTGACCCAGTGGTGAACAACTTATCCCCTAACCTAAGGATAGGGGATAAGTTGCAGATCGCGGGGGATCCGACCGCTGGGGCCCCCTGCGATCTCCTGTACGGGGCCCCGACAGCCCGCGGGAAGGGGGCGTGTCGACCTTCGCACGAAGCGGCGGCTGACACACCCCCTCAATACAACTCTATGGCAGAGCCGAAGCGCTGCCTTCGGCAATCTCCGGCTCTGCCATAGAGATGTATTGAGGGGGCGTGTCGGCCGCCGCTTCGTGCGGGGGTCGACACCCGCTATCTAGCCGGAGAGCCTGGCCCCCGTACAGAGAGATCGCAGGGGGCCCCAGCGGTCGGACCTCCCGCGATCTCAAACTTATCCCCTTACCTTAGGTTAGGGGATAAGTTTTTCACCACTGGACTACCCCTTTAAGATTTACACAGCAGATCAGTCAGCAGAATTTTCTATATCAGTCACATCCATTTGGATGGGGTTTACAATAGTGAATGCCCATTAAGATTTATAGAATGTAATTCGAAGTAATGTAAGTTTCTATCAATTATACTTACAGGAAAATCCATAAATTTACTGCTCTGTTAACTTTTACAGCTTGACTTCTGGAAACCCAAATATTTTCATAATCTGACCCCAAAAACCAACATTTATTTCCATGCTGATGCTCAACAATCTAAAGAGATTGAGAACCTTCTAGAAGAAAAAGGAATCAAGTACAGGTAGGAAATATATTACATCTATGAAATGATGAACATTGTGCTTCTACCTTTTCTGTGTTTCATGGCAAAGATATATAGCCAGGAGATTACCTTTGAACATTTAGGTAATAATAATAATAATAGCTTTGTCATTTGTCAGTTACTAAAGTGGAGTATCCCCTTTTACTTATTTGCATGTATAAGTTGCATATAAACTTTTTTATTCTTACTACTACTTCTACCATCCTTCGGATTGATTCAAACCCAGTGTAAGAGAATACCGAATAGTATGAGGCTGGGAACAATCCATTCCATAACCTGTTATATTTTGGAAAACTTGACACCGTAGATATTACAACTGAGGAACCACCCGCTTGGACACAGAGACCACTTCCACTCCATTTGGATTTACTGGTTTTTCACTTTGCCTTGTATCTGATAAATGAAGCAACTGGGTCATGTCACCCTCTTCACATGTATTTTAACTTGTGTGTAATGTTGCAAAGCTAGTCTACGATTAAGCACACAAGTGCGAAACGCGTCAGACGCTTTCTCTCTGTTTGTGACCATTGTCTGACGATCCTTGAAAAAAGCAAAACTTCTTTTACCGCATCCCGAGTGCTGGACGATACTTTCTCTTTGTATATCAGTACCTGGCAGAAGGCTGGAAGGGCACGTCTGTGCACAGGTGATACGGATTTCACAAAAGGTGGTGAGCGGAGCTGGTAATTCGTACAAGCTGCTTTATTCTTACTGTACTAAACGTTTACATGTTCACAATTCTGTATGCTGCTAAACTTACATTGCCTGCATTTCCCCTTTGTTTAACACAACGTGGTCTGGTTATTTGTGTATTCTGAAGTATATTATATGCACTGCAAATCCGGGGGCTCAAAAGTGAGTACTACCTTCATTTTGTTAGGCCATGTGCATACACCGTACTGTAGTATTCATTTTGTCCTTTATTTCTTGCCAAAATCGGGGGGAAGCAGGAGGGGATGCAATCGATAGGATTTAAATCTCTCCTTTCTAGTTTTCTCTCTGTGTTGATTCCATTTCTGGAATGGCTGTGTGGCTGATGACTCGGACCGTATCGGGGAGCGGAGTCTAAGGTGCTGCTGGTCTTCACCAGAGCCCTCCGCAAGGCAGCATGGGCTTGCTGCGGCAGGCGACACCCAGGTCCCTACCCCCGATACGACTCGATCGACCATACAGGTAGCTGGGCGAGGTGAAGTACTGTAGGACGTGGCTGAGACGAAGTCGGACTTAGCAGAAGGTCAGGGCAGGTGGCAAAGGTGCAGTCAATAAAGTAGCAGAAGGGTCAGAACATGGGCTAGACAACAGACAAAGGGTACGTTTAATATCAGGCAAATGGCACTGAAGATCCGGCAGGGAAGAGTGGGAGGTGCAGGGGCTATATAGACTAGTGTCAGGTGTTACACATAATTATGGGCGTACTGGCCCTTTAAATTTCAGAGCTCCGGCGCGCGTGCCCTAAGAGCTGGGGACACACGCACCGGAGCTGAGAGGCAGAGGAAGAGACAGAGGAGGACTTAGGTAAGTGATGGGCTGGGATTCACTTGCAGGTGCATCCCACAATGCGAATTCCAGCAGGAGAGAACAGGAATATGCGCTCATGGCCAGCACAAGTGGAAGCGTGAAGTGTCAAAAATATTGACCAAAATGAGGGCCAAAATATTGCGTGTGCACATAGCCTAAAGCTTGCAGAGAAGTGTAACCCATCCTAGCTCTCCTAAGTGGGAGACATACAAACTATTTTAGCTTCTTATAGACAGTTTGCAGGCTACTTAGTATTTAGGTAACTACAAGGGGATTCCTACCTAAGACTGGCCCACAAAAATCTAACAATAATTACACCCTGTTTACAATTATAGTGAACTCTAATGCTTTTCCGTAAAGAACCATTCCAGGTATAAATAAAAAAATTGTGTTGTGTCTAGTTCATGGGGCCACAGGGGTAATTTTGCTTCTTGAGTAGAGCGTCATAAAGGCGTTTGAAGATTTATAGGCCATTCGTGCGCTACTGAGAATTCTAGGAAAAAGACATGGCTCATGCTACATTTTCAAAGAAACTTTCCCTTCAAGTCGGATTCAAACTCCTTTAAGAAGCCATATAACATGAATGGGATGAAAAATGAAAAAAGCGATCTGATTGGTTTCTATGGGCAACTGCACCTCTGCACAGGCTTTGATAAATTTCCTCCTATATCTTTGTGATGTGATGACTAATTGTAAATAAACAGATTAACTGCAGCAGTCTAATATTGAAAAAAAAAGAGAAGTCAGCGTTTATTCCATTTTTTACATCAAACAATGTTTCAGCAGCCCAATTGCAGCCTTTTTCAAGCATTAAAAAAGGCTGCAACTGGGCAGCTGAAATGTTGCATGATATAAAGATGGAGGTAATGCTTTTTACACTACATTAGAGTGCTGCAGTTAACCCCTTAAGGACCAACCTTTTTTCATTTTTTTCACTTTCGTTTTTTCCTCTTTACATTTTAAAAATCATAACCCTTTCAATTTTGCACCCAAAAATCTACGGCGCATCTGAAAAAAATAACATTGTGCGTCAAAATTGAAGAAAATATGCCGTTTTGTAACTTTTGGAGGCTTCCGTTTCTATGCAGTATATTTTTTGGTAAAAATGACACGTTATGTTTATTCTGTAGGTTCATACCATTAAAATGATTCCCTACTTATATAGGTTTGATTTTGTCGTACTTCTGGGAAAAAAATCATAACTACATGCAGGAAAATTTATGTTTTAAATTGTCATCTTCTGACCCCTATAACTTTTTTATTTTTTCACGAATGGGGCGGTATGAGGACTCATTTTTTTTTTGCGCCATGATATGAAGTTTTTATCGGTACCATTTTTGTTTTGATTGGACTTTTTAATCGCTTTTTATTCATTTTTTATGGTATAAAAAGTGACCAAAAATACGCTATTTGGACTTTTGAATTTTTTTGCGTGTACGCCATTGACCATGCGGTTTAATTAACAATATATTTTTATGGTTCAGACATTTACGCATGTGGCAATACCACATATGTTTGTTTTAATTTTTATTTACACACTTAAAAAAATATTTATTAGGCAAGGGTTAAATTGCATTTAGTAACTTTTTTTTAAAACTTTTTTTATGCAGTGTTATAGCCCCCTCTAATGGCTATAACACTGCATGTACTGATCTCTTACACTGTTCAATGCATTGCCATAGGAATGCATTGATCAGTGTTTTCTGCACTTGATTGCTCAAGCCTGGATTTCAGGCTTGGAGCAATCAAACGCCGATCGGAGAGCCGGGAGCAAGGTAAGACACCTCCGGCTGTCCTGTCTAAAGGGTAATACCGGACATCACCCCGATCAGCGATGTCCGGTATTAGCCGCGGGTCCTGGTTGCTGACAGCAACTGGGACCCCGCAGATACTCTGGCCCTGTGGACCTGGGCTGTTTTGCAACGGTCAGCTATAACATTTAAACAGTACAAGGAGCTTAATAAAATCTGTAAAAATTTAATAAAAACAGCAAAAATTCAAAATGAGAGACAGGTGGCCAAAGAAAGCAAAACTAATCCTAAATATTTTTTTAGATATATAAATGCAAAAAAAACAAGGACAGAGCATGTAGGACCCCTTAATAATGATAATGGGGAGGTTGTCACAGGCAATCAAGAGAAGGCGGAGCTACTGAATGGGTTCTTTAGTTCTGTATACACTATGGAAGAAGGAGCTGACATTGGCCAGGTCAGTGCTGGTAACACATCATGTAATGTACTGAACTGGCTTAATGTAGAGATGGTACTAGGTAAGTTAAGTGATATAAATGTAAGCAAATCTCCAGGGCCAGATGGATTGCACCCAAGAGTTCTTAGAGAGGTAAGTTCAGTAATATCTGTACCCCTGTTCATGATATTTAGAGATTCTCTGGTGTCTGGTATTGTGCCAAGGGACTGGCGCAAGGCGAATGTGGTGCCAATCTTCAAAAAGGGCTCTAGGTCTTCCCCAGGAAACTATAGACCGGTAAGTTTAACGTGCATTGTGGGTAAATTGTTTGAAGGACTTATAAGGGATTACATACAGGAATACATAGGGGATAATTGTATTATAAGTGATAGCCAGCATGGGTTTACTAAGGATAGAAGTTGTCAAACCAATCTAATTTGCTTTTATGAAGAGGTGAGTAGAAGCCTTGACAGAGGAATGGCTGTGGATATAGTGTTTCTGGATTTTGCTAAAGCGTTTGATACTGTCCCTCTTAGATGTCTGACAGGTAAGTTAAGGTCTTTGGGTTTGGAAATTTTAGTTTGTAACTGGATTGAACACTGGCTCATGGATCGTATCCAGAGAGTGGTGGTCAATGATTCGTACTCTGATTGGTCCCCGGTTATTAGTGGTGTACCCCAAGGTTCAGTACTGGGACCGCTGTTGTTTAATTTATTTATCAATGATATAGAGGATGGCATTAACAGCTCTGTTTCTATCTTTGCAGATGACACCAAGCTTTGTAGCACAGTACAGTCTATAGAGGATGTGCATAAGTTACAAGATGACTTGGATAGACTAAGTGTCTGGGCATCCACTTGGCAAATGAGGTTCAATGTGGATAAATGTAAAGTTATGCATCTGGGTACTAATAACCTGCATGCATCGTATGTCTTAGGGGGGATTAAACTGGCAGAGTCACTGGTAGAGAAGGATCTGGGTGTACTTGTAGATCACAGACTACAGAATAGCATGCAATGTCAGGCTGCTGCTTCCAAAGCCGGCAGGATATTGTCATGTATCAAAAGAGGCATGGACTCAAGGGACAGGGACATAATACTCCCCCTTTATAAAGCATTGGTACGGCCTCACCTGGAATATGCTGTTCAGTTTTGGGCACCTGCCCATAAAAGGGACACTGCGGAGTTGGAAAGGGTGCAGAGACTAAACTAAAACTAAACAGAGACTAAACTAATATGGGGCATGGAACATCTTAGCTATGAGGAGCGATTAAAGGAGTTACAATTGTTTAGTCTTGAGAAGAGACGTTTAAGGGGAGATATGATAAACGTATATAAGTATATTAATGGCCCATACAAAAAATATGGAAAAAAACTGTTCCAGGTTAAACCCCCCCCCCCCCCCCAAAGGACTAGGGGGCACTCCCTCCGTCTGGAGAAGAAAAAGTTTAGTCTCAAGGGGCGACACGCCTTCTTTACCGTGAGGACTGTGAATTTATGGAACGGTCTACCTCAGGAACTGGTCACAGCAGGAACAATTAACAGCTTTAAAACAGGATTAGATACATTCCTGGAACAAAATAACATTAATGTTTATGAAGAAATATAAAATCTCATCCCTTCCCCAATATCGCGCCACACCCCTACCCCTTAATTCCCTGGTTGAACTTGATGGACATATGTCTTTTTTCGACTGTACTAACTATGTAACTATGTAACTATATTGGTGGGTAACTTTGCCTTCTGTGGAGAGTCTGGCTTGGTTCACTAAATACCTAGTCATGTTCTAAGGCTTCTAAAAAGAGTTGGATACTGATTAGCTACCTCCAAAAGGTGGTGTCAGGCAGCTGCTTTGCATATTATTCTATGGCATGGCATGTAGAGGAAATGCATGACAGAGACATTAAAAAATAAAAAAAGAGTATCCCTGCTCCAAACAAGTTGTCAGGCCCTGCAACAGTAATAACAACATGACCGTTTTGTCCAGAGTTTAAATTTAACCTGTTAAGGACAAAGGGCATACAGGTACGCCTGTGCGTCCTGGTAGTTACCTGTATGCCCTGAGTCCTTAAGCGGCTTTAAAGCAAGCTTCAGAACAGTGAGTGTTGGCTACTATCAGTAGCCAGACACTCACTGTTAATGACAGGCTGCGGCGATCCCGCCACTGCCTGTTATCAACCCTTTAGATGCTGTGATCAATGCATCTAAAGTGAAACTAAAAAATATCCAGTAGCTCAGAGAGGCTCACGGAACCCCTGCAACGTGATCGCAGGGGTTTCATATGCTAAAAAAGCGAAGGAGGGTCCCCTTACCTGCCTCCTGCTGCCGATCACCTATTCACTGATGTAGTCTTGCTTAGCCAGACTATATCAGTGGATCATCGAACACACTGTATAATTCTATGCCATAGGCATAGCATTATACAGTAAATGCAATTTAATGACTGTATTTCAAAGTCCCCTTTGGGGACTTAAAGGGGTTATCCACCATAAGGTGATTTAAGTATGTACCTGGCAGGCAGTAATGGACATGCTTAGAAAGGATCTGTGCTTGTCTTGGGGCTAAAAGGCTATATTGTGAGATTACCATAACACTGTGGCTAGCTTTTTGTGAACTGGTGTTTCCTGTTTGACTTTTCTTTTTTTGACTACAAATCCCACAATTTCATTTTCCTCCCTCCCACACATCAGCCACCCTACCCATTGAAACATAAATGAGCTGCATCCATTCCAAAGACCTGTGGTTTTCAATCAGGGTGCCTACAGCTGTTGCATTAGTTGCAGATTGATCTCTCTCCCACGAACGATCACTCCACCCATTGAAGCAGACAGGCTGCCTGTCATCAGCTGACTAGTGAGTCAGGTCTCAGCCGCACTGCAACCTGGGAAAAATCTGAGACAACAGTCATTTTGTATGCTGTTGAAAATAAATATTAGAGTGAAAAGCACAGAAGAATTGTGAGAAAACCTTCACACACAGGTACAGACACTATATTATGAACAACACTAACTTTACAGCCCCTGTAGCATAGTCAAATAAAAAAAAATTCTGGAATACCCCTTTAAAAAGTGTTTAAAAAAAAGTTTATAAAAAAAGTTTATAAAATTATATAAAACTCCCTCCCCTAATAAAAAATTTAATTACCCTTATTTTCCCATAAAAGATAAATAAAAAAGTATCACTGCGTGCGTAAGTTATAATATAATGTAAAGCAAAAATAGAGAAAAAGAAACACAGCCGCACATTCACAATTTGCATTTTGGTCTACTTGCCTCTGGGTTGTTCCCCCGGTGGGCTTGGTGTCTCGGAGGCAGTGGTCGCCGCCCAGTGTTACGCCAGTGTTAGGTTAGGGACCCACTATGACTATGTGGCCTTGACATGGCGAGTGGGCTTGTACTTTTTGATCAAAATGTATACTAATAACCTGTTGGTTTTGAAATTATGCTGAGAAGCAAGTAGATCAAAATACAAATGGTGGATGTGCGGTTGTGTTTCTCTATTACTGCTGTAGATTTGTAGTCTCTCCTTCCTTCCATGGCCAGCACTCCACTCCACCCATTCGGCCCAGGTGTTTTTAATTAGCAGGAGACTGCATATGGGTTTCCTCCTTACATTCTCCCAGCCCTCTGGCAGTGATTACGTGGTAGGTTTCACACTGGTGTGGTTCCCTGTGGCGGCCATTGTTTCTGTGATGCTTTATCTGTGGGGTGGAGTGGCCCAGAGCCAGGGGCTTGGTCGGGCAGCAGTGTAGCTGCTTGGCCACTGGGGCTAAATGGCTATGTTATGAAATTACCATAACACTGTGGCTAGCTTTTTGTGAACTGGTATTTCCTGTTTGTGTTTTCTTTTTTGCCCACAATTCCCATAATTCAATTTTCCTCCCTCCCACACATCAGTCACCCCACTCGTTGAAACATAAATTAGCTGCATCCATTCAAAAGACCTGTGGTTTTCAATTAGGGTGCCTACAGCTGTTGCATTAATTGTAGATTGATCTCTCTCCCACCAAGCGATCCCTCCACCCATTGAAGCAGACAGGCTGCCTGTCATCAGCTGACTAGTGAATCAGGCGCATTGCAACATGGGAAAAATCTGAGACAACAGTCATTTTGTATGCTGTTAAAAATAAATATTGGAGTCAAAATCACAGAAGAATTGTGAGAAAACCGTCACATACAGTTACAGACACTATATTATGAACTACACTAACTTTACAGCCCCTGTAGCATAGTCAAATAAAAAAAATCCTGGAATACCCCTTTAATATTTATGTTGCAGCTTTACTGAAGGTAGCAATCTCTGAGGTGCTTCTTAGCATGTGTAACTAATGCAGATAAATGTTGATAGTTGAATATGTTCTCAGATGTTCTCAGTTACAGTTCAAGTTACAAAAACTGACCTACTAAATCTTCACAGGTTGACTTTTTGTGGTATGTGTTTCTAGCAATAGCAACATTTTGAGAATAAATGCACTTTGCTGACTGACTGGACAACCCAGCAAGAGCAGGACTGGGAGATGTTGCTCAGGCAAAGGCCAGAATAGAACTGACTAACAGGTTTGTGGGTCCACCCCTTGTCCTGAGAGGGACATGTTGGACTATGGACTTTTGCAACCATTGATTGGGAGGATCAGACATTCAATGTCTGATGTGATTTTTCACACTCTGTTAACAATGGTCTTATTTTTTTTCCCCATTTGGACATATATAGCATATCCACAATATACAGTTCTCACCTCTGGGACCTTATCTAAAGTAATTAAAAAAATGACTGATTAAGGAAACATTGTAGTGGTGTGGTACAGTACAGTTTGCACAACCCTCATTGACCTCTATAGAAGTTTTTTAGGTTTCCTGACCATCTTTGATGGCTGCAAGCAGGGGGTGAGTGGGCCATGCATGTCAAGATAGGAGCCAGTCCCAGAGGTGGTAATAAATCTATAAGACATTTATTGAAATATTTCATAAACGACCGAGATGGATACTCGTTTACAGGGAACCTGTTATTATCTTCATGCTGCCTGAGGTTGTCCCTGGCAGCTTCTCTCCACCCCACCAGCCATAAATTATAGACCTCTTCTTGTATAGGGAGATATATATCAATCAGTGCTATCTAGGAAGGGAGACCAGGGACCACACTGATGACTTGTGGTTCAGGCAACATGAAAGGGATGTCAGGTTTCCTTTAAGAGGGGTTTCTTCATTTTTAATATCAAGAAAAGTACAACATGCAATGCCATTCTTCTCATCAAAATGACAGAAACCTTAATGGAACAACAACAGACCTTAATGTCAGTAGGGTATTTCCATTGCCATTTGAATTCATTGACTCTGTATCTGACATACTAAAGGATTTGCCACAGAATTGCTGTATTCTGGACTCTATAATTGTCTCGGTTGTCACTATATGACAGATCTGACACAGTACCATTGATTTTGTTATAAGCTGACACTAAAATAAATGCCTATATTTTTACATACATTGTTATGTTCCATTATAATTTGTTATATCCCCCATTAGGGTAGTTTTTCATGACTTACAAGAAGCTATTGAAAATCAGTTTACCAAAAGAAGTAAATACAAGAAGGGCTTTAATCGCTATCGTGAGTGGAAAGAGGTCAGAAATATTTACAACCTGCAGGATTAGTCATCTAATTCAGACATACAATAATATACATTTTTCATCATTTCATTAGATTGCTGTGTGGGCTTATTCCGTTTCACTAAAATACCCAAAACTGGCCTCCATAGTACAGATTGGAGAAACATATGAAGGGCGTCCTATGCTTGTTATTAAGGTACAGATGTCCTAATATTTATTATTTATACTATAAAAATACTTTTATACTATGAATATGGCTTTGGATGCATACAGTATATTTCTCGACATACGATAATTTCAACATGCGATGGCCTCTCAGAGGCCATCGCATGTTGAAGGCAGCATCAACATACGATGCTTTTTTATGTCGGGGCCATCGCATAAACGGCTATCCGGCAGCGCTGACTGCTTCATCTGCTGCCGGATAGCCGTTTATGATGCCCCGTGAGCTCCAGTGATGGTCACTCACCTATCCTCGGGTCGCTCCGGCGCGTCCTCTTCGGGATCCTCTGCATCGTCGGCGCTCTCCATCGACGTCATCACGTCGCTGTGCACACCGTCCCGTCATCCAATAGGAGGGGCGTGCGTAGCGACGTGATGGCGGCAACGGAGAGCGTGGATGCCGGGGAAGCAGAGGCTTTACCGGAGCATCGGGGACACCTCGGGGACGCGGTGGCAGCAATGGACAGCGACTAGCCCGGGCAGCGGTGACGAGCGGTGACGGTCCGGAGCGGCAGGGACAGGTGAGTACAACGGCTGTCCGGGCATGCTGGGTGTTGTAGTTTTGCAATATCTGGAGGTCCGCAGGTTGTAGACCATTGTCCTATACTTTACATTGCACGGATCCCTCAACATGCGATGGTTTCAACAAGCAATGGGTCGTTTGGAACGGATTACCATCGAATGTTGAGGAACCACTGTATTTTAAAATAACCTCGTATATCAGATGTAATAGAGGTAGTCAAACCTTGGTAATTAAATTTTACTACTAATAAACCTTTTAAGTTGCAGGTTTTTAGCGCTCCCTATAAAAATAGTCACTGTACAGAACTATTTTTAAAAAAGGCTCAAAACATTACAAATTTCAATGTTTGAATTGTTGATTTATTTGATTCATATGATAGAAAGGTTTGTCTTACTCTGAAAACACCTTAAGAAAAGATGCCAGCTCAGCAAAGGGGGGGAACTGCCCCCAAAAGACACCTATCTATAACCCTTTTGGGACATATGGAAAGGAATTGTTTTTGGAGGAAGAAAAGCCTATTTTTATAAAATCGATAAACTCTCTATTTGCTTTATGCCACAATAATCTTATTTTTTTTTCTATCCTAAAAAGATTGGGAATCAAATATCTGCCAAGAAGGGAATCTTTCTTGATTGTGGAATCCATGCTCGGGAATGGATCTCCCCTGCCTTCTGTCAGTGGTTTGTTAAAGAGGTAACAAGAAGAAAGTTGAATTAAAGGAACATTTCCTAGAAGTTTTTTTTTCTGATATAAATTTAACTCTTCAACAGAGTTCCTGCAGTGTAATTGGTTTCATCCCATCTCAGCTACATCCATACATTTCATTACTGCACCTGGGTCATGTAATACCCATCTGAGAACCAAAAAATGATATGCTCTAACGTATAGACAGCATGTCAGTTTGTCCTGTGTTGCTGACTTCCTGTGATTTACAGGATTACATCATCACCTATCAGATCCCTTCTGGCGGCTCTCAAACTCATCCCCACCTTTTTCCTCTGTTCATTTCCACATTGATAGAATTCTGCTGAAGATAAAATGTCTGCCATCTCCAAGAAACAAGGAGAGCTGTGATAGTAGATGTTTCTATACAGTAATGAGATGCAGAGTTAAGCACCTACCCTGACTTACACTGCCTGTATCTTCTCTAAGGAGATTCTTTAGTGTGTCCTGTGAGATGCAGTTTGATGCAGATCTCTCTTGTGTGTAAGAGCTAAAAGGCAGAAAAGGGGATAGGCTGCAGCTGTATCTTATATAATACTCTATAGTGCCCGTTAGATGACTGAAGTTCTAAGTCAATGATCTATCACTTGCTGCATATACATTGGACTAAAAGCAATGACACTAATACGATTTTGCCTCCTCAAAGCCATGGAAATATAGGCAGCATTAGGACAACATATCATGGGGGAGATAAGAATCAAGATGGCAGACAACCTACACATTACACATCAACTAAAATAGGCATGTACAAAAGCATATACATTATTCTCTAATAGAGAATCTTAAAGCCTATGTACTACATAAGTACAACAAATATTAGAATGCCTCTTTTAGAACTTAGTTTCATGTTTTCTACATAAAACTACGTTTTTTCTAGAAGACCTTGCTATTTCTCTTTTGTTTTCTTTATCTTCCGTTCAAGTTTTATAGTCTTTTACCAACAACTTGTGTTCATTATTTAGGTATATTATTTTATTGTAAATACACCTTTTTTCACATCCTAACCAGGCAATAAGAACATATGGAAAGGACAAAGAAATGACAAAGCTACTGAACAGTTTCACATTCCATGTCTTGCCTGTATTTAATGTTGATGGCTATGTTTTTTCTTGGACAAGTGTGAGTATTAAAAATATAAAACATTACTGTACAGAAAGTAATGCAAAAGATAAAGGCATACAATATTTAAAGATCTGTAGAGGGATTAATTGCTAACTATTAGATGGTGGTTAAAAATGGAGAATAGGAGAGATTTTTATGAATATACATACCAAGTATGTTTCTGAATATGTCTATGAAGGCCTAAGCTAAAGTAACATATCCTGAGAGAAGCAACATCAACTAGCTAACAAAGTCAGACGATCCTTAAAGGGTAGCTCCCACCATCCTATTTTTTTTTCTGTCCCTGCCTATTGCTAATCTATCCCTAACCCCCTCCCTGCTTTTAATTTTTATTTTTACTATATTAAAAATGCCTTTTGTCTGCCTGGCAGTGTGCTCACTACCAGGCAGACTTCCCCAGCAGGCACCACATCACTGATGCCTGCTGGGGGGGGGACTTCCGCCCTTAGTTCATCTACACAGGGTGCCTCCAGCTGTTTCACCACTACAACTCCCAGCTTGCCCTGACATCTATTGGCTGTCAGGGCATGCTGGGAGTTGTAGTATTGAAACAGCGGGAGGCACCCTGTGTAGATAAACTATTAGTTAGTTACATGCGGCGCTGCGGCGCTAGCCCGTCCCCTCCGTCTCCCTCCCCCCGCGCCATACCGCGTTCCCTACATCACAACCCCTCCCCCGCATACCCCGTTCCCTCCATCACAAACCCCCCTCCCGCATACCCCGTTCCCTCATTACACTTACTGCAGAGTCCGGCAGCGGGCGTGCAGGGACAGCGGCGGCGGCGACAAGGCGGCGGCGATGTGCGGGAGGAGTGGCCTCCCAGCCAGTGGCCGGGGAGCCAATGCGCTCGCTCCCTGCCTGTCTGATTGAAAGGCAGGGAGCGAGTGCAGCCTAACTAAAAAAGAACTGATTGCCAGGCCAAAATCAGTCCTTTTTCAGGCAGGACGTCACGCCAGGCTGCAGCCAGCCACTAGGAGGGAGACCCCTAGTGGCCAGTTTTCAAATGTAAATTAAACCATTTTAATTAAAAAAAAAAATAATAAAAGTATATTAGAGATATGTTGTAGTACATAAGTACTACAACATATCAAAAAATAAAGTTGGTGACAGTGCTCATTTAATCTCTTAAGGACCAATGACGTCCTGGACGTCATGGCGTTTTCCGGTCCCTGCCGCTACCCGGGCAGAGATCGGAACCGGATGCCTGCTGAAATGCTTCAGCAGGCATCCAGGGCAAACGCCGAGGGGGGCCATGTGCGATCTGCGGCAATCCTGGGCTGATCGGGTCTCTGGGACCTGACCGCCCAGTAATTTTGCATGATCCCGGCTGTCACAGACAGCCAGGACCATGCTAAAGTATAGGAGCGAGGTGGCAAGCCTGCCACCTCCTCCAATCCCCTGCGATTCTTCGGTTAGTTTACCGACCAATCGCAGGGGGGAGGGGCGGTTACTTTCTCCCGCCCTGCCCGGCCCCTGGAAGTCCGGAGAGGACGGGAGGAAGACCGGAGGATGCAGCGGGGGACGGGGGAGTGCTGGGGCCCGGCCCCGGTACTTACCTTGTCCCTGAAGACCCGGATCCCGGCGATGAAGACGGCGGCGACAGGTGAGTTCCTCTTCAGCCGCGGTCGGGCCCTTTACAGCAATGAACGTTGCCGTAAAGCGACATGCATTGCTGTATTGGGACCCTGTATACTACAACTCCCAGCATGCCCAGACAGCCCTTGGCATCTGGTCATGCTGGGAGTTGTAGTTTTGCAACATCTGGAGGTCCACAGTTTGGAGACCACTGTGCCCTTCCAGATGTTGCAAAACTACACATCCTCAGCATGCCCTTTCTGTCCAGGCATGCTGGGAGTTGTAGTTCTGGAACATCTGGCCCTTCAGATGTTGCAGAACTACAACTCCCAGCATGCCTGGACAGTTTTGGCATACTGGGAGTTGTAGTTTTGCAACATCTGGAAGGGCACAGATTGGGAACCACTGTATTAGTGGTCTGCAAACTGTAGTCCTCCAGATGTTGCAAAACTACAACTCCAAGCAGGCTGGGAGTTGTAGTTCGGCAACATCTGGCTCTATAGATGTTGCCGAACTACTACTTCCAGCATGCCTGAGAATGTTTGGGAGTTGTGGTTTTGCAACAGCTGGAGGCACGCTGGTTGGGAAACATTGTCTGTTTCCTAACTCAGTGTTTCCCAACCCGTGTGCCTCCAGCTGTTGCAAAATTATAACTACCAGCATGCACTGATAGACTGTGCATGCTGGGAGTTGTAGTTTTTCAACAGCTGGAGGTTCCCCCCCCCCCCCCCCCCCCCATGTGAATGTACAGGGTACATTCACATGGGCAGGGGGCTTACAGTGCGTATCAGGCTGCAAGTTTGCAATGCAGCAAATTTTGCACGGCAGCTCAAACTCACAGCGGGTAACTCGCTGTAATCCCCCGCCCGTGTGACTGTACCCTAAAAACACTACACTACACTACACTATCACAAAATAAAATAAAAAGTAAAAAACACTACATATACACATACCCCTACACAGCCCCCCTCCCCTCCCCAATAAAAATGAAAAACGTCTGGTACGCCACTGTTTTCAAAATGGAGCATCCAGCTGTTGCAAAACAACAACTCCCAGTATTGCCGGACAGCCGTTGACTGTCCAGGCATGCTGGGAGCTTTGCAACAGCTGGAGGCACCCTGTTTGGGAATCACTGGTGTAGAATACCCCTATGCAAATGCCTAATTCAGGCATCAAATGCACATGGCGCTCTCACTTCGGAGCCCTGTCGTATTTCAAGGCAACAGTTTAGGGTCACATATGGGGTATCGCCGTACTCAGGAGAAATTTCCTAACAAATTTTGGGGGGCTTTTTCTCCTTTCACCCCTTATGAAAAGGTGAAGTTGGGGTCTACACCGGCATGTTAGTGTAAAAAAATAAATTTTTTACACTAACATGCTGGTGTTGCCCTATACTTTTCATTTAGACAAGAGTTAAAAGGGGAAAAAAGCCCCCCAAAATTTGTAATGCAACTTCTCCCGACTACGGAGATACCCCATATGTGGGCGCAAAGTGCTCTGGGGGCGCACAACAAGGCCCAGAAGGGAGAGTGCACCATGTATATTTGAGGTGATTTGCACAGCGGTGGCTGATTGTTACAGCGGTTTTGACAAACGCAAAAAAAACAAAACCCCAATTGTGACCCCATTTCGGAAACTACACCCCTCACGGAATGTAATGAGGGGTGCAGTGAGAATTTACACCCCACTGGTGTCTGACAGATCTTTGCAACAGTGGGCTGTGCAAATAAAAAATGTTGTACAGCCCACTGTTCCAAAGATCTGACAGACACCAGTGGGGGGTAAATGTTCACTGTACCCCTTGTTACGTTCCTCAAGGGGTCTAGTTTCCAAAATGGTATGCCATGTGGGGGTTATTTTGCTGTCCTAGCACCATAGGGGCTTCCTAAATGCGACATGCCCCCCGAGCAAAATTTGCTCTCAAAAAGCCAAATATGACTCCTTCTCTTCTGAGCATTGTAGTTCGCCCGTAGTGCGCTTCAGGTCAACTTATGGGGTACCTCCATACCAAGAAGAGATGGGGTTACAAATTTGGGGGGTAATTTCTGCTATTAACCCTTGCAAAAATGTGAAATTTTGGGGGGAAACACACATTTTAGTGATTTTTTTTTTTTACGTATGCAAATGTCGTGAAACCCCTGTGGGGTATTAAGGCTCACTTTATTCCTTGTTACGTTCCTCAAGGGGTCTAGTTTCCAAAATGGTATGCCATGTGGGTATTTTATGCGGTCCTGGCACCATAGGGGCTTCCTAAATGCAACATGCCCCCCAAAAACCATTTCAGAAAAACGTACCCTCCAAAATCCCCTTGTCGCTCCTTCGCTTCTGAGCCCATTACTGCGCCCGCCGAACAATTTACATAGACATATGAGGTATGTGCTTACTCGAGAGACATTGGGCTACAAATATAAGTATACATTTTCTCCTTTTACCCCTTGTAAAAATTCAAAAATTGCGTCTACAAGAACATGCGAGTGTAAAAAATGAAGATTGTGAATTTTCTCCTTCACTTTGCTGCTATTCCTGTGAAACACCTAAAGGGTTAAAACATTTACTGAATGTCATTTTGAATACTTTGGGGGTGCAGTTTTTATAATGGGGTCATTTGTGGGGTATTTCTAAGATGAAGACCCTTCAAATCCACTTCAAACCTGAACTGGTCCCTGAAAAATTGTGATTTTGGAAATTTTGTGAAAAATTGGAAAATTGCTGCTGAACTTTGAAGCCCTCTGGTGTCTTCCAAAAGTAAAAACACGTCAATTTTATGATGCAAACATAAAGTGGACATATTGTATATGTGAATTTAAAAAAAAAATATTTGGAATATCCATTTTCCTTACAAGCAGAGAGCTTCAAAGTTAGAAAAATGCAAAATGTTCAATTTTTTCATCAAATTTTGGAATTTTGGAAAGAAACGATGCAAGTATCAACAACATTTTACCAATAACATAAAGTAGAATATGTCATGAAAAAACTGACTCGGAATCAGAATGATAGGTAAAATCATTCCAGAGTTATTAATGTTTAAAGTGACAGTGGTCAGATGTTCAAAAAACGCTCTGGTCCTAAGGTGTAAAATGGCCTGGTCCTTAAGGGGTTAAATAACTTACCTATTCAGCAGTGGGAGCACAATAAAGTCCACAAACAGGAAAATTTTATCATTTCCTGGTTTTGGGCTTCTAGGGCTGTCTAGCTAACATTTTGCACACTAATCAACATTAACTACAGCCACCAAGGTGTATGGCTCTAGAAGGCTGCAGAACACACTAACACACAAGGAGGGTGGTCGCATATTCTACTAGTATCCAGCCTGGCTATTGTTGTTCCTGCTGGGCCCATTGTATACTTAGCTGCTATACCTTCATACATACCCTTAAAGGCATTATCCAGGAATAGAAAAGCAAAGCTAATTTCTTTCAAGAAAATGCTCCCCATCTGTCTCCAGGTTGGATGTGGTTCTGCAGCTCCGTTCCATTGAAGGGAATGGAGCCAAGTTGTAATACCACACACAACCTAGGGACAGAGGTGGAGCTATTTTTGAAAGAAATTGGCTCTGTTTTTATATTCCTGGATTACCCCATTAATACGAAAAAAAAAGTAAAGTGTGTTAAAATCTGTTTATTACCACAATTTTTGTTAAATTGCTAAAAGTTGTCACAATTTCACAAAAACTGCAGCATGTTTTAATCAAAAAGTGTGCCATGAGCCTCCATTTTGTGACCAAGAGTGCTGCTGCAACCTTTCTTTCTTTTTGGTATACTCAGTATTTGCCACAGCAGCGTGCACCCGTGTATTAGGTAGTTGTGCTGGCTATTTTTCTTTTTTATGTATACACATTAGCTATATAAATCTTATACCTAATGTAACATATGTTCTATGCATTTGCTGATATATGAGCAATATCTTAATATTATTATGTTTGTTATGATTTTTGTATTTTATCTGTAAAGGTGAAACTCAAAAAATTGAATATTGTGCAAAAGTTCAATTATTAAGAGAGACTCATTACATGCAAAGCAAGATAGTTCAAGCCATTGTGATGATTATGGCTTATAGCTCATGAAACCCCAAATCCCCAATATATTATTATGATTTGGGGGGCCATATCATCCACTGTGCTTCTTTAAGTCCAGGGTCAACGCATTCGTCTACCAGGAGATTTTAGAGCACTTCATGCTTCCTTCAGCAGACGAGTTGCATTAATGAAATAAATGAACTTCAGCATAGCTGGGGCTAATCTATCACCAGAAATACTAATTGCTATGTAGTATGCATGTTTTAAAGGGGTATTCCATGAAAAAACTTTTTTATATATATCAACTGGCTCCAGAAAGTTAAACAGATTTGTAAATTACTTCTATTAAAAAATCTTAATCCTTTCAATAATTATCAACTGCTGAAGTTGAGTTGTTGTTTTCTGTCTGGCAACAGTGTGCAGTTCCCGAGACAAGCAGAGATGTCAGCAGAGAGCAGAGTAGAAGAGGTTTGCTATGGGGATTTGCTTCTAAACTGGGCGGTTCCAGAGACATGTGTCATCAGAGAGCACTTAGACAGAAAAAAACAGCTCAACTTCAGCAGCTCATAAGTACTGAAAGTATTAAGATTTTTTTAATAGAAGTAATTTACAAATCTGTTTAACTTTCTGGAGCCAGTTGATATATAAAAAAAAGTTTTTTCCTGGATAACCCCTTTAAGAAGACTGCTAATACCTCAGTTAGGACCATAAGTAAGTGCATTTAGAAACACCAGAAGCACATCGGTCTGATGCGGTTTCGTATGGGGATGTCTACTAAATATTTTTATGGATTTTTAATAAAGAAGATGTAATTTTATGTAACTACAAGTGGTCAAGTGGAAGGAACAGTTAAAACTTATCTCAGGAAGGTTCATAAGGTTACAGCGACATTTCCTTTTTTACAGGAAGCTGAATATCATGTGCTCATCATGTTCAGCTTCCCGATTCTTCCCTAATCAGAAAGATTTGAGCAGGAAAAGAGAAAGAGTACAGAGACTGAACAGCCAATGTAAGGCCATGTTTTGATGGTAAAAGTTCTTATTGCTAAAAGGCAGGTAACAACCTTATATATGTGCTGAACTTCTCATCCATCTGTTAGAAAAGAAAAGACAAAACCACAAACAAAATAGATCATAATGTCCATTAAGCTTTGGCAGTCTTTACAATACCAGTTATTCTGTCCTATTTTGTATATAAAGTGATGCTCGTATTGTGTTACATTATCAGGATCGTCTTTGGAGAAAGAATCGTGCTCCAACCCCCAATGACAAATGTACTGGTACAGATCTTAACAGGAATTTTAATGCATCTTGGAATGGTAAGTAACATATTTAAAGGGGTACTCCTGCGCTAAGACATCTTATCCCCTATCCTTTGGATAGGGGATAAGATGCCTGATCGCGGGGGTCCTGCTGCTGGGGACCCCTGTGATCTTGCACGCAGCACCCCGTTACAATCAGTACCCGGAGCATGTTCGCTTTGGGTCTGAATACTGGCGATCACGGGGCTGGAGCATTGTGACGTCACAGCCCCGCCCCTGTGTGACATCACGTTCTGCCCCCTCAATGCAAGCTGGCTGATTGTAACGGGGTGCTGCGTGCAAGATCATGGGGTCCCCAGCGGCGGGACCCCTGTGATCAGGCATCTTATCCCCTATCTTTGGATAGGCAATAAGTTGTCTTAGTGCTGGAGTACCCCTTTAAACTTATATTCAAATGTATTGCATAATACAGTAAAGATTAGTAATACTTTTTAGTGAATATCTGCCACACATTATTCTTACATACATTTTTCTAATTTATTAAACCAATAATCTTGTAATGAAAGAAGTAATTTTATAGTATGCATGTATAATGCAAGCAGAAAACTAAGGCATTCATATATATTTTTCTTGTACAGGTATACACTTTGATGATGAGCCTTGTAGTGAAGCCTATGCTGGAAGTGCCCCAGAATCTGCACCTGAAGTAAAAGCTGTTGCTTCATATATTCGGGAAAACCTTTCTGCTTTGAAGGCTTACATAAGTGTCCATTCATTCTCACAATTACTGTTATATCCCTATGGATATACAGAAAAAGAGGCATCAAATCACAAGAAGCTGGTAAGTCCATATCGAATGACTTGTGATCAATGCATATGATCATCTCATCTCTCGTATGTAGAGTTGTTATTGTGGTAGCCTGGTGGGGGTGTAGGGTAGTTGGGGTGTTGCTGTAGTATATGAGGGGTTAATTTAACCCTTGTCACCCGTGACGCCAGGGTGAGGGTTAAAACTCTGTAGTGATGCTGGGCCTATCGCCACCCTTCCCAAGAGCGATAGGTGAGTGTAAAATAAATGGATTGTCCACAGCAGTGCTGAACTTAAAACTTGCAGGAACTTTACCGAAGATTTTCTGTACATGCAGTAACGGTAACAGTCCAGATAACAGAGTCCATATAGACAGCACAGCAGTGACTGACAGTTGCTTAGGATTGGAAAGTTCTCTGAAGATTAGGAGGATTGTACTTGTATAGATCCACTGGATTTAGGGGTTAGATTAGGTCCAGAGGTCTTGCGGAGATAGCAGGGAATTGTAAGAACTATCCGTCTCTAGCGCAGGCCTAGGTCGCAAGGCTTTGGCCTAGTAATTGTCTTGTGAGCTGCGGAGGTCCTACCTCGTCCAGAGTCAGCAACCCAAGAGAGAGACAAAATGGCGCAGCTCCCTTATATGGCCAGGGGCTGGCCGTTTTGGATTGGTCCATATCAGCTGTCACTCACCGTTACAGTGGATTGTGGGTGATCACCTGACTAGAACCACCAAAGGTCCTTTAGCAAAACCATAGAGTTCTGTAAACCGATCACATGACCCACAGGTCCTGTGACGCTAAAACAAGTGAGTAACACCATATACATATATTTATATAGATGATATTTATAAATATTAAGTTACTAAGGGGTGACTAGGGGTTAATTAGGGAAGCAAACCCCGACAGTCCTAGGGACTCTAACTTTGAGTACTAATAACCAAGGCACAGTATGAAATAAGGTGCCGGAACACCACATTATTACGGCTGATCTCACGTGACCTGTCTATTTTAGTAAATGTGTATAAAATAACAATTCTCAAGAATCTTTTCTTTGAAATCAGCATAGTGCCATTCCTCTCATTCATTCTGGAAATGTTTTAAATATATAGATACAGTACCTTACATAAGCATTCTTCCCATTTAGATTTTTTTGAGTCAATACTGAGTCAAATCACTTTTTGCTGCAATTACAGCTGAAAGTCTTGGGTTCTGTCTCTACCAGCTTTGCACAACTAGAGATAAACATGCTTTACCATTATTCTTGGCAAAGAAGCTGAAGCTCAGTCAGATTGGATGGAAATAATCTGTGAACAGCAATGTTCAAGTCTTATCATCTAAATTACATTCAGGTCTGGGCTTTGACTGGGCCATTATAGGACATTAATATTCTTTGACCTAAACCATTCCATTGTAGCTCTGGCTGTATGTTTAGGGTCAATGTCTCATTCTTGAATGGTTACTCTGCCCCTAGACATCTTATGCCCTATCCAGAGGATAGGGGATTATAATTATAATCGAGGGGGTCCGGACGCTGCTGTCAGAACCCCTCCCATAGACATGAATAGAGGGGGTGTGACGTCACGACGACGGCTGCCCGGAACTGGCATTCTGAACATTAATGTTCAGAACACTGGGGTGCCGGGCCAGAGATCGCAGTGGTCAGGACACTGGAAAAGGGAATAAGATGTTTAGGGGAGGAGTACCCCCTTAAAGGGGTACTCCGCACTAGACATCTTATCCCCTATCTAAAGGATAGGGGATAAGATGTCTGATCTCAGGGGTCCCACTGCTGGGAACCCCCGCAATCTCTCCTGCAGCCCCCCCCCCCCCCCCAGTCATCTGCTGCAAGGAGCAAAGTTTTTTCCGTGCCTGATGACTCACGATACAGGGGCCAGAGAATCGTGATGTCATACCCACCCCCTCAATGCAATTCTATGGGAGGGGGGACTTCACTCCATGCAGCAGATAACAGGGGGTGCTGCAGGAGAGATTGTGAGGGTTCCCAGTTGCGGGACCCCCGCAATCAGACATCTTATCTTCTATCCTTTAGACAGGGGATAAGATGTCTAGGGGCGGAGTACCCCTTTATGTCTTTTACAGACTGCATCAGATTCTCTTCAAGGATTGTCCTGTATTTGGCTCCATTCATCTTTATATCAATCTAACCAGTTTCCCTGTGTCTGCTGAAAAGAAGCATCCACACAGCATGATGCTACCACCACATGTTTCACTGTGGAGATGGTGTGCTCAGGGTGATGAGAGGTGTTGATTTTCCGCAACACATAGGCCAAAAAGTTTAATTTTGGTCTCAACTAACCAAATAACCTTCTTCCACATGTTTCTGTGTATAAGGCTTGTGGCAAATAGTGTTGCTCGCGAATATTCGCAATTCGAATATTATTCGCGAATATCGCATATTCGCGAATTCGCGAATTTTGCGAATATAGCGCTATATATTCGTAATTACGAATATTCGTTTTTTTTTTTTTTCTTCACAATACACATCACAGTGATCACCCCTCTCTGCTTCCAGCTTGTGTGGTGTAAAGAAGGCCCTAATACTACTGTGTGAGACTGGCGTGCGAAAATTCGCATATGCTAATTTTCGCATATACGAATTTTCGCGTATGATAATTCCCACATATGTTAATTTTCGCATGCACGAATTTCGCGTATGCGACAATAAAACGAGCATATAACGAATATGCGAATATTCGCGAATATATGACGAATATTCGTCCATATATTCGCGAATATTCGCGAATTCGAATATGGCCTATGCCGCTCAACACTAGTGGCAAACTCCAAATGGGATTTCTTGTGGCTCACTTTCAAGAATGGATTTCTTTGCCACTATTCTATAAAGGCCTGATTTGTGGAGCACACAAAAAATGTCCTCTGGATAAATTTTGCAGGTCCTTCAGAGTTACCATGGACATCTTGGTTGCTTTTCTGATTTATTTTCTCCGTGCCCAGATGGTTAGTTTGGGCTGACGGACTTGTAGACATTAGGTTTGAGGTTGTGCTATATTATTTCCATCATCTGATGATGGATTTTATGTGACATGTTCGACCATGAAGTTCCTTGTCTCTGATTGAAGTCAATGGCAGCCGGGTTTCAGCTGACATAGCGTGGTCTTTGCTGTGGAAATCAAAATGGTTTCTTCAAAAACCACAAAAATGTTGCTGTGTGAACATGCCCTGACAGAAAATTTTTGATGGTGAAGTGTCTATAATACATACTCAAAACGTTTACAGACTCACAATGGCAGTCACCCTGAAGTAAGACGTTTCCCTGCTTCCTTATACATTTGTAGTTACGCAATTGAAAAAACATATTTAAATATCCACCAAATAGAATATGATATTTCTGAACATTTAACATTGTTTCCTTAACAGGATGAAATAGCAAAGGCGTCAGTGGAAGCGCTTCAAAGGCTATACAACACCAGCTACACATATGGATCTATTGCCACCACAATATGTAAGTTTAAACCACAAATATAAATAAGAAATGGATACTCACAATTGTCTCACAGCACAAGGGACAATGAATGATCATGCTCCTACACCAGTGAACTATAACATTAAAACCACAATTCAATGGCACTTTACAAGGGGTGGGGTATATTACACAGTGAGCATGAAGAGTAGGGGAGAAATGGGGTTCATGAATGGCCTCCTGGTTTCTTAACTCACACACTAATTTTATAAATTAAGTGTCAAATGGCATTTGGTTGTCTATGGTTTATTTCAAGTCTAAATAATACTTCAAATTCCCATTGTTCATTAAATCTAACAGAAATGTAGTTAATATTTATTACTGAGTCTTACAGAAACCAATAGTATAGCATGGTTAGTAACGCTACACAAAATCCTAGTGAGTATTTGCAACACAGCCAATAGTGTTACATTACACAACAATACTAGAACCCCATTGGCTGTGGACAGAGGTCTACAACTATCAGGATCCTTTTCCTGGAATGTGGAATTCAAAATCTTTTTTTCATTCTGGTCAGTCAGGAAATTTCTAGAACTTTTCTTTACTGATGTCTACATTTTATCAGCTCCATATCTCATATATCCCTATGCTATATAAGTGAACAGTCAGCACTTGAGTATAAGGAACTGAGTAACTTTGACAATTTTCACCCTATACCCTACAAGACCTGCTGTTTTGAAGATGCTCTGACAAGATGCTCTACCCAAAACCTGTGACTGACCTACACCATTCTTTTACTGAATTAAACACCTATACACAGATCAGTATTCTTCCCTTACAGTGTCCATATAGTAGTAGATACCAGCTTCAGCATCTGCAGGAGAAACTTTCCAGACTCCACATTTTTCCAGTGCCCTCCCCACCTCTACACAATTTCCCATTATAAAAGCCCCCAAACTGTAAAAATGCCCCCCCCCCCCTTATGTGTCCCAAACAGTAAAAATATGTAGGTTAGTAGGTTTCCTATTATAAAGGTATATCCCCCTTAGTAGGCAGGTAATTCCACCATTAGGTAGGTACGCCCCACAGTAGATCACATATTAGATAATTAGTTAGTCCTTAGGTATATCCTCAGATAGGTAGCCCCCTAATATATAAATACATCCGTAGATAGGTAGGTAAAGTAGACAGGTAGATATATAGGTAGGTAGATAAGTAGCCAGGTAGCCAAGTAGGTAGCTGGCTAGGTAGATAGCTAGGTATATTGGCAGCCAGGTAGTTAGGTAGCTAAGTAGATAACAAGCTAAATAGGTAGGTAGTAAATTAGGTAGAGATGTAGTCAGGTAGGTAGCTATCTATCTTAGTAGGGATGTAGAAAGGTAGGTAGGTAGCTATGTAGGTAGGTAAACAGCAATGGCAGAAGCACCACAACCAAATAAATCAAACAGGGGAATTAAGGTGCAGGGTGCATAAGCTCAGTCCCAGTCACAGACTGAAAAGTAAGATCCAAGACCACAAAGAAGTCCAACAGCACTCCAGGGATGTGTGAAAGCAAACATGCTTTATTGACCTATGGTCAGAAGTGGATGTAGGTATGTATCCAGAAGTGGATGTAGGTATGTAGCCAGCCAGTCCGTAGGACGGTAGTCAGTCAGTTAGATAAGTAGCTAGCTAGGTAGGTATGCAGTTTTGTAGATAGCCAGGTAGGTAGGTATCCAAGAAGGTAGGCAGCCAGCCAGTTAGGTAGGTAGGTAGGTAGTCAGTTAAGTATGTAGGTGTAGCCGGCAATATTCCTGCACTGCGTTGAGGCACAGGTCACGGTCTCCTCTCAGTGTTGGCCACAGGTATGAAACTTTTTGTGGCTTTCACTGACAGCCAACTTTCACCTGAATGTGTGTGTCAGCGAGTGCATTTGTGGGGAGACAGGCGGGCCCTCTCTCATGTCAATGTCTGCCCCAGATCAGGAATTCTAGCTTCAAATTCTAAATCTTGCCTGTTCTGGCAAAAGACTAAAAACTACACCTGACAAAGAAGTCGGTAGACCACTAAGGAGCAACTGACAACACTTTAAGTTGAATGTTGTATGTTTCAAAAAATGGAAATACAGTAAAATCTCCCTTAGTGTACACCTCCCAATAGGGGACACCTCCCAATAGTGGACAGTTTTTAATTCCCCGGCATAGTTCTATAAGACTTAATGTATTTGCACCCTCCGAATAGGGGACATTCCCAATATCTGATGACGACACACCCAAAAGGGAACAATAGGAGACAAAACACTCCCATTAGGGGACAAAACACTCCCAATAGGGGTCAAAACACTCCCAAAACTGGACAATCAGGCTTTTGTGCCAGCCCTACCTTGTACACATGGCCGCCATCAAGGAGTGTTTAAAAAGTGGTCTCCTGCTTCTGTACATCTGGCAGCCACATCATTCCCCCCCCCCCCTCTCCTTCCCTGATCCCCCTGTGCCACTTTACTCCCCTGTGCCAAATCATCCCCCCCCCTTTATTAAACCCTGTGCCACATAATTTCCTCTTGATCCCCCTGTGCTATTTCATTCCCCTTTTATTAACCTCTGTAAAAATTCATCACCTGGTCTTTATCACCCCCTGTGCCCTTTTATTCCCCTGCATAACCCCCCCCCCCCCCGTGCCACTTCATAAAGGGGGGGGTGATACATTTACACAGAGTGTAATGAAGGGGGAATGAAATGGCACATGGGGATCAATGGAAAATGATGTGGCAAAGGGGGTAATGGGGGGGATAATTTGGCACAAGGCACAAAGGGGATAATTTGGCACAGGGTATAAAGGGGAGATTAAATAATACAATAATACAGGGGAGGGATAAGGGGTGATTAAACAGCACTGGGAGAAGATACTGAAATAGCACTTTTTATCATGTTTGTATAGGTAAGTACACTCTGGAGTGAGTACAGGACAGTATTCCGTCATATAGGAAGAATTTTAAACCTTTTTCCCAATAAGGGACATCTCTCAATGTCGGACACTTTTTTTATTCTCTGTGAGTGTCCGCTATTGGGAGATTCCACTGTATTGGTTTTGACTTCAGAAAACATAACATATAAATGTTCTATCTTTAATATTAACATATAACTTCTATTTTTAGATCCAGTTTGTGGTTCTTCTGCTGACTGGGTATATGACTTAGGCATTAAGTACACGTTTGTGTTTGAGTTGCGTGATGAAGGGAGATATGGTTTTCTGCTTCCTGAGCATGACATAGAACCGACGTGCAAGGAGACCATGATGGCTGTGAAACAAATCGCTAGTAATCTCATTGATCTGGATATTTAAGGAGCGTTGAATTTAAAGCTTTGGCTTTTTGTTAATCTGATAAATATGATTACACTTTTTTTCTGCATTAAAAAATATTAAACATTTTATGAAAATGATTGTTTATTTTGCATTCATAATGTAGCATTTACATGCCAAATATTCCAGTATATGATAGTAATTTTTATTTGAATATTAAAAATGTTCTTAGGTTTTAATGTGCATCAAAGAGATAATAAAATTATAATAAAAAAATGAAGCTAAATACCAATATAATATGTGCATTTATTCTCTGTTTAGTCCTCTTTGCACAAAACTGTTGCCATATGTATGACTTGAGGGCAAGCATGCAATGTTAAAGGGGTACTCCGGTGAAAACCTTTTTTCTTTTAAATCAACTGGCGGCAGAAAGTTAAACACATTTGTAAATTACTTCTATTAAAACAATCTTAATCCTTCCAGTACTTATTAGCTGCTGAATGCTACAGAGGAAATTCCTTTCTTTTTGGAACACTGATGACATCACGAGCACAGTGCTCTCTGCTGACATCTCTGTCCATTTTAGCAACCATGCATAGCAGACATATGCTAAGGGCAGCATGGTGGCTCAGTGGTTAGCACTGCTGCCTTGCAGTGCTGGGGACTTGGGTTCAAATCCCACTAAGGACAACAATAAATAAAGCATTTATATTATTATTATAATAACGTCAGCAGAGAGAACTGTGCTCGTGATGTCATCAGAGAGCATTTCAAAAAGAAAATAATTTCCTCTGTAGTATTCAACAGCTAATAAGTACAGGGAGGATTAAGATTTTTTAATAGAAGTAATTTACAAATATGTTTAACTTTCTGCCATCAGTTGATTTAAAAGAAAAAAGGTTTTCACGGAGTACCCCTTTAAAGGCCATGGATTGTGCAGTCAGGAAATGATGTCACAAAGTATTCTGTTTGGCATGATAATAAAGAATGGAACAAATGTGAATAGGGATTATGCTATGTTTAATATTCTGTGGGTGAAACAAGAACTTGATAATGCTAGGGCTACTGTAATGTCCGTTTTTGTGTTATTGCATTTTTCCATTTTGTTTTTATGTACTGTATTGTCTGTTTTCTGTGCTATTCTGTGCTGGTTTCTGCTGTATACTTATTCCATGTCTTTTCTTGTTCATTTATTCATATCTGCTGTTTATCTTGATTCCGTTTTCTGAACTCTGTGTTAGTAGGCTATATCCTGCCCTGTTTGTATATTTATATCCTGTCTGGTTTATCTGGTTGTTTTCCCGTTATGCTTCTGGCCTGTCCCCAACAATGTACAGTATTATTTGTGTACCTTTACGCCCATGCACTTTAGCGCAGGTAGGGACTGGCACCGTGGTTGTCGATCCGCCGTTTAGGGCAGATTGGCAAGTAGTCAGGGAGAGTGTTTCTAGGGACAGCTTAGGGTTCACTCTCCTTGTTATGCTACTCAGAGATTTTGTCACATTGAGTGGGGTTGCACTGCAACCTAAAAAAGAGGCCGCTTCTTTAAAAAGTCAGGCACTAAAGAATCAAAGCAACACTACCTTGCAATAGGTGGTGCTTAATTTTTCTGGGAGAGAGCTATTTTGCATCTTCCCTTTCCTAAAGAGTAACTGTCATGATCTTGATAATTTCTTTAATCCTTCCAGCTCACAGATTAACCAACAACTGCCTTAATTTTTTATTTATTTATTATTTTTACGTTTTTTACCTTGATATTGTTCTGTATCTTCTGCTCAATATTATTGAGCTCAACGGACTGGGAAGGAGCATTCCCCAGCAGGTGTGACAACATCTGTGATTGCCTGAGACCGAACTCACCCCCTTTGCAGAAATATTCAGCTGTATACACTCTATACCCTGTGCTGACCTGAGGTCTCACCTGCAATTCCTGACGTTTGCCAGGCTTCTGCATGAGACAATCTGCAAGCAGTACCAGAAGGAGGAACCCTGGTGGTCAAACATTTAAGGGGTTAATTTAACACATAAAGTTACTACATTTTATTAAGAAATATATTAGAAAAGTAATTTAAGAGGCTTATCTACAGTCATGGCCGTAAATGTTGGCACTCCTGAAATTTTTCAAGAAAATGAAGTATTTCTCACAAAAAAAGGATTGCAGTAACACATGTTTTGTTTATACACATGTTTGTTCCCTTTGAGTGTATTGGAACTAAAGCAAAAAGGGGGGGAAAAAAGCAAATTGGTCATAATGTCACACCAAACTCCAAAAATGGGGTAGACAAAATTATTGTCACCCTTTCAAAATTGTGGAAAAATTGGATTGTTTCATGCACGTGATGCTCCTTTAAACTCACCTGGGGCAAGTAACAGGTGTGGGCAATATAAAAATCACACCTGAAAGCAGATAAAAAGGAGAGAACTTAACTTAGTATTTGCATTGTGTGTCTGTGTGTGCCACACTAAACATGAACAACAGTGAGAGGAGAAGAGAACCAAAATTGTGAAAAAAAATATCAACAATCTCATGGTTACAAGTTCATCTTTAGAGATCTAGATTTGCCTTTGTCCACAGTGCGCAACATTATCAAGAAGTTTGCAACCCATGGCACTGTAGCTAATCTCCCTGGGCATGGGCGGAAGAGAAAAATTGATGAAAGGTATCAATGCAGGATAGTTCGGATGGTGGATTAGCAGCCCCAAACAAGTTCCAAAGATATTCAAGCTGTCCTGCAGGCTCAGGGAGCATCAGTGTCAGCATGAACTATCCGTCAACATTTAAATGAAATGAAACGCTATGGCTGGAGACTACATACAACTGAACTTGAGTAAGCCAAAATCCTTCTGGGAAAATGTCTTGTGGACAGATGAGACCAAGATGGAGCTTTTTGGTTAAGCACATCATTCTACTGTTTACCAAAAACGGAATGAGGCCTACAAAGAAAAGAACACAGTACCTACAGTGAAATATGGTGGAGGTTCCATTATGTTTTGGGGTTGTTTTGCTGCCTCTGGTACTGGGTGCCTTGAATGTGTGCAAGGCATCAGGAAATCTGAGGATTACCAATGGATTTTGGGTCGCACTGTACAGCCCAGTGTCAGAAAGCTGGGTTTGCGTCCAATATCTTGGGTCTTCCAGCAGGTCAATGACCCCAAACATACGTAAAAAAAAACACCCAGAAATCGATGGCAACAAAGCACTGGAGAGCTCTGAAGTGGCTAGCAATGAGTTCAGATCTAAATCCCATTGAACACCTGTGGAGAGATCGTAAAATTACTGTTGGGAAAAGGCGCCCTTCCAATAAGAGAGACCTGGAGGAGTTTGCAATGGAAGAGTGGTCCAAGAGTTTGCTGTGACATTATGTCCAATTTGCTTTTTTTCCTCCCTTTTTTGGTTTAGTTCCAATACACACCAATGAAATAAACATGTGTATAGTGAAACATGTGTTACTGCAATCCTTTTTTGTGAGAAATGCTTGATTTTCTTGAAAGATTTCAGGGGTGCCAACATTTACGGCCACGACTGTATAACATATTAATTTTTATTACTTATGACAGGTATTATTCTACATGCCTTCGGGTGCTCTTTAAAACAAATAAACTTAAAGCCTTAAAAACTAGAATACCCCCCTCTTTAATCATTAGTTATATCCAGGTGTGTTAAGGTGTCTAAGGCCTGTAACAATATGAAAGTAGTGGAAATATATAGTAGTATATAGTAGTCAAACTATACAGAACTGTATGACTGCTTAAGTGCACTTTATCATTAGAGGTCTACCCTGATAGACCTTTTATATTTTCTTTATATAAATATGTATATATATATATATATATATATATATATATATATATATATATATAAACTGGACGATGAGACCGCACCGGGGACCGACCTCCATGCATGTGACTACCTAGGCAGTCAGCCAAGGATAGTAGTACAAGAGTCCAAAAATCACAGCACAAGTAGGTCTTGGATCAATAAAAGCTGGTATTCTTTGTTCCCAAAATAAAGTGCAATGTTTCTGCTATAATAGCCTTTATCAAGCATATATATATATATATATATATATATATATATATATATAAATAATGCAAGTTGTGGAGTCCGCTTCACACTGAACGTCCAAATGGCTCACCTGTGCCACGGACCGGCCATTTCCGCCCTCGGCCCACAATCCAATTGCAAAAAAAAGAAGAAGGTCCGGCACTTCAGGTGAAGGATTAAAACCCACACTACAGGCGCTAAACACCCTGAGTACCATAGTACTCGTCCATTTATCCAGAATTCTAGATAAATGGACAAGTACTTAGGGTGTTTAGCGCCTGTAGTGTCTATCCACTGCATAAATAGGTTAATCATGAATTTTGGAATATTCTGAAGTTACAATTGAAGTAGTTATATATAAATATTGTACTGTTTTTATATGCAGTAACATACATTGGTTTTGGTATAAAACGCATTAAAGCGGAAGTAAAACCGCAAACTGCATTTAGGTTAATCTGAATAGGTACCAAATATTTAGGAAGAGGATCTCACCTACACCGGGTCTTCCACAAGTCTTAGTGTTTTAATGATGTAAGAGGTCATGTGACCCGTTGATTTAGTATTTTAACACGGTTTGTCAAATGTTAGTCTACGATTAAGCCCCAACATGGGCGAAACGCATCAGATGTTGTTCTGTATGTGAACTGTGTCAAGGTTTGAATAAAGGAAAGCTGGTTTTAATCCTTCACCTGAAGTGCCGGACCTTCTTCTTTTTTGCATATATATATATATATATATATATATCGTCATTTTCAAGGCTTCAAGGTGGTGAAAGATCGTCAAAAGCTGCACATTGGGGTGAATAAAGACCCATTTTTTCCACTGAATTTGCAGTGCCACTGCCTTTTTTTCTGGACTGTGAATGTACAGATCCTGTACAGGACCCGGGCGTATTGGCACCTATGCACTGTTCATGGGAGTGCTGCTTTCCTTCGCTGTTTTATACTGAAATCATTTTTGGATAGCTACGAGGGCCCTATGACTAACTCCAAATGTCCTTTTATGTATATTTATCTTTTGCTTCAAAAATATATTTATTTTACTTCATCAATTGATTATTTTAAGGGGGGATATGAATTGATACTTTTTAGTGTGCCTAAAATTTTAGATACACTTGGATAGTTTTATATTTATTTATATTTTTTTTATCATTTACATATTTATGAAATTTTTTACACTAACTATATGGTAGGAGATTCAGGGGACTAACTTTCTTTTATGTACTTTTCCTAAACTAACACAGAAGCAAACATCATTGCCCCAATGATTTGTTCACAATAGCTCTTGACTATAAGCCAAAAGAACCAACAAGACAGCTGGAAAGCGCTGCAGCCAGTAATTGGCAGTGTGATCCTCTGGACATCAATGTCACTCTGGGCCCAAGTGTCCCGATATCTGACAGGAAATCAGACTATAAGGCAGTTACTAGTGTTGAGCGGCATAGGCCATATTCGAATTCGCGAATATTCGCGAATATATGGACGAATATTCGTCATATATTCGCGAATATTCGCATATTCGTTATACCCTCGTTTTATTTTCGCATATGCGAATATTCGCGTATGCGAAAATTAACATATGTGAAAAGTTGCATATACAAAATTAACCTATGCGAAAATTCGCATATGCGAAAATTAGCATATGCGAAAATTAGCATGTGCTAATTTTCGCATATGCGAATTTCCGCATGTCAGTCTTACACAGTAGTATTACAGCCTTCTTTACACCACATAAGCTGGAAGCAGAGAGGGATGATCACTGTGATGTGTACTGTGAAGAAAAAAAAAAAAAAAAAAAAACGAATATTCGTAATTACGAATATATAGCGCTATATTCGCGAAATTCGCGAATTCGCGAATATGCGATATTCGCGAATAATATTCGAATTGCGAATATTCGCGAGCAACACTAGCAGTTACCCAGAAACTGCCTACAGCAACTAAGTAAGAAGAGAAGAGAAAGTAGCAGATTCCTCCTATCGCTCATAAATTTACTCTTCACTGAACAGGCCACCCTCTTGGGCAGTTTCAAACAGGTCTGAGTCTTGTCTCCCAGAATCCAGTCTGCCAGAATCTCAGCAGCTTCCAAACCCTCTACTTTTCCTGCAGTAGGGCAAGATTCACCCCAGTGTTCAAGCCCAAGGTCTGCTCTATACTACTCATACCAATAGCCTTTAATTTCTATGGGCACCTTGCAAAAACTGTCCCTTTACTCCCTAAAGCCCAAATTTTTAACAATTTGCATAGTGTGGTAGCACAGCATGTCAGTGTCACCACACACATCTTCCTTCCAGCACAAGGCTCTTCCAGGGCCTGTGCCGGCAATTGGACCTCCCTCAGTGTTCCCCACCCAAAAGGCTCCAATTCTTGTTCATGGCCACAGCAATCCAAAACAGCAGCCCTGCCGGCAACTGTGACCTTCTGTCTTGTAATTCCAATATAACAAAATTATACCCAAACACAAAAACATAAATACAATTGCAAAGTCAACACTAACAGTACTACTGATCATTCTTTTAGGTGCATGCAGTGCATTTGGAAAGTTTTCAGACCCTTACACTTTTGTTTCACATTCTGTTATGTTGCTGCCTTGAACTAAAATATACGAAAATTTTAATTTTCCCCTATCATTGAAATCTAGCTCTGGCCTCTCCCATTTTTCTTGATCACCTCTGAGATGTTTCTGCACCTTGATTGGAGTCACCTGTGGTCAATTCAATTGAGTGGACAACAATTGGGAGGATACACCCCTGTCTATATAAGATCTCACAGCTGACAATGCATGTCAGAGCACAAACCAAGCCTGAGATGGAAAGAACTGCCTGTAGAGTTCAGAGTCAGCATTGTTAGAAGACACAGACCTGACAAAGAGTCCCAAAAAATCCTGCTATACTAAAAGTTCCCAAGAAAACCGTGACCTCCATCATTTTTTAAATTAGAAAACCCAGAACTCTTCCTTGTGCTCGCTGTCCCATCAAAAAGTAATCGGGGGAGAAGGGTGAAGGTTAGCAAAAACCCATAGCTCAATCTGGCTGTGCAGATGGAAGATGCAAGGGGGGAAAAGGACCTGACACTTACAATTAAGGGATTCTGGGACTTGTAGTTGGAGCACAGATCATTCCTAAGCATGTCCATTACTGTATGGCGAGTAAGTACTAAAGTAACCTTATGGTGGAGAACCCCTTTAACGAAAACCTGATCCAGAGCGCTCTGGACTTCAGACTAGGACAAATCTTCACCGTCCAACAAGACAATGAATCTGAGCACACAGCCAAGACAACACAAGAGCAACTTGGGGACAACTCAGGGGTCTGAATACCTATGTCTGCGCCATATTTAATTTTTCCTTTGCAACAAATTAGCCAATATTTCTAACATCTGTTTTTTACTTTTTCATTATAGGGTACTGAGTGCATATGGATGGGGGGAGGGAAAACTAATATTTATTTAATTCTAGCACATGTCCGCAACATACCAAAATTGAAAAACTTTCCAAATGTATGATACTGTCTACTGAAAGGGACAGGCAACTATTTGCAAAATGTACAGTTCTTTTAAGAGAGAATATACAGTTCATTGCCCTTACAAAATATAGTTTTTACTGGGAATTTTCTTTTCAAAGTCAAGGAACCCTTTAAAATGATAAATGTATCTGTATATTGTAACAGCTGAAGATGTGCTATATATAATTTAAAAGAGATTGATGGATAACATTTTAGCTATATTTTCTGCTTTATCTCATCAGTTGGGTGGCTACAGTTTTTGATAAGAAAATAGTTTGAGATAGCTAAACCGTAATTTGTGTAAATGAACACAACAAATTTTTAGTTTGGCACTCAGCATGTCTGTAAAAAAATAAATAAAAATAAATTAGAAAAGCTGGTGTATTAGCTTGTGCCCTATGATTATGTATCCCATCCAGTTCTGGCCCAATTGTAAACCAGTATTTTGAGGGTTAATTTGAATCAACTCATAAACTACAAAAAAAAGGTGATCGAAAAATACCCAGAATTTTCCATGTACCATAAAAAAATTTTTAGTCTGGAGACTGCACTGTGTAACCCCTTAGCGACAACGGATGTATATTTACGTCCGTGGCCGGCTCCCGTAATGTGAAGCGCGCTCAGAAGCTGAGCGCGCTTCATATCTGCTGGGTCCCAGTTGCTATCGGCAACCAGGACCCGCGGCTAATATTGGACATCGCTGATCAGGCTGATGTCCAGTATTAATCCTTTAGACACCGCAATCAAAGTTCATCGCGGCATCTGAACCGGGGGGAACCACTGCCAGTTAGCTAGCCGGAGCTGAGAGGACAGCGGGAGGTGCCTTACCTTGCTCCTCGCTGTCCGATCAGCGTTTGATTGCCCCAAGCCTGAGATCCAGGCTTGAGCAATCAAGCGCAGATTACACTGATCAATGCTTTGCTATGGCACAGCATTGTTCAGTGTATGCACTCAAAGGATTGCAAGTAATAGTCCACTATGGAGCTAAAAAAAAGTATAAAAATAGTTTTAAAAAGTGAATAAATGTGATTTAACCCCTTTCTAAAGAAAAGTTTGAATCGCCCCCCTTTTCCCATTTAAAATTTTTTTTTTTTATAAAAATAAACATATGTGGTATTACCACTTGTGTAAATGTCCGATCTATAAAAATATAATTTTAATTAAACCGCACGGTCAATGGCATACACGTAAAAAAATTCCAAAGTCCAAAATTGCGCATTTTTCGTACCTTTGTATACCCTAAAAAAATTTATAAAAAGTGATCAAAAAGTCAGATCAAAACAATCATGGTACCGAAAACTTCAGATCACGTTGCAAAAAATTAGCCCCCATACCACCCTGTATACGGAAAAATAAAAAAGTTATAGGGGCCAGAATAGGACAATTTTAAACAAACTAATTTTGTTTTAGTAAAATAAAGAAAGACCAAAATAAATGGGTATCATTTAACCGTATGGACCTACAGAATAAATATATGGTGTCATTTTTACCGAAAAGTGCACTGCGTATAATCAGAATCCCCCAAAAGTTACAAAATGGCATTTTTTTTTATTTTGCCCCCCAAATATTTTTTTGGGTGAAGTGGTGAAATGATTGATGTCATTACAAAGTACAATTGGTGGTGCAAATAATAAGCTCTCATATGAGTCTGTAGGTGCAAAATTGAAAGTGATAAGCATTATGATTTTTAGAAGGTGATGAGGAAAAAACGAAAGTGCATAAATGGAAAAACCCGTGGTCCCTTAAGGGGTTAAAACATATACTGTGCCTCCTCAGCATGTTTCACCACGATACGTGGCTTTGTCAAGAGGTAGCGGGCAATGACAAAGCCACATATCGTGGTGAAACATGCTAAAGGGGGGCAGAGTGTATGTATTAAACAGTGCGGCCTCCAGACTATCACTGTATGTGTACTGCAGACACATTACAGAGAACGAGGATTGCGTACTGAAAGGTCTATTGGCCACCTTGTTTACTCAAACAATATTGAATATCTGGAGTCTAGCATATAGTTTTTAACCCTTTTTTGTGTGATTTTTTGGTAAAGTAAAAACTTTAATGGTACATGGGAAATTTAGGATATTTTGGATCACCTTTTATAGGTGGTCTATGAGTCCATCCAGTTGTGGTTGAATAATACTCCCCCCATTTTGATATTATTAAGAAATAAATGTAAGACCAGGGTTTGCTTTGGGGATTTGCTTCTACTCTGGACAGTTCCCGAGACAGGTGTCATCAGAGAGCACTTAGACAGAAATGAACAACCCAAGTTCAGCAGCTCATAAGTACTGAAAGGATTAAGATTTTTTTTTAAAGATTTACAAATCTGTTTAACTTTCTGGAGCCTGTTGATATATATATATATATATATATATATATATATATATATATATATATACAAAAATATAGAAGCAGCACACCACAGGTAGAGTTCAAAAGAACGGTGAATTTATTCCATGATGTGAGAGACTACGTGAAATGTCAAGAAAAAAAGAAATTGGGGTGCCCGCATATTCTGAACCTCGGTCCACTGGTTCCTCAATGCATACAAAAATATAGAAGCAGCACACCACAGGTAGAGTTCAAAAGAACGGTGAATTTATTCCATGATGTGAGAGACTACGTGAAATGTCAAGAAAAAAAGAAATTTTGGAGGTGCTGTTCTTATTGGATATTTATATATATATATATATATATATATATATATATATATATATATATATAATCCTGGACAACCCCTTAAATATCACCATTTGGCTTCTTTCTTTTATTGGTGAGTTCTTATTCTGTAAGCAAGAAAAGATGTGGAAACCTAGAAGTGCAATATATTAGACAGAAAATACCCCAAACATCCATGTAGACAATTTGGGCATTAGGACTCAGGTGGTGCTTCATGTATATAGCTTACTTTACTGCCACATTACAGCAAAAGGAGGTAGTGAAGTGAGCACTCACCACTTATAGCCTCCAGGTTTTGGTTATTCAAGACACAGGAAATCCTTGTACGAGGGAATAAAAATGTAAACACTTGTTGGGGGCGTTCACTAATGTCCACTTCCAAATGGCTAGATATATTGTAATGAAACTTGGTACACGTTACTGATACGTTATCTAATATAGGGGGTTTGTCTGAGGCTCCATGGAAGTTTGTGGGACTTTCAGTACATTGCCTGAAAGCATTACTCTTGGGCTGCAGAGATTGCCCAGGACTTTAAAACATCCTGTTGACTGTCCGATGGGCAGGTGCAGAGAATAGTTTTTGTAGGTATATGAGGACAGCATATGAGGGTACTCAGCTAATACACACACATATATATATATATATATATATATATATATAGAAAAAAAGATATAGCGAAAAGTAGCACTCCTTATGAAAAAGTATCTCAGGTGCAAGCAACCAAATGGACCCTGGTCACTGGTCCCCAATGTAGAAGGCAAAAAGCGGCTGCAGCACACAAAATAGGTGAAAAAATAATAGTGTCTTTAATCCATTATAAATACAAATGCAACGTTTCAGCTGCCAGTGCAGCCTTTATCAAGCATGATAAAGGCTGCACTGGCAGCTGAAACGTTGCATTTGTATTTATAATGGATTAAAGACACTATTATTTTTTCACCTATTTTGTGTGCTGCAGCCGCTTTTTGCCATATATATATATATATATATATATATATATATATATATATATATATATATCTATATATATCTATATATATATATATATATATCTATATATATATATATATACACACTTATTTATGTATTCATTTATCTAAATACAGTATATATGTGTGTATATATATATATATATATATATACACTTTTAAGTTCAGAACTTTTAAGAGATTTGTGTATAGTATTTTGCAGTTCATTAATCTCCTTCTGTTATCACTTGATAAGTAGATACGTTTTGTGATAACAAAACAGTTTCAGATAGTAAAACAGTAAATTGTGTAATCAGGACATAATCACATTATACTAGTCAAACCCTATAACCCTTATTACACTTCTGTGGACAAATGGGAAAAAAATACTAATGCTAAATGAACTGAAGGTAAATATATTAGAGGCTTTCTGTTATCTAGCAACATTTTACTTTGGCCGGGAGCCACATTTAAAAATTAAAGAGAGACATTGTTGACATAAAGAAAAATAGGAAAACATGGAATTTGAAACACAGAACCTGGGTATTAGTATGTGCCCAATAATGATGCCCCACACCCACTTCAGAGACAAATAAGGAATTATCATCTGCCCCACATTTTGATCCTACTAGGACTTGTTATACTATGTTCCCACGTTGACTAAACATGCATGCACCAGTATAGTGAATAAACACTAAACATAAATATACTATACAGTGTTGTGAAGTGCAGCCTTATTATATAGCACACTGCTGGTATTACAAGTTACATTTCTTGTGGTAGAGTGCAAGATGTGGTCCCTGGGTCATTGATTTATGGCCAAAGCTCTAAGTGACCCACATTTTTTTTCTTTTAACCATGAATTTATTTTCTGCAGGGACACATAAAGCACGTCTTCTAGTCAATTTCAGAATTATAAGAAACACTGATAGTCACATAGAGGGCACTGCAGTTTCTTCACCTTGGAAAATTCAAATTACTAAAACAATGGGGGTAGCCCAATTAAAGTAACATTAAACAGGCGAGGAACTTTTAAAGAGGTAAGCCATATGGTACCACTAGTTGCAGGTGGCACCATTAGAAAGAGGTCCAGGCAAGTGGGCGACAATGCCCATATGTGGTTCTGCATATATAAAATGTTTTAAATGATCATGCAAGAGATCAAAGGTAGTCATTTATCTTGGTTTATACAGAGCTGAGGTTCCTCTCGTAAGATATGCACACTTGGCTTTGAGTGCATGTGTTGCTCAGGTTCTCCAGTGAAATTAAAGGGGTACTCCAGTGGTTACTTTTTTTTGACTATATGGCATCTTCTTTGTAAGTTTTGTTTTTTTGCAATATACATGTGTTATATGTTTTGGCAGCATGTATGTGTTTTTCTTATCTGTTTGTTGGGCAGGAAGTTCTGTAGTTCAGAGGGTTTTCTTTTACTGTTGTCCACAGTCGGCCATGTTTCTGAGTCTGTTGTGGACAAGATGTCATAGGTTTTTTTTTTCTCTGTCTGCATGAGAAATAAGCCACGCCCCCTCATCTTATTCAGCTGAGTACACAGCTCCTCACTTCCCCTCCCCCTGCTCTGTATTCTAAGGACACAGGTCTGCACAGGCGAAGGAACACAGAGAAGATAAGTGTTATGTGAAGGGAAGGATGAGAAGGTGCACGGGCTGGGGATGTATGGACTGCAGGGGAATAAATCTCATACTGGGAATGATCTCTATATGTGAAGGGGGAGGGGGGACTCCTGAATGACACATGCTGGGAGTTGTAGTCCCTGCTGTGTGTGTGTATGCTAGTGTTTGCAAACCAGTGTGCCTCCAGCTGTTGCAAAACTACAACTCCCAGCATGCCCTGACAGACTTTGAGCATGCTGGGAGTTGTAGATTTGCAACAGCTGGAGGCACACAGGTTGGGAAACACTGTTCTAGCCTATTCAGCATACGCATCATGTTACACTAGTGTTTCCCAATCAGTGTGCCTCCAGCTGTTGCAAAACTACAACTCCTAGAATGCCCAAAGGCTGTCAGGGCATGCTGGGAGTTGTAGTTTTGCAACACTTGGAGGCACCCTGGTTGGGAAACACTGGTGTATGCCCTACAGAGGTGTGGTGAACTACAACCCCCAGGAGACTACAGAGGCAGCATGCTGGTGTTATACCACAGACTGAAGACTCCTGAATGACACATGCTGGGAGTTGTAGTCCCTTTTGTGTGTGTATGCCAGTGTATCCCAACCAGGGCTGATTATATTAGTGTGCTGTGTATAAGGGGGCTGACTCGGGAAAATAGTAGGATGGGTAAAGGGCGGAACAAACAAAAAAAAAAGGAGCTGCCCCAAACCAGCAAGGCATGTGGCATGCTGGGATTTGTAGTTTTCAGCACAGCAAGAAACAGGAAATATAAACAAAGATAGGAAAACAAAGTGGGGGATAAAAAGACAACAAAGAACGGAAATAGAGTCGCCTAAACAACAAGAATAGAAATGAAACAAAACAAATAGGGTAAGTCAAATACGAAAAAACACGTTGACCACCGGAGTACCCCTTTAAAGTGGTATTCCAGGAATCAAAAAACAGGCCTTTTTTCTTTCAAAGACCTCTTGCTGTCTGTCTCCAGGTTGGATGTGGTTCTGCAGCTCTGTTCCATTGAAGTGAATGGAACCAAGTTGTAATACCACACCCAATGTGGAGACAAGGAAGGCACTGTCCTTAAAAGAAAAAATACCCCTTTACGGTTGACGTGCTGTGTGCCGCCTGCGCTCTGTATCCGCACGCAACCCCCCCCCAAGAGCCGTGCCCCCAACCCCCACTTTCCCTCCCCTTTCCTTACCTCCCAGGCAGCCTGCGGCCCTACAGCACCACTGTGGCTGCCTAGGAGAAGCGTCATCACGTTAGTGATGACGCGTGAGACGTGGTGCCGGCAGAGAGGAGTGCCCTGGAGTTTAGCATGCGTTGAGTTTTGTCTGTTCTCGCAGAATGTTGCAGCGCCAGGCCTCCCGCTACTGTGGCCGTACAGGTAACCCCCCCTCCCCACCTGCATGGCCTCCCTCCCATCACCCACCACCATATAGGTAACCCCCCACCTGCCTGCCCCCTTCTACCTCCCCCTTCAACCCCTTTGGCTGTCCAGGCATGCTGTGAGTTGTAGTTTTGCAACAGCTGGAGGTGCCGGGTTGACAAACACTACCTTAGTGCCTAACCCAGTGTTTCCCGACCCGGGTGCCTCCAGCTGTTTCAAAACTACAACTGCCAGTATGCCCGAAGAGCCTTTGGTTGTCTGGGCATGCTGGAAGTTGTAGTTTTGCAACAGCTGGAGGCACCCGGATTGGCAAACACTGCCTTAGGGCCTAACCCAGTGTTTCCCAACCATAGTACCTCCAGCTGTTGCAAAACTACAACTGCCAGCATGCCCGGACAGCCAAAGGCTCTCCAGGCATGCTGGCAGTTGTAGTTTTGCAACAGCTGGAGGCGCCCGGGTTGGCAAACACTGCCTTAAGGCCTAACCCAGTGTTTCCTAACCAGGGTACCTCCAGCTGTTGCAAAACTACACTGCCAGCATGCCCGGACAGCCAAAGGCTCTCTCGGCATGCTGGTAGTTGTAGTTTTGCAACAGCTGGAGGCGCCCGGGTTGGCAAACACTGCCTTAAGGCCTAACCCAGTGTTTCCCAACCAGGGAGCCTCCAGCTGTTGCAAAACTACAAGAGCCAGAATGCCCGGAGAGCCTTTGCCTGTCTAGGCATGCTGGGAGTTGTAGTTTTGCAATAGCTGGAGGCGCCTGGGTTGGCAAACACTGCCTTAGGACCCAGAGTATTGTATTATACTCCAGAGATGTACTCACTATTCTGCTGGTGAGATCACTGTGAAACAGAACCACTTTTTTACATTTATTATTATATAGATGTATAGAGGGTGGGGTGTAGCTCTGCATATACCTATGGGCAAGAGGGGGGGGGTGTAGCTCTGCATAGGTATATGCAGAGCTACACCCCCCCCTCTTCCCCATAGGTATATGCTGAGCTACCCCCCTCTTTCCCATATGTATATGCGGAGCTACACCCCCCTTCCCCATAGGTATATGACCTATGGGGAAGGGGGGGGGTGTAGCTCCGCATATACATATGGGAAAGAGGGGGGGTGTAGCTCTGCATATACTTATGGGAAAGAGGGGGGGTAGCTCTGCATATACCTATGGGAAAGAGGGGGGGGGGTAACCCTGCATATACCTATTGGAAATATGGGGGTTGAAGGTCTGCATATACCTATGGGAAAGATGGGGGGAGTGTAACTCTGCATATTCCTATGGGAAAGAGGGGGGGTATCTCTGCATATACCTATGGGAAAGAGGGGGGGGTTGTAGCTCTGCATATACCTATGGGAAAGAGGGGGGGTAGCTCTGCATATATCTATGGGAAAGAGGGGGGTAGCTCTGCATATACCTATGGGAAAGAGGGGGGGTGTAACTCTGCATATAGCTATGGGAAAGAGGGGGTTACCTGGCTACCTACCTATCTGCCCTTTTACTGTGTAGGACACCAAGGAGGGCATTACTACAGTTTTTGGACCTATAGATGGAAAGATTGTGTAGAGGAGGGCACTGAATATATGCAGAATCTGACATGTTTTTCCTGCAGATGTTAAGAGATCCACATGGTGGTCTTATCCGGACAGAGAAGAAAAGGAAAGAGGACACCAATGATTAGAAAAGACGTAATTGTGAGTCCCAAAATGTAACTGTAATCACTTATATGGTATACACATCCTGTGTACAGCTGATATCTACCGCCATATGGTCCTGTATATAATCACTTTTATTGTATACAGATCCTTTATAGTATACTGGTTTGTGTATAGTGGTTTTATTCAGTACAGTATGGCAATATTATCCAGTTATTGTGGGGTGGTATATATTTACTCCTTGTATACCAGTATTATTGGTCATGGAAATTTACCTACATTAAAGTGTTTCTTACATATATAAATTTTAATTTATTGTGTGTGGGATTTGGGTGTGGGATTTGGGTGGAATAGGAGCGTGGCAGAAGATTGACGAGCTGCAGAGCCTAGCAGGGACACTTGCCTTTTTTTTGGTCTGGGGGCCCCGAGTGTTGTCAGTCCGCCCCTGGGGAGAGGGGAGGGAGGGTGTGTAATTAAGGGGAGTGCATGTGTTTGGGGTGGGGGGGGGGTGCCAAACAAAGGGTCCGCCCCGGGTGCCAAATGCTCTAGGTATGCCCCTGAATACAGTAAATCTGACCTTCTATCTTTATTCGATTGGTCAGTATGATTCCAATTATACACAACTTGAATCATTTTTGTTTAATTTTATGGTAAAAAAAACTTGAAGAAGAAAAAAAAAACTTTGTTCAATACCATGTTCTCACCCCCATATTTTTCCACCTGCGGGGGGGGGGGGGGGAATTGGGACCACTATACACCTGGGAATAGCACCATTTAATGTTAATGTTAGATGATGGTATTTAACCAGTTAAATGATGGACATCGGACCGATCTCCGATGTTAGTCATTACCAGCAGATATCAGCTTCTGAAAGCAGCGGACATCTCCCAGTTATGATGTGGACCCCACCCGTGGGCCTGCATCATGTCCGCTCACCCGACCCATGACGTACATGTCATGGATTGAGAAAGGGTTAAAGAGGTCATTGCTGGGTCCCCTCAGGCCTGGCCTTGTTACCAGCAATGGTATTCTCTTAGGTGGATGCTAAAGGTCTCATGTAAGGTATAGCAACTACCAGTTTAAAGTGTTATTTGAAAATATGTCTTCTGGCAATGAGTCGTGCCTCTTAAGGATTTTAGGACTCACTGATGTACGTTAAATGATGTGATGAAGACCCTGTAATGGCAAGCAATAAATACAAGTAATAGCAACTGGAACATGCTGGGTGAGAAGATATGAATCTGATGGAAAAGGCAGACTGATGGACTGATTCACTATTTTCAGGACTCAAAAGTTTGGGCATCCCAGGTAAAAAATTGTATTAATGTGCACAAAGAAGCCAAGGAAAGATGGAAAAATCTCCAAAAGGCATCAAATTACAGATTAGACATTCTTAGACTGATTACGGTCGACCACAGGGCCGGCCGCGTGTGACGTCACGCCCCCGCCCCCGTGTGACGTCACGCTCTGCCCCTCAATGCAAGCCTATGGGAGGGGGCGTGATAGCTATCACGCCCCCTCCCGTAAGCTTGCATTGAGGGGCGGAGCATTTTATTTCCATCATTTACACTTTCAAAATAACAGAAAACAAGAAAATGGCATCTGCAAAAGTTTGGGCATCCTGCAGAGTTAATATCTTGTACTGCCCCCTTTGGCAAGTATCACAGCTTGTAAACGCTTTTTGTAGCCAGCCAAGAGTCTTTTAATTCATATTTGAGGTATCTTTGTCCATTCTTCCTTACAAAAGTCTTCCAGTTCTTTGAGATTTCTGGGCTGTCTGTCACGCACTGCTCTTTTAAAGGGGTACTCCGGTGCTTACACATCTTATCCCCTATCCAAAGGATAGGGGATAAGATGCCTGATCGCGGGAGTCCCGCAGCTGGGGACGCCCGTGATCATGCACGCGGCACCCCGTTAGTAATCAGTCCCCGGAGCGTGTTCGCTCTGGGACTGATTACAGTCGACCACAGGGCCAGCGGCGTGTGACGTCACGCCCCGCCCCCGTGTGACATCACGCTCTGCCACTCAATGCAAGCCTACGGGAGGGGGCGAACACGCTCCGGGGACTGATTACAAACAAGGTGCCGCGTGCATGATCACGGGCATCCCCAGCGGCGGGACTCCCGCGATCAGGCATTGTATCCCCTATCCTTTGGATAGGGGATAAGATGTGTAAGCACCGGAGTACCCCTTTAAATTCTATCCATAGATTTTCAATTATGTTAAGGTCAGGAGATTGTGAAGGCCATGGCAAAACCTTCAGTTTACGCCTCTTGATGTAATCCCCCGTGGATTTCGAGGTGTGTTTAGGATCATTATCCATTTGTAGAAGCCATCCTCTCTTTAACTTCAGCTTTTTCACAGATGGCATCAAGTTAGCATCCAAAATTTGCTGAAATTTTATTGTATCCATTTTTCATTCTACTCGTGAGATGTTCCTTGTGCCACTGGCTGCAATACAATCCCAAAGCATGATTGATCCACCTCCATGCTTAACAGTTGGACAGAGGTTCTTTTCATTAAATTCTGTACCCCTTCTTCTCCAAATTTACCTTTGCTCATTCCGGCCAAAAAGTTACATTTTAACCTCAATGGTCCACAGAACTTGTTTCAAAAATGTGTGGTGGCCGATGAGAGGATACTGTCTTGTGGGAGTGTAGGGTAGTTAGGGTGTTGCTGTTCAGAATAGTTAAGGGTGCTGTTAACCCTTGTCACGCCAGGGTGAGGGTTAAATGCTGTGTTTCTTGATAGGCCTATTGCCACCCTTCCCAAGAGCAATAGGTGATGCAGAAATAAAGGATTGTCCATAACCGCTGTTAACTGAAAACTTGCAGGAACTTTTACTGAGGAATTTCTGTGCATGTAGTAATAGTAACAGTCCAGAATACAGAGTCTCTTCACATATAGCTTGAGCAGTGATTGACAGTCGGTTGGGATCAGATAAGCCCAATTCAGCTTCTGAAGGATTGTATTGCAGAGATCCGCTGGATTTAGGGGAGTAATTAGGTCCAGTGATCTTGCGATGAGTAGCAGGGAATTGCTTAGTCTATCCACTATGCTAGAGGCCTGGGCCGCAAGGCTTTGGCCTAGTAAATTGTCTTGTAAGCTGCGGAGGTCCTACCTCTTCCAGAGTCAGCAACCCAAGAGCGGTATCAAGATGGCGCAGGTCCCTTATATGGGCAGGGGGCGGCCGTTTTGGATTGGTCCGTAACGACTGTCACTCACCTTTACAGTGCATTGTGGGTGAACACGTCACGGGAACCTCCAAAGGTCCTGTAGCAAAACCATAGAGTTTCAACCTGATCACGTGACCCGCAGGTCCTGCTATGCTCCGAACAGGTAGATAACTAAATATATACATATTTATTCCTATACTTATATTAATATTAAATAGAACTGTTATATAGTCAACGACTAAGTGAGAGGTGACAAGGGGAAAACTACAAAAGAGGGACCCCGACGTCCTAGGGACTCTTACTATAGGGACCTCTATACAGGTAACGTATACAATACGGTACCGGGACACCACAAATGCATCAGGCTTGTCTATATGTTCATTTGCAAAGTTCAAACGTGGATTTTTGTGGTGAGGATGTAGAAGAAGAGGTTTTCTTCTGATGACTCTTCCATGAAGACCATATTTGTACAAGTATCTCTTTATAGTGGAACAGTGTATCACAACTCCAGTGTCTGCCAGATCTTTCTGGAGGGATTGTGCAGTCAAACGTGGGTTTTGAATAGTTTTTCTCACTATCCTGCGAGCTGTACGGTCTGATATTTTTCTTGGTCTTCCAGATCTTGCTTTAACTTCCACTGTTCCTGATGACTGCCATTTCTTAATTAAATTTCAAACAGAGGATATTGACATCTGAAAACATTTTGCTATCTTCTTATAGCCTTCTCCAGCTTTGTGAGCGTCAACTATTTTCAGATTTCTAGACAACTGCTTAGAAGAACCCATGGTGCTGATTGTTGGGGCAAGCTCAGATGAGTCTGGGCATTTAAAACCTTTGAGATTGACATCACCTGGTCTTCCCAGATGATGAATGAGAACAATCCATGACACTGGCAGGTCTCAGCTTTGCAAAGGGGGCAGTGCATGCTATAAATTCTGCAGGGTGCCCAAACTTTTGCAGATGCCATTTTTTTGTTTTCTGTTATTTTGAAAGTGTAAATGATGGAAATAAAATCTAACTTTTGTTGACATGTTATAAGAATGTCTAATCTGTAATGTGATACCTTTTGGAGATTTTTCCATCTTTCCTTGGCTTCTTTATGCACATTAATACAAATTGATTGCTCTTTAGTTAGCCTCCTTTCTAACCAGAATTGCAACTTACATGGAACATAACATACAATTACAGATATGACAAACATTAGATACCAAACACCAGTTACTTGTGCTCAAACTGGAAGGTAGGGGCCAGAACACGCTGAGGATAGGTAAATAGACAGGAGGTTGTGGGGGGTCCCAGTGGTCAAACCTCCCAGAATCAGACACTTATCCCCTATACTGATAAGTTTAGTTCCTTAGACTACAACTTAAATTGCACCAGAATTCTGGCACATTTTGGGGACTCAGTATTACATGTTAAACCTTGTCCCTTAAACAGAAATCATGACCCTTTTTGCTGAAGCCATGCTCCTTTTATCTGACACTGTGAAAAATTATATAAAAAGTTCATAAAACTCAAAATAAACATGACACAAGTCATGCAAGTGTTTTGGGGGGCAAATTATACCAGAATATTGGCGCATTTGTAATCATAAATCAGTCTCATCGTGTTTGGCAGTGATTACGTCTGTATAACTAATCCTGCTCTAAAAAAAAGTGGGTACTTTTGTATCCAGTGTCAGTTGTTCTCTGTGAGAGAAATCGCATAGATTTCAGACAATTTAGACAAATTTGTACAATGGCTGTTGATGTATTTATCTCAACAAGGTTATATGGCTAGATCCAGCTCTATTCACTTCTTAGCTGATAATATGACTAGATATGCAGCCAGTAGCAGAGTTTGAAGCCTCTGAATGTAAACAAAAATAATCTGTTTTATTAACATAAAACATATACAGTGATCCCTAGGGTTACAATAATTTCAACATACAATGGTCATTTTTTCACAATTGTAACTTCAAACCAGACTCAACGTACAATGCTATGGACAGTCCGGATCCATGGCTTGTGTCAACGGCTGAAGGATCCAACAATTAAACTTTTAACTTCTCCGGTGCCCGGGCTTCAAAAAAAATAATAATAATAATTTTAACTCACCTTCCTACATTCCCCAGTTGCACCGATATCAGCGTCCTGTTCCTCCGGCGCTGCTCAGCTCCCTGCTTCTTAGGCTTGGAATGTTACACTGCAGTCAGCGTATCGGCGGCCGCAGTGATGTCCCACCTTGGCCGGTGATAGGCTGAGCGCACTGTCATGTAAGGAGCCCGGGCAGCAGGGAGTAGGCGGGGCCCGAGCTCCTTACATGACAGTGCGATCAGCCTATCACCGGCCGAGGCGGGACGTCCCTGCGGCCGGCTGACCGCAGTGTGACGCTGACCACAGTGTGACGCTCAGAGCCTAAGAATCAGGGAGCTAAGCAGCACCGGAGGAATGGGACGTCGATATCGGTGAAAAGGGGGAACGTACGAAGGTGAGTTAAAGTTTGTTTTTTTAGTTTTTGCAGCCTGGGCACAGGAAAAGTAAAAAATTTTGCACTACTGCGGTATAACCCCTGTATTATTGAAGTGATTTGCCTCCCTACAGTATAGTATGGTACTGTACTACTCTTAACTTGTACCTTTGGACACCAGGTGAGGGTGGCTCCATTTGTATCTCCAGTACATAGTACACACTATACAAGAACCTAAAGAAGCCCCTAAAGTGATTTATAGCTTCTAGTAGCTCTTTCTGACTTGCCTATATAAGGACTTGGTTCGCATTCTGGAGACTTCAGAACCAATTATTAGTTTTCTGTAGAGTCAAGGTCTTAAAAGGGTACTCCGCTCCTAGATATCCAAAGGATAGAGGACAAGATGTCTGATCACGGGGGTCCTGCCACTGGGGACCCCAGCGATCTCGGCTGCGGCACCCCAGACATCCGGTGAACGGAGCAAATTTTGCTCCGTGCTGGATGACTGGCGATGCTCGTGACGTCACGGTTACGCCCTGTCAATGCAAGTCTATGGGAGGGGGGGTGACGTCACAAGCGTGGAATGCCCACGACATCACTACCCTCTGGCACTGCTCCTGACGCTTTAAAAAAATGCTGGGTGCAGCAGGGAGATTGCAGAGGTCCCCAGCGGCGGGACCCCCGCAATCAGAAATCTTATCCCCTATCCTTTGGATAGGGGATAAGATGTCAAGGGGCAGAGTAGCCCTTTAAGATACAATGGTTTTAACATACAATGTTATGGAACCAATTTATATTGTAATTTGAGGGACCACTGTATCTTGTATATTGTGAGGAACTATATCACCGGCTGGTTTAAGACAAGCGTCATACAGTCGTATCATCTGAAACCAGAAAACTGCTTTAACAGAATAGCAACACAGAGTTGGGAGGAGGAACAGCACCATCAGATAATATCATCTACTTAAAGTAGAAGACTGTGTTCAAACCTGCTGAACACCAATGTGAAAACCATGACATTGCTGTGGATTTGGTTTTGTGCCTCTGCCGTCAGCTTGGTGTCATCAAGAGTGACATTTCATGGGTATTTTTTGTACTTCTAGATACTAATCTAAGAGTAAGTACATCTTTCAAAGCTTCTCATCTAATCTCCACCATTCATTCCAGACATAAGGTGATCCAGGTTCAGCTGGAGACAAAAGAACATGTCGAGCTCATCAAAAGTATGGACAAGATGTTTCATGTAAGTTATTGTATTAACAAATGTTTACAAAAAAACTATTGTGACATCTGATTAAATTTTTTTTCCAATAATATAGAATTTCTATCCTAGAGAACATGCAATGTAAAGGTAAATCGATGTCCTCTGGTAATTAGCGCACAGCAACGTACATGTACAGTACATAGCGGCAGGTTTACAGGTTATGAAGTGCGTGCTGGAGCTGCACTCAATTCATAGACCCAGGGTCCTGGCTGCTAGGGAACCTACCACACAATCATGCTGATGCCCGTCATTAACCCGTTAGACACCCTGATCAATACTGATATTTAGATCTATTTTCCTCGTGCCTTTGCCTTAAGACATATTTCATCCACACAGTTGTTGCTTGTCTGGGCACAACCAGTGTAATCAGGGAATATTATGTGCGATGAGCTTGTTCCCACTAGAACTTGGACAAAATTGGCAGAGAAAAAAAAATGGTTTGAAAAAAAAAATAAATAAATAAAAACAAAAGTGGTGCAAAAATTAAGCAGTTTTTTAACATTTCTCCCATTTTGTATGACCACCTTTATCGGCTGTGACATTATCTAGATTTGTGTATGTATAAGTCTGGTATCTGGAAAAAATGTTTGACCTGGTGTAGCTTTTGTTTCTTAAGGCAAACATTAAATCGAACATATAGCTGATGGTGTAGTGTTACAGTCAAAGCTAAAAGTGGTAGCAACAAAGAGAAGTATAAGTAGTTTTTGTTTTTATATTTTATGTTTAAATTTAAATTCAGTCATGGCTTTGGCTCAAAAAGCTGCATCAAAAACTGTACCAAAAAGTACACACAACTTAAAGTGTCCACACATATAGGTTATGTGCATTTCCTCAAAGTTTAACAATCAACAGTCATTTTAGCCGACCTCTGGCTGAATGTTATTGTCTAGGAAGAAGTTAGCTACTTCTCTATTAAGTGTATGGATACCATGAGACAACCACTCTATCTTTTGAATACTATATTTAGAATGTTACATTTGCTTTATCTCTACAAAATGTTGCACTAATCTTGTACATTTCTTTAGCTAAATTTTTGGACTCCGGATTCATCATCAAGATTAGCACCAAATATGACCACAGATTTTCATATTCATGCCAAGCACACTGACTCCGTCCTCCAGCTTCTGAAGAAAAACACCATAAAATTTGAGTAGGTGCCATTATTTGAGAAGAAAAATTTAATTGGGATTTTACAGATATGATACTGATTTATAGTGTCGTTGTACCTGGCAATAACACAATATAAACTAATCCCACATGCCTATTCTTCCAGGGTGTCGAAGAGACTCATGAAAGAAGAGGCAACCCCTTAATGTCTGGAAAACTATTATTTTTGAACATCAGTAACTCAAAATAGAGGCACAGAACACAGCCGCACATCCACAACTTGTACTATGATCTACTTGCTTCTCAGCATAATTGCAGAAACTAACAGGTTGTTAGTGTACCTTTTGATTGAAACATGCAAGCCCACTCACCATGTCAAGACCACCAGATACAAAAGGGTCCCTGGACTAAAACTGGCATAGCACTGGGCAGCAACCACCATGGCTGTAACACCAAGCCCACAGAGGGAATGAGACAGTGACCAGAGAGCCTCACTGCTGCCCCTGGCTTTGGGATATTATGCTGAGAAGCAATTTGATCACAGTACAAGATATGGATGTGCAGCCAGGTCTGTATTTCCATTTGTGAGTTACATTTGTTTTCTGTCCCCTCATTTATTTTGTTTTCTTATAGCCAGCACTCCACTCAACCCATTCGGCCCAGGCGTTTTTAATTAGCAGGAGACTGCATACTGTTTGGGTTTCCTCCTAGCATTCTCCCAGCCCTTTAGCAGGGAGCACATGGTAGGTGTTCACACTGGTATGATGCTGTGCAGGGGGATGGTATGGCCTAGAGGAGGGGGCTTGGTCAGGATGCCTTGTCACTGGGTCGTTTCCCCTGTAGGCTTGGTATTACTGCAGCGGTGGTCACCGCCCAGTGCTATGCCAGTGTAAGTTTAGGGACCCACTCATCAGGTGATGTGGCGAGAAGCAAAATTATACTAAGAAGCAATTAGAGAATCAATCAAATCATTGTCCATGTTGTGGATGTGCAGCCATATTCTGTTTCTCTATTTGTGAGTTCTTTTTAACATATCTGCCTTGAATATAATAAAACACTGGAAATAAACTAGGGAACAAAATTAGGTAAATTAACATCAACATATCAACATTAACATATCACTTATTCTTTTCTATAAGGGTTTTATTCCATGACCTTCAAGCAGGGATTGAAGCACAGCTTGACAGCCCTAGGCGCAAAAAGTCTAAGCACAAATATATCAAGTACAATGATTGGAATGCGGTAAGAAATACAAATTTTATATATTATAATTTCATGGTTCTGTACTGTCATGATATAATCTCTAAACAAAACAGTTCATCATGGATATATTTCTGCTTACATTAACAATTGGGGTATCACTATTCCCAGACGCAAAGGCAACGAAAATTAGAAAAGTGTTCCAGAGCTCCCTATTTCTGTCCATTGCATGACTGAGTTGAAAAAGAATTTAAAAAGAGGGTCCCACCTCATTTTAAAGTCTATCATACTGTTAGATATATCTGAGCACAGCATTTCCCATACAGAGTTTCTGTCAGCCCCATAAACACTGAATGAGACGTAGGGCACAAGCTTGGCCACTGCTCCACTTAAAGTTATCCTCATTGCCTGTCCCATTCTCAGTGGGGGTCAACTAGTAGGGCTCCCAGCCATCAGATATTATAGATAAGTGCTAAATGGCAAATGTGGGAGATTCCTATAAAGCATATGAGCACTGCAATCATTTCAAGACAATATATGTGATATATATGTGATGCCTGTAGAGTATACAGTAACTCTTTAGGATTAATGGTTGTTTAAGTAAAGGATAAGTGTTAGCAAAAGAATAAGACGTATCTACTGGATGCGTCTGCTGGGTGTTCTTATTATTCCTGAACAAGGTCTAAAACTCCTGCATGAGGTCTAAAACTGGTTTTAGCTAGTTGCATGGGCTGGCTATGGCAAAATAGAGACTCACAATGAGTTTCGGGTGGGGGGGGGAGCTGTTTTCACTGATGTTGAGAGGGAGACTGGAGATCACACCTAGCTCCCACAGTTTATGTTTTTGGTGGCCCAGGGAAGCCTGAAAAGTTTTTGGCCAAACAGTGAGCAGCGTAGCCTTGCATCCCCTTCAGTCTCTGCAGCCATGCCTGCTTATACTGTCAAAGACCATTCAAAACCCTCATCTCCATTCAAGGCTCCTTCTTGTGTCTGCTCCCTGGTTTTCAGGTATGTCTGCTGCTTAGGGACTGCCACAGCTGACCCAAAAAGCAGAACTGCCCATGATTTTGGTAAGCACATTAAATACAACAATTGTTGGTTGCATAGTTCCATTTGAAATTCAAAATCTATGGGAGCCTGGGTTGCACTCCCCTGTTCTCTTACATACACGATACTTAATGTCAAGTCCAGTTGGCAGGTTTGACTTTGTAAAACTTACCAGGGCAAGGCTTTGCATGACATCCTTAATTATGTATATCCTTTCCTGGAAGGCATGCTCCTTTTGGGAGTTGACTTTAATATGGCCATTGAAGACTTTCAGGTCTTCAATTCTCCGTTCCGTGATTTTTTATTGCAAGGCCCGCTCTTAAGAATGATGAGCTAGTGGATGTCTGGGGTAGCCCATGGGTCCTATGGCAGACTAGACATTGTCTTTGTGTCACACCATACCTTCTGCTTTCATAGGCATGGCTATATGGTCCAACCATGCACCCATGTTTTGTTTCTGGTACTGCTAGATATGGAGTTCAGAGAAAGGACTAGGGGAAGGTTTGTAGAAGTGTCATAGAACAGACCATTTGTGATTTTCTTGCCACCCAAGGGACTGACTAAACTGCATCTCCTATTCAAAGGGAGTCTATGAAATGTGTTGTTAGGGGGATTTCCAGCAGGTTGCCAGACTCAAATGACAACGGGTGCATAAGGTAAGTTAATCACTAGCTAAATTGGATGATAACCAAATTACCCAAACCAGACAGCTGTACGGTCATTATGGAACTGGGGCCTGGCAGCTTTAGACTCTTTTTTTTTTTTTTTTTTTTACAAGAAATCTCTGCTGTCCGCACTAAATGCTTCAATAGTATTTCTCCTTCTTGCCCATTTTCTTCCATAATTCTTACATAAGATGCCTAACTAAATTATTGAAGACTTATTAGGCCCTCTGACATATTAAAAGGGTTATCATGGTGGAGAAAAATAATGGGGAGCATTTATGAAGCACTTTACCCTTGTTTTGTGGGATTCATTTGGTGCAAAAATTTGACACAGTGCCCTCTTTTTTGCCTTTTGTTGCACCTTTTCATCTACACACATTTGTATCCTTGGCAGCAGTATGTTTGTTTTAAGTCAGGTTTTTGCAGTGGTCAGGAATTTATGAAAATGTGACCTTTTAAAAAGAGGTAAAATTTGGCGCAAACCCTTTAAAAAGGCGCAAATCACCTCCATAAAAAAGTGGCATAGAAAATACACATTACAAAAATTTGTTGAAATTACTCATTAATATAAGTGTATCACCTTGTTATTGAAATATATATATATATATATATATATATATATTTCCTAATTAAAAAAAAATATACTTTTTACATTAGGAAACATTTTTCAATATGGTTAGAATGGACATGTTTAAAAGTCTGGATATTTGGTACAATTAAGTTTAACAAACAAGGAATCACCTCTGAAAGAGCTTTCTGTAACACTCGACTGTAAGGTGGGTAAATTCACACATATGAATTTTTGAAATTGCACCAAATTTATAGCCAGATTTGCTCCTTAAAAAGCCACCCTTGAAAAAAAAGGAGTAAAAAAACACATACCACCGCCATTATTCGTAAATACCCCCCAATATATTTCCTCATTCCTATAAGTTGACTTCTGCCTCCTTTCTAGTTGGAGGGGCACCACTTTGCATTAATTGCCTGATAGCAACACCACTCCTGCATGTGGTGACCAATAGGTGCATGATGTTGCAGCAATATTGGCAACACTATATGGCTATTGGTCATTTCATGTGGGCATACGTTCACCAGCATGCAATGATCACTATGCAGTATGTGCCCCACCCCATAGTCTTGGAAGTTATACTTCTGAGACAAGAGGTAGGCAGAAGTGGATCCCCTTTAGGCTAAGTTTCTACTTGCTTTTTTTTGTGGCCCAAAAAAAACGCCAGAAAAAAATGCCAGAACAAAATGCCACAGCATTTTCCTGTGTTTGGCGTTTTTTCTTCCGTTTTTTCTGGCACTTTTTGCATTTGAGTGGAAATTGCATTTTTTGGCCCCTTTGGTATTTTTTTTTTTGGTACCCAAAATTTGTTGGGTACCAAAAAAAAAAAAAAGTATGCAGTAGCGATGGGAAAAAATTTATTTTAACGAAATTAATATTTTTTATAACAAAATTGTAATTCATTTTTAATAAAGAATAAAGTGTGTGTGTGTGTGTTTCACTTTTCACTTTTTTTCTCTATTTTTTTACATTTTTTTAGGTAGTACTGCTACTCCCAGCATGGAACAGACTGTTCCATGATGGGAGTAGTTGTAACTGTACTTATAGACATATTGCCCCGGGTGTCAGTCGTGACACCCGATGCAATCGTCCATAATATAGCAGAGATGCAGAGCGGCTCTATACAGCACTCACATCTCTGCTCTGTACTCTGGCCGGCCAGTGATGTGAATAGAACATGACTCATTCATATTTTGCACCCAGAGTGGTGATTGGCCGGATGGTTGCAGCCAATCACAGCTCTCAGCGGGAAATATGAATGAGTGATGTTCTATTCATATGACTGGCCTGAATATAGTGCAAAGATGCGAGCACTGTTTTTAAAGCGGCTCCACATCTCTGCAATAGATAGGACGATCACAGCGGATGTCAGGAGCGACACCCACTGTGATCTTTCCTTAACTGCAGGTACTACTATTCCCAACATGGAGCACACTCTGCTCCATGCTGGGAGATGTAATACCTGCATTAATAGACAGATCGCAGTGAGTCTAACTTCTGACACCTGTTGCAATCTGTCTATTAATGCAGGTCCTACAGCTCCCAGCATTGAGCAGAGTGCACACCATGTTGGGAGTAGTAGTACCTGCAGTTAAGTAAACATAACAGCGGATGTCACTCCTGACACCTACTGTGATCCTCCTGTATAATTTATAGATGTGGCCGGCCGCTCTTCTATGGTCCCCTGCACTGACGTATATATACACCTACCGTATATACTCGAGTATAAGCCGAGTTTTTCAGCACGATTTTTCGTGCTGAAAACACCCCCCTCGGCTTATACTCGAGTGAACTCTCCACCCGCAGTGGTCTTCAACCTGCGGACCTCCAGAGGTTTCAAAACTACAACTCCCAGCAAGCCCGGGCAGCCATCGGCTGTCCGGGCTTGCTGGGAGTTGTAGTTTTGAAACCTTCGGAGGTCCGCAGGTTGAAGACCACTGCGGCCTTCGACATCATCCAGCCCCCTCTCACCCCCTTTAGTTCTGTACAGTACTCACCTCCACTCGGTGCTGGTCCGGTGCTGCAGGGCTGTCTGGAGAGGAGGTCGTCCGGTGGGATAGTGGTTCCGGGCTGCTATCTTCACTGGGGAGGCCTCTTCTAAGCGCTTCGGGCCCGGCCCCAGAATAGTCACGTTGCCTTGACGACGACGCAGAGGTGCGTTCATTACCAACGTACTTCTGCGTCATGGCAACGCCTCTATTCTGGGCCCGAAGCGCGGAGAAGAGGCGCCCCCAGTGAAGATAGCAGCCCGGAACCACTATCCCACCGGACGACCTCCTCTCCGGACAGCCCTGCAGCACCGGACCAGCGCCGAGCGGAGGCGAGTACTGTACAGAACTAAAGGGGGTGAGAGGGGGCTGGATGATGTCGAAGGCCGCAGTGGTCTTCAACCTGCGGACCTCCGGAGGTTTCAAAACTACAACTCCCAGCAAGCCCGGACAGCCGATGGCTGCCCGGGCTTGCTGGGAGTTGTAGTTTTGAAACCTCTGGAGGTCCGCAGGTTGAAAACCACTGAGGGCGGATGATGACAAGAGGATGATGAAGGGGGGGTGTGGGATGATGAAGGGGGATGGGGATGATGACAAGGGGATGATGAAGGGGGGGGGTGGGATGATTACAAGGGGATGATGAAGGGGTGTGGGATGATGACAAGGGGATGATGACAGGTGATGATGATGAGGGTCTGGATGATGACAGGCGGTGATGATGATGAGGATGTTAATGACGGGGGTCTGGATGATGACAGGGGGGGATGATGTATTTCCCACCCTAGGCTTATACTCGAGTCAATAACTTTTCCTGGGATTTTGGGTTGAAATTAGGGGCCTCGGCTTATACTCGGGTCGGCTTATACTCGAGTATATACGGTATTCATATTTCCCACAGAGAGTTGTGAGTGGCTGGAACCATCTGGCCAATCACAGCTCTCTGCGGGAAATATGAATAGGTGTATATATACGGCAGTGCAGGGGACCATAGAAGAGCGGCCAGCCGCAACTATAAATTATACAGAAGAATCGCAACAGAACCCAGGGCACTCTGTCAATTAGTACAGGTACTACTACTCCCATCACGGAACAGTGTGTTCCATGCTGGGAGTAGTAGTACTACCTAAAAAAAATGTAAAAAAAAATAAAGTGAAAAACACGCACAAGCTAAATTTTTGTTATTGTCGGCTATATTTTTAGTGCCCTGCCCGCACACATAAATTTATCCCTGTTTCAAAAATTTATAAAAATTTTGTTATAAAAAAGATAGATTTAGTTAAATACAATTTTTTCCATCACTACTGTATCTTTTTATTATATTTTATTAATGGTACCGTACGAAATTTCATTAAAAAAGGTATCTCCATCACTTTTTTGTTGTCCAAAAGAGAATAAAAACCACCAGCAAAAACGCCAAAGTTAAAACCCACATGGCGTTTTTTTGGGGGGTGGTTTTCACTCTCATAGACTTCTATGGGAGAAAAATGCCACAATTTCAGGGGGAAAAAAACTTCATAGGCTCAACATGCTGCGATTTTGCAAAACCACAAAGGAGCTGAAAAAATGCCAAAAAAATAGTGAAAAAAACTCCAAAGGATTATAAAAACACCAACCTGAAAAACGGCAAGTCGGTTGTGGCACACCAGACATCCGGTGCACGGAGAGAACTTCGCTCCGTGACAAATGACTGGCGATGTGGGGTGGAGGCTCGTGATGTAGCGGCAACGCCCCACTCGTGATGTCACGGCTATGCCCCCTCAATGCAAGTCTATGGCCATCATGCCCCCTCCCATAGACTAGCTGTCACGATGCCGGCTGGCAGGTAGTGGATCCTCTGTGCCAGAGAGGGATTGGCGTGGACCGTGCTAGAGGATCGGTTCTAAGTCACTACTGGTTTTCACCAGAGCCCGCCGCAAAGCGGGATGGTCTTGCTGCGGCGGTAGTGACCAGGTCGTATCCCCTAGCAACGGCTCAACCTCTCTGGCTGCTGAAGATAGGCGCGGTACAAGGGAGTAGACAGAAGCAAGGTCGGACGTAGCAGAAGGTCGGGGCAGGCAGCAAGGATCGTAGTCAGGGGCAACGGCAGAAGGTCTGGAATCACAGGCAAGGAACACACAAGGAACGCTTTCACTGGCACTAGGGCAACAAGATCCGGCGAGGGAGTGAAGGGGAAGTGAGGTGATATAGGGAAGTGCACAGGTGTAAACACTAATTGGAACCACTGCACCAATCAGCGGTGCAGTGGCCCTTTAAATCGCAAAGACCCGGCGCGCGCGCGCCCTAGGGAGCGGGGCCGCGCGCGCCGGGACAGAACTGACGGGGAGCGAGTAAGGTACGGGAGCCGGGGTGCGCATCGCGAGCGGGCGCTACCCGCATCGCGAATCGCATCCCGGCCGGAGGTGGTAACGCAGCGCCCCGGGTCCGTGGAACCGACCGGGGCGCTGCAGTGAGGGAAGTGTAGCGAGCGCTCCGGGGAGGAGCGGGGACCCGGAGCGCTCGGCGTAACAGTACCCCCCCCCTTGGGTCTCCCCCTCTTCTTGGGGCCTGAGAACCTGAGGATCAGACTTTTGTCCAGGATATTGTCCTCAGGTTCCCAGGACCTCTCTTCTGGACCACAACCCTCCCAATCCACTAAAAAAAAAGTTCTTCCCCTGACCTTTTTAGAGGCCAAAATCTCTTTGACAGAGAAGATGTCCGAGGAGCCGGAAACAGGAGTGGGAGGAACAGATTTAGGAGAAAAACGGTTGAGGATGAGAGGTTTAAGAAGAGAGACGTGAAAGGCATTAGGGATACGAAGAGAAGGAGGAAGAAGAAGTTTGTAAGAGACAGGATTAATTTGACACAAAACTTTAAAAGGACCAAGATAGCGTGGTCCCAACTTATAGCTCGGGACACGGAAACGGACATATTTAGCGGAGAGCCATACCTTGTCTCCAGGGGAAAAAATGGGAGGAGCTCTTCTTTTCTTATCTGCGAATCTCTTCATGCGAGAAGAAGCCTGTAAGAGAGAATTTTGGGTCTCTTTCCATATGGTGGAAAGATCACGAGAAATTTCATCCACAGCGGGCAGACCAGAGGGCAAGGGGGTAGGGAGGGGGGGAAGAGGGTGACGGCCGTACACCACGAAAAACGGAGATTTGGAGGAAGATTCAGAGATTCTGAAATTATACGAGAATTCGGCCCAAGGTAGAAGATCTGCCCAGTCATCCTGGCGGGAGGAAACAAAATGTCGTAAATAGTCACCCAAGATCTGGTTAATTCTCTCTACTTGTCCATTGGATTGAGGATGGTATGCAGAAGAAAAATTTAATTTAATCTTGAGTTGTTTACAGAGAGCCCTCCAGAATTTAGACACAAATTGGACGCCTCTATCCGAGACGATCTGTGTAGGCAACCCGTGAAGACGAAAAATGTGTACAAAAAATTGTTTAGCCAACTGAGGCGCTGAAGGAAGACCAGGAAGAGGGATGAAATGTGCCATTTTGGAGAATCGATCAACGACCACCCAAATAACAGTGTTGCCATGGGATGGGGGTAAGTCAGTAATAAAATCCATACCAATCAGAGACCAAGGTTGTTCGGGGACAGGTAGAGGATGAAGAAAACCAGCGGGCTTCTGGCGAGGAGTCTTATCCCGGGCACAGATAGTGCAGGCTCGCACAAAGTCCACCACATCAGTCTCTAGAGTCGGCCACCAATAGAAGCGAGAGATGAGTTGCACAGATTTCTTGATGCCCGCATGACCTGCGAGATGGGAGGAGTGACCCCATTTGAGGATCCCAAGGCGTTGGCGTGGAGAAACAAAGGTCTTTCCTGGAGGAGTTTGCCTGATGGAGGCTGGAGAAGTGGAAATCAGGCAGTCAGGAGGAATGATGTGTTGAGGAGAGAGTTCAATTTCAGAGGCATCTGAGGAACGAGAGAGAGCATCGGCCCTAATGTTTTTATCAGCAGGCCGAAAGTGAATTTCAAAATTAAATCGGGCAAAGAACAGAGACCACCTGGCCTGACGAGGATTCAGCCGTTGGGCAGACTGGAGGTAGGAGAGGTTCTTGTGATCGGTGTAAATAATAACTGGAAATCTTGATCCCTCCAGCAGATGCCTCCATTCCTCAAGTGCTAATTTAATGGCTAGAAGCTCTCGATCCCCGATGGAGTAGTTCCTCTCCGCCGGAGAGAAGGTCCTGGAAAAAAAACCACAAGTAACAGCATGCCCGGAAGAGTTTTTTTGTAGAAGGACAGCTCCAGCTCCCACTGAGGAGGCATCAACCTCCAATAGGAAGGGTTTAGATGGGTCAGGTCTGGAGAGCACGGGAGCCGAAGAAAAGGCAGACTTGAGTCGTTTAAAGGCGTCTTCCGCTTGAGGAGGCCAAGACTTGGGATCGGCATTTTTTTTTGTTAAAGCCACAATAGGAGCCACAATGGTAGAAAAATGTGGAATAAATTGCCTGTAATAATTGGCGAACCCCAAAAAACGTTGGATGGCACGGAGTCCGGAGGGGCGTGGCCAATCTAAGACGGCAGAGAGTTTATCTGGGTCCATTTGTAGTCCCTGGCCAGAGACCAAGTATCCTAGAAAAGGAAGAGATTGGCATTCAAACAGACATTTCTCTATTTTGGCATAGAGTTGATTATCACGAAGTCTCTGAAGAACCATACGGACATGCTGGCGGTGTTCTTCAAGATTGGCAGAAAAAATCAGGATATCGTCCAGATATACAACAACACAGGAGTATAGTAGATCACGAAAAATTTCATTAACAAAGTCTTGGAAGACGGCAGGGGCGTTGCATAGACCAAAGGGCATGACCAGATACTCAAAGTGTCCATCTCTGGTGTTAAATGCCGTTTTCCATTCATCCCCCTCTCTGATGCGGATGAGATTATAAGCACCTCTTAAGTCCAGTTTGGTAAAAATATGGGCACCTTGGAGACGATCAAAGAGTTCAGAGATGAGGGGTAGGGGGTAGCGGTTCTTAACCGTGATTTTATTAAGACCGCGGTAGTCAATGCAAGGACGTAGAGAGCCATCTTTTTTGGACACAAAGAAAAATCCGGCTCCGGCAGGAGAGGAGGATTTACGGATAAAGCCCTTTTTTAAATTTTCTTGGACGTATTCAGACATGGCAAGAGTCTCTGGGACGGACAGAGGATAGATTCTGCCCCGGGGTGGAGTAGTGCCCGGGAGGAGGTCAATGGGACAATCATAAGGCCTGTGAGGAGGTAGAGTCTCAGCTTGTTTTTTGCAAAAAACGTCCGCAAAGTCCATATAGGCCTTAGGGAGACCGGTTACATGAGGAAGCACAGGGACACGGCAAGGTTTACTGGGAACCGGTTTTAAGCAGTCCTTGGAACAAGAGGGCCCCCAACTCTTGATCTCCCCAGTGGACCAATCCAGGATTGGGGAATGGAGTTGAAGCCAGGGAAGTCCAAGAAGGATTTCAGAAGTGCAATTGGGGAGGACCAACAGTTCAATCCTCTCGTGATGAGATCCGATGCACATTAGAAGGGGCTCCGTGCGGAAACGTATAGTACAGTCCAATCTTTCATTGTTTACACAATTGATGTAGAGGGGTCTGGCGAGACTGGTCACCGGGATGTTGAACCTGTTGACGAGAGAGGCTAAGATGAAATTTCCTGCAGATCCAGAGTCCAAGAAGGCCACAGCAGAGAAGGAGAAGGCAGAGGCAGACATCCGCACAGGCACAGTAAGACGTGGAGAAGCAGAGTAGACATCAAGGACTGTCTCACCTTTGTGCGGAGTCAGCGGACGTCTTTCCAGGCGGGGAGGACGGATAGGACAATCCTTCAGGAAGTGTTCGGTACTAGCACAGTACAGGCAGAGATTCTCCATGCGGCGTCGTGTCCTCTCTTGGGGTGTCAGGCGAGACCGGTCGACCTGCATAGCCTCCACGGCGGGAGGCACAGGAACAGATTGCAGGGGACCAGAGGAGAGAGGAGCCGGGGAGAAGAAACGCCTCGTGCGAACAGAGTCCATATCCTGGCGGAGCTCCTGACGCCGTTCGGAAAAACGCATGTCAATGCGAGTGGCAAGATGGATGAGTTCATGTAGGTTAGCAGGGATTTCTCGTGCGGCCAGAACATCTTTAATGTTGCTGGATAGGCCTTTTTTAAAGGTCGCGCAGAGTGCCTCATTATTCCAGGATAATTCTGAAGCAAGGGTACGGAACTGTACGGCATACTCGCCAACGGAAGAATTACCCTGGACCAGGTTCAACAGGGCAGTCTCAGCAGAAGAGGCTCGGGCAGGTTCCTCAAAGACACTTCGAATTTCCGAGAAGAAGGAGTGTACAGAGGCAGTGACGGGGTCATTGCGGTCCCAGAGCGGTGTGGCCCAAGCCAGGGCTTTTCCAGACAGCAGGCTGACTACGAAAGCCACCTTAGACCTTTCAGTGGGGTACTGGTCCGACATCATCTCCAAGTGTAATGAACATTGGGAAAGAAAGCCACGGCAAAACTTAGAGTCCCCATCAAATTTATCCGGCAAGGATAGTCGTATTCCAGAAGCGGCCACTCGCTGCGGAGGAGGTACAGGAGCTGGCGGAGGAGATGATTGCTGGAGCTGTGGTAGTAACTGTTGTAGCATAACAGTCAGTTGAGACAGCTGTTGGCCTTGTTGCGCAATCTGTTGTGACTGCTGGGCGACCACCGTGGTGAGGTCAGCGACAACTGGCAGAGGAACTTCAGCGGGATCCATGGCCGGATCTACTGTCACGATGCCGGCTGGCAGGTAGTGGATCCTCTGTGCCAGAGAGGGATTGGCGTGGACCGTGCTAGAGGATCGGTTCTAAGTCACTACTGGTTTTCACCAGAGCCCGCCGCAAAGCGGGATGGTCTTGCTGCGGCGGTAGTGACCAGGTCGTATCCCCTAGCAACGGCTCAACCTCTCTGGCTGCTGAAGATAGGCGCGGTACAAGGGAGTAGACAGAAGCAAGGTCGGACGTAGCAGAAGGTCGGGGCAGGCAGCAAGGATCGTAGTCAGGGGCAACGGCAGAAGGTCTGGAATCACAGGCAAGGAACACACAAGGAACGCTTTCACTGGCACTAGGGCAACAAGATCCGGCGAGGGAGTGAAGGGGAAGTGAGGTGATATAGGGAAGTGCACAGGTGTAAACACTAATTGGAACCACTGCACCAATCAGCGGTGCAGTGGCCCTTTAAATCGCAAAGACCCGGCGCGCGCGCGCCCTAGGGAGCGGGGCCGCGCGCGCCGGGACAGAACTGACGGGGAGCGAGTAAGGTACGGGAGCCGGGGTGCGCATCGCGAGCGGGCGCTACCCGCATCGCGAATCGCATCCCGGCCGGAGGTGGTAACGCAGCGCCCCGGGTCCGTGGAACCGACCGGGGCGCTGCAGTGAGGGAAGTGTAGCGAGCGCTCCGGGGAGGAGCGGGGACCCGGAGCGCTCGGCGTAACACTAGCATTGTGGAGTGCAGCTGTGTCATCACGAGCCTCCAGCACTGCCCCAACACTCTGAAGGAACACTGGATGCAGCAGGAAGATCGGGGGGGCAGCAATGACTGGCAACAACAGCCACCATGCCCCCCTCCATTCATGTATATGGGAGGAGGCGTGACAGCTACATACTAGCCATCATGCCCCCTCCCATAGACATGAATAGAGGGGTGTGGCATGACATAACAATTGCGGAAGCTCCAAGCTTCTGTGTTCTGGACGCCGCCACTGCCGGCCCGGAGATCACGGGGGACCCCAGTGGTGGGACCCTCGCAATCAGACATTTTATCCCGTATCCTTTGGATAGGGGTTAACATGTCTAGGGGCGGAGTACCCCTTTAAAGTTAACTCTATTTGCTGCTTAGAGCTGCAGATACTGCTGGATGGCTGGTAAGATATTTCTTTTTTATTTCTCAACAAAGTGTCAAAAAGGCAGATCCAAGCTGCTCAAATGTCACAACCTGGCATGTACTCCTTAATTTGGCCAGCTTCTCCTTGATTGACATTTGGTTGAAACACTAAGTTATTTTATAACTTTGGCAACTTTCATCAGCTTTAGGGCTGGTACAGTGTCTTTTTATTAACAGCCATACCACAATGTCTGCAGCTCTTCACAGTAAATACGGCAGACAGATTACCTTTAAATTAAATATGGTAGAAAGTTATGATTTTGACACATTAGTTCCGGCAAGTTTTTATGACAAAACCACTACATAAAATGATAATGATGCTGAAAATAACAGCTAGTAGTTAACATCAATTACAATATTTGTCATTTGGATAATTATTGGCAGACTGCTTTATCTCAAGTCAAAGTCATTTTTCATATTTAGTTTGCAATGAACATCCAATAGAGAAGCATTATAATATGCTGTTTGTGTATTAAGCTTTATTTTTAGGGTATTATTTATGATTCTGAATATATCTGTTTCTTATTTGATTCTAGATTGCTGATTGGATGAGAGCGATGTCTACTAAACATTCAGATCTTGTTAGTCAAATGACAATCGGGAAAACTTATGAAGGCAATCCAATGTATGTTCTTAAAGTAAGAAGAAAATTATTGTATTCTTCTTAAAGTATCACATCCAATTCCTCTCTCTCTGATGTGGGGAAAAAATCTTGCAAGCTTGTTTAGCTCTTTCATGTTGATTTGGAGTCAAGAGGAAATTTTTACCCTCAAAGTGAGGGTTGTTGCCTTTTTTGGGTCAACATTGCACAATAATAGGCTTGACAAGATACACGTTTTTTTTTCCAGCTTTACAGACTATCTTGCTACGTATGTAAGGCTGGGTTCACATATGTGCATCAGAGGGAAGCTGATGCTAGAACTGATCACATTCATTTGAATGGGACAGTTCACAATCATCCAGTGTCTCAATTTTGACTTCGGATGGTTGGACACGCCGGAGGGCACCTGACAGGGGAACGCAGCTTGCTATTCCTGTCCGTTGCCCAGAAACAATGGACTCTGGATGCTATACAACTGATGACAACTTGTCATGAGTTATGGCATCAGTTGCGTTTAGATTTATGCTATGCCACCTATGTCAGACATATGTGAATCCAGCCTTACTTAAATAACTGATAAGGTGCAAAATATGAAATAAGTCATGCCCTAAAAAATGTAAATTTATATAAGCAAATGGTCCCTTCAAGTTCCAAGTGAATAACAGTAAGACAGGCCTTTATCAACGTGAAAGAACAACCAGGCTCATTCAGATTATCTTTGTAGGGAAAATATTTTTCACTGCTAAATAACATAAAAATTCTTTACCTTAACTTTACCATAAATATTTCTTTCAGAATCCATATAATCTTCAGGTATAAGGATGTTTTATGTATTCAATATTTAACCTTCTCAATCAATAGACCGACTGCCAGGACATGACTTGGCTCCATCATTTTCAGACCACACTTAATGCATAGCTACTCAAGTTGTTGTAATATGCATGAAACCATTATTTAGTGGACATTCTGGATTGTGGAAATATTTTGAATTATGTAAATGTGAATCTGAGAGCAGGAAAAAATCAAGAGATCGATGGCTAAATGGTAGATTTTGTTCTCATCTATCAATCCAATAATGTCAACATTTGCTTTACAAACACTCTATTTTATTTTATACTTCCTGAAGCAGAGATAATAATAGAAAAAGATGTTCTGTACAGTACAAAACTTACATTCCATTTTTATTAGTAGAGGATAAGACAGTGTAGATAGAGAACTGGGAGTTATCACTGTACCTGTGGGTGGAGAGGGGGAGGGGGTGACAATAGGTAATAAGGATAGGCTTCATAGAAAAAACACTCATACACCTATCATCCTATATATCAAGAGGAAAGAAGGTTTCTGTAAGAGCAGTGAGACTATGGAATTCTCTGCCAGAGGAAGTGGTTATGGTGAACTCAATCAAAGAGTTCAAAAGGGGCCTGGACGCATTTTTGGAGAGTAATAACATTACAGGTTATGGATACTAGATTTATAGGGACAGAAAGTTGATCCAGGGATTTATTTTGATTGCCATATTTGGATTAGGGAAGGAATATTTCCCCCTGGTATGGGGCAGTTGGCATCAGTCTCATAAGGTGTTTTTTGTTTGTTTGTTTTTTGTTGCCTTGCTCTGAATCAGTACAGTAGGGACACAATAGCATGATATAGGTTGAACTTGATGGACTCTTGTCTTTTTTCATTATGAACTATGTAACTATTATGTTGGATAGGTTGGGCAGTCTAGCAAAGCAGGGCCGGCCATCTTCATGGACTGTGGCATACATGCCAGGGAATGGATCTCACCTGCATTCTGTCAGTGGTTTGTGAGAGAGGTCAGTACAATTATGCACAACATAAGTCTTTCTGCGTAGAGGGTGTTTATGATCTTGAAGGGGTTTCTAGGATTGACAAAAAATGAAGAGAGGGAGTAGAAGGGCAAAAAGAAACAAACTTATACTCTTCCTCCAGTCATTCCACATTCAGTGCCACCATTGCTGCAGCAGCAGAGTGCCCAGCAGAAGTGCCCTGGTCACATCACTGTGTGTTTGAAATAACTGCAGCCACTCAATAGCCTCAGCACTGAGACATCAGTCCCATGCACAGAGTATAATGATGTCACCTGGGCACTTACATCAGGAACTCTGGATAGGTGATGGGGCTGAAATGGAAGTAACTGAGAGGCCTGAATATTTTTTTTTTACCCTACCTTCCCCCTGGTAGTGTATTTTGTCAATTCCAGAAAATCAATTTAAATGGGGTGTCCAGCAGAGGAAACAATATGTGTATGGTGTCAAAAGGTATAATAAAGCAATTATTATTATAATGGTTTTAGCCATAATACATGTATCTCCCCATATCACCTGCATTCTCTCCCTTGTACCTGTGATATCACTTTACAGGCTGTGAAAGCAGTCTGCTACCATCCCTTCTACCCCCCCTCCCCTCCTGTTTGTTGTGGACTAGACTATTGATGTGAGGAGGGGAGTTCATATTACTTTTCATTAAATTTTGAAAGAGCAGGAAGCTTTTCTCAGTTAAGACAGTAGTAAGCATGTGCTGATGGAAACTACTGTCACTGAGAAAGGTTTCCTGCTCTCTTAAAATCCGATGATCAGTAATGTGAACTCTTCACATCAATGGTCTTGTCATGAGCAGACTAGAGTGTAGGGGGGGGAGAAGGGATGGGGGCTCTGCTTTCAGACAGTGTGATGGGGCAACACTGCTACTAGCTAGACAGCTCAGCTGATAATGAAAGATCTGTATACTATGGCTAATAACGTTATATTAGTAAATTGTTTTATTATACACCATAGCCATAGCAGGTTGTTTATTTGCCCATCAAGCCTTTTAAAATAATTGACAAGGGATACTAAAAATGGGACTTCTTTCTTTCCAAAAAGAGTGCCACTTTTATCAGCACACTATTTCTGTTGCTTAACACAATCCATTACAAACAATGGTGCTTTTTCAAGAAGTATAAAAACAGACTCTATTGATATAATCCCTAAAAACCCTTTAACACCTTTATGACCAATGCATAGGATTTTTACAGATGTTGTTCAGGGAACTTCCTCTGAAAAAGATTACAGTGCTATGTACTGTTCAATCCCAATGGGCTATAGCATTGGCGTTTAATAGTTTAACCACTTAGATGCCACAGGCAAAAGCAGCTGTAGTATTTAAGGAGTTCAAAAGAAGGAGGGAGCTTTACCATGGTAGCTGGTAGCAGAAAAATAGTCCCTTTGTCTGTGATATAGTTGATAAAGAAATAACCAAAAAATTATGTTATATGAACCCCAAACAATGGACAATAAAAAATAAAATGTTACTCATTAAGACTTAAAACCTGTACAGTATTAAAGGGATTTGTTCCATAACAACAAACCCCATCCATTTGCACTATAAGAGCATTTGGACATCATAGAGGGGACATTTTCCACTAAGGACCCTATCTATGAGTCAGAGAAGGTAGACAGTGACATATCAATGCTAGATTTCATCTACATAGGCCAATGTGTGTTTCTAAAGTTTGACTTTTAAGAGCCTTCCCATGCTTGACCTGGAATCCCACTGGTCCAAAAAAGTCTAGAATTTGCCTCAATATTATCTTCAGAACTCATCCCAGAAGTGACAACCTTCATAATGGCATTTCAAACAATGTTTTAGAGTGCACCAATAATATTAATTCAGTACATCTCTCAATGATTATTATGGATAGTTCAAGGTACTTGATCATTTGTTCTATGTTAAGCTGCTTGCTATTATATAAATTAAAATTATGCTTAATATCTAGGCATCCATAAGAGGTGATGCCTTTGTAATGTCTTCTTCAGCTTGTTTCAGGATATGCCAAAGATGAAGGAATAAAGAATATGTTGACAAACTTAAACTTCTACATTCTACCTGTATTTAACATAGATGGATACATTTATACCTGGACAACGGTAATAACATCTAATCATAGCTACTGTAAAGCCCATACACAATTGACTATTGCTAATGTCACATAAAGTAAAAATGTATATTTTGTAGGATCGCATGTGGAGAAAGAATCGCTCACCATCATCAGATGAAATGTGTTATGGCACAGATCTAAACAGAAACTTTAACATTTCATGGTGTGGTAAGAAAGCAATATACTGTCAGTAGTTAAATGGGCACTGTCAGATACAAAAACTTTTGATATGTTGTAAAACGTGCAAAACCAATAGGTTTTACAATTGCTTTTATTAGAAAATTTTCAGTATTTCATACTGAAAAAGCCAGTCAAACAACTGCCCCCCCTGTCTGCTAGGACACATACTAGTCTTGCTGTGTCCATGCGTCATCACCTACGTCATGGACACACTTCCTTGATTGACAGCTGTGAGTGCAGGGCTCACAGCTGGAGTAAAAATCCTCCCACTGTCAGCTTGTGTCCCGCTACTGTCAGTGAGGACAAGCTGGGAGTTGTAGTTTTGCTAATGCTAGGGGAGATGTGAGCAGACAGCATACTGAGGGAGGGGGCGGAGACCTGCACAGTGAGGCCACGCCCCCTCCCTTTGAGAGAAATTCAGACTAGTGAGCTAAATTAAAAGTGTAATAAAAAAAAATAAAGGTGCTAGACGCATAAAATTAGACGTACATGGTCAGGATTAGGTACTGAGTGATATATTTTAAAAAAATGTTTTTTGTTGGATCTGACAGGTACGCTTTAAGTGCACAGTAATGGTGTCTGGATACACAATTTCCCAGCAGCCACTACTACATACCAGGAGACCTCTCATTGTTTAGTGTCTGTATAAAGATATGGACTACAAAACTTGGTACAGGTACAACCAGTGCCGGTTTTAGACTAAGTGTGGCCCTGAGCAAAATTTTAAAATGGGGCCCAGAGATTGCGTGACCAAAGATCACTATGTTGCACTCCCTGAATTGTGCTGCATCTTGGCTAATGTGGGTAAATGAGACTACGATCCTAACTACAAATGGCTGTGTCAACAACATGACAGACGTAATAATTCCATCCAGGATGAATTTGTAGCTGCGGTAATTTGGAGGTCGCAACGTGACCCCATTTAGTGCAGATCAGCTCCCCCCTTTGCAAGAACAAAGTGCATGGACAAATGTGGAGCAACAGCAACTTATTAGGACATACGTAGAGAAATCCAGCGCAAAACAGCATCATAAAATATATGGTCACAGGAAACCACAGGGTCACAGAAAGCCTTACATTTTATGATGCTGTTTTAAGGGTTTAATAAACCACCTAAAGAGCCAGAACTGATAGGCGCTGGATTTCTCTATGTGTGACCACATTTAGGTTGTGAACAAAAGAAATCGGGGCTCAGGGGCATGAATATTGAACCAATTTGAGTTTATTAGTATATAAAACTAACAACGTTATGTGCTGTAACTCACAGGGCCCTTGCGAGTCAACAGGGACACATGATAGTGAATAATATACAATGTGGCAGCAAAAAAAGGCTATATATAGGCTATTTATTATAAAAGATATAATAAAAGTTGCACATATTAGATGATAAAAATGTGGCCGCACACTAAATATGAATAAAATAAGAATAGAATAAAATATAATAAAATAACCTCGATCAAAATACCGTGCAATATAAAGTATTGTTACGCCTAGCGCTCCGGGTCCCCGCTCCTCCCCGGAGCGCTCACGGCGTCTTTCTTCCTGCAGCTCCCCGGTCACTCCCGCTGACCGGGAGCGCTGCTCTGTCATGGCCGTTGGGGATGCGATTCGCACAGCGGGACGCACCCGCTCGCGAATCGCATCCCAGGTCTCTTACCTGACTCGCTCTCCCTCTGTCCTGTCCCGGCGCGCGCGGCCCCGCTCCCTAGGGCGCGCGCGCGCCGGGTCTCTGCGATTTAAAGGGCCAGTGCACCAATGATGGTGCCTGGCCCAATCTTCCCAATTAGCTTTTGGCTCCCACCTGTGCACTCCCCTATATCTAGTCACTTCCCCTGCACTCCCTTGCCGGATCTTGATGCACTTGTGCCTAGTGAAAGCGTTCCCTTGTCTATTCCTAGTCCGTGTTCCTGACCTCCTGCCGTTGCCCCTGACTACGATCCTTGCCGCCTGCCCCCGACCTTCTGCTACGTCCGACCTTGCTTCTGCCTACTCCCTTGTACCTCGCCTATCTTCAGCATCTTCAGCAGCCAGAGAGGTAAGCCGTTGCTAGTGGATACGACCTGGTCACTACCGCCGCAGCAAGACCATCCCGCTTTGCGGCGGGCTCTGGTGAAAACCTGTAGTGGCTTAGAACCGGTCCACTAGCGCGGTCCTCGCCATCCCTCTCTGGCACAGAGGATCCACTACCTGCCAGCCGGCATCGTGACAGTAGATCCGGCCATGGATCCCGCTGAAGTTCCTCTGTCAGTTATCGCTGACCTCACCACGGTGGCCGCCCAGCAAGCCCGACAGATCGCCCTTCTAACCCGTCAGCTGTCGGAAATGTCCACCATTTCGCACCAACTTCAGTCGCAACTTCTCCAGCAATCTTCTCCTCCGCCAGCTCCTGCACCTCCTCCGCAGCGAGTGGCCACTCCTAGCCTCTGCCTGTCCTTGCCGGACAAATTTGATGGGGACTCTAAGTATTGCCGTGGCTTTCTTTCGCAATGTTCCCAGCACTTGGAGATGATGTCGGACCAGTTTCCTACTGAAAGGTCTAAGGTGGCTTTCGTAGTCAGCCTTCTGTCCGGTAAAGCCCTGTCATGGGCCGCACCGCTTTGGGACCGCAATGACCCCGTCACTGCCTCTGTACACTCCTTCTTCTCGGAAATTCGAAGTGTCTTTGAGGAACCTGCCCGAGCTTCTTCAGCCGAGATTGCCCTGCTGAACCTGGCCCAGGGTGTTTCTTCCGTTGGCGAGTACGCCATTCAGTTCCGTGCTCTTGCTTACGAGTTGTCCTGGAATAGTGAGGTTCTCTGCGCGACCTTTAAAAAAGGCCTATCCAGCAACATTAAAGATGTTCTGGCCGCACGAGAGACTCCTGCTGACCTACATGAACTCATTCATCTAGCCACTCGCATTGACATGCGTTCTTCCGGATGGCGTCTGGAGCTCCGCCTGGATATGGACTTTGTTCGCACGAAGCGTTTTTTCTCTCCGGCTCCTCTCTCCTCTGGTCCTCTGCAATCTGTTCCTGTGCTTCCCGCCGCGGAGGCTATGCAAGTTGACCGGTCTTGCTTGACACCTCAAGAGAGGACACGACGCCGCATGGAGAATCTTTGCCTGTACTATGCCGGTACCGAACACTTCCTGAAGGATTGTCCTATCCGTCCTCCCCGCCTGGAAAGACGTACGCTGACTCCGCACAAAGGTGACACAGTTCTTGATGTCAACTCTGCTTCTCCACGCCTTACTGTGCCTGTGCGGATATCTGCCTCTACCTTCTCCTTCTCTACTATGCTCTTCTTGGATTCCGGATCTGCAGGAAAATTTTTTTTGGCTTCTCTCATCAACAGGTTCTACGTTCCTGTGACCAGTCTCGCCAGACCCCTCTTCATCTATTGTTTTTTCAATAAAAGATTGGACTGTCTCGTACGTTTCCACACAGAACCCCTCCTAATTTGCATCGGACCTCATCACGGAAAAATTGAGTTTTTTTTCCTCAGGTTCTTTGGCCCCAAGAAGAGGGGGAGACCCAAGGGGGGGGGTACTGTTACGCCTAGCGCTCCGGGTCCCCGCTCCTCCCCGGAGCGCTCACGGCGTCTTTCTTCCTGCAGCTCCCCGGTCACTCCCGCTGACCGGGAGCGCTGCTCTGTCATGGCCGTTGGGGATGCGATTCGCACAGCGGGACGCACCCGCTCGCGAATCGCATCCCAGGTCTCTTACCTGACTCGCTCTCCCTCTGTCCTGTCCCGGCGCGCGCGGCCCCGCTCCCTAGGGCGCGCGCGCGCCGGGTCTCTGCGATTTAAAGGGCCAGTGCACCAATGATGGTGCCTGGCCCAATCTTCCCAATTAGCTTTTGGCTCCCACCTGTGCACTCCCCTATATCTAGTCACTTCCCCTGCACTCCCTTGCCGGATCTTGATGCACTTGTGCCTAGTGAAAGCGTTCCCTTGTCTGTTCCTAGTCCGTGTTCCTGACCTCCTGCCGTTGCCCCTGACTACGATCCTTGCCGCCTGCCCCCGACCTTCTGCTACGTCCGACCTTGCTTCTGCCTACTCCCTTGTACCTCGCCTATCTTCAGCATCTTCAGCAGCCAGAGAGGTAAGCCGTTGCTAGTGGATACGACCTGGTCACTACCGCCGCAGCAAGACCATCCCGCTTTGCGGCGGGCTCTGGTGAAAACCTGTAGTGGCTTAGAACCGGTCCACTAGCGCGGTCCTCGCCATCCCTCTCTGGCACAGAGGATCCACTACCTGCCAGCCGGCATCGTGACAAGTATTTTGTACTCTGTCAGAGCTTATCAGATAAAGTTCTTGGTGTTGTGGATATCCAGGTGAGGTAACGAGTCTTTGACTCCCTGTTTGGGAGTATGGAATAATGTCTCTATGCAATGATGGTAGCTGTATTAGTAGGTAACAGTTATACAGGCATGTAGATGGTACCTTGTAGAGCATGTCAATAGCAGTCCATGTTCCGGTGTCTGCTGGCAGGGAGCACGCTGCTAGAGACACGGCCGTCTCATTAATTCACAGCGCGAGCGATAGTGGGCTCCGTTTGTGGGGACTGCAGCGCTTCTCCTGATGCGGTGATAGCGGATCCCAATGCCATCCTCGTGCTGAGGCAGCGCACGCTGTCACGGGTTGACTGGCAGGTCTGAGGATGCCTCTTAGGTAGGCAAATAGAGACTTGTGCTATCTCAATATGGTAGGTAGTGGTGGTCACTAGAATAGTGCAAGGCTGGATGCGTTTCAGGACCCCCTTAGGCCCTTTTTTCAGCAGCTAGATATTAGCCCTCATTTACTATTCTAAACCAGACTTGTTTTGTCGGTTTTTTTTGTAGCGCATCTTTGTCTGCGACATGTTGCAGACATCGTGTGCCAGTCTGCGACATGATGCAACATTTTCTCCCGACGGACCCAATGTGGATTCTCCCAAACCCGAAAAAGGGGCATAACCCGACATTTCTGAGCTTTCCCACGTATTTATAAAGGTTTCCAACCCAAATTTGTTGAATTGTTGTTGATTTTTTCCCGACAACTCAGAGGAGTTGGAAACCAAAGCCAACAAAACCCACGTGCGACAAACAGGATGCGACATAATAATAAATACCAGGGAAAAAAGCAGTCGGGTAAGAAAGCAAGATAGACTTACAACCCGATTTTCTAAGTAAATGAGGGCCATTGTGTGTGTAGGGATGATTTTTTTTTAGGATATTTATACCTTTAACTCCTCCTCTTTAGGGAAGCGTCACATCCAGTTTGATAAAGTTTTACGGAACAACAATTTGTCAACATGAGAATAAAGGTGGAAAAAAATATATATATAAAAAGTTTGTAAACTACATTCAATGGTACAAGGTGGAAATGAGAAAAAATTCTAATATTTATATAAAAGTAGCTATGAAGAGTATATGTATATAAATAATGTGGTACATCTATATATTGATGAGAAGTGTTGTACCTAATAATTCGGACACTTATAAAAACTAGAATTGTAGCATTGAGGCAGAATGATGATTTATATTGATTTATATTATTATGGCAATTGAATAGCTTTTATGGCAATTGAATATTTCACCAAAATTGCAAAAAAAAAAAATTTAAAACAATTTTATGCATGTTTTTTTCAAGTTTTTTTCAAAAATATTTTTAAAAAAATCTAAAAATTTATAAATGTATCTTAAAAATTTTACTCCCTATCCCTGCCCTATCCTTATATTGTCACCTTGTTCTTGTAATAGTCACTGCACACATATAAACAGTTATCTTAATGCTTATCAGTAATAGTGCCCACATAAACTATAAGGCTATGTTCACACGACAGAATGTCCACATGGAGAATCTCCGTGCAGATATTCTGCAAACTGGCGGACACCAGCATAATATGCCGGCGCTAGGACCGCACAGGAATGTGCTGTCTCACACAAAGAAGGAATGTGTTCATTCTTTGTGCGGACACAGAAAATGGAATTTCAGTGCCGTAAACATCTGGCATGGAAATTCTGCCTTGTACACAGAGCATCAGAATCCTGTTGAATTCAACGGGCCCACATATACTAAATTGCTCAAAAAAATAAAGGGAGCACTAAGATAACACATCCTAGATCTGAATGAATGTATTAATCGTATGAAATACTTTCGTCTTTATATAGTTAAATGTGCTGACAACAAAATCACCCAAAAATTATCAATGGAAATCAAATTTATCAACCCATGGAGGTCTGGATATGGAGTCACCCTCAAAATCAAAGTGAAAAACCACACTACAGGCTGATCCAACGTTGATGTAATCAACAAAACAAGTCAAAATGAATGTAGTGTGTGTGGCCTCCACGTGCCCGTATGACCTCCCTACAATGCCTGGGCATGCTCCTGATGAGGTGGCAGTCTTCTGAGGGATGTCCTCCCAGACCTGGACTAAAGCATTCGCCAACTCCTGGACAGTCTGTGGTGCAATGTGGCGTTGGTGGATGGAGCAAGACATGATGTCCCAGATGTGCTCAATCGTAAACAGGTCTGGGGAACGGGCGGGCCAGTCCATAGCATCAATACCTTCTTCTTGCAGGGACTGCTGACACACTCCAGCCACATGAGGTCTAGCATTGTCTTGCATTAGGAGGAACCCAAGACTAACCGCGCCAAGAGGTCTGAGGATCTCATCTCGGTACCTAATGGCAGTCAGGCTAACTCTGGCAAGAACATGGAGGGCTAGGAAGCCCCCCCAAAGAAATGCCACCCCACACCATTACTGACCCACCACCAAACCGGTCATGCTGGAGGATGTTGCAGGCAGCAGAACGTTATCCACAGCGTCTCCAGACTCTGTCACGTCTGTCACATGTGCTCAGTGTGAACCTGCTTTAATCTGAGAAGAGCACATTGCATCAGTGGCGAATTTGCCAATCTTGGTGTTCTCTGGCAAATGTCAAATGTCCTGCACAGTGTTGGCTGTAAGCACGACCCCCATCTGTGGATGTCGGGCCCTCATTCACCCTCATGGAGTCAATTTCTGACCGTTTGAGCGGACACATGCACATTTGTGGCCTGCTGGAGTTCATTTTGCAGGACTCTGGCAGTGCTCCTCCTGCTCCTCCTTGCAGAAAGGCGAAAGTAGTGGTCCTGCTGCTGGGTTGTTGCCCTCCTATGGCCTCCTCCACGTCTCCTGATGTACTAGCCTGACTCCTGGTAGCGCCTCCGTGCTCTGGACACTAAGCTGACAGACACAGCAAACCTTCTTGCCAAAGCTCACATTGATGTGCCATCCAGGATGAGCTGCACTACCTGAGCCACTTGTGTGGGTTGTAGACTCCGTATCATGCTACCACTAGAGTGAAAGCACCACCAGCATTCAAAAGCAACCAAAAATTTGGCCAGGAAGACCAGGAACTGAGAGGTGGTCTGTGGTCACCACCTGCAGAACCTTTGCACCTACAGACCCATATAAGGTGTATTTTAATTTTTTTTTTTTTTTTTTTTTGCGACACCAATTGTACCTTGTAATGACATCACTTATTTTATAATATAATCTACAGCAAAACAAAAAAATTATTTGTGGGGTGAAATTTAAAAAAACGCCATTTTGTAACTTTTGGGGGCTCCCATTTCCAAGCAGTGCAATTTTTGTTAAAAATGACAGCTTATCTTTTTTCTGTAGATCCACACGGTTACAGGGCTACCCAATTTATATAGGTTTCATTTTATTTTAATACTTAAACTACATGCACCAAAATTTGTATGTAATTGGCATCTTCTGACCCCTATAACTTTTTTATTTTTCTGCATACGTGGCTATATGAAGGCTCATTTTTTGCGCCGTCATCTGTAGTTTTTATCAGTATTATTTTGTTTTGATGGGACTTTTTGATCGCTTTTTATTAATATTTTTATGGTATATCAAGTGACAAAAAATGCACAATTCTGGAATTTTATATGCAGTTTAGCTAACGATATATTTTAATGGTTCGGACGTTTATGCACGCGGTGATAACACATATGATTATTTTTATTCTTTATTACATAATTTTATTTAAAAAATGGAAAAGGGGGGTGATATAAACTTTTAATAGGGAAGGGGATAATGAACCTTTGTTAACTTTTTTTATACTTTTTTTTTTTTTTTTTTAGCCCCCATAGTTGGGGGTTACAACATGCAATCTTCTGATTGGATATACTGATCATTATGTCATAGCATAGCACTGATCAGTGTTCTCGGCACTCTGCTGCTCTAGCCTGCTGAGCAGGCATGGAAGAGTAGATCGCCGATCAGACGACAGAAAGGCAGGTAAGGACCCTCCCGTTGTCCTCTCAGCTGATCGGGACATCGCGATTCTGTCGCGATAGTCCCAATCAGCTGCGCTGAGCTGCCAGGATTCTTTTACTTTTGTTTTAGATGCCGTAATTAACTTTGATCGTGGCGTCTAAAGGGTTAATGCTAGGCATTGGCCCGGGTCCTGGCTGCCCAGGTCCTGGCTGCCCGTAGCAAACTATTCCAAAACTACAGCTCCCAGTATTACAGAACTGACAAAGATTGATACACATGAATTACATAGAAACATATCTAAAATGAATGCATTAAAAAAACTATATCTTATGCATAAGAAAAAACACTGCACCACTAAGCCTTTGCACTAATTAAGGAAGATGTAAATTATACACTCTCCATATTGTCTTTGGTAGAGTACAGGAAATCTCCAATAATCATTGTGTGTTTGTGTGTGTGTACAGCATTAAACCAGAGAGGAAAGGGTTACAGAGCAGGGCTGCCAGGCTCCCGAGTCAGCAGAGTGAGGAAGGTGGAGGAGTCATCACAGTGCAGGCAAGAGAGGGACACACCTCCTCCCTTTGGAAAGATGGAAAAGACATTGAGCAGCTGTAATATGCAATTTTTTTGTGAAATATTGGTGATAGAGACATAAATTATATGTACATGATCAGGATTAGGTACTGAGTAACATATAGCAGTTTTTGGTTTTTTTGTGGGATCTGACAGGTACGCTTTAAGGTCTATTTACATGTACAGTATCCTGCGCATATTTGATGTGCAATATTTGAGGCCATGCCAAGTCATTTGGTTTCCATTGAAATCTGTAGCATATTTGATGCGTAGGATCATGTACGTATAAATACACCCTTAAGGGTACGTTCACACGAACAGGATCTGCTGCATATTTTTACTGCATATTTTGTGCAGCTGATTTTGCTATCCATTAACTTCAATAGGTAGCAAAATCAGCTGCAGAAAATATGCAGCAAAAATAAGCAGCAGATCTTGTACGTGTGAATGTACCCCTAAGGGTGTATTTATACGTACATGATCCTATGCATCAAATTGTGCATAGGATCCTAAACGTACGTACGTTCACACGTGCATATTTTCGGCTGCAGATCTGCTTCAGTAGATTTTGCTGCCCATTGACTTTAATAGGCAGCAAAATCTGTAGCAGCAGATATGCAGCATAAATATGCACATATTTTTGCTGCAGATGGATGCTGCAGATTTTGCTTCAATGGGTAGCAAAATCTTCTACAGAAAATCTGTAGCAGAAAATGAACCCTAAAGAATATGTATCATTATGGATTTTTAAATGAATCTATATTTGCAATGAGATTTTAACCCCTATGTTAATAATGTGTTTCATGTAATTTTTCTCAATTAAATGATTTATTAACCTAAAGCTAATTCATGTTTTGTAGACATTGGATCGTCGGATGATCCCTGTACTGAGATCTACTGTGGAAAGTGTCCAGGGTCTGAGGTAGAAACAAAGAATGTGGCCAACTTCATCCTCAACAACTTGTCATCCATCAAAGCCTACATCAGTATTCATTCATACTCCCAGATGTTATTGTACCCTTACTCCTACACCTTTGATCCAGCACCCAATTCACAGGAGCTGGCAAGTAACATGTTAATACTAATAATATCAATGCAGTGACTGAGAGTTATAGAAAAAAAAATGAAGGAAGTGTATTATACCTTTTTAGGCTGGGTTTACATTGCATTTTAGCCTTCTGTTGGAGATACACTATACAATATTTTGTTCAAAGCTATTAAAGAAATAAATATGAATATATATATATATATATATATATATATATATGTGTGTGTAATTCTGTTTATGTCCAGGATGAAATATCTGAAGGAGCTGTATCAGCATTATCCAGCCTTTACAAGACTAAATACGTCTATGGATCTTCTGCATCCACCATTTGTAAGCATTTCACTGTCAACTATGGGCCGGAGGTGGGGGGCAAAATTTAACATAATGAGGAAAACTAGATGTTATTAGAGCTGACTAAGGGTATGTGCACACTATAGAATCTCGCCCCAAAGTATTCCAGGTAGAAAATTCCATCTGAGCAGATGCCACCGAAATCCTACGGCTCTAGGACCACATAGACCTGCCCTGTCACTATTGATAACAATGCAGTCGGCTAGTTATAATGCCAAAAGAACAAGTTCATTCTTTCGGCATGTGATTTTCTGCTGCAGTATTTCTGCCGCTGGAATTTCACAGTGTAAATTTCCTGACATTTAGGAGGTGAAATAATTTTACCCATTCCATACAAAAAATTTAAATTACCATATAAAATATGTAAACAGACTAAAAATAAACATATTTGCTATTGCTGCGTGTTGAATTATCCAAACTGATAAAAAATAACTCAATGCCAAGAAAAGTGAGAACTGAGCACTCACCCGGTAGATATCCCTAGTGATAAGTTGCATCCCAAATGGGGTCTTCGGCAGGGAGGCAGTAGATGGAACGGGGGGAGCTCAGACGCCAGCCACGGTCCGTATCACGCCAATGAGCGCTTCGTCAGGCCTGACAAGCACCCATTGGCGTGATATGGACCGTGGCTGGCGTCTGAGCTCCTCCCGTTCCATCTACCGCCTCTCTGCTGAAGACCCCATTGGGGATGCTACTAAGGATATCTACCGGGTAAGTGCTCCGTTCTCACTTTTCTTGGCATTGATATATTTGATTAATTCCTTGTTTCCGTGAAGCACCCCCTAGGATCCACAATTGGGACATCCACACTCCATATCCTGCTACACTTATTTCACAGTGCTGGCAATTATAGCAGTAATATATGTCAGTGCCAATTCATCTTCACTTCTTTTATTGTTTCTGGTTGTCACATTGATAAAAAAAATAACATCGATCCCCTACGGTGAATGGCATAAACTAAATAAAACATCACATCCCAGAAAACTTTAGATCAGAAAAAACTATCAGAAAGTCCAATCTAAGTCAAAATGGTACTGATAAAAATTAAAGATTTTGGTGGAGATTCATCAAGAACTGTGCTGAGGAAAAGTAGACCAGTTGCCCATAGCAACCAATCAGATTGCTTCTTTCATTTAAAAAAAAAAAGGCCTGTGAAAAATTAAAGAAGCAATCTGATTGGTTGCTATGGGCAACTGGTCAACTTTTCCTCAGCACAGGTCTTGATGAATCTCTCCTTATGTCACAAAAAATGAGACACAAGAAACAAATACAACTTATAGGGGTCAGGAAATGGCAATTTCAATAATATTTTTTATCTTTAAAAATTTTACATTTACAGTCATGGCCGTAAATATTGGCACCCCTGACATTTTTCTAGAACATGAAGTATTTCTCACAGAAAAGGATTGACGTAACACATGTTTTACTAGACACAAGTTTATTCCCTTTGTGTGTATTGGAACTAAACCAAAAAAGGGAGGAAAAAATCAAATTGGACATAATGTCACACCAAACTCCAAAAAGGGCCTGGACAAAATGATTGACACCCTTCAAAATTTTGGAAAAATAAGATTGTTTCAAGCATGTGATGCTCCTTTAAACTAACCTGTGGCAATATAAAAATCAAACCTGAAAGCAGATAAAATGAGAGAAGTTCACTTAGTCTTTGCATTGTTTGTCTGTGTGTGCCACACTAAGCATGGACAACAGAAAGAGGAGAAGAGAACTGTCTGAGGAGAGCAGGATGCAGCTTTTTGGTAAAGCACATCATTCTACTGTTTCCCGAAAACGGAATGAGGCCTACAAAGAAAAGAACACAGAACCTACAGTGAAATATGATGGAGGTTCAATGATGTTTTGGGGTTGTTTTGCTGCCTCTGGCACTGGGTGCCTTGAATGTGTACAAGGCATCATGAAATCTGAGGATTACCAACAGATTTTGGGTCGCACTGTACAGCCCAGTGTCAGAAAGCTGGGTTTGCGTCCGAGATCTTGGGTCTTCCAGCAAGACAATGACCCCAAACATACATCAGAAATGGATGCCAACAAATCGCTCTAGAGTGCTGAAGTGGCCAGCAATGAGTGCAGATCTAAATCCCATTGAACATCTGTGGAGAGATCTTAAAATTGCTGTTGGGAAAAGGCGCCTTCCAATAAGAGAGACCTGGAGGAGTTTGCAAAGGAAGAGTGGTCCAACATTCCGGCGAAGAGGTGTAAGAAGCTTATTGATGGTTATAGGAAGCGACTGATTTCAGTTATTTTTTCCAAAGGCTGTGCAACCAAATATTAAGTTAAGGGTGCCAATAATTTTGTCCAGCCCATTTTTGGAGTTTGGTGGGACATTATATCCGAATTGCTTTTTTTCCTCCCTTTTTTGGTTTAGTTCCAATATACACAAAGGGAATAAACATGTGTATAGCAAAACATGTGTTACTGCAATCCTTTTCTGTGAGAAATACTTAATTTTCTAGAAAAATTTCAGGGGTGCCAACATTTACGGCCATGACTGTATTTCTAAATAGTAAAACATGGCAGAAACTATATAAATTGGGGTTCATTGTAATCAGACTAACCTGATAAATCAAGATAACAGTTTGGCCGATGTAAATAGCTTAAAAAAGAACCCCCTAATTACAAAAAAAAAAATTTTAATAAAAAATTTTTTTTGATTGTTTTGGTTGTTTTGAAGCATATTTAAGGGGGTACTCCGGTGAAAAACTTTTTATTTTTTAATCAACTGGTGCCAGAAAGTTAAACAGATTTGTAAATTACTTCTATTAAAAAATCTTAAATCTTCCTGTACTTATTAGCTGCTGAATACTACAGAGGAAATTATTTTCCGTTTGAAACAAAGAGCTGTCTGCTGACATCATGAGCACAGTGCTCTCTGCTGACATCTCTGTCCATTTTAGGAACTGTCCAGAGTAAATGGAAATCTCCATAGCAAACATATGCTGTTCTTGACAGTTCCTAAAATGGACAGAGATGTCAGCAAAGAGCACTGTGCTCGTGATGTCAGCAGACAGCTCTGTGTTTCAAAAAGAAAAGAATTTCCGCTGTAGTATTCAGCAGCTAATAAGTACAGGAAGAATTAAGATTTTTTAATAGAAATAATTTACAAATCTGTTTAACTTTCTGGCAGCAGTTCATTTAAATAAAAAATAAAAAAAGGTTATCACCGGAGTATCCCTTTAATGGCAAAATGAAGAATGTCATTAAAAAGCACAATTGGCCCCGCAAAAAAAAAAAGCCCTTACATGGGTTTGTAGAAAAGTTATGAAAGAGTAATTAAAAAGCCAAAAATCACAAGACGATAGATAAGCGTATTATTAAGGGGTAAAATAAAGCTTGTGAGGAATATAAGAAACTAGTGGCATTTATAGGATGATATGTTATTTTTTCCTTGTTTTTGTTTTTTTGAGAAGTTAAATCTAAGTTATGATATATTTAGAACTAATAGATGGGCTGTGTACAGGATCAGTGGTCATAAATAATCAATATCATAATTATCAAATTTATGTCAAATAAATATAATGAAATAATGTTACTAAAATTGCACTGTCTAGACCCCACCTCTGGATCTTCTGATGACTGGGCATACGCACAAGGAATTCGGTACTCCTTCACCTTTGAGCTACGGGATAGAGGCAAACATGGCTTCCTTCTTCCTGAGTCTCAGATAAGAGCAACCTGTAAAGAAACGACACTGGCTGTCCAATACATCGCCAACTATGTTCTTTCTCATTCTTCCTAACATGTTCTGTCACATCTACTGTAATCTTTATAAATCATAACAGTAAAAGGATTGTCTGCATTAGTTTGTGGCAGTTTTATCATTGAGGTTTACAGTATTTGTAGGGGGGCACAGATGATAGTAAAGTGTTTGGAAGTTTAATCCAAATTTTATTGTTCTGGTGACTGGACTGGACGTGACTGGACTGGACAGGTATTTGGTAATCAGAAAACACAAAACAGAAAGGTAACAGAATAAGACATATTAAATATAAGAGAATATAAAAAATAAAGCTGAATATATGTTTTAATTAATAAACCATTTTTAAAAGTTCTGTCCCACAATCAAATACCGTATTTTTCGCCATATAAGATGCTCCGGCATATGACGCACCCAATTTTAAAGGCTGAAAATCTAGAAAAAAAAGATACTGAACCTTCAACCTGAGGACCTCCAGATGTTGCAAAACTACAACTGCCAGCATGCCCGGACAGCCGTTGGCTGTCCGGGCGTGCCAGGAGTTGTAGTTTTGCAACATCTGGAGGTCCGCAGGTTGAAGACCACTGGATAGGAGGTAATACGTGTCCCCGCCACTCCGGACCCGTCACCGCTCTTCAACGCTGCCCTGGTTGACGCCCTCCATCGCTGTCGCCGCGTCCACGGGGTGTCCCCGTCACTCCGGAACGTCTCTGCTGCCCGGTATCCTCACTCTCTGTCGCCGCCATCACGCCGCTCTGCACACCGCTCCTATTGGATGACGGGACGATGTGCGCGACGACGACGAAGGAGGGCGCCGGCCATGCAGGGGATCCCGGCACGGAGCAGACACCGAAGAGGCAGTTAAGGTCCCTCCCGGTGTCCTGTAAGCTGTTCAGGACGCCGCGATTTAACCGCGGCGGTCCCGACCAGCCGGGTTAGGGTCACTTTCACTTCAGACTTCAGCTTTGATCGCCACGTCTGAAGGGTTAATATAGGGCATCACCGCGATCGGTGATGTCCGGTATTAGCTGCAGGTCCCGGCCGTTGATGACTGCAGGGACTGCCACGATAGGACAGGGTTTTAATGTGTATTCGCCATATAAGATGCACCAACTAAACCCCCCCCCCCCCCCCAGTTTTGGGAAAGAAAAAGTGCGTTTTATACGGCAAAAAATACGGTAGTTATGTATAGCTGTGACAATAAGCTTCTGAGTGGTACTTGTTATATTGCACAGCCCTTTTGGCCTATATATATTTTATCATAAGATGCTGGTAGCTTCAGTCCACCTGCAAGCTTTTTATATACTCTGGCAACACTGGATTTTGACGTAGAAACAGTTAGCCCTCCTGACATGTTTTGCTTGCCTGGGCGTCTTCAGAGGTCGGGGCTCTTGCTTGCTAAGTGCACTGGGAAACTAGCCTAACTGGAGCAACAGTAACCAAGAGGCATATCAGGGACAGAATCCAGGTCAGCAGCCTGGTCAAAGCCAGAGCTGAGGTAAAATACCATGAGGTAGCATCAGAGGCAGTAACCAGGTATCATAAGCCAGATTACCAGGAGGGAGCTATAATGCATAAGATATCAATCACAGTTGCCTAATCAGAATGCCTATTTAAAACTGGCGCAACTCAGGAAGTGTGGTACGCAGGCATTGAGTCTGCTTGGCCTGGCATCTCAGCTCCCTCCTAGGCTAACCAGTCTCACTGTCAACAAGGTTGGTAGCCATAGCTACTGAGCGATACTGTTTTCACCACTGAAGCCACTGAGCCAAGATCACCGCTAGAGCACAGCTGGGTAAGTATATTAAAACCCCTAAATATATTTAAAAAAAAAAAATTCTCAAGCATGTAACTCTCCTTGTGATTAAATAAATTTCACTTTTTCACTACATTTTGGTGTGCTGCAGTTATCCTTGAATATTTGTGGAAAGTCCCTGTCCAGGATTCATATGCCTGCGAGCACCTTCTGTAAGAATATTTTTTAGGGTGCTTTTTTTTGTTAATTCAAAATATTTTTCTGCCATTGTGTATGGATTATTTTGATACATCATGCCCTAGATTTTTTAAGATATGTCCTCCGAAAGGTTAGAAAAGACCTTCTAGGAGGTTATGTGTTTTTTTTTTATTACTTCTTTTTTGTTTCTTATTCTTTTTAAAATTTCGGCTGTCCCAGTAGTCCCAGGTACAGAGATCAACAGTCACTGTCAGGGCTATGCTGGGTCCACTTAAGCAGCATGATCATGTGATCAGTCTTCCAGGCTTCTCGTGATCCCTAAGAGGCAGCAGCACCATTGCCTTCATGGAGAATTTTTTTTTTTCCATAGTAAAGTTTTATTAAAGGTTTCAATGCATACATAAACGGGAGTAAAAAAAACGGTTCAGTTTATCACATAGTCCAGGGAGTGCAAGTCACACAGAAGATAAGAACATTCTGACCATTCAGATAGTCAATAAAACAGCTGCCTGGAAACATCAGTATAATCATAACCACAACACAAGTGGACAGCTCAGTGTAAGGTCTTTAAGGAGTAGGCCTCCATGAAATACTTAACGGAAACCTACGTGTAGCGGGCAGTTCAATGTACAGGAGGGCCACCCTGGCGCACCGTGGCACCATGGTGAGTGACACTCCCTTAGGACAATTAAACTATCGTAAATATGTTAATAAGTAAATAAACTATCAGCTATCAGGGGAGATAATGCGAGGGGGTAAGGTGTCAGCGGGAAGAGAAGGGGGTAATAAGAAAGGAGAGAAAGAGGAGAGGGGGAGAGGTGAGAATAGTAGAAGCAGGAGAACCGCAGTAAAGAGGTCAAGAGCCTACCTCGCTGCTCGGAACATCCCGGAGCCCCCCAAACATCCAGCACCGATCCGTCCAACAGTCACAGATCAGAAATGTCAGGTCAAGGAATGGACAGGGATTAGTTAATTGATGCCCATGGAGGTGACGGTGGAGGGCCAATTAAGTGGTGAGGTATAGGTTTTCGTATTCCGTGGAGTACGCAAAATCGGAGACATTTTTTTGTACATTTGACCACTGACAAAGAAATAATCAGTCTATAATTTTAATTGTAGGTTTTTTGAACAGTGAGAGGCTGAAAGCCCCCCCCCCAAAAAAAAACAAAAAAAAACACATTTCAAATAAGTTCTGAATAAATTATCATTTTACTCAGTGAAATAAGTATTTCTCGCTCCTCTGTGTGTTTCATACAAATAATCAGGGTATTACCTGTATAGAAAAAACACATATCCACAGCAGAAATCAATCCGATCCCAAACTCTCCACCACCATGGCCAAGACCAAAGAGCTGTCCATGGATGTCAGGGATTGTAGACCTACACAAGGCTGGAATGGGCTGGAATGGGGCTCAATGCAAAACCTCACCTTATGGAGTTTTAATAATCATGGGAAGGATAAGGATCAGCCCTCAACTACACAGGAGGATCTTGTCAATGATCTCAAGGCAGCTGGGACCATAGTCCTCAATTAGTAATTAGTAATACAAAATGTTGTAAAGGGCAAAAATCCTGCAGCATCTGCAATGTCCCCCTGTTCAAGAAATTACATGTACAGGCCCATCTGCCAATGATCCACTGTATGATTCAGGGGTTCATTGGGCAAACTTCAGATGGGCCTGTACATTGATTCAAGCTGCTTCTGACAAATTCTGACCTTTATATCAGCATGGTGCCAAGGAGATATGGTTTAATGGGCTGTGCATTTAAACACTGCAGTTGAATCACTCAAGTTGAATTCTGCTGCAGTTCCTTGACTACACACAGTCTATTCATTAGACGTCCTTCTTACCAGGGACAAGTTGTTTATGTCAATTGGATTCTCTTTTGCTGGATGTTTTTCCTTGATCAAGTAATTCTCTATATAACATCAACACCGTTACACGGTTGTAAAATGCTGACCACAGCTAGTCTAGGCCCAGTGCCCACACAGCCTTGTTCATGGTCACTCAGATTATCCCATTCTTATGTGGTTTCACACTCAAACTTATAAATATAAAACTCTATCACTTCATTTTATGCAGCACATCGGGGTCATGGTTTCATTTACATACAAAAAAGCACCAGTTAATAAAATTGCAGATATCTCTAATAAAGTGTAATATTATCTGTTGGTGGAGAAGGCCCCTATAGACCTTAGACTAAAGGCTATAAGTTCCCTAACACAAGAGGTTTTTTTATGATATTACTGAAAGTTCAGATCTTTTGGGTGATCTAGCAGACATCTATAATATTTCATCGTGGGACAACCAATTTAAAGGTTGTACATATTACAGCATGTGTACATTATTGTGGGCTGCCGCAGTACAGACAGCTCCATATAGGTTGCATTCACCAGTAATAATGTCCTAGACAGTCCAGAAAATGCATCATTTTTCCACATGGAATGTCTTGTCTTGAACAGTAATTTGCTGCAGATTTATAGCTATGTTCACACACATTAGTTTGAGCCACTTTTTATGACTTTTATAACCCCAAAAAAGTTTCATTGAACTCAGTGGTAAAACAACTGTTTCTTCGCACAATATTATTTATTTTGTCTGTAATTGTCAGACCTTTTTTAGGTTGTCTGCATATAGCCTATATGGCCCAATATATGTCCCAAATTAAAAAATGAAAGAAACAAAACACTTTATTTGACTAAAATCTTTGCAGCAGTGGCTGAAAGTATATCCCACCCAAAAACGGTCACAATTTAAGACTTTTTTTGCTTTAAAAACAGACTCTACTAAGTCATAAAATATGGCCCAAATACATTTTCTTGACATAACCTAGCTGTGAAATACACAGGTAAAATCTGCAGCAATAAGCAGTGTGTGAATTCATCCTCACAGTTCTTGATTAATATTCCAGCTGATCTGCAGTTGATAAACTGTGAGCAAAAGATCATTATGCAGGTTGTCCACTAGAGGGAGATGCTGCCTTATTAAAGAGCTTTCGCTCTATTTAGGATACAAGAATGTACTACTAGTCCACAGGTCAGACATCTAAGGCCACGTTCACATTGCTGTTTGCATCCAACCCATTAAGGGTCCGGTTGGCTTTTTTTTTTTTTTTTTTGAGCCGACCGGACCCTAAAATGGTGATCTGGTAATTTAAAGGAGTTTACCGAATTATAGTGCTTGCGCTATTTTCTTCTCTGCTAAACTTCTGTCCTACTGGTCAGATTGCCGACGGAACTCTGAATAGCGGAGTCCAACAAAAATGTAAACTAGGCCTCACTCACATTTTTTTATAAAATAAAAATAATTGTTTTCTGTTATGGCATATTTGTCAAAGTAAATGGCTGGAAATCTTACAAAGAGCGGAGGGGAAGGGGTTCGAATTCTACCTTACTATGTGCTGCTTTGACTGTACACACTGTTTTTAAGCTCTCATTTTTAGCCCCCCAAAAAATGCCTTTTTGGGTTAAAAAAGGTCAGCAAATTTCAAACTTTTTTAAGCTTTCTGTTTTAAAAAGTTTTTTGGCCATATTTTCCGGCCAATTACATCCCAAAATAAATACTGTTATTGCATTTATTTATTATTAGCAGTTATTGAACACTATTACTCTTTCATTTATTTGTATGGTTTATAGCCCTATGCTTATTGCTGCATTCTGAAGGGTCTGGTGTAGCTTATTCACTGCTATATACAGGCGTTTGTTTATGTTTTAAATTGATTTCACCCCTCGGTATAATAAAAAGTTTTCCAGAATACCATGCAATGCCAAGGAGAGTTATTTAGTATTAGGCAATTGACCGAGAAAGACAAATTAGTACATTTTGCTAAACCTATACACAATAACTCAGATTACAGTTTTACCTTGAGACATTGGTATTAAGACAATGCCCGATCCAGAGTCTTGGATCGGGCATGAACCTCACATGCAGAAAGATAAGTAGAAATATCACGGGACAAAGTGGACCAACAGAAGAAATGGGTCACTAACTTTTTTGAGCTACAATTCTCTGGATGTCTACCAACACAGAATTGTGAAGTCCGCCTAAGGGTATGTTCACACTGGTTAAGGTGTGAGCGGAATGTTCAATTACAAAATCCGCTCCAAAAAGGTTTTTTTTTTCTGCGCAGAATTCGCCCGGAATTTGTGCGGAATTCGCGCTGAATTCCGTGCGAAAATGAAAGAGGATAGGATAATGCGCGAATTCCGGGCAAATTCCATGCAAATTCCGCACAAATTCCGCACGGAAGCGTGGCAGACTGCCAACATTTTTTACATTTACTTCTATGGAGTTACGAGCTGAATTCCACATGAAGAAAGAACATGTTCATTCTTCATGCGGAACGGAATTCTGTGACAGAATTCCGCTGGCGGAATTTCATCAGTGTGAATTGAGGAGAGGAAAGTTAACTAAATACTATGGGGTATGGCACTGCTGAATGAATTGGAGAGGAATAAGCGAGCAGAATTACTCTCCAGTTCCTCAGTGTGAACATACCCTAATACAGCAAAGGATACTGAGAGGGGACAAATAGTTTCCCTATAGGGGGTGACTCAGGATTTAGGTTTTTATTAGCTCTGATTTCAGAAGGTAGGTAAACAGATATGGCAGATAGAATGACGTGAAGAATAATGTCCACCGTCTTGGACTCAGTTTGGCTGATTCTAGAAACGTCAAATGTTTATGATCAGTGAGTTCAGTAATGTGGTGCTGAGCTCTCTTCAGTGATTGGTGCTATTCTACAGAGAGCCCCCTAATGGCCAGGAGCTTAATATCCTCAATGTCATAATTCTTCTCTGTAGAAAATTTACGTAAGAAGAACACACGTGGTCTGTGAGAGAAAGTAGTAGCCAGTACCTTGGGTAGCGCAGTTCCCACACCCACCTTGGCGGCATCCACCTCCACAATAAACAACTTAGTCTCATCCGGTTGAATAAAGACAGGTGCCTCAATAAAACACTCCTTCAGGGTCTCAAAAGCAGCTATTGCCTCAGGTTGCCTGTGCATTAGGTCCGCCTCTTTGTTTGCCATATTGGTCAGAGTTTTTGCTATTACAGAGAACATTTTAATACATTTACCATAGTAATTGGCAAAGCTAAATTCACAGGGCCTAGGATAAGGGAAAGAGGGGTAGCCAGGCCAGAACCAGATGGGCACAACAAAGAGAGAATCATAACCCAAAAAAAAAGCCGAAACAGTACCCGGGGTCAGAAGCAGAGGGTAACATTAGGGCAAAAACAGTAACAATAGCAAAGTCAAATACATGCAGGTCAACCCATAAGAAAACATAGGTGGCAGGTCAGGAAATAGAAGCAAGGCTAAAATCTAGCAGTGGTCAGAGATCCAGAAGTCCAATACACTATTAAAGCATATATATCTTTGTATGTATATGTTTGCTATGGGGATTTTCTCCTACTCTGGACAGTTCTTAAAATGGATAGATATGTCAGAAGAGAGCACTGTGCTTGTGATGTCAGCAGAGAGCTCTGTGTTCCAAAAAGAAAAGAATTTCCTCTGTAGTATTCAGCAGCTAATAAGTACTGGAAGGATTAAGATTTTTTAATAGAAGTAATTTACAAATCTGTTTAACTTTCTGGCACCAGTTGATTTAAGAAAAAAATAAAAATTTCCACCGGAGTACCCCTTTAACAAGGTGACACCTTAAATGTAACAGTATCAGTGCAATATCTGCCAAGACCCCTAGCACTAAAAAAGTTGTGAAGTCACTGTTTAGTCCATTGCGTGAAGATATCAACAATCTTGTCTGTTTTTAGCCTTAGCCCCCGTGTTACTTGTGTGACAGCTTACTGTATGAAGCACAGGCCGCTATTAACTTGCAGCTGTCTGGTAGCTTTGTAATAAGAGATGATCTCTCCAGTTTTCAAAGGATTAATGTTACCGGATGACTAATATATCAAGTATATTAATGCACATGGCACTGAATCTCACAGCAGTTGTAGGCCCCAACAAGACTTCAGGGTAAACACAGATTGTCATTCTACTTGGCGCTTTTATGTTTATTCATTTTCTAAATTCTACAGTGAAATTGATTTCCTTCTAGTAAAGAATCATAACACATGTGAACAAGCAATGCTATGTATTCTCTTATATGTCTATTTATACATATTAGACCTGATTTTCTAAGGGTGTTGGGTTTTTATTATTGTGGAATATTGTTTCAAACTTGCAGGATTCCACTTTATTTACTATGGGGACACACAGGTCAGGACATTTCTGACCAGATTTTTCTTAGTGGGGATTTTCAGCAATATATTCATAGGATTTGGTATGGATTTAATATTAAATAAATGGGATTGGTCACACCCCTTTGCAGGTTTGTAATTTTGTAGGTTTATTTTGGGGCATTGCGGCACATTTGGGCCCGATAAAAGCAGTTCGGGTTTATAGTAGTAACTGAGGGCCCTTGTCTTGTAATTCTAGTAATTCTTTAAACACAGCCGTCACGCCCATAGACATGAATGGAGAGGTCATGATGTCACAACCACAGCAGCCCAAAACCAATGTTCTGTACCTAATGTGGGGAACCTGCCTCTACCTAATGTGGGGAACCTGCTTCTACCTAATGTGGGGAACCTGCTACCACCTAATGTGGGGAACCTGCTTCTACCTAATGTGGGGAACCTGCCACTACCTAATGTGGGGAACCTGCCTCTACCTAATGTGGGGAACCTGCCTCTACCTAATGTGGGGAACCTGCCTCTACCTAATGTGGGGAACCTGCTTCTACCTAATGTGCGGAACCTGCTTCTACCTAATGTGGGGAACCTGCTTCTACCTAATGTGGGGAACCTGCTATTACCTAATGTGAGGAACCTGCTACTACCTAATGTGGGGAACCTGCTTCTACCTAATGTGGGGAACCTGCTTCTACCTAATGTGAGGAACCTGCTTCTACCTAATGTGGGGAACCTGCTTCTACCTAATGTGGGGAACCTGCTACTACCTAAGGTGGGGAACCTGCTAGATTGGGGAACCCCCAGAAGTAGCACCCCCATCATCCATCAGCTCATGTTATTACCACATGGGGTAGGGGGAATGGGGGGGGGTTGCTGGTGGATGATGGGGGGTGCATGATGGGGGCATTATATGTGAGGGGCGCATGATGGGGGCATTTTATGTAAGGGGCGCATGCGTCCCAGCCTCCCCCAGCTGCTACCTCCAGTGGCCCCGGATGATTTGAGTTTGAGTCCCCTGATCTATAGCAATCGTTTGATTGCTAATACTGTTCAGTGCTATGTATAGGACACAGCACTGATCAGTGTAATCGGTGATCTTCTGCTCTGGTCTGCTCGATCTCAGACCAGAGCAGAAGACCACGGGAGACAGCCGGAGCCAGGTGAGGGGACCTCCGGCCGCCATGCTGGATGATCGGATCGCCGCGGCAGCTTGCAGCCGGACGTGCTAGCAGCCGGAACCTGCCGTGTATGACGCGAGCAACCTTCCGATGCTTGCGTCATACACAGGACGTAATTGTATGTCCTGGTGCGCGAAGTCATGGCAAACCAGGACGTACATTTATGTCCGTGGTCGTTAATGGGTTAAATCTTTCTCAAATTTTTGCCATGGAAATCTCTAACAATGACGTACTCTCACAGAAGTAATGATAGAATGAAAATTGCAGACAAAAACTAAGTGCAACATTTATGTATACGGCATCTGTCATAAGTGAGTACACCCAATATTAAATATTTCACTATATCTTTTCATGTGACAACACTGAAGAAATGACACTCTGCTATAATGTAAAGTAGTGAGAGCACAGCCTGTATAACAGTGTTTAATGTTGTGTCCCCTCAAAATAACTCATCACACAGCCATCAATGTCTAAACCTTGGCAACAAGAGTACAGCCCTAAATGCAAATGTCCAAATTGTATCCAACCATTTTTTTCATTATTTTCCATCACTGTCTTAAGCCTCTTGGACATAGAGTTCACCTGAGCTTCACAGGTTGTCGCTGAAGTCCTCTTCCACACCTCCATGATGACATCACAGGGTTGGTGGATGTTTGAGACCTTGTGCTGCCCCACCTTCCATTTAAGGATGCCCCACAGATGCTCAATAGGGTTTAGGCCTGGAGAAATGCTTGGCCAGTCCATCAACTTTACCCTCAGCCTCTTTAACAAGGCAGCGGTCATCTTGGAGGTGTATTTGGAGTCATTATCATGTTGGAATACTGCCCTGAGGCCCAGTCTCTGAAGGGAAGGGATCATGCTCTGCTTCAGTATGTCACAGTACATGTTGGCATTCATGGTTCCCTCAATAAACTGTAGCTCCCCAGGGCCAGCAGCACTTATGCAGCCCCAGACCATGACACTCCCACCACCATGCTTGACTGTAGGTAAGACACACTTGTCTTTGTATTCCTCACCTGGTTGCCGCCACACCATCTGAACCAAATAAGTTTATCTTGGTCTCATAATCCATGTGCTTGTCTTCAGGAAACTTTGTGCAGGCTTTCTTATGCTTATTCATCTTTAGAAAAGGCTTCCTTCTGGGATGACAGCCAGGCAGATCAATATCATGCAGTGTGCGGCGTATAGTCTGAGCACTGACGAACTGACCCCCACCACTTTACTCATACGGCTGGCAGCACTGATACCTTTACTTTCCAAAGACAACCTCTGGATATGATGCGGAGCACTCAACTTTTTTGGTCGATCATGGTGAGGCCTGTTCTGAATAGGACCTGTCCTGTGAAAGTAAGAAATTATTTAAAGAGTTATTTTGCAACTATGAAGCTGCATTCTTGCAAAACTGCTTACACATTATCATTATTATTATTATTATTATTATTATTATTATTATTACTAATATTATCCTATCATTATTCTAATGGTTGCAATAACATAATTTTAGCATGCTCAGGATTCCCCCATCAATGTGAAGAGTTCATATCAAAAAGCATCTCTCGCTTTGGCAGACTCCATGCACTTATGTTTACATTCATTTTATGGCTTCCATGTAAGGAATGGAAGCAGAGAATCAATGGGTTAGTTTCACTTCAAGATTAAAGTGAGACGATTCATGTATGTGGTTGTGAAATGTCTTTTTGAAGGCAGAAAATAGCACCTTCCTCATGCTCCAGCACAATGGGGGAAATTTATTAAAACCTGTGCAGAGGAAAAGTTGACCAGTTGCCCATAGCAACCAATCAGATCGCTTCTTTCAGTTTTCAGAGGCCTTTTCAAAAATAAAAGGAGCGATCTGATTGGTTGCTATGGGCAACTTTCCCTTTGTTTTTGTTTTTTTTAATCTCCCCCAATGTTTTCTGTGTGTCTATGAGACCGATTGGTGTGAGAGAGGAAGAGGAGCAAAAGTGAGGGAGCACATTCCTAGCATCATGTGAACACGAGGAAGATATACCAGGAAGACATAAGGTTATGTTCACACACTTTATTCTAAGGCTAAAATGGCTTATTTTACAAGCAAAATGAGTCTTGTTTTTTTTTCTGGAATGTTCTTGAGCCATTTTCTGTTAATAGGGCTAGAGTAAATGCTAATACGTAATTTGCAGATCTGCTAAGGTTTTTTTTTTTTTTTTGCTCAAAATAGATGAACGAAAATGTTCTAAAAAAGACATTTTTTTCTTTTTTTTTTAAAGAACCTGACTAAAATCCCTTTGCATTTCATTTTATGGCTGTTATAAGTACACCTATAAAATAAAACTGCATGTAAACTGATAAATATTTTCCGATGGAATTCAATGCAATTCAGTGGGGGGGAAAAACTGACTTTTTTTGGAATATTTTTAGATGCCTCAAAATGAGGTTCAAAATGCTGAGTGGAAACATAACCTCAACATTCTCAATAGACTTCCAGAAGGATTAAATGCACCTGTTAAACACACAATTTCTGGTTACACTACTAATATATGTCACCACCTGCCTGAGACACATTGGTACCGAAAAAGAATGACCAGCTTTTTATGCAAGCTATTGCATTATAAGGAAAATTACCTGTATTATTTTACTCCATACAATGCATCTCAATGGGGGACATGTATCAATAATGGTGTAGCAATGTGTGATTTTATGTATGTTTTTTTGCATCAAATGGAGCACATTTGCGTCAAAATTATCAATTGTCGTACGCAAGTTTGTAATTTTGGCACAAATGTAGCCATACAAAAGGCGCAGACCCCAGAATTCCAGGCAGTAAATTTGACTTTGGGACATTCTATTGTTGTAGCTATTTTCTCTGCCATTTAATTCATGGTGTAGATTTGCGCCTAAATGAAGGTATTTGCGCCTAAACTTGCGCCAAATCAAAAATTCGCAATTAATGAATTCCAGACCAAAGAATGATTGTAACTGAAATCACGACTAACAAAGTGAAATCAGTGATTTTGTTCTAAACCATTTGGCGCAATTGTTTGTCGCAAAAAGTGACACAAAAGGAAATTTGAGACAAATCACAGTAAAAAAAAACAGGGTAAAATCCTTCATACATACCCCCCTTTGTCTCTATTTTTTAGACCCCAGTCTGTTATTTCTGTGCATGTTGGTGCAATAGTTTCTAAGCATACAGTTCAGAGAGGAGGGTCTTATGCCAAACTAACAGTTCACTCTCTGGCTACAATATATTTAGTCTGTCTCCGAATCTTCCCCACTAAAGCTGTTGTTTATGAAAAAGACAATTGGAACTTATGTGAAGCACAGAAATTAGCCATTGCAACTTGTTTGATTTTGGAGTTCATGGGCAGATCTCTCTTTGGGGGTCTGTGCTCCTCTATCCTCCTACTTCTCAGCTTCTGTGCCGTCCTCCATCCTCAGCCTCCATGCCCCATTCATTCCTCAGTTCCCTCCTCCATGCCCTATTCATTCCTCAGTTCCCTCCTCCATGCCCTATTCATTCCTCAGTTCCCTCCTCCATGCCCTATTCATTCCTCAGTTCCCTCCTCCATCCTCATCCATCCCCCATCGTCTCAGTGGCATCCCCCTTCGTACCTCCCTCCATCCTCCTCCTCAGCGTCCAAGCACTTCTCCTTCCTTCGTTTCCTCCTACTCCCCAACCTTTTCTGTAGCATGAGTTACTGAAGACAGACTCCTACTTGCAGACAGATAAAAAATGAAGGGAAGGCTTTGGTCTATGTCTGACTTCGACTTGCTAAATCCAGCTCTCCTGCTGCAGCCAACCATCAATAAAAGGATTAACTACCTAATGGGGGGACCTGTGGGGAAAACTACCCACCTACTGGATTAACCTATCTACAGACTGAATGGAGAAGCCATGGTGCGGTATACTACTGGGGTGATGCACAGTTTGTGACACCAGGGTAGAGTTAACCACCATGCTCCAAGGTTTTCTCCTGGGCCTAGCGCTGTGGGCAATAATGACCACAGATACAAGGTTATGGAAAACTATCTTTTACTGAGGCCAGAATGATGGTAATATCCTTTACAGTACAGACCAGAGCAGGGGAAGTGCAGAGTAACCCGTGTGGAGCCTGTTGCCTTGCTGAGACTTGTAGTAGCTTTCATTTGACTGAATGATGGCTGGTATGGACTTTATACTTGCAGTCTTTAGATTTGTGACTGATATTATCCCATACTGATTTTAGACCAACTACTCTATATTTCCCCGGAGATTCTAGCGTATCACCAGGCTTGGAACTGTACCTGTGCGATGGGGTGCTTGTAAATGGCGTGGCTGAAGACTTTTTAGTTCTTTCAGGGCCTCCTTCACATCACCACAGACTTCTCCTTACTCCTCTCCACACTGTACCTCAGCTCATCTCCAACTACTAAGACACACTCAGCTTCTTCTCAACACTATCCCAACTCCTTCTCAACTGAACTACTCCTTTCTCCATGCACTACATAAGGATTAGGCTAAGAGGCATCCCATTGGGGCATCAGGATCACATTGTTTACTCTACATGACTTTCCTTAAATATACAGTAACAGTGATGAACCTTTACATAAACCTGAATCACAAAATAACATAACACAATATACCCTGGAGTAGTGGGCCCAATATAGTGACACTGGAAGTGTCTGAGGCAACGTTTACCTGACAGGACAACATCCAGTACTGGGACACCACACTGAGAAAGTGAACTGCAATCAGAAAAGATGCCATCTGTGAGTCACTAAATGTAACTGAGCTGTAATCATTTATATGGTCTATAGAGTTTGTAGTGGTAAAGATAACAGTCATGTTGTTATGTAGGTGTACTGTTGCTAAAACCTTTCTCTGTAAGGGGGGTTTGCTGGTAGCAGTGTGGAGATAATATTTAATCAATGTAAGGTGGGGGTGGTGATATTTGGTCCTGGTACATAACAAATAACTAGATATTTATATATATATATTTTTTTTTGGGTGGGGGTTTGTGCTTTTGATCTTTTAGGACACTAGTAAAACTCATGATGTAAATAGTATAGCTCAAAAAGCATAGTTAGCTCTTCTAGTGTATTCACTGCCTCCCAACTCTTCCCATATAGATGAAGGTGGAGGAGAGAAGGGACGGGCATGTTGGATTACCACTTCTTGATCCTATTGATAACATAAAGATCACTGTCACTGTCAGAGATGTCTACTAGTGGCTTACTACTCCCCTCTCCACAGAGGAAACAGGACCTTGGCTGTGCCAAACAATTATGTATAAGGGGAGATTAGGAGAGATAGCTGTTGGCTGCCTTAAAAAGAGTAGGCAGAAGGCCATAACATAGACACCCTTACTTTGGCTCTGGGCAGAAGCCACAACAATATAGGCCTATATAAATTGACAGAGCACATGAAATGATATGTGAAAGGCTGGCTGATACATCCCATGGTGTTTTAGAGAAGAAATAAAAGCTATACCAGCAATGTAATCATTGCATTGCTCACATCACTTTTCATTTCTGGGTTCACCCCTAGGGAGCAGGAACACATTGGTGAGTTCCTTCTCTTCCCTGCTGTGCTGTATTAATGCCAGACAATGATGACTATTTCCTCCCATGACTCCTGTGTGTGTTGTCACACATGTAGAAGACTTAGAGAAGGGAGTCATGCAGTTCACATATTGAAGCCAGCAACCTGCAGGAAGGTAGGCTGGGAGAGGAAGAAGACCCAGCGGCTTTCTAGCTTAGCCTCAGCAGGCTGTAAAAGAAAGGAAAGGCAGTGCTACCCATGTCCACCACCACCACATAAATGGCACTCTTGACACCCCAGAGAAGACACCTCTGCCCCACAGGTGCTACTACTAATCTGTCATATCAGAGATTGCACCCCTGCCTCACAGGTTCCATTGCCACCCCAAAGACAGCAGATCTGCTACCCACGTGCTACTGCCAGTCTACCAACCCAAAGACAGCAAACCTGCCACTCAGGACCTCCTGCTAGTCTGCCACCCCAGAGACAGTCCCCCATGAAAAATCGGTTGTTTCTGTGTATAACTGGTCTGCTCTTAATAATCCAGGACTGCACTTTAATCCATATTGCATGTGGTTTCTGTGATTTGTGAGTAAAAGTTATAACAAAAAACTAAAAAAGCTGGGGGGAGAGGGGCCCTCCAGAATTTTTACCTTGGGCCTCTACCAATATGAAAGGGAATTCCAGCCCCTAAAAATGTGACAGTACATATATGTACTTCATTGCCTATGGGAGCACTGGAGATACCTGAGTCTGTACTCTAGTATCTTGGGTGCTTCTATGGACAATGCATAAAGCATGTGCTGACCCAACGCTGCATGCAGCGAGGAGAGTTGGGGCCCTGTTCTGGGGATCACAGGTGGCCCCTGCAGCCAGACCCTCCTGTGATCAGACACTTATCATCTATCCTGAAGAAAGGGGATATGTTTTTAGGGGTGGAATACTCCTTTATCCTGGCCCTGCTATCACTTTTTTACACCTCCAACCAGAGGGGGCTTCTGGTCCTGCCACCAAACCACACCTGATATAACACAATTTTTTTGTTCTGCTCACCAATGAGGTAAAATTTCAGCGTATATACCACTTATTGTTTTATACCCACTTATTGTCTTTGGTGGAATAGTAACACCACTTTTTACCTATGTATTTCTTTTTTTTCTCCTATAAATTCCCTAATCTATTAATTTATCTGTCTCTAAGATGCATGTTATTGTTCAAAATCTGCATTATTTTATAGTTTTATACTCAAAATGCATGAAAAAGGTTTTCTTTATAACCCCTGCTAGGAAGAGGAATGCAGGGGACATGAGGCAGGCAACGAATATGACCTTAATTACAGTGTCAGTAAAATCCTCTGGGGATATTTATCAAGGGATTTAGAGCTCTTGCTTACAAAAGTCACACAAAAAGTCGGATATGCGCCTAAGCAATTTTTTGTGGGACTTTTGGCTGTAAGCAAAATTCTACAAAAGAGCTTTCAGTTTTCACTTTGCAGTGGTCAGGGATTTATCAAGTGTGACAGTCAGACAAAAAGTTGCAACCGCCTCCAAAGCAGCGTCAATGTAAGCCAGCCAGAACCTGGCTTACAAAACTTGCCCACGGCTCCTGCGTGAAATATGAAATCACGTCCCCCGCTCTCCTTCTGTGTGTCACGTCCACGCCACCGCCGCCCATCTTTGCCTTGTTGCCGCTAGCAGCAGCCCCCGCTCCACATCTCCCACCCTCCTAACGGTGAGGACATTCTGGGAGTTGTAGTTGCGGGGGGGGGGTGACCGTGGGAGCAGAACCCCCACTCCCCCTGCTTATTGCCAACCCCCCCCCACCCCTGCCAATTGCCAACACCTTCCCTCCCCCTGCCAATTGCCAACACCCCCACCCGGCTGCTCTCCTCCCGTGTGTGTAAAGTCCCCCTCACCGTCGCCTATCTTGGCCTCGCCGCCGCTCACAGCAGCCCTCGCTCCATATCTCCCACCCGCCGGCTAGGCATTACAGGAGTACAACTCCCAGCATGCTTTCAGTGAGGACATGCTGGAAGTTGTAGTTGCAACAGCTGGTAGTTGGGGGCGGGTGGCCCGGGGAGTGGAGCTGGCCGGCTGCAAGAAATATGAAACTATACTGTAACTTCATATTTCCTGGCCTGACCTGTAATTGGCTGTTCGGTCTTGGCCAATTACAGCTCAGGCCAGGAAATATGAAGTTACAGTGTAGTTTCACATTCCTTGCAGCTGGCCAGCTCCGCTCCCCGGCCACCCACCCGCAACTACCAGCTGTTGCAACTACAACTCCCAGCATGTCCTCACTGACAGAGCATGCTTGGAGTTGTAGTCCTGTAACGGCTAGCCGGCGGGTGGGAGAGCTGGAGCGGGAGCTGCCGCCAGTGGTGGTGGCGAGGCAAAGATAGGCAGCGGTGAGGGGGACGTTACACACATGGGAGGAGAGCGGACGAGATGGGGGTGTTGGCAATTGATGGGCGGTTTTTAGCAATTGGCAGGGGGGTGTTGGCAATTGGAAGGGGGGGAGGGTTGGAAATAGCCAGGGGGGTCCACTCCCCGGCCACCCGCCTGCAACTACTAGTCGTTGTAGCTCCAACTCCCAGCATGTGCTCACTGTTAGGGCATGCTGGGAGTTGTAGTCTTGCAACAGCTAGCGAGCGGTTGGCCGGGGAGCGGCTGGTGCCTCCAGCTTTTGCTAAACTACAACTTCCATGATGGGAGTTGTAGTCTAGAAATGGGGTTCCTCCAGCTGCTGCACTACAACTTCCATGATGGGAGTTGTAATTTAGGGATGAGGTGCCTACAGCTGTTGCTAAACTACAACTTCCATGGTGGGAGTTGTAGTTTAGGGATGAGGTTCCTACAGCTGTTGCTAAACTACAACTTCCATGGTGGGAGTTGCAGTTTAGGAACGAGGTGCCCCTAGCTGTTGCTAAACTACAACTCCCATGATGGCAGTTGTAGTTTAGAAACAGTGAGACTGCTGGAGGCTCCCTGTTGGGAAACGTTGGTTTATGGGCATTTTCTGAAAGGGAGGGCACTATAAATGTACTAACTTATTTTCATTTCAGATTTGGTGGACCGAGTCATTGACCAGCGTTTTTTTTATTTAATATAAATAAAATGGCTAACTAGCGCTTGTGGGGGAGTGTTTTTTGGAATAAAAGTTTTTAAAAAGTGTTGTGGTTTTTTTTTTTTGTTTAAATTTACTTTACAGACTTAGTAGTGGAAGCTGTCTTATAAACGGAATCCATAACTAAGCCAGGGCTTAGCACTAGCCACAAAAACAGCTAGCACTAACCCCCAATTATTACCCCCGGTACCCACCACCACAGGGGTGCCAGGAAGAGCCAGTACCAACAGGCCCGGAGCATCAAAAATTGCGCTCCTGGGCCTAGGCAGCAACAGGCTGGCGTTATTTAGGCTAGGGAGGGCCAGTAACAATGGTCCTTGCCCACGCTAACATCAGATACCAACTAAACAGGCTGTTGCTGTTTAGTAGGTATCTGATTGAGAAAACACTGGGCATCGACGTAGTCCACTGAATCCAAAGAAGTCCTCTGCATAAATGGATCTGAAATAATGAGAAAAAAACACAGAAAATTGGTTTGTACATTTGTAGTGCCCTCCCTTAGGGAAAAAGCCCATAAACCAGCTTTTCCTAACAGCAAGCCTCCAGCTGTTGCTAAGCTACAACCCCATCATTTCCAGACAGCCTTTGTAATTTAGCAACAGCTGGAGTCTCGCTGTTTCTAAACTACAACTCCCGTGATGAAAAAATGAGCCCTCACACATCCCGGTATACGGAAAAATTGAAAAGTTAGAGGGGGTCAGTAGAAGACAATTTTAAACATGCACATTTTTATATAAATAGTTATAATTTAGCAAAACAAAATCAAACCTATATAAGGGCCCTTTTACACTGCCACAAATGTCCGTCAGGCCCTTTTTTTTTGTGCCTTAACGGACATTATTTTTCACCGGGCTCAACAGGAAATAATGGGTCCCGACAGATGCCATTCACTATTATTAATTAATGTTGTTTTTTGACAGGAGTAGCGGAAGGAAAAAATGTTGCATGATGTACTTTTCCTCCCGCTATTCTCCCAGGGTTCCCTGATGGATGTCACACTGCCGTGTCACAAAGGCAATGTAAAAGAAGCCTAGTTGGATATCATTTCAATTGTATGTACTTACAGAATACATAAAATGTGCAATTTTTACAGAAAAGTGCACTGGGTAGAAACGGAAGATCCTAAAAGTTACAAAAGGGCATTTTTTTTCTCAATTTTGTCCCACAAAGTATTTTTTTTCCGCCATAGATCTTGTGGTGAAATTATTAATGTCATTACAAAGTAAAATTGGTGGTGCAAAAATCAAGGCTTTAAATGTAAGGTGGAAAATTTAAAGTGTTATGATTTTTAGAAGGTAAGGAGAAAAAAATGAAAGTGCAAAAATAAAAAATAAACTAAAGAGGTTAAAATTTTTTTATATTTTGCTAATTTTTTTAACAACTACGATTTTAGAGCAGAAAAGTCACAGAGGAGAGGAGGTGGTGTTACAAAGTTCTGTTCTGAAGTCATTTATTGGTTTTTGCTTATCTGTGCTAAATAAATGGTATTCAAAAGTGATTTATTGTTTTTTGCTTATGTAAGCCAAATTTATCAACCCCCTGTGATAGTATGATAAATATGTCACACATAAACAAAACCAAAAGCAAGAAAAAAGATGACTACAGAACTCGCTTAGCAAAGCAACAATGATAAATGTCCCCGCTTGTTATTTTTGTTTATTCCTTTGGTGACAGATACGCTTTAAAGGGGTTATCCCTCCATAAGGTGATTTTAGTACGTACCTGGCAGGCAGTAATGGACATGCTTGTCTTGGGGCTAAATGGCTATGTCATGAGATTACCATAACATTGTGACTAGCTTTTTGTGAACTTGTATTTCCTGTTTGACTTTTCTTTTTTTGACTACAAATCCCACAATTCCATTTTCCTCCCTCCCACACATCAGACACCCCACCCATTGAAACAAAAGCCCTGTGGTTTTCAATCAGGGTGCCTACAGCTGTTGTATTAGTTGCAGATTGCTCTCTCCACCCACTGAAGCAGACAGGCTCCCTGTCATCAGCTGACTAGTGAGTCAGGTCTCGGCCACTTTGCAAGCTGGGAAAAATCTGAGACAACAGTCATTTTGTATGCTGTTAAAAATAAATAGTGGGGTAAAAATCACAGAAGAATTGTGAGAAAACCATCACACACTGGTACAGACACTATATTATGAACTACACTAACTTTACAGCCCCTGTAGCATAGTCAAATAAAAAAAAATCCTGGAATACCCCTTTAAGGTTCTCTTTATTATGTGGTATTCTGGTACTTTGTACTCTTCTCAATCCAGTGAATTTACTTTTACATATATAAACTTGCCACTAGATGACAGCAATGACATGGTGAAGGCTTTGCTGCAGAAAACCAAATGTCTTAAGGTTATATTTTTTTTCCAGCTGTAATTGAGGAAAACAAAATGCTTCATGGCAATATTCCCGTACACACTGCTGAAACGTACACAGGGATCAAAAAATGGGCTCGCACCTACCTGGTTGAATGAGTAGACATTTTCTGATTGGGTTATAGGACACATCAGCTTCCCTGACATATTTGTAAATACTTATAACAATTTAGGTGTTAATTTAGCCATATACTTCTAGGAGGAAAAACTCAATGCACAATGCTCAGTCTCCTGCAAAAAAAACGGTGAAAGCTCTGTAGGCAATGTCTATGGTATCTTTACTTTGACTCTAACTATACAATAAAATAAAATACAAATCACAATACTCATTATTTAAATTAGTTAAATTGCAGTTTTGGAGCAGTCACTTTGGTTTCCAGCCAACATTGGTTTGAAAATATGCATTTAAATTTGATCTACCTATTGGATCCATGGCCGGCACTGCAACGCTTAGGCCCTGGGTTTGAATACAGCCAGGTCAATATATAGGTTTTTCATTATGAGTGTGTGGTTTCCCCAGCATGACCTGAGGAGAGGAGATATGCTCATCGAAATGCGTCATCATTATTTTAATGTCTGTAATGGCTGTTTAACACCTAAAGGACGCAGCCCATTTGGGCCTTAAGGACGCAGACAATTTTATTTTTACGATTTCGTTTTTTCCTCCTCGCCACCAAAAAATCATAACTCTTTTATATTTCATCCACAGACTAGTATGAGGGCTTGTTTTTTTGCGCGACCAGTTGTCCGTTGTAATGCGATCACTCACTTTACCATAAAATGTATAGCGTAACCAAAAAAAATACTATTTGTGTGGGGAAATTAAAAAGAAAACCGCAATTTTGCTAATTTTGGAAGGTTTCGTTTTCACGCCGTACAATTTACAGTAAAAATGACATGTGTTCTTTATTCTTTGGGTCAATACGATTAAAATTATACCCGTGATAACATACTTTTCTATTACTGTTGTGCTTAAAATAAATCGCAAACTTTTTAACAAAATTAGTACGTTTAAAATCCCCCTATTTTGAAGACCTATAACTTTTTCATTTTTCCGTATAAGCGGCGGTATGAGGGCTCATTTTTTTGCGCCGTGATCTGTACTTTTTATTGATACCATATTTGCTTATATAGAACTTTTAATCAATTTTTTATGAAAATTTTTTTGAATAAATAAAATGTTATAAAAAAGCATCTATTTTGGACTTTTTTTTTTACTTTTACGTTCATGCCTTTCACCATACGGTATCATTAACATTTTATTTTAATAGTTCAGATATTTATGCACGTGGCGAAACCAAATATGTATCTAAAATAATTTTTTAACACTTTTTGGGGGTGAAATAGGGAAAATGGGACAATTTACGCTTTTATTGGGGGAGGGGGTTTTTAGCATTTTTTTACTTAATTTTTTTTTACTTTTTTTTACTTTTATTTTTACACTTTAATAGTCCCCATAGGGGACAATATTCCCCATAGGGGACTATTTATAGCAATCATTCGATCCGATCATCCATTTTAGTGACCGCGATGCTGCAGATGTTTTGATCACGGCATCTGAGGGGTTAATGAAGGACATCCGCGGGATCACGGACGTCCGCCATTACAGGTGGGTCCCTGGCTGCGAGCAGCAGCCGGGACCTGCCGCGCATGATCCGGCCTCGCGGTTAGGCTCATGATCCAGGCTCGCGGGCTCCGATGCTCGCGGTTATGCTTAGGACGTAAATGTACGTCCTGGTGCGTTAAGTACCTCCTCACCAGGACGTACATTTACGTCCTGCGTCGTTAACGGGTTAAAGGGGTACTCGCATGGAAAACTTTTTTTTTTTTTAAATCAACTGGTGCCAGAAAGTTAAACAGATTTGTAAATTACTGAGCACAGTGCTCTCTGTTGACATCTCTGTCCATTTTAGGATCTGTCCAGAGCAGCATATGTTTGCTATGGGGATTTTCTTCTGCTCTGGACAGTTCTTAAAATGGACAGAGATGTCAGCAGAGAGCACTGTGCTCATGATTCAGCAGAGAGCTCTGTGTTCCAAAAAGAAAATAATTTCCTCTGTAGTATTCAGCAGCTAATAAGTACTTGAAGGATTAAGATTTTTAATAGAAGTCATTTACAAATCTGTTTAACTTTCTGGCTCCAGTTGATTTAAATGAAAAAAAGTTTTCCATCGGAGTACCCCTTTAAATACTGAGCTCTTGTCCCACTGCTTCCTGCAGGTGGCTTCTAGATACTTTGTGGTTCCCTCAGAATGCTTTCTTTGAAACAGCATGGTGGTTTAGTAATTAGCACAGTTGCCTTGCAGTGCTGGGGTCCTAGGTTCAAATCCTACCAAGGGTAACAACTGCAATGAGTTTGTATATTCTCCGAGTGTCTGTGTGGGTTTCTGCCCACATTCCAAAACATACTGAAAGGCTAATTTAGATTGTAAGCCCTAATGAGGGCCAATTTGAGTCTACAGTGCTGTGGAATTTGTGTGCTCTATATAAATAAGGATTTATTATTATTACCGTATAAGCCGAGTTTTTCAGCACGATTTTTCGTGCTGAAAACACCCCCCTCGGCTTATACTCGAGTGAACTCTCCGCCCTCAGTGGTCTTCAACCTGCGGACCTCCAGATGTTTCAAAACTACAACTCCCAGCAAGCCCGGACAGCCGATGGCCTCTGGAGGTCCGCAGGTTGAAGACCACTGCAGCCTTCGACATCATCCAGACTCCCCTCCCTCATCCCCTTTAGTTTTGTAATCGCCTCCGCTCGGCGGGACGTTCGGGTGAGCTGGTCCGGGCCATCTGTGCTGCAGGTACCGTCCGGTGGGGAGGGATAGTCGTTCCGGGCTGTCCATCTTCACCGGGGGGGGGCCTCTGCTCGGCGCTTCCAGCCCGACCCTGGAATAGTTAAGTTGCCTTGACGACGACGCACAGGGACGTTCATGAGCAACGTCTCTGTGCGTCGTCGTCAAGGCATCGTCTCTATTCCAGGCCCGAAGCGAGTGAAGGGGGGGGATGATGACAGGCGGTGACAGGTAATGATGATGAGGGTGTTAATGATGACGGGGGTCTGGATGATTACATGGGGGAATGATGCATTTCCCACACTAGGCTTATAGTCGAGTCAATAACTTTTCCTGGGTTTTGGGGGTAAAATTAGGGGCCTCGGCTTATACTCGGGTTGGCTTATACTCGAGTATATACGGTAAATAAAGAATTGTAATAAATCCAAGAAACATAGTGATAGTTAACCAGTCCAGGTTCAAGTTATATGTTTTAATAAACATTAGGGCTGTAATTGAAGCCTGTACTGCCCTAGGCTATCTGATTACACCTGTGACACTAGGGTGAATCCACAGGATTCTGACAGGATATCAGAATACTTTCATGCAAATCTGTCTCCACTATGCAGCAAAAACCATACATTTTACCTTCAGACTTTGTTGCAGATTCCCTATGGATCTCTCCCCTATACGCAGGGATAAAGAGGTATAAAATTTGTCTCTGCACAGATACACACATGCAATTGCTGCAGGGACAAGACAGCCTTTTTTCACCCAAACATATACACATTTTTTTACCAATGTATATTACAAATATAGATATAATACTATTATCTACATTATATAAAAAGTTTTTGTAAATGACAGGTACACTTTAAATAGAAGTGATTTATAATTCCCCTTTACAAGAGACAAACAAGAAAACTCAAGATATGAAAATTACGTTAATATTGTCATAACACAATAGATATTTAAGTCTCTTGATAAGATTAGAAGAGCACAAACAGATAAGGCTCACTCCACTCTCCTTGCCTATAATATGAGCTCACAAATAACCCACCCATACCCTAGGTGAAAAAAGGATAAATAGAAAAAACACTATTGTGGCTTAAGGATTAAATGGACAAAAATGTATTAAAATACCAGTTAATACAGTGGGGAGAACAAATATTTGATACACTGCTGATTTTGCAGGTTTTCCTACTTTCAAAGCATGTAGAGGTCTGTAATTTTTATAATAGGTACTCTTCAACTGTGAGAGACAGAATCTAAAACAAAAATCCAGAAAATCACATGTATGATTTAAAAAAAATGTATTTGCATTTTTTTTGTATGACATAAGTATTTGATCATCTATCAACCAGTAAGAATTCCAGCTCTCACAGATCTGTTATTTTTTCCTTAAATGGGTACTCTGCCCCTAGACATCTTATCCCCTATCCAAAGGATAGGGGATGAGATGTATGATCGCTGGGGTCCCGCCGCTGGGAACCCCCACAATCTCTCCTGCAAAGCTCTGTGCCTGATGACTGGCGATGCAGGGGCTGGAGGATTGTGGCGATGCAGGGGCTGGAGGCATGACTGGCCCCTACATCACCCGTCATCAGGCACTGAGCGAAGCTCATTCTGTGCACCAGATGATGGGGTGCTGCAGGAGAGATCGTGGGGGTTCCCAGCGGCGGGACCCCCGTGATCAGACATCTTATCCCCTATCCTTAGGCGAGAGGATAAGATGTCTAGGGGAGGAATAACCCTTTAAGAGGCCCTCCTGTTCTCCACTCATTACCTGTATTAACTGCACCTATTTGAACATGTTACCTGTATAAAAGACACCTGTCGACACACTAAATCAAACAGACTCCAGCCTCTCCACAATGGCCAAGACCAGAGAGCTGTGTGAAGACATCAGGGATAAAATTGTAGACCTGCACAATGTAAGGATGGCTGCAAGACAATAGGCAAGCAGCTTGGTGAAAAGGCAACAACTGTTGGTGCAATTATTAGAAAATGGAAGAAGTTCAAGATGACAATCAATCTCCCTCGGTCTGGGGCTCAATGCAAGATCTCGCCTTGTGGGGCATCAGTGATCATGAGGAAGGTAGGGATCAGCCCAAAACTACAAGGCAGGGCCTGGTCAATGAGCTGAAAAGAGCTGGGACCACGGTCTCTAAGAAAACCATTAGTAACACACTACACAGTCATGGATTAAAATCCTGCACTGCACACAAGGTCCTCCTGCTCAAGCCAGCGCATGTCCAGGCCAGTCTGAAGTTTCCCAATGACCATCTGGATGATCTAGAGGAGGAATCAGAGAAGGTCATGTGGTCTGATGAGACAAAAATAGAGCTTTCTGGTCTAAACTCCCCTCGCCTTGTTTGGAGGAAGAAGGATGAGTACAACCCCAAGAACACCATCCCAACCATGAAGAATGGAGGTGGAAACATCATTCTTTGGGGCTGCTTTTATGCAAAGGGGACCGGATGACAGCACCATATTGAGGGGAGGATGTATGGGGCCATGTATCGCGAGATCTTGGCCAACAACCTCTTTCCTTCAGTAAGAACATTGAAGATGGGTCATGGCTGGGTCTTCCAGCATGACAAAAACCAAAAACACACAGCCAGGGCAGCTACGGAGTGGCGCCATAAAAGCATCTCAAGGTCCTGGAGTGGCCTAGCCAGTCTCCAGACCTGAACTCATTAGAAAAACTTTAGAGGGAGCTTAAAGTCCGTATTGCCCAGCAACAGCCCCGTAACCTGAAGGATCTGGAGAAGGTCTTTATGGAGGAGTGGGCCAAAATCCCTGCTGCAGTGTGTGTAAACCTGGTCAAGAACTACAGGAAACGTTCGATCTCTGTAATTACAAACAAAGGTTTCTGTACCAAATAAGCACTAATTAATATAAAAAAAATGATAAGGGGAGGTGCCTAAAACATAACTTTTATTTCCATCGGATAAAAATACACCACAAAATAATCCAGTGCTCAAATGACCACAACCAAATAATAATAAATAATAAATTGAGCTACCACAACTGTCTAGATCAACGGATAGAGGACCATGAACTGTAATTGTATGCAAGATTAATATTGGAGTATAATCCATATATCTACTCCACTAGATTTAATTCCCAACGCGTAGTACTACCTCAGCTGTCATGTACATGGCTGTTTGTTCCTGTCAGTTGAGGTATATAGGAAAGACTCTTAGGGTAATTAAAAAACGCATATTAGAAAACCTGGGTCACATCCCACACAAACGCGATACCTCATTAGTCAGACACATTAATGAGAGACATGCTGGGAACATGAGAGAGATTACATTTATTGGCATAGAAAAACTATATCCTCCAGCATGAGGAGGAGACTTTGATCGGCTATTGTTACAGAGAGAATGCAGCTGGATACATGAGCTGGGAACTATGTTCCACAAAGGGCTGAACGATCAACTACATTTTTCATGCTTCCTATGAGTTTGGTCTTTCTTCTCCTTCCCACTATCTACACATTTAGATGATACTGATTATGTGACTCCCAATCTCGTTGGCTTGGAGGCAGTGAGTGGAGACCTTAGTAGGTCTACAGTTAGATCCACTGCATAGTGTAGTTTATAACAGGCCTATTAGGAGGTTGGCGTGTGGGACCGTCCTTTTTACGACGGGTACCCCCGCCTAGGATTATGGCCCAAAGTTAGTGTAGGGTTAAGATTAGGACTCCTAGGCCCACGCCTTATTCATTCCCCCTTGGGAGTCACATGCATATAGTTTTTTCTATAGCTTGCTTGTGTGGCTGACATACTGCAGCTCCTAGTCTCGCTTAGCCATGAAATATCTATACGACTCATGATCCCCTGCATTATGTTTGTAATCAGCTCTTAAGAACCTTTTTGGAGGGCTAGAGCATTTGGCACACTTTGTGGTTGCTCAGCGAATGGGAAATCTAACATAGATAAAAATTCTAGTATCCCTCTGACTGAAATTAGGTGGCCTATCTGTCAGAACCACTATGTGCCTGCAAGAACGTACGTAAAGGTTTATGTAAATTTATCCTTTCAGTTTACACATTCTTCTCTGAAAAAACTACAAGAAGTTTAACCTAACTAGTATCCCTGATATCACCCATTATAATACACTGGTGTGGGTTTTATAAAATCAGTAATAACCTACTCTTTCATAATATACTTACCGTTCAGCAAGACCATTTATAAGATTAATAATCTACAGCCTAAATTACTCTATAATGTATTGATTCTCCGGCCAGGACTTCAGTACCATGTTCAGTGAACAGCATCCCGCACCGCTGCAATGTCACAGCGTGGGTGCGGCTAGCTGACGTGGCACTCCGGCAACAGGATATGACGCTGAACACCGGTACCATGAGTTCGAGCGTGCAGTTGCTGTTTGTATCACACAGCTCCCCACCACCGCGGGTAACGCTCCAACCATGGAGGCATAAGGACCTGCAGCTAAACCGTGAGTAGCCGCTGAGCGCCATTGTGTGGAGTGGCTCTCTTTTACAGGTACCTTGGAACATGTTCAGTGATAGGGCTTTTCTCTTCTAGGTACCAATAGGATCTTCTATGGCCATGAGTTATATTTGTACATGTCCTGCACCATATGGAGACCTTGAGACCGCAATGTTTACAGCCCCATGTGTATATTTTTTTGCAGGTACCGGAGATCACTGCTGCTGTCTTGTTAGGGTGACTAACATAGGTTTCCATACCCCAGGAGCATAACATATAATAGTACTCATGAGCATATATGTGTAGCATGTGACTTGTCTGTTGTATAGCATTTTAAGTCATTTTCTATTTCCCCTGAAGATGCCAGTCAATATTGGCAGAAACGCATTGGGAATTTAATCTTGTGGAGTAGATAAATGGATTATACTCCAATATTAACCATGCATACAGTTACATGGTCCTCTCTCCGTTCATCTAGACGGTTGTGGTAGCTCAATTTATTATTATTTGGTTGTGGTCATTTGAGCACTGGATTATTCTGTGGTTTATTTTTATCCGGTAGAAATAAAAGTTATGTTTTAGGCACCTCCCCTTATCATTTTTTAATATTAATTTGTGCTTCTGTAACAAATATTAAGTTATGCTTTTCAGATGTATCAAATACTTATGTCAGGCAATAAAATGCAAATTCATAAAAAAAAAAAATCATACATACTGTTGAAGAGTGCCTATGATAAAAAATGACAGACCTTTACATGCTTGAGTCTATGTAAATCTGGGAAGTTACATCCCCTTGTATCTATGACTAAGGCAAGTAGGGCAGAAACACGTCAGAGACGGAAGATGTCACCTGTGTTATGTCCGTCTTGCACCACACTTTTGTACATGGATTTTAACCCCTTAAGGACCCAGCCAATTTTCACTGTAGGACCTGGCCATTTTTTGCACATCTGACCACTGTCACTTTAAGCATTAATAACTCTGGGATGCTTTTACCTTTCATTCTGATTCCGAGAATGTTTTTTCATGACATATTCTACTTTATGTTAGTGGTAAAATTTTGTCGATACTTGTATCATTTCTTGGTAAAAATTTTTAAATTTGATAAAAAAATTTTACATTTAGCATTTTTCTTTAATTTGAAGCTCTCTGCTTATAAGGAAAATTAATATTCCAAATAAATTATACATTGATTCACATATATAATATGTCTATTTCATGTTTGCATCATAAAGTTGAGATGTTTTTACTTTTGGAAGACATCAGAGGGCTTAGCAGCAATTTTCCAATTTTTCACAAAATTTTCAAAATTGAAAATTTGCAGGGACTAGTTTAGTTTTGAAGTGGATTTGAAGGGCCTTCATATTAGAAATACCCCATAAATGACTCTATTAGTAAAACTGCATCCCTCAAGGTATACAAAATGACATTCAAGAGGTTTGTTATCGCTTTAGGTGTTTCACAGGAATAGCAGCAAATTGAAAGAGAAAATTCAAAATCTTCATCTTTTACACTGGCATGTTCTTGTAGACATAGTTTTTGAATTTTTACAAGGGGTAAAAGGAGAGAAATCTTCCTAAAATGTGTAACCCAATTTCTCTCGAGTAAGGAAATACCTCATATGTGTATGTCAAGTGCTCTGTGGGTGCACTAGAGGGCTCAGAAGAGAAGGAGCGACAGTGGGATTTTGGAGAGTGAGTTTTTCTGAAATGGTTTTTGGGGGGCATGTCCCGTTTAAGAAGCCCCTATGGTGCCAGAACAGCAAAAAAAAACACATGGCATACTATTTTGGAAACTACACCCCTCAAGGAACGTAACAAGGGGCCCAGTGAGTATTAACACCCCACAGGTGTTTGACGACTTTTCGTTAAAGTTGGATGTGTAAATGATTTATTTTTTTCACTAAAATGCTGGTTTTCCCTATATTTTACATTTTTACAAGGGGTAATAGACGAAAATACCCCCAAAAATTTGTAACCCTAATTTCTTCTGAGTATGGAAATACCCCATGTGTGGACATCAAGTGCACTGCGGACACACTACAATATTCAGAAGAGGAGTCACATTTGGCTTTTGGAAAGCAAATTTAGCTGAAATGGTTTTTGGGGGGCATGTCGCAGTTAGGAAGCCCCTATGGTGCCAGAACAGCAAAAAAACAAACACCTCTCAAGGAACGTAACAAAGGGTACAGTGAGCCTTAACACCCCACAGGTGTTTGACGATTTTTCGTTAAAGTTGGATGTGTAAATTAATTTTTTTTTTCACTAAAATGCTGGTTTTTCCCCCAAATGTTACATTGTTACAAGGGGTAAAAGAAAGAGAAAATGCACCCCAAAATTTGTAACCCCATCTCTTCTGAGTATGAAAATACCCCATGTGTGGATGTCAAGTGCTCTGCTGCCGCACTTACAATGCTCAGAGGAGAAGGAGTCACATTTGGCTTTTGCTGAAATGGTTTTTGGGGGACATATTGCAGTTAGGAAGCCTCTATGGTGCCAGAACAGCAAAAAAATAAAAAATAAACCACATGGCATACTATTTTGGAAACTACACCCCTCAATGAATGTAACAAGGGGTACAGTGAGCCTTAACACCCCACGGGTGTTTGATAAATGTTCATTAAGTGGGATGTGAAAAGGAAACATTTTATTTTTTTACACTAAAATGCTGGGGTTGACACAAATTTTTCATTTTCACAAGTGGTATTAGGAGAAAATGTCACCATAAATTTGTAAGTACATTTCTTTGGAGTAAGGACATACCTCATACCTGGGCGTAAACAGCTCTGCGGGTGCACACCGCTCATGGAAGAGCAGGAGCGCAGTCAGGGGCCTTGAGCTTCTACATAGCTGCCTATTGAGCCAGAACAGTGAGACCCCCCTCAAGGAGCCTTACATGGGGTACACTAAGTTACTAAAGTGGGATACAGTGGGACATAAAATCATAAAAGAGGTTATGTTCCCAGGATGACCCAGAGCATAGCCAAAACAAAAAATATGCCCACACCCAAACCTTATGCTCTGAATTATCATTCTGGGAATGTGATGTGTGTGGCCGTCCCTAACCTGTTGCCTCAAATACGCACCCCGCTCAGGTGGAGAGAGAGCGCTGTGCATTTGAGGCAACATAAAAAAGTCCCCGATGATAGTGACTCAGTGAACCATGACCCATTTTTGGAAAAAATACCCCCAGAGGTCTTATCAGTTTTTTTTTTTTTTTTTTTTTTTATAAAAGAGTTTTTTGGGCTTGAGTTTTTTTTTCTCTGGACTTGGTACATTGGGGTCAAATTATGGAAAATTTTTATGAAAAGGGAAAATGTTGTACTCCATGGAAGTGTGATACTCCCTGAAGCAGTTTTTAATGCAAGTGTCACATTGAGTGGTGGTATCCTTCCGTATCCCCCTTTTGTGACACACTCTGCATCTTTTCTTGGATCCAGTGTGGGGGCTTCACCTGGAAAGTGTTGGTCTGGGACGATCCTGGCACCTATAACTTCAGTTCCTTGGGAACTCCGGCCTGCTCTTTCCCGGTCGCCAAAGATCAGGACCTTTAGGACTTCTTCTTGGAACTGAAGGTATGTCCCTGTGTTGTCAGCGTACTGGGTCAGTACAAAAGAGTAGTACATGGCAACCTGTACCATTTAACACACCGTTATATGGAGGGCGGGGGAACGCTGCGGCCCAAATAAAATTGGAGGGCCAAATGCAGCGCCGTGAACCCATCATTCTGAAAAAACTGCGGCGGACCCTTGAGGACCTATTAGGGGGTGGGGGGGGATTTATTTATTTTTTTTACAGTTTTTTTTTTATTTTTTACAGTCCTACCTGTCCCTTTAGTGTATTCTTTCCCTACACTACACAGATGTCTTCTGCCCTGAGGGGCTCTGATCTTGGCAGAGGAGGGGTCCCAGGCTCCTTCTTGCAGCTCTGCCTGCTGACTGAACTCAGTAAGCTGGCAGAGCGGCAAGAAGAGGTCATTAACCCCTCCCCCGCCTGCTGCTATTGGTCCGGCCAATAGCAGCGATCCTGGGGGGGGGGGGTGATGAAATTGCCACCTCCCCATAGATACAGGAGGTGATTGGGGGTGTATCCTACACCCCCGATCACCATGTATCTCCGGATAAGCGGGTCACACATGACCCGCATCACCGGAATTGCCGCAAATCGCCGGTGTGAATTCACCGGTGATTTGTGGTGATCGCTGACATGGGGAGTCTGATGAACTCCCTGGGCATTTGCGCAGGGTGCCTGCTGATTGATGTCAGCAGTCACCCCGGTCCCGTCCCCGCTCGGCGCGCGGTGAGGACCGAAATTCCCACACGCGTACCGGTACGTCACGGGTCCTTAAGTACCAGGGCGTCATGGCGTGCTGGTACGGCATGGGTCCTTAAAAGGTTAAAAGAAGAAAATAAAGTGGATTTTTAAACTGCCAGTGCTGTGAATTTCTATTTGGATTCTGTTTCTGGATGGCAGGAGAGAGCAGTGTCACACAAGCACAGAAGAGGTGAGTGGTATATGAACTCATCTTTGTTATGCACTAGATCTTGTGCCCCCAGTTGTATACCTCTGAAATTGTGCAGAAACTTACATTGGTTACATCTTCTGAAACAAAAATTCCCCTGATGGAGATCTTTTTGCAGCCAGTTCACATTTTACAATTTTTCCTTAAACCGTCCTCTTACTAGTTTGTCATAGAGGTTTTTACAACTCCTAAACAATATCAATGGTTTCCTGCTGGCCACTTCCCTAAGATGATTCTCTTGTTCTATAACTAACCACTTTCTATTAATAGCTAACCACTTTCTATTAATACACAGGGAGTGCAGTAGGGGAATGGCCCGTGAGAGTGGGTCTGTTGGCATTCAGTGTCAGTTCAGGAATGGATAAGACATATTATGCCATTTTTTCAGCATTAATGAATAATTATAAAAAGCACATGTAATTTGCAGCGGGTCAAAACATAATGCCAAACCATAACACTTGTATAATACATAAAAATCTAGTCAACTGGTAACAACTGGTAAGGGGGGAGATGTAGCAAAACTTGAGCAGAGGAAAAGTTAACCAGTTACCCATAGCAACTAATCAGATTGCTTCTCTTATTTTTAGAGGCCTTTAAAAAAATAAAAGAACTGATCTAATCGGTTTATTTGGGGAAATGGCCTACTTTTCCTCTATGCAGGTTTTGATAGATTCCCTCTAATGTCTTTTAGTTGCTGCCATATGTGTTGAATTGTTAAAACATTACTAAGGCATATGTCCTGAGATTTGAGGGACCTGAATGTGTATAATACACTCACTTAATCTGTTTGCAAAAAGTCTAATTTTAAAATTTTTTGTATACATTTATTTAATTGGTTACCAGCTGCATTGGTTGCCAATAAAATTCAACTAGGAAGAGACGTTAGCTACTGTGAAATAATGTGTAAACTTATCAACTTTAATTCACAGTAAAATCTTTGCTACGTTGGAAATATCCATGATGGACAAGTAAATATTTGGCCACTTGAACCATATTAGGTTTCTGTGTGTTTGGACACTGAGAGACATGGGGAATGTTTTTCATTTATTACACAGAAAGAAATGGTGCAAAATGCAGCTCCCCAAAAATATTCAGTTAAAAGTCCAAAATTTATTCCAACATGATTAAAATGAAAAAATCCAAATGCCGTCGATGTTTCTGCTTCGGGTTTAACTCACTTCTTTAGATTTTTTTCATTTTAATCATGTTGGAATACATTTTGAACTGAATATTGGGGAGCTGGATTTTGCACCATTTTTTTCTATGTACCTATTCACACCAAGAATGTGGCTTGGTCTACTGATCCACGCTTCACAAGTCTTCCGAACTCCAATGAATGTATGGCAGTGAGTTGGTTTCTATTTTCTATTTTTACCTGTCTTTCATTTATTGACTGTCAAGAAAAACTGAGAAAGTGAACAAGGGTAAAGTGTTAAACTCTCAGAGCAGAAATGGGGTGCAATGTAAATTTATTATGCCTTTAAAAAAATGTGATGTATGTTTGGCTGTTTGTCTTTGTAGGAGAGAGTAGTGCAGAGGGGGCACCCTGTGAGCTCTGTTCACACATTATGAATGATATGATAGACTTGACAAGTTAAAAGGGTTGTCCGGGCATAAAGTTTGTGTCAGGATCCGGACTGGTATGCAGGGATGACACAGGTAGTGGATCCTCTGTGTCAGTGAGGTGATTGCGTGGGCCATACCAGGGGAACGGAATCTAAGGGGTTACTGGTTTTCACCAGAGCCCGACGCAAAGCGGGATGGACTTGCTGCAGCAGGTAACCCCCAGGTCATTCCACCCTATAGCGACTCAACCTCACTGACAGCTGAGACAGGCGCGGTACACAAGGAGTAGGCAAGGCAAGGTCAGACGTAGCAGAAGGTCAAGGCAGGTGGCAAGGTTCGTAGTCAGGGGCAACGGCAAGGGGTCTGGAAACACTGGCTTGGAAACACACAGAAACACTTTCTCAGGGCACAAGGCAACAAGATCCGGCAGGGACAGGAAGGGGAAGTGGGTTAATATAGTGTAGGGAGGTGATTGCACTGATTGGGCCAGGCACCAATTAGTGGTGAACTGGCCCTTTAAATTTCAGAGAGCTGGCACGCGCGCGCCCTATAGAGCGGGGCCGCGCGTGCTGGGACGGGACAGAAGGAGGACGGGGTGCAGTACACAAGGAGTAGGCAAGTTCAGACGTAGCAGAAGGTCATGGCAGGCGGCAAGGTTCGTAGCCAGGGGCAACGGCAAGGGGTCTGGAAACACTGGCTTGGAAACACACAGAAATACTTTCACAGGGCACAAGGCAACAAGATCCGGCAGGGACAGGAAGGGGAAGTGGGTTAATACAGTGTAGGGAGGTGATTGCATTGATTGGGCCAGTGGTGCACTGGCCCTTTAAACTTCAGAGAGCTGGCGCGCGCGCGCCCTATAGAGCGGGGCCGCGCGCGCCGGGACGGGACAGAAGGAGGACGGGGCAGATGAGTTACATGGGGCGCGATCCGAGAGCGGGCACGTCCCGTGCCTCGGATCACGTTCCCACCGGTGACACAGGAGCAGCGCTCACGGTCAGCGGTGCTGACCGGAGCAATGCACGCAGAGGCACGCCGCGAGTGCTCAGGGTCCCGCTGCCTCCATGACAGTTTGTTTTTGTTTTGTTTTTAAATCTCGTCAGAAAGGGAGTATATAAAATAAAAAGAACACTGCTTTACCTTTCTTGCTGCCCCTGGTGTAATAGAGCTCCACTCCCAGCTGTCCAGCACCTCCAGGTTCTGGGATGTGATGTCATACACCCGCTTAGCCAATCCATTTCTGAGGCGGGACACTGCCTGCTGTGGTTGCTGATTGGATGAATGGGTGTGTGACATCACATCTATGTACCTGGACACGCCAGACAGCGAGGAGAGAAAGGTAAGAGAGTGTTCCTTTTTTAACATACTTCCTCCCTGACAAGATTTAAAAACAATAAAAACAGAACAGGAGCGGCCTGACGAAGCACATGAAGGTGTGATACGATCCGTGGCCGGCGTCTTATAACTCTCCCACATGTCGCTGCTCTCCCTGGCTAGGATCCGGTCTCCGTGACCTGCGTCCATGAGGATCTAGAAGAGGCATCTGATCCGGGTGAGTGCGATCCTACCTATCTCTTTGTGTGGAACTTTAAATTTTTAAAAAATACTTTTTTAACTTTTCTTAGAATGACAGCTTAACTTTGAAACATAAAATTTTGTGTCAGCCCAAAGAGTGCACAGATTGGACAATGGAAGGAAAGCTCAAAAAATGTTAGGTGTAGTCATGTTGATCACAGTCTGTGTCTGACTGGAAACAATAGGCAGAGGGCTTCCACAGGGCTTCCTAACAATGAATAAGCTCGAATAGTGACAGTGTTTATTCTGAGAATAGAGGTATTTGTAGCTCCACCAGGGCACTCCCTATTTATGTGGCTGATGGTGTTGAAAAGCCTTTTTTTCAATAAGGAAAGTGGGTCATAGCTGTAACCTGTAATAACTCACAGTTCACTTTACTGGTGATCAGCAAAAGTGTCCAAAATAGAGGCACAGTACACCAAAGTAGACTGGCTTAGCTGTTGCTGGAGAAAGGTTGCCCAAGGTGTAGGTGTCTTTTTATTATCCCAGGAGTTGATCCTTCTTTACTGCACTCTTGTCATTGAGGGTGAGGATTCTGTAGTTTAGTGGCTTGAAAAATATGCTGGCCTAGGCCTAATTAGAAGCCCATTCTAGTCCTAGTGTTTAGCTATGGGGTCTTTGCTCAGCTTCTCCCCAAAAGCTGGAACTACAAAAATACTCAGTCACAGGTCAGGGGATTTGTCAGGAATACAGAACACACACTAACAAACCAACAGATAAATAAGAGTCAACAAGCCAAAGTCAGAACCGAATCAGAAAGCAAGGGTTTAATCCCAGAAACACAGCCAAAGTCCAATAACCCCATAGCAAAATGCAATACAGAAAGCTAGCTACAGAAAATATCTTCTTTCACAGGCAAAGGTGCACTAGGTATCTGATAGGTGGGCGAGACAGAACCACAATAGGCCAGGGTGTAACCACAGCAACCTAACACAGAAAACAAACAGGAGATTTAAAGAGACACTGCTTTTACATCCTACTCTTAGACTAGGATTCGAATAGGACAGTGTCCTGGCCAGAATTCTAAGCAGGAGCTGATTTGCCCAGACCTTTCTGTACTACTCCTCTCTGTCCTCCACACTCTACACTAAATTAGTCTTATGGCTTCCTCTAAGGGGAGGGGAGAGGTTACCAGCCATTGTCACCACCACTTCATAACACATATAAATATGTAATACTGAATTTAAAAAAAAGATAAGGAACATGATACCTTGATGCTGAAACAATTATATTAGACTTTATCAAGAGAAAATGTCTTTAATATGCTGTGATACTAAAAATGATAAAGGAAACAAAACTATATTCAATGCTGCAGGTTATACAGGTACATATATTTCACTGTGAATCACATAGCAATAATTGCTAAAGGAAACGCCTAATTGTTATGTACATGTAAAGACCTGCCTCAGATTCACATTACAACTTGAAAATTTCTAACCTAGGCAGGAATACCCAATTGACACAGCTCAATTACAAAAAGGGTAAAGTGGATCATAAGGAGCAATACAAATGACAAAGTCAACATTTTTATGGATGAGTGGACCATGCAGAGTCATCAGGAATAATTATTTTAGCCAAACCCAGTGGTGTAACTATAGGGGGGGTGAAAAGGTTGTAATCGCACCTGAGCACTAAAGCCAAAAGGGGTCAACAAGGGGCTTCAAGTTTATTCTAACTGAAGTTGATACTAACAATACTTATAGTAGGGCAATATAATGCTGCTATCTAAGCATCTATTCAAGCTGCTACCATGAACAAAAAAGTTTATACATATACCAAATGAGTTAATACCACATCCTTTTATACATTTTTAAAATACAAAACTTATTATATCACAATTAAAAATATATTAACATGGTAGACGCTATGATGCAATTCAAAAGTGAAGACTAATGCAATACATAGGAGAACTTCTAGTCTGCTAGCAAAGTAGTGCAGCTATACCATTACTCCCACAGTACATATCATTACAAAAGTGCTTCCAGTGCTAGATAAACATAATGGTAGGCTCATTCCACCCCCAATATAGTCACACAAGTATATGAATAATCATGCTAGTATTGCTGGGTGCTGCTTTAGCTGCGTATCATGTTTATCAAAGCTCACCCATCGTAACTGCAGGACCACAAGTTCTCCGATGTATTGCACTAGCTTACATTTTTGAATTGCATCATAGCGTCTACCATGCTAATACATTTTTAATTGTAATATAATACATTTTATGTTTTTAACATTTTATAAAAGGTGGTGGTATGAACTCATTTGGTATATGTATACATATTGTTATGTGAGTTTACCTATGAGATATAGGACCAACATTGACAGTTATATACAGGATGTACATGCATACTAAAAATTGGATCAGTGGTATCTGTCAATCTGGATTGTGGTATTTATTCATGAACTAAAAAGGGTTATCCCAAGAGTAAAAGTTATCTGACAGCTGGGGTTTCCAATGATCACTGCTCAGTGTTCAGAAGTCCCTTCAAGTGTGAATGGAGTGGTGGAAGAGCATGCGCGCTGCTGCCCAATTCACTTCAGAGACAAGGGGCCTCCATTTTCGTGACTGTTGGGGGGATCGAACAGTCACAATCCCACCAACCCAGCTAGTTATTCACTATTCTATGGCTTAGGAATATCTTTACATTTTGGGATAGCTCCTTTGCCCCGTATTCCCTGGCTAGTGCTGCTGTCCTGCAGCCATCAGCTCTCAGCCTCCCACTTCTTCTAGGCCGCAGGAAGTTTTAGACCTGTTGCATAGAAGAAAACAGTAGTGGCCATGGATGTCATATCCCACTGCAGGAAGCGTGGTGACATCATCATGCATTTTTTTTTCTTCTTTAATTGGCCTAAAGGGTCTATCTACTGTGTAACTTTTGAGGAGCAACTACTGTGGTGGGTCAATATTGGGGGGATTAACTGCTGTGTGGGGCACTATTGGGGGCCTGCTCCTGTATGAGGCAATAATGGGGGGTAACAACTGTGTAGGGGCACTACTGAAGGGTGAACTACTGAGTGGGGGTACTATTGGGCATTAACTACTGTGTGGAAGCACTATTGAGGGGGTAACTACAGTGTCAGAGCAGTACTAGGTTGTAACTAGTGTGAGGGGGCACTGTTGGGAAAACTACTATGTAGGGGTATATTTAGGGGTAAATAATGTGTTGGGGGAATTTTGGGCAGGTAACTACTGTATGAGGGAAGTATTAAGGGCAACCACTATGTAGGAGCACAAAAGGGGGCATTATTACCATTTGGTGCACTGTGGATGGGGAGTTTGTAAAGAAGTAGGGATGGGGTGTTGTAAAAGTGCAGAGCCTAAAATATTTGTCCCACAGATTTTGCAGAGATGAGTCATGATCAGAACAAGTCTGAGCTGTATGGGAAAGGTGACAAAAAAGGATAACTCCAATCAGAGAATCTGTCTGTTCTAGAGGTCAGATGTCAAAGAGGCTGAGCCACAGGATGCACAACTCCTTCCTCCTTTACCCCTCTCTACCTTGGTTGATTGATGTATAGAGTTCAACTTCCAGCACTGAGCTGCTCAGGGCAACAAATCAAAACAGGGAGGGGTGGGGGAGGGAGGAGCCATGCATTCTGTGGCACAGTACAGCCTCTATGACATTTTAGCTATGGGCATGATCTAGAACTAACAGATTCGCTTTAAAGGGGTTTTCCAAAAATTTCAGTATTTTACTAACAGAAAACCTATGAGGTCCTGCCAAAACACTGCCACTGAAAAAAGGGAGACTAATGGGCAGTCTATTGTGCTGTATTGAATAGAGGACATAAACATGTCTGAAATCAATTTAAAAGCATATTCCTACTTAAACTTATTATCCCCAATCCATAGAATAAGGGGATAACAAGCTGATTGGTGAATGTCCACCAGTTTTTTAAATCAACTGGTGCAAGAAAGTTAAACAGATTTTTTAATTACTTAAATCCTTCCAGTACTAATCAACTGCTGTATGCTCCAGAGAAAGTTGTGTATTTTCAAGTCTGAACACAGTGCTCTCTGCTGCTACCTCTGTCCATGTCAGGAACTGTCCAGAGCAGGAGAGGTTTGCTATGGGGATTTGTAGTTTTAGGATGGAGGGGGATCTTAAATTCTACTGCAGAGGAACCAAGATGATGCCATAGATTAATTATCATTCACTAGTACTGTGCTGTGTTTGTAAAAGTACTTGCTAGAATTATGTGCATAGTGAGATAAAAGTGGGCGGGGTATTTACATATCACTTCCATTTTTATAGATCTAGAAATTAGATGTTTCCCACTCGATATCATGTGAAGTGGGAGTTCTCTCTTCCAGAGTAATATTTATACTGAACTAACCTTGTAACTGATGTTATATTGTGGTTACTAACATCTGCGACTTGTAGTTCTACTGTATGTAGTTACTAATATAAGCTTATAATGCTTTATTAATATCTGTTTTCTTTATATATTCATTATATATATATATATATATATATATATATAACATTTTGTTTATTTACTTATTTATGTTTATTCATTATAACCAAATAATGAATCTTTATTATATTGAAAAACTACCTTGATAGCGCTACTGACATAAAAAATAATTTAATATCTCTGAGAAATAGTCAGTTCCATTTTAAATTATATTGTTTATTTTATCAATTCATGAAGTCATAATTTTTATAATTTTTGTTGACTCTAGTTCATAATTCATTTCCGCTCCATCAAAACTACCATCGGCATGCACAACCAGTACTTCATTAATTCTCTATTGCTAAACACTTTGAAATTCAGCACATGGAAATGGCCCCACAGAGAATGAATGGAGTGTTGGCTGCACACGGGCTGTGCACACCATTTATACTGGTGACTATTTTGTCCCCATTATCGAGATTGATGGGGGTCCCATTGATCTGATCCCCCCTTGCCTCCCCCCCCCACACACACACACATCATCAGCTTGTTATCCTCTATCCTATGGATAAGAGATAACAAGTTGAGATGGGAATATACCTTTAAACTCAATGGGTGTGCTGCTTTGTATATGGCAAATATTGTTTATCCACCCAAAAAACTATTTACCGTATATACTCGAGTGTTAGCCGTTCCGAATATAAGCCGAGGCCCCTAATTTCACCCCAAAAACCCAGGAAAACCAGGGTGGGAAATACATCATTCCCCCCCCCCCCCCCCCGTCATCATCCCCCCCCTCCCCTGTCATCATCCATCATCCAGACCCCCCTGTCCATATCACCCCTTGTCCAAATCCCCCCTGTCATCATTCAGACCCCGCTGTCGTCAATATCCCCCCCCCTGTCCATATGACCCCCCTTCATTGTCTTACCTCCCCATTTGTTGCTCTAGTAGCTGCAGGGACCGTCCAGGGAGGGTGAGTCCATCTTCACTGCAGAGACCATCCAGGGAGGGTGAGCCGGGCCGTCCATCTTCACTGCAGGGAACGTCCATGGGTGAGCCTATAAGAGCCATCTATCTTCACCAGGAGGCCTTCTTCTCTGCTCCGGGCCATGCTCGGACTAGTGACGCTGCATTGACGCCACCACGCAGGGACGTCCGTGTACAGCAGACGTCTGTGCGCAGGGACGCCCCTGAAGTCATACACGTCATACGCAGGGATGCCCCTGACGTCATACACGGCAGCATCAATGCAGCATCACTAGTCCGGGGATGGACGTGCTGAAAAACTCGGCTTATACTCGAGTATATACGGTAAGATAGTTCTGTTCTGATGTCAGATTATTGTCTCTTAATACCTATACAGGGATATCTTGCATTGCACATAAGGAATAACACAGTCACAACTTTTCACTGACTTCAGCAGTCAGTTATTATTTATGATGCTAAGCTAGTGGCAATGCTGTGGCTTTCAGACAGTACAAGATAGCTAAGCCAGAATGACTGCTTTCAAGAGAGGGCATACAGACTGAGAAAGAATATTGGATGACAAGACTTCTAGCACGTAACCAGCTATTGCATAATATCACACTCTCAGAGGCTGACACTGTACAAGAACCCAGCCCCTTCAAGATTATACTGGTTATGATAATATGTTGTTTATATTACAATATATCAATGTGAAGTATTTAATGTGAACAGAGTCTTATTACATTCATTTTGATACATTTTGTGGTATTATTATCATTAGTGCCAGCAAATAAACTATATAAACAGCCCATAAAGTAACTGGCATAAAGTGCAGCTGCCATGAATTTTTAACCTGACTGGTGTAAAATAGTGATGAGCGGCAGGGGCCATATTCGAATATAGGGACAAATATTCGTCCTATGTTCACGAAATTCGCATATTCACTATGGGGGAGATTTATCAAAACCTGTGCAGAGGAAAAGTTGCCCAGTTGCCCATAGCAACCAATCAGATTGCTTTTTTAATTTTACAGAGGCCTTGTTAAAAGTGAAAGAAGAGATCTGATTGGTTGCTATGGGCAACTGGGCAACTTTTCCTCTGCACAGGTTTTGATAAATCTCCCCATATGTTCGTTAACTTTTTTTTCCATGCAAAAATCATAATGAAATTCGTATAGTGTACATGCGCAATTATATCTTTCAACTAACACTATACCCTACACTAAAACCTATCTGCTAAACTAAACTACCATATCTAATACTATATAATTATAATTATATAATTAAATTTGCTTTTAAAAAAAAGCACAGCACAGACAGTGTTCAATCTCCTCTCACAACCACATGAAACTGCAATAAAAACGCTGCTGGGAAGAATCTTATATAGTTGTTGTGATGTGTATTGTTGTGATGTGTACTGTGAAGAAAAAAAAATATTCATCACTACGAATATATAACACTATATTCTATAAATTTGAGAAATCGCAAAGTGTCAATATTCGCAGTAAAAATTTGTATTTCGAATATTCATGCGCAACACTAGTGTAAAACTGACTTATTAAAGTGCCTTATTAAACAGGGGTTGAAGGCTGCATTGGATGATATCGCCCAGTGCAACAGGCCCAGGGATCCTCCGATGGATGAGCTAATTAATGGAGTGGTGGTCACACATACAGTACATGCTGCCTATCCTAGTCTATGGGGATGACTGAAAACAACAATCAGCTGTCTCTATTAGCCCAACAGAAGTGAATGAATTTACATGCCACATGCATTACCACCTCTCCGTTTAAACATGGGGCTTGAGAATTCTAGTGATCAATGGTATCCCCAGTGGTGGTGCCACCAAGCCCTAAGGATTGGAGATGTATTTTACAGGCAAACAGCTTTAAAGGGAACCTGTCAAGAAGTAAAACCAAAATTACAGGCAGCATGTTATAGTGTACAATGGGCTAAACAGATATATTGTTTAGTGCAAAAAAGATTCTTGGTAACTTGTAATTCATTTATACAAATCCTTGCTAAATCTGAGCTTATGAGTCCAATGGGCATTTCTTTCTGGTGACACTTAGGGAAGGCTGTCAATCATTTAGTAGGACTGCCCACTGGACTCTTTGGTCTGCTCTATAACATGATGCTAGAAGATGAGGCAGCATGTTCACATGTCAGAAGTTATTTGAAACAATTGTCACACTTTTATATGAAAATATCTGCTACTAAATGTATTAAAAGAAATCACCATAACAGTAATTTTACAATATTTGTTGAAAAGTCTAATGTCTGAGAAATGACCCTCCCTCATAGCACATAGAGCACTGTGTCATTTGTCTGGGTGGAAGATGAATGATACAAGGATACAAACAGTAGCCTTGCTGAGTTGTCAAAAGTATTTCACAGGCAGTAAAGCCTAGGAATTCAGAATAGAGCTGCTCTGTGCTTCTGTGCCCTGTCTACAAGAAGAAGCTGTTACATAATACAAATGACTAATAGTGTACAGAGAACCCGTCCCCTTCACTATCATGTAGAAATGGGAAGGTGATACACACCTTTTCCCTGACATTAAATGACTGCAAAAAATTTAAAATGAGCACTGTCAGATAAAAAAAAGCACTGTCAGATAAGAAAAAAAAATTTTTATATGCTGTAGATCTTGGCAAAACATTAACCATTATAATATAATTCATAAGAAAATGTTATTTCTTTTTTACATAAATCATGGCTTATAAAATCATGGCTTTGTCCAAGCTGAAGCACAGGCATGGACAAAGTCCAGTAAGTGAGGGTGGGCTAGCACTCCTCTGTGCTCTCTCCTGTCTGATAGTACTCCTCTGTGCTCTCTCCTGTCTGATAGTACTCCTCTGTGCTCTCTCCTGTTGGATAACACTCCTCTGTGCTCTCTCCTGTCTGATAGGACTCCTCTGTGATTTAACCTGTCTGATAGTACACCTCTGTGCTCTCTCCTGTCCTATCAGACAAAGAAGTGCTAGCCCACCCTCACTCACTGTGCTCTCTCCTGTCAGATAGCACTCCTCTGTGCTCTTTCCTGTCTGATAGGACTCCTCTGTGCTCTCTCCTGTCTGAAAGTGCTTCCTTGTACTCTCTCCTGTCTGATAGCACTCCTCTGTGCTCTCTCCTGTCTGATAGCACTCCTCTGCACTCTCTCCTGTCTGATATCACTCCTCTGTGCTCTCTTCTGTCTGATAGGACTCCTCTGTGCTCTCTCCTGTCTGATAGCACTCCTCTGTGCGCTCTCGTGTCTGATAGGACTCCTCTCTGTTCTATTGTGTCTGATAGTACTCCTCTGTTCTCTATCCTGTCTGATAGTACTCCTCTGTGCTCTCTCCTGTCGGATAGCACTCCTCTGTGCTCATTCCTGTCTGATAGTACTCCACTGTGCTCTCTCCTGTCTCAAAGTGCTTCCTTGTGCTCTCTCCTGTCTGATAGCACTCCTCTGCTCTCTCACCTGTCTGATATTACTCCTCTGTGCTCTCTTCTGTCTGATAGCACTCCTCTGTGTTCTCTCCTGTCTGATAGCACTCCTCTGTGCTCTCTCCTGTCTGATAGTACTCCTCTGTGCTCTCTCCTGTCTGATAGGACTCCTCTGTGCTCTCTCCTGTCTGATAGCACTCCTCTGTGCGCTCTCCTGTCTGATAGGACTCCTCTCTGTTCTATTGTGTCTGATAGTACTCCTCTGTGCTCTATCCTGTCTGATAGGACTCATCTGTGCTCTCTCCTGTCGGATAGCACTGCTCTGTGCTCTTTCCTGTCTGATAGGACTCCTCTGTGCTCTCTCCTGTCTGAAAGTGCTTCCTTGTGCTCTCTCCTGTCTGATAGCACTCCTCTGTGCTCTCTCCTGTCAAATATTACTCCTCTGTGCTCTCTTCTGTCTGATAGCACTCCTCTGTGTTCTCTCCTGTCTGACAGCACTCCTCTGTGCTCTCTCCTGTCTGACAGCACTCCTCTGTGCCCTCTCCTGTCTGATAGGACTCCTCTGTGTTCTCTCCTGTCTGATAGGACTCCTCTGTGCTCTCTCCTGTCTGAAAGCACTCCTCTGTGCTCTCTCCTGTCTGACAGGACTCCTTTGTGCTCTCTCCTGTCTGATAGCACTCCTCTGTGCTCTCTCCTGTCTGAAAGGTCTCCTCTGTGCTCTCTCCTGTCTGAAAGCACTCCCATGTTCTCTCTCCTATCTGATAGTACTCCTCCGTGCTCTCTCCTGTCTAATAGGACTCCTCTGTGTTCTCTCCTGTCTGATAGGACTCCTCTGTGCTCTATCCTGTCTGATAGGACTCATGTGTGCTCTCTCCGGTTGGATTGCACTCCTCTGTGTTCTCTCCTGTCTGATAAGACTCCTCTGTGCTTGCTCCTGTCTGATAGCATGCCTCTGTGCTCTCTCTTGTCTGATAACACGCCTCTGTGCTCTCTCCTGTCTGACAGCACTCCTCTGTGCTCTCTCCTGTCTGACAGCACTCCTCTGTGCCCTCTCCTGTCTGATAGGACTCCTCTGTGTTCTCTCCTGTCTGATAGGACTCCTCTGTGCTCTCTCCTGTCTGAAAGCACTCCTCTGTGCTCTCTCCTGTCTGACAGGACTCCTTTGTGCTCTCTCCTGTCTGATAGCACTCCTCTGTGCTCTCTCCTGTCTGAAAGGTCTCCTCTGTGCTCTCTCCTGTCTGAAAGCACTCCCATGTTCTCTCTCCTATCTGATAGTACTCCTCCGTGCTCTCTCCTGTCTAATAGGACTCCTCTGTGTTCTCTCCTGTCTGATAGGACTCCTCTGTGCTCTATCCTGTCTGATAGGACTCATGTGTGCTCTCTCCGGTTGGATTGCACTCCTCTGTGTTCTCTCCTGTCTGATAAGACTCCTCTGTGCTTGCTCCTGTCTGATAGCATGCCTCTGTGCTCTCTCTTGTCTGATAACACGCCTCTGTGCTCTCTCCTGTCTGATAGCACTCCTCTGTGCTCTCTCCTGACTGATAGTCCTCCTCTGTGCTCTCTCCTGATTGATAGGACTCCTCTGTGCTCTCTCTCCTGTCTGATAGTACTGCTCTCTCCTGTCTCATAGGACCCCTCTGTGCTCTCTCCTGTCTGATAGCACTCCTCTGTGTGCTCTCTTGTCTGATAGGACTCCTCTCTGTTCTATTGTGTCTGATAGTACTCCTCTGTGCTCTATCCTGTCTGATAGGACTCATCTGTGCTCTCTCCTGTCGGATAGCACTCCTCTGTGCTCTCTCCTGTCTAATAGGACTCCTCTGTGCTCTCTCCTGTCTGATAGTTCTCCTCTGTGCTCTCTCCTGTCTGATAGGACCCCTCTGTGCTCTCTCCTGTCTGATAGCACTCCTCTGTGCTCTCTCTTGTCTGATAGCACTCCTCTGTGCTCTCTCCTGTCTGATAGTACTCCTCTGTGCTCTCTCCTGTTTGATAGTACTCCTCTGTATTCTCTCCTGTCTGATAGTACTCTTCTGTGCTCTCTCCTGTCTGATAGCACTCCTCTGTGTTCTCTTCTGTCTGATAACACTCCTCTATGCTCTCTCCTGTTTAATAGTACCCCTCTGTGCCCTCTCCTGTCTGATAGGCCATAGCGGCAAGTGACATGTCACTCAGTAAAAACACACAGGGAGTGAAAAGTCGACACATTTCGAGCTTAAGCTCTTAGTCATACTTTTACTGAGTGACATGTCACTTGCCGCTATGGTGGCATACCGTTTTGATGTGCACTATTAAACATTAAGTTTTATCAGGCATTGTTTTTCCAGGAGCTGGATCCATCTTTATCTACTCATCAGCTTCAAAGCCTGCCTATCAAATCCTTCATATCATATATGCGCAGGATACTGTATGTGTGAATAGACCCTAAAGGGGCTTAAGCAGCTAAGCTAAGGCTAATATGTCTGTCGAGTTCCACTAAAATAAGATCTTAAAGGGAATCTGTCATCAGCATCACCTGCAATAACCTATTGGTACATAACATGGTGCTGATAACAATGGTTGTTACCGTTTCTTGATTTGCGCCTCCATTACTCGGTTATTCCAAAAATTTTAGATATGTAATTGAGGCGCTTAGTTCCCTCATGTACAATGATAATGCCCTCTTCATGCATATTAATTTTCTTTCCCTGGGAGATTTCTTTCCCAAGCAGACACAGTTCACATACTGTCTGTCCTCAGCGACTATTACACATGTGACACTATTGGGTGTAGCTTCTAAGTACATGCTCTTCTGATATGAAATTATTTATTTTCCATGAAAAAAGATTTCTAGACCATCTTACAACTCTGTGTTGCTCTTCTATTTTTCCTCCTGGAAGTATCTACAGTATATCATTTTTACTATGCACCTTGTCAATTAGGTGTGTCCCCATAGAGTATCACTGTCAGTATGGACTGGAACACATCCAACTGTGTAGGGATGAGCCCAATTGTTGAAGGTAATAATCGCACTCATTTGTCAATTTATTTAACAGGAATAATAACTGAGAACAGCACAGTGCAGAGTAAAAGAATATTCTCCAATATAGTTTATTTTTTTCCTGAGAAATACAAGTCAGGAGTAGTAGTTTTCTTTTAGTAAGTATATTTCTCATGTAAGTATTATCTGTAATCTGTTGAAAAGCATGCAATGGGAATAACTGCAGCATTAGCAGTGGAAGATTCTAATTGATTTGGTCTGGAGGACTATTCATACTGTCAACAACAGTCACAACCGAATTCATTGCTACATTTCATCAGGCACTTCTTATTACATTCATCAATGGGAAATGATGTTGACCAACAGCTTTACTGTAATAAACCGCAGAATGTAACAGTGTAAGGCCAAGTGTCTTGCTTTAGAGCCTAAGAAAGTAAGGAAACGAGAAGCCACTTCCTAAACAGCTTGTTCTCACTGCCCTGAGGGTTTGAGAATCAAACTTAAGATTGTCTTATGTTATCATTGAAAGCTGACATGTAAATGAATACTATAATGCATGAACATATTAATAAATGTATGAGTTGTCATTGAGGTGGTAATACAGAGATAAGCTTAGATCGTGTCACAGATCTCGCTGAATGTGATGTGTGGCCCTTTAAAAGAGATGCGGGCTGCATCTGAGGGCTCGCTAACGTGCCAGGTTAACCTCCCCTAAAAAGCTTTAGAACATGAGCCCTTTTTGTCTTTTTCAATCTACATTGTCTTTTATTCCGCCTAGAATGACCACCTGTTGTAGAGAGCAAAGACACACAACAACCTCTCTGAACACATTCATAACTCGGTTCAGAAAAGGTTTAAACTCCGTTTGATTCTTAAAAGTAGAACATTAATAGAAAGAAGTAGCTTCTGGCCGGGGAGAATGACATCCCCACCTAATATGCCTCACACAGGTAGAGCAGAACTTAATTATGGATCTTTTCTGTATGAAAACTCAAAACCATAAAAGCAGGAATAATTCACAATATTGCCCTGGCCTTAGTGTAATAAAGGATAAATATTTTAAGCTCTTAGCCTGACTTACTTTGTTGACCTGGAAGAGAATTAGTCAGCAATATAAAGGCCTTAAAAGGGTACTCCAGTGGAAAACTTTTTTTTTTATTTTTTTATTTTTTTTAATCAACTGGTGCCAGAAAGTTAAACAGATTTGTAAATTACTTCTATTAAAAAATCTTAATCCTTCCAGTACTTATTAGCTGCTGAATACTACAGAGGAAATTATTTTCGGAACACAGCGCTCTCTGCTGACATCACAAGCACAGTGCTCTCTGCTGACATCTCTGTCCATTTTAAGAACTGTCCAGAGTAATAGAAAATACCCATAGCAAACATATGCTGTTCTGGACAGTTCCTAAAATGGACAGAGATGTCAGCAGAAAGCACTGTGCTCGTGATGTCATCAAAGAGCACAGTGTTCCAAAAAGAAAATAATTTCCTCTGTAATAATCAGCAGCTAATAAGTATTGGAAGATTTTTTAATAGAAGTAATTTACAAATCTGTTTAACTTGTTGATTTAAAAAAAAAATGTTTTCCACCGGAGTACCCCTTTAATAGAAAAAAAATTACAAAAGGGCCTGAGAATGGAGTTACTACAATCTCAAAACATGTGTATAACCTTATCCTAGTTACCTCTTTGTGCTCAGCAAACCAAGCCTATGTCTCCTCTACCTGGGAGCTGAGGTACATAATGGAACATCCAGGGTATTGATGTGGGGTCCCATTGGGAGCATCTATAAGTGCTTAATAAAACTGACATAAAGCTAACTTGAAAATAACTTTCTATTGCATAGAGAAAACAACCATGAATTCATGAATTCAATTATAACAGTGAGGTATAGTATAGAACAAAAATGAGATAAATGCAATATGTATATAAGTCTCACCCGCCTACAATAACACCTGCCACCCACCCTGATCTTTGCGCTAGTTGCCGTTGAGTACCTTCAGTTGGTGCACATTAAAGAGATGGGGCCCATAGCAAAGTTCTGCTCCAAAGTGCTACTTGGAGTAGGCTTTACATTCAGAATATCACTAAACCAGATATCAAGATCTTTTATCGGTATGTAAAGTTTAGTGTGCCCTGTTGTGGAACAGGGGGAAAAGGATTTCAAGCCTACCCTTCCACAATCTGCAAACCAGTTCAGTCCAGCTTTAACTTTCTCCTTACTGATCACAGAGTGATAGTTTTCTGTAACAAGCTCTGTATCTTGTTCAACTTGCTATCAAATTTCAGCACTCCTCAAACTAGATCCTGATAATCTGTTTCCTGGGTGCTGGCTCTCTGTTGAACTTCAGTCCCAAAATGGTCCCCAGCACATGTGCAGACTGGCCCTTCCCCCAGCTCAAGCCACTGCTCGGACATTTCCTTGCACAGTCTACCATCTACTGGACACCTCACACAATTGCAAGATAACAACACAAGAGACTAACTCCAGGGATTTACAGGTGGCAAATCTTAAAATGTAACTGTCATTTCAGCAAACATTTACATTTTTCTGGCCATTTCATTATTTCTGGCCATTATATTATGTTTATATGGCATATTATATCAGATTTCTGCTCTGCAGACTTCCTCCGTAGTTCTTGGTTGTCTATGAGCTTGTGGTTGGTGCTCAGCATCTCTGGTGTATACCATACACTACACAGACAAAGAAGAGAAGTTAGAAGGCATTTAGAGCACTAGTGTATAGTCTAAGCTGTAAATCCAGCCCTGGAGTAAGATCAATTACTTACAGTAGCTTCTGTGAAGTCTTTTTGATGTCTCTCTGCAGCTTCTGGTCTTTCCTACCATTTGAGTTGCAGTGCTGTCTTGTAAAAACCCAGGACAAAATTGAACTGATTTTAAGGGTGAATGACAGTTTAGCAGGGGGAGGAAAGAAGCTAGAAAACAGCAGTAAGAAGCATTTTTGTCTGAAACGATATATTACAACGTTCCATTCGCTTATAGTATTATTCTAATTAAAGTTTGTTGAAATAATGGTGACCATTAAATACATTAGTATTTAGTGTTACAGTGTTTTATCCATCATGAATGCTAAACCACCTCTCACATTAGCCACACATCTCTCTGTATAAACAGGGCATGTGCAGCTGACTCTAATGTAAGTAAAGGGCCGCATAAACAATTCAGAAATCGTTCATAAAAGGTTCAGTAAATGAGTGCTGTCCATGCCTCTGCCCATATAAAAGGACCCTAAGACTATGCATCTAATCTTATCAAGGGTAATACTGTATGGGAAAACATGTTCAGTATCACTTCCTCATCAGGAAATGTTACATTACTTTGACCTACAGTAAATACTGAACACTAAAATATTCTTTCCATTTTAAATAATCCTATTCAATAAATATTAAATTAAAAAGCCTGGGAAATGTCAATAGATTGCAAGAATTGAATTGTAAAATAGGAAAAGGAGGATTGCTGGACTGCTTGACCAAACAGGGACTTTTCCAGGAACAAATATTTCCATGGGCAAAGTTGAGGTTGTCATTCTGTGGTCAATATCTTGATCATCAATTATCTAATCTATACAAAAACCATATGATTATAAGGGATTTTCATTGTCGAGCAGATGTTACTTAAGGTGGGTTGAAGGCTGAACAACTGCTGATCAAATGATTGTCCGGTGAGCCATCATTTTATTTAAAGGGATACTCTGCCGCAAACATCCGAAGGATAGGGGATAAGATGTTAGATCGCGGGGGTCCCGCCTCATCCGGGGGTCCCCATAGACTTGCATTGAGGGGGCATGGCATCATGAGGGGACATCACGAGCCTCCGCCCCACATCGCCAGTCATCCGGCACAGAGGGAAGTTTGCTCCGTGCACCGAATGTCTGAGGTGCCGCAGCTGAGATCACGGGGGTCCCCAGCGGCAGGACCCCCGCGATCAGACAAAGGATAAGGGATAAGATGTCCTGGGGTGGAGTACCCCTTTAACCCCTTAAGGATCCAGCCAATTTTCACTGTAGGACCCGGCCATTTTTTGCACATCTGACCACTTTCACTTTAAGCATTAATAACTCTGGAATGCTTTTACCTTTCATTCTGATTCCGAGATAGTTTTTTCGTGACATATTCTACTTTATGTTAGTGGTAAAATTTTGTCGATACTTATGATGATGAAAAAATTGAAAATTTTGCTTTTTTGTTTACTTTGAAGCTCTCTGTTTATAAGGAAAATGAATATTCCAAATAAATTATATATTTATTCACATATACAATGGCCCTCATTTACTTAGAAAATCGGGTTGTAAGTCTATCTTGCTTTCTTACCCGACTGCTTTTTTCCCCTGGTATTTATTATTATGTCGCATCCTGTTTGTTGCACGTGGGTTTTGTTGGTTTTGGTTTCCAACTCCTCTGAGTTGTCGGGAAAAAATCCACAACAATTTAACAAATTTGGGTTGGAAACCTTTATAAATACATGGGAAAGCTCAGAAATGTTGGGTTACGCCCCTTTTTCGGGTTCGGGAGAATCCACATTGGGTCCGTCGGGAAAAAATGTCCCATGGTGTCGCAGACTGGCGCACGATGTCTGCGACATGTCGCAGACAAAGATGCGCCAAAATATTGTAAATGAGGGTCAATATGTCTACTTTATATTTTCATCATAAAGTTGACATGTTTCTACTTTTGGAAGACATCAGAGGGCTTCAAAGTTTAGCAGCAATTTTCCACAAAATTTTCAAAATCGAAATTTTTCAGGGACCAGTTCTGTTTTGAGGTGGATTTGAAGGGCCTTCATATTAGAAATACCGCACAAATGACCCCATTATAAAAACTGTACCCCTTAAAGAATTCAAAATGACATTCAAAATATTTGTTAACCCTTTAGGTGTTTCACCGGAATCGGCGTAGGTCAAGGGTACTGAACAGGTTAAGTGGTAATACCTCTGACATGCTTTTACTCTGCGACACGATTCTGAAATTGTGTTTTCGTTACATATTTTACTTTATATTAGTGGTAAATCTTAGTTTTAAAAAATTTTTAGAGCATTTTCCGTGTGGTTAAAATTATGTTGTCTTTATTCTGTTGGTCAGTACAGCTATGTTCTGACAGCCAAACTTTTTTATTATTTGTCCAATGCCATTGCGTGAGGGCTTATTTTGTGCAGGCTGTACTTTTTATTGGTACCTTTTTGGCGATACATGCTATCTTTTCATATTTTTTATTCCACATTTTGGACCAAATTTATCAATTTCACAGCCAGGGCTTTACTCATTACTGTCCGGGGGAACACTGGCAGAATGGAGGGGCTCACTTGAGAAGATATTTTCTTAGGTTTCCCTCAGGATGCTCCACACACGACTTCCACCTCCTTTCCACACTTTAGCTCAGCACACACTAAACTAGAACTGGGGCAACTCCTCCCCCTCTACACTATATACTGACCAATTTAGGGGTTCCCATTGGGCAGACAGGGTCACCTGGTTAAAGGGGTATTCCAGGCCAAAACTTTTTTATATATATAAACTGGCTCTGGAAAGTTAAAGGGGTTCTCCACTGCCTTAACCTACTTTTGGCAGTTTGGGTGTCTAGGCATGCTGGGAGTTGTAGTTTTGCAACAGCTGGAGGCACCCTGGTTGGGAAACTCTGCCATAGCAAACCTTCAGGAGCTGTCCAGCGCTCCGGAACTCAGCTCTGGCCACGTCAGGGTTAACAAACCCTCAGCGCGTCAGGCCCGATGCTGACATCACTATGGCACATGCGCAGATGATCCTCCAGAGCGAGGACCAACTGCGCATGCCCATCACGGCATCCGATTCGCAGAAAGTAGCCCAATCCGCATTCATCTTAGAAGAAGCTGAAAGTAAGGAGGGTGCGCGCTGATGACGACCGAGGATTCAGTCGCGTGGGAGGCGGGCACGTACGGAGCGAGGGGCAGGCCGGCCTCCAACACACCATCCTCCACGGTGACGTCCCGATGGCAAGATGGCGGCGGAAGAAAAGAAACAAAGTGGTCGAGGCAAGGCAGGAAGCAAATGAAGAAACCAGCTTCTGGGTCTGGAAAAAAGGTAAGTAAAACACCACATACAGAACCGTTAGCAACATGAAAAAAAGCCATAATAATATATAGCCACAGAGCTAACTAACTGCCAAAAGTAGGTTAAGGCAGTGGAGAACCCTTTTAAACAGATTTGTAAATTACTTCTATTAAAAAATCTTAATCCTTCCAATAGTTATTAGCTTCTGAAATTGAGTTGTTGTTTTCTGTCTAACTGCTCTCTGATGACTCACGTCCTGGGAGCTGTCCAGCTCCTATGGGGATATTCTCCCATCATGCACAGCTCCCGGGACATGACATCATCATTGAGCAGTTAGACAGAAAACTTCAGAAGCTTATAACTATTGGAAGGTTTTGCCTGGAATACCCCTTTAATACTGCTACTTTCCATCTTAACCCCTTAAGGACCGGAGGTTTTTCCGTTTTTGCATTTTCGTTTTTTGCTCCTTGCCTTTAAAAAATCATAACTCTTTCAAATTTACACCTAAAAATCCATATGATGGCTTATTTTTTGCGCCACCAATTCTACTTTGTAATGACGTCAGTCATTTTGCCCAAAAATCTATGGTGAAGCGGGAAAAAAAATCATTGTGCGACAAAATTGAAAAAAAAACGCTGTTTTGTAACTTTTGGGGGCTTCCGTTTCTACGTAGTACATTTTTCGGTAAAAATGACACCTGATATGTATTCTGTAGGTCCATACGATTAAAATGATACCCTACTTATATAGGTTTGATTTTGTCGGACTTCTGGAAAAAATCATAACTACATGCAGGAAAATTAATACGTTTAAAATTGTCATCTTCTGACCCCTATAACTTTTTTATTTTTCCGTGTATGGGGCGGTATGAGGGCTCATTTTTTGCGCCGTGATCTGAAGTTTTTAACGGTACCATTTTTGCATTGATAGGACTTATTGATCACTTTTTATTCATTTTTAAATGATATAAAAAGTGACCAAAAATGCACTATTTTGGACTTTGGAATTTTTTTGCGCGCACGCCATTGACCGAGCGGTTTAATTAATGATATATTTTTATAATTCGGACATTTCCGCACGCGGTGATACCACATATGTTTATTTTTATTTACACTGTGTTTTTTTTTTTATTGGAAAAGGGGGGTGATTCAAACTTTTAATAGGGGAGGAGTTAAATGATGTTTATTCACTTTTTTTTTTCACTTTTTTTTTGCAGTGTTATAGGTCCCATAGGGACCTATAACACTGCACACACTGATCTTCTATGTTGATCACTGGTTTCTCATAAGAAACCAGTGATCAACGATTCTGCCGGATGACTGCTCATGCCTGGATCTCAGGCACTGAGCAGTCATTCGGCGATCGGACAGCGAGGAGGCAGGTAGGGGCCCTCCCGCTGTCCTGTCAGCTGTTCGGGATGCCGCGATTTCACCGCGGCTATCCCGAACAGCCCACTGAGCTAGCCGGGATGCTTTCGGTTTCACTTTAGACGCGGCGTTCAACTTTGAACGCCGCGTCTAAAGGGTTAATAGCGCGCGGCACAGCGATCAATGCCGCGCGCTATTAGCCACGGGTCCCGGCCGTTGTTAGAGGCCGGGCCCGACCCGCTATGACGCGGGGCCACGCCGTGGCCCCGCGTTATAGATCGGGAGTGGACACATGACGTTCCAGTACGTCATGTGTCCTTAAGGGGTTAAAGGTACAGTACATAAATAGCATATTACACAGTGAACACAGTAAATATCATAAAGCGCTAGAACAAATTAAACATAATAAACATTTCCAGAGTGGGCCCAACACAAGAGCAGCAGGCATGCCCGAGGAGATCCGCAGCCCACAGGACAGCCTTTGGTGCTGGGACACCACAAGAGAATTCATGTGTTCTAAATAGAGACGGTATTAAACCCCTGCCAGACTCTGGCACTGGCTTATCTTTTTGAGAACAAAAAGATCAAGCAGTTGAAATCAAAATTGTTTAGCAACTTTTTCACACATTTAACACAGATACTACTATAGCTCAAATGTGGTGGGAAAAACACGCAAGAAAGGGGACCTGGCTCTCTCTACTAAATGGATTGTTGTGGGGGTTGAACCTCCTGCAAGTAGACACTTATCATCTATACCAGGCATAGGCAACCTTTGGCACTGCAGATGTTTTGGACTACATCTCCCATTATGCTCTTTCAGACAAAATGCTGCCAAAGCATCATGGAAGATGTAGTCCAAAACATCTGCAGTGCCGAAGGTTGCCTATGCCTGATCTGTACTGTGGATAAGGGATGCATTTCTATAGCTGGAATACCCCTTTAAAATGTTAACTCTGTTTCTCTTCTACAGCCTCCTTTTTCCATATATAATGCTGGCTGCTTTCTCACTCATAAGAAAGTTGTGTCAGAGGAGCTGCACCTCCAATTTACCAGTTTCCTATTATAGGAATTCTATATAAGCAGTGTAGTCCTTATTAATACAGTTTAAGGACATGCACCAAACTGAAGGCTAAGGGAAGCCTCCCTTTTTGGCAATGACATCTAAAAATCATGACTAAGCTTATACATTTTGCTAACTGCAATCCCTCTGTAGTAGAGAACAGCAAGTACTAACAAGTGTCATAAAGCACAGAGCATATGGCGACATATGAAAGTGGTTCCTGTCTGCATTTTTCTGTTGCGTTTAAAACCAGGCAAATGTCAAAACACTGAAAAATTATAATTTTTCTTGCATTAGAGAAGTAGTACCTAAAAAAAAAAAGAAACAGGGTTGTAAGTGTTGTTTTTAATGGACAGTACAAGTTGTATAAATAACATGTCCTAACCACAAGTGGTTGGGCAAGACTAGAGTCCCGAGAACAATAATGTGTAAGAGCCAGTTTTACTCTAAGCTACCTATTACAGGGGGTGATCCTCATCTGAACAGGTCAATATCACCCTGTGTAATAGATCCAATTGAGCAATGAGCAAACACATATTCGTTGGCTAGTGACTTCTTTTTGAGAGGCTTAAAACCGCTTTGTTGGCCACACATCGTCCAGTGTAATAGGGGATATGCAGCCAACAAACGATATAAGCAAAGGGCTCCACAAAGGAGTATATTAGTATGCGCAAAGTATAGGGTCCTGTACACGACCGATAATGATGCCTCTAAAGCTTGGAAATCTAGATATATATAAAACTCAACGTGTGTGTATGTGTGTATGTATGTATGTGTGTGTGTGTATGTTCCAGCATCACGTCCAAACGGCTAAAGATATTAACATGAAACTTGGCACACATGTTACTTATGTGTCAACAACAAACATAGGATAGGTGATTTAACCCTTACCTCCATTTGCAAGGGGCGGGGTTTATGTTTAAAGTCCCATACAAGTCAATGGGAAATATATGTTACTGCATAACTTCAAAACGGCTGGAGATATTTTGATAATACTTGGTCACATGTTACTTATATGTCCACTTAAAATATAGGATAGTTAATTTAACCCTTAACTACCCCCATTTGTGAGGGTCGGGGTTTTTGTTTAAAGTCTCATGCAAATCAATGGGAAATGTAGGTTCTCACATAACTTCCCTACGGCTGGAGATATTTCAATAACTGGTACACGTTTTACGGGTCGGGATAGGAGGTCGGCATAGGAGGATGGGATAGGAGGACGGGATAGGAGGTCGTGATAGGAGGTCGTTATAGGAGGATGGGATAGGAGGACGGGATAGGAGGTCGGGATAGGAGGACGGGAAAGGAGGACGGGAAAGGAGGACAGGAAAGGAGGACGGGAAAGGAGGACGGGATAGGAGTACGGGATAGGAGGACGGGATAGGAGGACGGGAAAGGAGGACGGGAAAGAAGGACTGGAAAGGATGACGGGATAGGAGGACGGGATAGGAGGACGGGAAAGGAGGACGGGAAATGAGGTCGAGATAGGAGGACGGAAAAGGAGGTCGAGATAGGAGGACGGGAAAGGAGGTCGAGATAGGAGGACGGGAAAGGAGGTCAGGAAAGGAGGTGGAGATATGAGGACGGGAAAGGAGGGATAGGAGGTCGTCATAGGAGGTCGGCATAGGAGGACGGGATAGGAGGACAAGATAGGAGGTCGTGATAGGAGGTCCTTATAGGAGGATGGGATAGGAGGACGCGATAGGAGGACGGGAAAAGAGGACAGGATAGGAGGACGGGAAAGGAGGACAGGAAAAAAGGACGGGAAAGGATGACGGGAAAGGAGGACGGTAAAGGAGGACAGGATAGGAGGACGGGAAAGGAGGTCGAGATAGGAGGACGGGAAAGGAGGTCGAGAAAGAAGGTCGAGATATGAGGACGGGAAAGGAGGACGGGATAGGAGGACGGGATAGGAGGACGGGATAGGAGGTCGGGATAGGAGGTCGGGATATGATGACAGGATAGGAGGTCGGGATATGACAACAATATATGAGGACGGGATATGAAGTCAAAAGCTTCCTCCTTTGTTTATTTTCCTCCCCAACAAGGATTAGGAAGGAAAAATCGGGCAACGCCGGGTACTGAGCTAGTCTATATATATAAAACTCAACGTGTGTGTGTTTGTATGTGTGTGTATGTTCCAGCATCACGTCCAAACGGCTAAAGATATTAACATGGGGGGCCCTGTCATGTGCCCCTCACATATAATGCCCCTGACATGTACCCCTCACAAATAATGCCCCCATATCCTGTGCCCCTCACAAATAGTGCCCCCATGTCCTGTGCCCCTCACATATAATGCCCCATGTCCTGTGCCTCTCATATATAATGCCCCCTGTCCTGTGCCCCTCACATATAATGCCCCATGTCCTGTGCCCCCACATATAATGCCCCTGTTATGTGCCTCTCACATATAATTTTCCCTTTTCTGTGCATGCACACCACCCCCCCTCCCCCCAAGTTTTAATAATTCCCCTGTACCATTCGGTCCCCGAGCACCTCTCTCCAGCTGTCACATTTCTCACACGCTGCTCCGTTCTTGCAGTATGAGAGCTGTGGGGAGGTGATCTCCTGGCACATCATCGCGCCGGCCTGTCATGGATGGCGTCCCCGCGGCTCACACTGCAAGAATGCAGCAGCGTGTGAGAAATGTGAGGGAGTGGTGGAGCGGGACTGCTGACAGTTCCCGCTCCACCATACTAAAGTACAGGAGGGGCAACAATCTCAGGGGGCAATTGCCCCGTTGCCCCCCCCCCCTGGTTCTGCCACTGGCAGCACGGAGGTGATAAAGCAGGGGTCTCAAACTCAAATTATCTGGGGGCCACTGGAGGTAGCAGCTGGGTGAGGCTGGGCCGCATGCGCCCCTTACATATAATGTCCCCATCATGTGCCCCTTACATATAATGCCCCCATCATGTGCCCCTCATCATCCACCAGCAACACCCCCCACCAAAAGTAGCACCCCCATCATCTACCAGCAGCCCCCCCATTCCCCCTACCCCAATGTGGCATGAGCTTATGGATGATGGGGGTGCTACTTCTGGGGGGGAGCATTAGGCAGGCAGTAGTTTCCCCATATTAGGTAGGTAGCATGTTCCCCACATTAGGTAGGTAGCATGTTCCCCACATTAGGTAGGTAGCATGTTCCCCACATTAGGTAGGTAGCATGTTCCCCACATTAGGTAGGTAGCATGTTCCCCACATTAGGTAGGTAGCAGGCTCCCCACATTAGGTAGTAGCAGGTTCCCCACATTAGGTAGTAGCAGTTTCCCCACATTAGGTAGAAGCTGGCTCCCCACATTAGGTAGCAATGTTGTCCCCCCCCCCCACATATATACAGACACACACACACATACACACCAACATACACACACAGACAGACACACACACAAACATGTAGACACACTTATCCGTTCTGCGCTGTGCTTCTCCTCCCTGGGGCGAGTGATGTCACTGACGTCCTGCGCATGTCTGCGGAGGGATGTCACATGCGCGACGTCCCTCATCAGACTTGGGCCGGCCAACTGTAGGCGTGGAGGAGGGCGGCGTAAGTGAAGCCTTCTGCCATTTAACGCTGCTCGCCGGAAGCAGGGTTAAATGCCTGAAGAAGTTACCTGCCCGGTGCCCGGAACTGCATGTCCCGGGCATCGGGCAATACAAATTTCACATTGCGGGCCACAAACTTGGTGCGGGCCACAAACTTTCATTCCGCGGGCCGCAAATGGCCCGCGGGCCGGTAGTTTGCACCGGTCGGTCTGTGCGGGCCGTTTGTGTGGGCCACCGGGCCTATTTTAACGCAGGGGCCTGGAGCTGCCGCTCCATCCGCCCCTACGTTAATCCGGCCCTGACTACAGGTGACTTCAATCAAGGTGTAGAAATGTCTCAAAGATGAGAGAATTGGGGGGCCCCCTACACACACACCCCCAGCTAAATTTAAAATTTTACATGCAATAACAAATCCTGTTTTCATATTATCATCATGGGATACTGTGAGTAAACACATACATAATGTGAAAAAATGAAAAGGTCTGAAAACTTTCTAAATGCATTGTATACTCTGGGTATCAACTCTTTACTTCATTTGATGCCATTCTGAACCTGTGATGATAGCACATACTAAACGTGACCTACAGTATTGCAAAACCCCCCTCTGAGTAGTCATCCTGTCCTCAGACCCAGCCATTTCTAAACACATATGATTCCAGCTGGGAATTGCCCTTACCTGTGGAAAGTAGCTAGGAGGGTGATAAAATATTTACTATTGTGATTGCAATAAAACAAAAGGAAATATAATGTCTAGTGCAAATAACAGGTAGAGTAGCCAAATAAATAAGCACTGAAACCAACAATAAGTATCCATCAGAGACAGGTTTTTAGGGTTCTGCTCAAGGTCTATCAGCACACATTAGGTGAATTAGGCTCAGACTCCATATGCTCTTTGGTCATGTGTATGGTCCCTAACCGTATGGAGGAAAATGAGATTTGCAATAATTAAGCATTTTGGAGGTCTGGAAATTATTACATCTTTTTCCCTTTAATAAAACATGGAGATCACTGAGCGGTAACCTAACAATTTTGCTGTGACCATTGAGCTTACAATTGTTACTGTGCTTTAAAGGGGTACTCTGCTGCTCAGCATTTGGAACAAACTGTTCCGAACGCTGGAGCTGGCACTGGGAGCTGGTGATGCCATAGCCCCACCCCCTCATGACATCAAACCCCACCCCCTCAATGCAAGTCTATGGGAGGGGGCGTAACAGCCATAACGCCCCCTCCCATAGGCTTGCATTGAGGGGGTGGGGTGTGAAATCATGAGGGGGCAGGGCTATGATGTCGCAAGCTCCCGGCACCGGCTCCAGGGTTCGGAACAGTTTGTTTCAAACGCTGAGCAGTGGAGAACCCCTTTAAGAGGATCTGACAGTTATTTCACCCACACTAAACACAATATACTGGGTTATATAGTGCAGGGAATAGCTGTAAAATGAAGGGTCACTTACATTTTTAAGTTATGTACTTTCTGACTTCTGGCCGTTTCAATCGTATTGTCATTATTGCTATTGCTTACTTGGGTTGTACAACAAAAATAGAGAGCAAGCTCACCTTGTTGGGCCCAGTGTTTTTGGAATGATATCAGCAGAGAAAAGAGAGCACTTCATCAGCCTAGCGGGCTGTAAATCTGAATATCTATCCCCTTAAAGGGTACCTCTCATCAAAAAAACTTTTGATATATTATAGATTAATGTATGCAGAATAACTTTACAATTGCATGTTATTAAAAAATATGCTTCTTTCTATTTAATTTTCCACTTTGAAGAAATGACCACTAGGGGTCTCCCTACCAGTCCTGGCAGCAAGCATTTCAGACTCATGCTGGAGTCCTAAACACTACAAGCTGCCAGTCTGCTTTGTTCACAAAGGAGAACATTCAGAGCTGCCAGCCTGCTTTGTAAACAGCCTGTTTGGCTGTGAACAAAGCAGGCTGGCAGCTCTGAGTGTTTAGGACTCCAGCATGAGTCAGAAATGCTTGCTGACAGGACTGATCGGGAAAAATACAATAGAAAGAAGCATATTTTTCATTAACATGCTATTGGAAAGTTATTCAACATTCATTAATCTAAAATATATCAAAAGTTTATTTGATGAGAGGTAACCTTTAAATATATAAAGTTCTAAGCATGATTGAGCAGTCCAGTAGCAACCAGAGTCAGGCAGCTGCTACCCAGGTCAGTAAGATTTCTGGTACTGTACAAAGCAGATCACACACAGAATATTGTGTACAGTTTTGGGCATCAAAGCGCAAGAAAAACATACAGTAGTAGAGTTTGGGAAAGTTCAAAGGTGGGTACCAAGGTAATAAATGGAATGGTAAGCTACATAAAAAGTGGTTATCCTTATACCAACATAGAAGGGAATCTTTTAAAGGGGTACTCCGGCCCTAAGACATCTTACCCCCTATGCAAAGAATAGGGGATAAGATGTCTGATCGCGGGGGTCCTGTCGCTGGGGACCCCCGCTATCTCGCATGCAGCACCCAACTCTCCCATAGACTTACATTAGGGGGGCAGGGCGTGACGTAACATGTAATTGTGACCCAGCAGACTCCAAGGCTGCCACGCTGCATACAACTCCCAGAGTTATCCCCTGTGGTGGGACCACTGTGATCAGACATCTTATCCCCTATCCTTTGGATGGGGGATAGGATGTCAGGGCTGGAGTACCCCTTTAAGGTATATTCAGTGTGGATGAGCCCTTACTGTAAGAGCAGAAAAACTCTGGACCCCTCTGCCAGAGGAAGTAGTCATGGTGAACTCACTATGGGGGCAGATTTATCCTAATCGTCTGACACAAAAACGGTCTGATTTGCCCATAGCAACCAATCAGAGCTTAACTTCCATTTTACCAGAGCAAATATGACCCATGTGTTATAATATCACAAGCTATAGGTACTAGATTCTGGAGGATTGTTCATCCAGGGATTTATTCAGATTCTCAGATGTGGAGTCAGAAAGGAATGTTACAATGGTACAATAGATTTGGAATCATATACATAGGTGTAAAGTGACATTCATGGGCCTCATGCAGTTCATCCGACTGGTATTCTATTATGTAACATAAGGCCACCAAAGACAATGCAGCTGCAAGCTCGTACCTTCCACACATACATCTCTTAAAATGCACACAGTCATGTCACTGCACAGGAATAATTCTTACAAATATGTCACATCTCATGGATGATATATCAAAGACAAGTTGGCACTCCGAAATGAGGTTCAATGCAATTTTATTATCCGCAATCCTTTTCAATACAATATAACGTTTTGGTCCCACTGGACCTTCTTTAGATATCAGGAGGCTATGTAAATCAAAATGGCCAATTGCCACGATAAAGATGTATATATAATGTGGCCTATAGTCATTAATGGTATACATACTATTAAGGACAGTTCTCTGTAAGCTCTACAGATGGTTGTGCATTACAATTCCAATAGATCAGCAGAACATAGCTGTTGAGGACTTTGGTAAAGTCTGTTTTCGGGGTAGGATTTTTATGGAATGAAAAACAGGTTGGTAGTGGGTCCTTTCATTCGCTTCCTGACCAGTCAAGGTTTACAGTGGGGCCAAAATCAGCACAGGTGCTGAAGACAGCTGGTTAATGGGCTTTAAGACAGGGTGTTACTCAGTCTGCAAGCTGAACCTGGGAGGAACCTGTACCATACAGCAGGGAAGTAATAGTAACAGTTATGTCACAATGCAGTAATGATAAACAGTGATGTCACAGTACATGGCTAATGAACAATGTAACAAAAGGTGATTGCAGTCATGTTAAAGAATGGAAATAATGTGCACAGTGATATCCCACAACAGAGGTCCTAAAACCTAGTGGTGTCATGGCTAAAGGACTACAGTGATGTCACAGCACAGAGATAATAAATCTACATTAAATTAAAGGGGTATTCCAGGCAAAACCTTTTTTATATATATATATATATATATATATATATATATATATATCAACTGGCTCCGGAAAGCTAAACAGATTTGTAAATTACTTCTATTAAAAAATCTTAATCCTTCCAATAGTTATTAGCTTCTGAAGTTTTCTGTCTAACTGCTCAATGATGATGTCACATCCCGGGACGTGAGTCATCAGAGAGCAGTTAGACAGAAAAAACAACTCAACTTCAGAAGCTAATAACTATTGGAAGGATTAAGATTTTTTAATAGAACTAATTTACAAATCTGTAACTTTCCGGAGCCAGTTGATATATATAAAAAAAAGTTTTGGCCTGGAATACTCCTTTAATGAGTCATTGGGCCCCATCAGGTGTTGAGACCCAGATAGGTCTGCAACCTCTGCCCCCCTATAGTTACCTGATTTTTTCAACATAAATTTACTTAAGTTACTGATAAAACCAAAGAAAAGTGGAACCACAAACGGTGTCCTTACTCATAGCAAAACTGTTTTCTTTTCCGTTAGAAAGGATGCAGTTTGTCACAGAAATGCATAGGCTATTGGATCCTGTGTATTTTGTAATGATTAATTTTAACACTGCATTAATAAAGGCCGAATCGGTTTCTCCATTTACTGGACTTTTTCCTGTTATTTTCAAGATTTAAAAAAAAAAATTATGACTGTTTAGTGCAGGGGTCCTCAAACTTTTTAAACGGGGGGCCAGTTCACGGTCCCTCAGACCGTTGGAGGGCTGGACTATAGATAACAAAACATGAACAAATTCCTATGCACACATATCTTATTAGTGGACTACCACTTTAAGTACGCAGCACAGTTCCCCCCACATTAGGTTGTAGTTCCCAACAATAGGTATATATACACCTATATATATATGCACAATAGGTGCCGTACAATTCCCCCACATTAGGTGCAGTACAGTTCCACCACATTAGGTGCAGTACAGTTCCCCCCACATTAGGTGAAGTACAGTTCTCCCCACATTAGGTGCAGTATAGTTCTCCCCACTTTAGGTGCAGTATAGTTCTCCCCACATTAGGTGCAGTATAGTTCTCCCCACATTAGGTGCAGTATAGTTCTCCCCACATTAGGTGCAGTATAGTTCTCCCCACATTAGGTGCAGTATTGTCCCCCCACATTAGGTGGAGTATAGATCCTCCAAATTAGGTGCAGTAGAGCTCCCCACATTAGGTGCAGCATCTTCCCCCACATTAGGTGCAGTATAGCTCCCCCAAATTAGGTACAGTATAGCTCCCCACATTAGGCGCAGTATTTTCCCCCACATTAGGTGCAGTATTTTCCCCCACATTAGGTGCAGTATAGTTCCCCCACATTAGGTGCAGTATAGTTCCCCCACATTAGGTGCAGTATTTTCCCCCACATTAGGTGCAGTATAGTTCCCCCACATTAGGTGCAGTATAGTTCCCCCACATTAGGTGCAGTATAGTCCCCCACATTAGATGCAGTATAGCTCCCACATTAGGTGCAGTATTTTCCCCCACATTAGGTGCAGTATTTTCCCCCACATTAGGTGCAGTATTTTCCCCCACATTAGGTGCAGTATAGTTCCCCCACATTAGGTGCAGTATAGTTCCCCCACATTAGGTGCAGTATAGTTCCCCCACATTAGGTTCAGTATTTTCCCCCACATTAGGTGCAGTATAGTTCCCCCACATTAGGTGCAGTATTTTCCCCCACATTAGGTGCAGTATAGTTCCCCCACATTAGGTGCAGTATTTTCCCCCACATTAGGTGCAGTATTTTCCCCCACATTAGGTGCAGTATAGCTCCCCACATTAGGTGCAGTATTTCCCCCCACATTAGGTGCAGTATGTTCACCCACAGACATACAGCCTCCAGCCAGTGTATGGCTGGAGGCTGTATGCCTGTGTTCTGCCCCACTTCAGTGCTCCGACCACCGCTCCTCCGGTCCGGACATAGCAGTAAGCCCCGGGACCGAAGGAGCGGGGTGGTCGGAGCACCGAAGCTGACGTGCCGTTGGTAACACTTACCCAGCTGGCCAGCGCACGTCCTCATCGCTGCCCCGCTCCTCCGCGCCCCGTTGCTATGGGCGCACGCACGGCGTCAGAGACGTCCCTGCGTGTGCCACCTTCCCGGCGGCCCCTGCGTTTTTAAAGTAAACGCGGGGTCTCCGAAAGCGCATCCCTGTGTCCCGAAAACATCTTTCGGGACACAGGGATGTCCCAGGCAGCGGCGGGCTGGAAAAATGTGTTCGGCGGGCTGCATGTGGCCCGCGGGCCGTAGTTTGAGAACCCCTGGTTTAGTGCATAACAAATCTGAAGACAGAAGCCACATTTTGTCAGTGCATAGTGTCTGTTAAAAAGAAGACACCAGCAGGTAAAATTAGCTGACTTACCGGTTGTGGTTGAAGCCCTGGAGCTTTTCTTCTGCATACCGAGTACCTAACTGTTAGTGCTAACACATTTATTCTAGGTATTCCCTCAGGTGCCCATATGTGTACTGGAGGAGAATGGAGTGAAGATTTTTTGGACTGAAGGTTTGTCTATATGATGCAATTAAACCCCAGGGTTCCTTTTTTTTTTTTTTTTTTTTTTTTTTATATTGGTCCCCAATTTTTTAAGTCACACTCTAATATTGAAGAAAACAATAAGTGTATTACTGATAGCTACCCAAGATGACATAAGCCGAAAATGTTTTACAACATATTACTGATGACAAATCAAACAGTGTGGCAGTAATATTCTCCGTAGTCCCATTATGCTGACTATAGTTTTCCTCACCCCTAAGCCAATCTGTAGTTTGGTCTCATTCTGGGATACTCAAGCAGTCCATGTATAAAATGATCGGCTACTCATCTATATGACTGCCATGTAATACAATATTTGCATTGTGTTGCAAGAAAAACACTTGACTGACTAAGGCTTTCACTGGCAAAATCAGCTAGCACAATGTTCCATGGATGCTAAATTTTAAAGGGAGTTGTCTACAATTGGGCAACCCATTTAAGCTGAAAGGCTCTTGAAACGAGTCATTGCATATTGTACACAATCTGCTAAAGTGTTACTACAGTCTTAGCCAAATGTTAGCACTCATGGAAAATATCCACAGGTAAATAATACAACGATAATAAAAATCTAAAATAGTGTTCTAAAGGTTCCACATAAACCACCATGGCACATTAAGTATCCTCATGTGCTCTGCCAAGATATTGTTAGCTAAGCTGAGATGTGGATTTCATGCTTACGGATTACTTTGCTCTTGGATGCTGGCCTGACTAGAAGGATCAAAAGCTTTGTATCAGTGTGTCAATCACTCACAGGAGAAGGTATTACGAAGGCACCCAAATAACAAAGCTTTACGACAGTAAGGTAGAGGCAAAGGACAACTAAGTCCCCTGACTATATATTAAGAATTAATTCCAATTTACTGATCTTATCTAAACCGTGCAGAGAGTACAGGTAATGATAACTGTGTGTCCACTATATGAAGTATCCAAATATACTGTACCAATTCAGGGATGTCCATTCAATGAACTAGTAAATGATAAAGACAAAAAAGAAACCATGCAAGGCGCCTAGTGCATTACCCTAAATATATGACAGTAAATTAATTTGTATTATGCTCCCCTAGTGCGCAATACATATGCGCATATCACCCAAACTCAGAGGGTATGAAGGTCTGGTGGTTTCCAGGAGTGTTGCGAGGCCGTAGAGATGTGAAGACAGGCCCAGGTCCGTCCACGGGTAAGGCAGCAAAGAAACAAGAAAATCCCTCTATAGGCGCTACTTCTCCAAAACGGAATCACACATAGAGATAAAGTATAATAAAGTTGACCTTTATTCACCAATGACATGTTTCGGGTATACACCCTTCCTCAGATTGGCATCAATAATGTATACCAGAATCATTGGATTTTCTTGTTTCTTTGCTGCCATTCAATGCATTGCCAGATAAGCATGTAGACTGGCACTTCCATGTAACTTTAAACCAAGTGCAAGGTTTATTTAGGAATAAAGGCAAAATTCAAAAGCATCAGCTGACGTGTTTCGGCTCACATTGGATTCTTTGTAAAATGTATATATTCTTTCTATTTGTAAACATTTAACAAAGGCTCCAATGTGAGACAAAAAATCATGTGATGTTTTTGAAGGTTATCTTTATTTCTAAATAAATCTTACATTGCCACTTGCACCACATGGAGGAGTTCCTGCTGACAGACCTAGTGGTGCTCAATACACTGAGACTTGTGTCCCCTGATAGTATTTACTGCTTTTTTCTAGACACAAATATATCTATCCATTTAGTTAATGGTGGTGATCAGTAGAAAATATCTGGATTGATTAATACTTCGAGTAACATCACATTATATAATATCTATAGGAGGTAATCTTACTCTTCTATAGCACAGGTGTCTCTTGACTCAATCAGGGGCCGCACTTTACACTATCAGTGCCAAAAAGAATGAGGACGATGCCACGCAGTAACCTACATTTTCCCTGCCGGAATGCTTGGAATGAACAAAAGGAATCTGTGCCTGCTATCCTGCCAAGAAGAAGCCTAGCTCATAGCTACCTTTAGGTTAAGAGAGCACTCCAGGAGAAACAGATCATGGCAAGGGCATAGCTTACAAGGCTCTGCATGACCCAAGGATTCTCTTTTTTCTGTGTCCACCATGTATATGTTTATTTCTATCTTGAGCTTTCATTTTGGAAAATGCAGATTAACTGTTTGTTTTATCGTACCTCCTTTGTCTAAGTCTGGTCATCAATTCACAAGATCGTTCTAAAAAGTTCCATAGTCTGAAATGACCCTACAACGAAACTTGTGAACGAAGTGACATGTGTGGGATGGTAAGTGCATCTAAAAATTCCACCAAGGTGTGTCCGAAATTGGCTGTAAAATTAATCTTGATACTTCAAATATATATAATAAAAATTCACAAAACTGTTACTCAGTATTTGTCCACTTGACGATGCACTGAACAAGCTTGTTTTGTGAATTGTAAATGAAAAGTTCCCTCAATTTTGCTAAAAATGTATTAGAATATGCAAGTGCCACTAGTTTGCCCATCGTGGTACCCATAAATTGGGCATACCACCTCTTACCAAACATAAAGGAATTATTGTCTAACACAACCTGTAGTACCTCCCAGAAAAATTCTGTTTAGTGAGCTTCCTTCCCTCTCTAGAAAGATTTTGACAGCTTCAATGCCATCCTTATGATAAATTCTTGTATATAAACTGACAACATTAATTGTTGCCAGCCTATACCCATCTTTCCAGTCTAGTCGGTCTACCATTTGCAACTGAGTACATTGTAAAAGTGGTCATAAAAACCAATCCAAATAGCAGGACAGCTATCAGACCGTTATTCCAAAGAATAAGAGAGTATATATATATATATATATATATATATATATATATATAGATAGATAGTATAGATGAAGGGGAGCACCGTGCTCAAGGATTCCAGATCCGTGTGGGTGCACAGCTTCAGGAACAGACCAATTCCCAAGAAATCTCAAATATAAAGTAGAAGCGGCACTCCAAAAGTATCAATAAAGCGTGGATTTATTCACACATCTGTGCAGAAAGCGACGTTTCGGCTCAACAATAGAGCCTTTTTCAATCATAACAAACAGTGTACAATTGTGTCCATATTGCGCTCTCCGGGATAGGATTAGGAATACTTCTTTTTATGTGCCCAGGCCGGCTCCCGTGTGTGGCTGCAGGCGGGGGCCGGCCAGCGCATATAAAACCTGATACTGTATACTAAAAACCAGGGGGCCTCCAGCTGTTGTGAAACTACAACTCCCAGCATGCCCGGACCGGCAGTACAGACATACAGCCTCCAGCCATACACTGTACATGGCTGGAAGCTGTATGTCTGTGGGGTGGGGGAACTGCTGACCTAATGTGGGGGGAGCTGCCTACAAATGTGGGGGGAGCTGCCTACAAATGTGTGTGTGCGTGGGGGGGGGAGCTGCCTAATATTGTGGGGGGGAGGGAGCTGCCTAATATTGTGGGGGGGGGGAGCTGCCTAATATTGTGGGGGGGGGGAGGGAGCTGCCTAATATTGTGGGGGGGGGGGGAGCTGCCTAATATTGTTGGGGGGGGAGCTGCCTAATATTGTGGGGGGGGGGGGAGCTGCCTGATATTGTGGGGGGGGGGGGGGAAAGCTGCCTGATATTTTCGGGGGGTGGAGAGCTGCCTAATATTGTTGGGGGGAGCTGCCTAATATTGGTGGGGGGAGCTGCCTAATATTGTTGGGGGGAGCTGCCTGATATTGTGGGGGGGAGCTGCCTACAAATGTGGGGGGAGCTGCCTGATATTGTGGGGGGGAGCTGCCTAATATTGTTGGGGGGAGCTGCCTGATATTGTGGGGGGGGAGCTGCCTACAAATGTGGGGGGAGCTGCCTAATATTGTTGGGGGGAGCTGCCTAATATTGTGTGGGAACTGCCTACTATTGTTGGGGGGAGCTGCCTACTATTGTGGGGGAAATGCTGACCTAATGTGAGGAACCTGCCTACTATTGTGGGGGAACTGCTGACCTAATGTGGGGGGAGCTGCCTAATATTGTTGGGGGGAGCTGCCTAATATTGTGTGGGAACTGCCTACTATTGTTGGGGGGAGCTGCCTACTATTGTGGGGAACCTGCCTACTATTGTGGGGGAAATGCTGACCTAATTTGGGAACCTGCCTACTGTTGTGGGGGAGCTGCCTACTATTGTGGGGGAGCTGCCTACTATTGTGGGGGAGCTGCCTACTATTGTGGGGGAGCTGCCTACTATTGTGGGGGAACTCCTGACCTAATGTGGGGGAGCTGGCAATCTAATGTGGGGGAATCTAATCTCATTTTCGGTATCGGTATCGGTTTCGGCCGGACATTTTTTTTTAATTTCGGTTTCGTTTCGGTTCTGAAATTTCCATTTCGGTGCACCTCTAGTGTTAACATATACTCATATAATGTCATATACAGTGCAATCAAATTATACACACAATCCAGTGCCAAAAGCGTGTACCGTGTAGCGAAATCTATAAAGTTCATCTGAGGTCCGGTTCCAGAGGCGGCACTCACCTGTTGACAACAGCGCAGGCATCCAATCAAAATCGTCTCTTGCTGAGGCATATTGTGTTTGTACACAAAACGAGTGCGCAGGTGCCGATTCACCGCATCCGGTCGTCGCCGGAAATCGTCACCAGTCACGAGGTTAACAGACGTAGTGTCAACGGGAAGTATCCATATTCTGATGGCGCATGTGTGGATTCATATGCACATGCGTAGACGCGCAACAGGGTCATAAGTCCTCAGACGCCATATCCAGTACTGGCAAAACTGTGGGCAATGCCAGTTAGCTAAATTATATTTGGGAGAATAGTATGGTCATCCCCTGTGCTATAATTTAGCTAACTGGCATTGCCCACAGTTTTGCCAGTACTGGATATGGCGTCTGAGGACTTATGACCCTGCTGCGCGTCTTCGCATGCGCATATGAATCCACACATGCGCCATCAAAATATGGATACTTCCCGTTGACACTACGTCTGTTAACCTCGTGACTGGTGACGATTTCCGGCGGCGACCGGATGCGGTGAATCGGCACCTGCGCACTCGCTTTGTGTACAAACACAATATGCCTCAGCAAGAGACGATTTTGATTGGATGCCTGCGCTGTTGTCAACAGGTGAGCGCTGCCTCTGGAACCGGACCTCAGATGAACTTTATAGATTTCGCTACACGGTACACACTTTTGGCACTGGATTGTGTGTATAATTTGATTGCACTGTATATGACATTATATGAGTATATGTTAACACGTTTATATATAACCGATTGCGGTATTATTGAGTAACTTTATAGATTGTTTTGATTGTTGTGTTGGCCACACCCCCCTCATTTACTTGTGTGATTAGAGGGCCTATATATGGACACCATTGTACACTGTTTGTTATGCTTGAGAAAGGCTCTCTTGTTGAGCCGAAACGTCGCTTTCTGCACAGATGTGTGAATAAATCCACGCTTTATTGATACTTTGGAGTGCCGCTTCTACTTTATATTTTATATATATATATATATATATATATATATATATATATATATATGTTACATACAGGCAAAGACTCTTCATGGTTTATTTCACACCAGAATGAGTTTTATAGTGGGAACTTAAATTTTTATTTCTGTGGATTATAGAGAAGTATTGAATCTAGTTCTAGTAGAGGTCGTGATACCATGCTGTTACAGGCAGAAGCAATGTGGATCATTCATACAGATGCGCTAGGACCAGAAAGCTTTAACTCTGGTAATGATCTTTTCTCCTTTTTATAAACAATAATATGTAATTTTTATTTGTGAATGTCCAAGCCAATCTGTTTATATGTAATCACAAGGTAAATGTAGTCTCTGTATTTATGTGCACTTGTTTTCGTCATTCCTTGACAAAGCATCACATAATGTAAAACGATGGTTCATTGTCTCCCTTTGTATCAGCAAAAAAGCAATAAAGAAGCTTAAATTCAGGAGCTTCATGGAGTCTTCTCTTTATAAATTAAATTTTACAATATTACAATAATTTTTTTTTACTTTGCTTTTAGTTCGAATATGCATTTTGGTTCCTATTATTTATGGTGAATCATGTCTTATTTTATCCTATGTCTATGTGTAACCTTACTTGTCTTAAAATAAAATAAAAAAAATTGAAGTAAAAAGCCACCAGCAAAGAATCTGTTGAATGAGAATAGAATCACTGATACTATGAATAGTCCCTGGTGCAGTCAAATTTGTTCCGAGAAGTTGGCATGCCAATACTTACCATTCCTTTCAACATACAGTAACACCAGCATAGAACTTCAGATAGATAGAAGATCTTGCTTTGTCAACTGAGACCTGTCATCAGCTATCATCAACATGGTCTTTTATCAATGTGAGCCCTGGTAATGCCATTCACCTCCCCTTCGGAATGACAACTTTGTCAGCAAGGACCATCTATTTTTGAGAGTTTAAGAACTATAATACTCCCGTTGGAAGCAGAATAGATCATTATAAAGACTATTGTGATGAAAACAAACTATTTAGTAAAAGGGGCAGATTTACTACAGACACTACAGATTTAACATCATTTTACATACCCGTCTTTAGCTTATCTAGCCTGGGGTAACTTGCTACAAATATATTAAAAGACACACACCTCTTAATACATTTTCTGTTGCTGTGCCAGTTTTCTGGTATAAATTATAGTAAGCTTGCTGTAGCGACAAGACACTGCACCATTAAAGGGGTTGTCCCAACTCATAAAGTTATCCCCTAAACACTAAATAAGGAATAGCTACCTGATCACGGGAAGACTGACTCCTGGTAGGAAGATAAATAAAACTGCCAGCTTCAAAAATAAAATGAACAGTTTGTTGCAAAAAAGAGTCTTAAAGGGTACTCCGGTGGAAAACTTTATTATTATTTTTTTTTTTATCAACTGGTGCCAGAAAGTTAAACAGATTTGTAAATTACTTCTATTAAAAAATCTTAACCCTTCCAGTACTTATTAGCTGCTGAATACTACAGAGGAAATTATTTTCTTTTTGGAACACAGAGCTCTCTGCTGACATCATGACCACAGTGCTCTCTGCTGACATCTCTGTCCATTTTAAGAACTGTCCAGAGTAGGAGAAAATCCCCATAGCAAACATATGCTGCTCTGGACAGTTCCTAAAATGGACAGAGATGTCAGCAGATAGCACTGTGGCCATGATGTCAGCAGAGAGCACTGTGTTCCAAGAATAAAAGAATTTCCTCTGTAGTATCCAGCAGCTAATAAGTACTGGAAGGATAAAAATGTTTTAATAGAAGTAATTTACAAATCTGTTTAACTTTCTGGCACCAGTTGATTTAAAAAAAATGTTTTCCATCGGAGTACCCCTTTAAGACTTGCACCACATTTACTATGCATTTTAGACACTTTTGTGCCTCACTAGACAAAAGGTGCATTACTTAATAGAAAGAGAGGCCTTGCGGAAAGGGGCATGGCTTATATGCACCAAACTTTTTTGTTGGCCCACCTTTTTGGTATATAAGACAACTAATAGGTGCAAACTTAGACTAGAAAGTTTAAGCATGCGCCACATTTTCAAACAGCCTAACCACTGTGATATGCCTGGTCTAGTTTACACTAATTTTTTAATGTCTAACAATTAGACAGTCTTTGTTTATCAACCCCCCAGTGTTTACAAGTTTATACTTCACATATTAATATTTACAATGATAATTCCATTTACATCTTGCCAACATACCATCAAAGATATATTATACTGTAATACCAGCAAATCTGCAGTCTCCATGTAAATAAATATGGTCTGTTTTATGCAGGTGTAGGTTTTACGTGTGAAAAAAAGGATAGAAGCCTATTTTTTTCTGTTTCACTGAAACGTATACTGACATAAAACAGACCAAGTAGACAATAACTCTGTTAATGTTTACCTTGTATATTTGGGTAATACATCACAAATATGTCAAAAAGGGGTGTCAATGTATAACACTGTGCACTGAAACCTGTTGAGTGTAATGGACTGAATGTAGTCAACTAGTGACTACATTTGGTCTATAAACATATACATTCATTTTGTGGGGAAAAAAAAAAGGGGCGGTTCTGAAAGTAGTATTAGAATGACCTGAGATGACCCCTCATCATTCAAAAACTAATAGTACAGTGTGTATGTGGTAAGCCTTTGACATTGGCACTGTGAGATTGACATGAAGTGGTAAGCATTTAGAGCTGTGAATCCCAACCAGCAAAACTTTATTTTATTCTGAAGAAACTCTAGTTATGTGTCTTTATATTTTTGCTCAGTCTTCCTACCTGGGAGAGGAATAGTGTTGAGCGGCATAGGCCATATTCGAATTCGCGAATATTCGCGAATATATGGATGAATATTCGTCATATTCGCGAATATTCGCATATTCGTAATGTTCTCGTTTTATTTTCGCATATGCGAATATTCGCGTGTGCGAAAATTAACATATGCGAAAATTTGCATATACAAAAATTAACTTAAACAAAAAATTCGCATATGCGAATATTAACATATGCAAATTTTCGTATATGCGAAAATTCGCACACCAGTCTCACACAGTAGTATTAGAGCCTTCTTACACCACATAAGCTGGAAGCAGAGAGGGATGATCACTGTGATGTGTACTGTGAAAAAAAAAAAAAAAAAAAACAATATTCGTAATTACGAATATATAGCGCTATATTCGCGAATATTCGCGAATTCGCGAATATGCGATATTCACGAATAAAATTTGAATTGCGAATATTCGCGAGCAACACTAGAGAGGAAAAGCAACAATGATCTCATATTCTGAACCTCATATACCATCCACATATCCTGTCCTCAGATCCTGCCCTTACATCCCATCCTATCTCCACCTCATATCTAGTTCTCATATTCCAACCTCATATCCCATCCTCCTATCCTGTCCTTATAGCCCAACCTCATATCTGTCTTCATATTCCAACCTCACATCTTGTCCCCCACACTATTCTCTGCACCTGCCTGTCGGACAGTAAAATCATACTTTTCCACCACGTTAGTCTGGTAGCAGAATGTTTAAGTCACAGGCAATCTTTGCAGCTCAGGAGTAACATGATCAAGGAAGTTCCTGAAAGTCCCATAGACTTGCTCACAACTTTAAAAAAACAAGCAAAAAAAAAAACACCTTGGCATATGAGGGTTCATACGTTCCGCTGCTGAAGAAAAAACCAAGGATGGTTTTGAAACGCGTCCAGCGATTTTAAATATGCGATATTGAGCCTGCCAATATAGAATATCTGCCTGACAACACTAGCGATCATTTGACAAATCCAAGGCATTTATTACAGTGCGCTATCTCCCGAGCGCGCGACCTGTGCATGAGGAACGCCGCCGGGTTACTCACTCTGCATACCGTATCCAGCCGCTACTTTAATCACAAGTGAAAAGCCAATCGGGCTATCTACAATAAGGATTTGATGCTTGCTGACCGCCATCATTCCCAGTTGGTCCGACCAAGGGACTCCGCTTGACAGCGCTGCAGTCCCCCTAAACGGTGCCCACCACCAAGTGCTGCGCTCTTAGGAGTCGGCCGAGACTCCAGCAGCACGATCCCTGACTGAGGCAAGTCACCGGGCGAAAGACGCTATACAGCCGGCCCACAGGACTACACCGAAGGGAGATCCGTGGTATCCCGGGAGCGGTGAACATTGTATGGAGTTTATTGCCAACTGGCTGATTTGATATTTTGATGTGCGGTATATACTGAGATACTTAAAGATCGATTTTAAGCGACTATTCACAAAGCGCTACATTGTATCACTATATCGGTGGGATCGAGTTGCCACTGGCTGGACAGATACAATACCACTGTATCAATTGACTTACCGTTATCTGTAGCTGCTACATTATATCTGCTTTATTGAAGAGCTCCGAGAACAGGAATAATTGAATGAGCATTTGCACTGTGCTTCTCTACAGGATTAGTAGATCGCCATATTGATAACACAGGCTCATATCGCAGAATAATTTTACAGTTGTTATTTTTAGTTTTTAGTTGCTATTTTTTTATTGGGATTATTATATATTATATTTTACTGTGTATTAAATTAATTAGGGGAGTACAAGGGCCCTGTACATTCCCTATTTAATCCATTTTTTCTATATTAATAAATACAAATTATTCTAAACCAGATATCTTTGACCTTTGAGCCCCATTTACTTTTAATATATTGTCCCTATTTTTACACCGTGGGTATAGGTGTCTGTTGGGTTGCTCGGGTCTTTAGTGACGGTCAGACAGACAGGAGCCTCTCCATTGTGTCTATATTAATTTACAAATCTGTTTAACTTTCTGGCACCAGTTGATTTAAAAAGAAAAGTTTTGCCCCTTTAACTCTAATTTAAAAGCATCTCCTAACAATGCCATTTTGTGGTCATGTATTTGATTAAATGACGTTCATTTGGGCTGAAATGAGATGTAAATGCAAGAAATGTCATTCTAGGACTTTGTTTTTTAAAAGCTGTAATTGGTTGTTCCAAGCACTGCTTCCTATAAATCAAGATATGGATTCATTAATGAGAAGAGTTAGATACAAATCCATGTGTAGCTATTGAATTTTCCATAAAGGGCAACAATGTTAAAATATATTTAGGTGAGGAAGTATTTGCTTCTTAGAATTAACCAAGTAATTACAAAATGAGAACATATTGATTCTTCCTCTAATGCTTTTGAAATTAATTAAATGTCCTAAACAAACATGTATGACCACAATTGCATTAAAATATTTAACAAGTATGTAATCCCATAAATACATTCATGAAGAACTAGGTCAGGGGTAGGCAACCTTTTGGTAGTGCCGTGCCCAATTTTTTTTCAAAGTTGCTTGGTGTGCAGGCAACATAGCTTGCTGTAGGTGTGGCTTGCTGTGGGTGAGGTTTCTGGCCCCAGAATCTCCAACCACCATAATACAGACCCCAGAATCAGTCCCCAGCATAATACAGACCCCAAAATCAGTCCCCACCATAATACAGACCCCAGAATCAGTCCCCAGCATAATACAGACCCCAGAATCCGTCCCCACCATAATACAGACCCCAGAATCACCACCCACCATAATACAGAACCCAGAATCAGACTCCACCATAATACAGAACCCAGAATCAGACTCCACCATAATACAGACCCCCAGAATCACCACCCACCATAATACAGACCCCAGAATCACCACCCACTATAATACAGACCCCAGAATCACCACCCACCATAATACAGACCCCAGAATCACCACCCACTATAATACAGACCCCAGAATCACCACCCACCATAATACAGACCCCAGAATAAGACCCCACCATAATACAGACCCCAGAATAACCACCCACCATAATACAGACCCCAGAAACATTACCCACCATAATACAGACTCCAGAATCAGTCCCCACCATAATACAGACCCCAGAATCAGTCCCCCTCATAATACAGACCCCAGAATCACTATGCACCATAATACAGACCCCAGAATCAGGCCCCTCTACAATACAGTTCCCAGAATCACCACCCACCATAATACAGACCCCAGAATCACCACCCACCATAACACAGACCCTAGAATTAGACCCCACTATAATACAGACCCCAGAATCAGAGCCCACCATAATACAGACCCCAGAATCAGACCCCACCACAATCCAGACCCCAGAACAGGTCTGCACCACATTACAGACCCCAGAATCCGTCCCCATCATAATACAGAGCCCAGAATCACCACCCACTATAATACAGACCCCAGAATCAGACCCCACCATAATACAGACCCCAGAATCACCACCCACCAGAATACAGACCCAAGAATCAGACCCCACCATAATACAGACCCCAGAATTAGACCCCACCACAATACAGACCCCAGAATCACCACCCACCATAATACAGACCCCAGAATCAGACCCCACCATAATACAGACCCCAGAATTAGACCCCACCACAATACAGACACCAGAATCACCACCCACCATAATACAGACCCCAGTATCAGACCCCACCATAATACAGACCCCAGAATCAGACCCCACCACAACACAGACCCCAGAAATAGTCCGCACCATAATACAGACCCCCAGAATCAGTCCCCACCATAATACAGACCCCAGAATCAGTCCCCCTCATAATACAGACCCCAGAATCACTATGCACCATAATACAGAACCCAGAATCAGTCCCTGCCATATACAGACCCCAGAATCAGGCCCCTCCACAATACAGTCCCCAGAATCACCACCCACCATAATACAGACCCTAGAATTAGACCCCACTATAATACAGACCCCAGAATCAGACCCCCCCATAATACAGACCCCAGAATCAGACCCCACCACAATCCAGACCCCAGAACTAGTCTGCACCATATTACAGACCCCAGAATCCGTCCCCATCATAATACAGAGCCCAGAATCACCACCCACTATAATACAGACCCCAGAATCAGACCCCACCATAATACAGACCCCAGAATCACCACCCACCAGAATACAGACCCAAGAATCAGACCCCACCATAATACAGACCCCAGAATTAGACCCCACCACAATACAGATCCCAGAATCACCACCCACCATAATACAGACCCCAGAATCAGACCCCACCATAATACAGACCCCAGAATTAGACCCCACCACAATACAGACCCCAGAATCACCACCCACCATAATACAGACCCCAGAATCACCACCCACCATAATGCAGACCCCAGAATCAGACCCCACCACAACACAGACCCCAGAAATAGTCTGCACAATAATACAGACCCCAGAATCACCACCCACCATAATACAGAGCCCAGAATCACCACCCACCAGAATACAGAGCCCAGAATCACCACCCACTATAATACAGACCCCAGAATCAGACCCCACCATAATACAGACCCCAGAATCACCACCCACCAGAATACAGACCCAAGAATCAGACCCCACCATAATACAGACCCCAGAATTAGACCCCACCACAATACAGATCCCAGAATCACCACCCACCATAATACAGACCCCAGAATCAGACCCCACCATAATACAGACCCCAGAATTAGACCCCACCACAATACAGACCCCAGAATCACCACCCACCATAATACAGACCCCAGAATCACCACCCACCATAATGCAGACCCCAGAATCAGACCCCACCACAACACAGACCCCAGAAATAGTCTGCACAATAATACAGACCCCAGAATCACCACCCACCATAATACAGACCCCAGAATCAGTCCCTGTCATATACAGACCCCAGAATCAGGCCCCTCCATAATACAGACCCCAGAATCACCACCTACCACAATACAGACCCCAGAATCACCACCCACCATAATACATACCCCAGAATCACCACCCACCATAATACAGACCCCAGAATCAGACCTCACCACAATACAGATCCCAGACATAGTCTGCATCATAATACAGACCCCACCATAATACAGAGCCCAGAATCAGACCCCAGTATAATACAGACCCCAGAATCAGACCACACCATAATACAAATCCCAGAATCAGACCCCACCATAACACAAACCCCAGAATCAGTCCGCACCATAATACAGACCCCAGAGTCAGTCCCCACCATAATACAGACCCCATAATTATACCCCACCATAATACAGACCCCAGAATCACCACCTACCATAATAAAGACCCCAGAATCACCACCCACAATAATATAGACCCCAGAATCACCACCCACCATAAAACAGACCCCAGAATCAGACCCCATCATAATACAGACCACAGAATCACCACGCACCATAATACAGACCCCAGAATCAGACCCCACCATAATACAGACCCCAGAATCACCACCCACCATAATACACACCCCAGAATCACCACCCACCATAAAACAGACCCCAGAATCAGACCCCACCATAATACAGACCACAGAATCACCACCCACCATAATACAGACCCCAGAATCACCACCCACCATAATACAGAGCCCAGAATCACCACCCACCAGAATACAGACCCCAGAATCACCACACACCATAATACAGACCCCAGAATCAGACCCCACCAGAATACAGACCCCAGAAATAGTCTGCACCATAAGACAGACCCCAGAATCACCACCCACCATAATACAGACCCCAGAATCACCACCCACCATAACACAGACCTCAAAATCAGTTACCACCATAATACAGACCCCAGAATCAGACTCCACCATAATACGGACCCCAGAATCAGACCCCACCATAATACAGACCCCAGAATCACCACCCACCATAATACATACCCCAGAAATAGTCTGCACCATAATACAGACCCCAGAATCACCACCCACCATAATACAGACCCCAGAATCACCACCCACCATAATACAGATCCCAGAATCCCCACCCACCATAATACAAACCCCAGAATACCCACACACCATAGTACAGACCCCAGAATCATCACCCACCATAATACAGACCCCAGAATAAGACCCCACCATAATACAGACCCCAGAATAACCACTCACCATAATACAGACCCCAGAATCATTACCCACCATAATACAGACTCCAGAATCAGTCCCCACCATAATACAGACCCCAGAATCACCACCCACCATAATACAGACCCCAGAATCCCCACCCACCATAATACAGACTCCAGAATCAGTCCCTGCCATATACAGACCCCAGAATCAGGCCCCTCTATATTGCAGACCCCAGAATCACCACCCACTACAATACAGACCCCAGAATCACCACCCACCATAATACAGACCCTAGAATCAGACCCCACCATAATATAGACCCCAGAATCAGACCCCACCATAATACAGACCCCAGAATCCCCACCCACCATAATACAGACCCCAGAATCAGTTCCCACCATATAACAGACCCCAGAATCACCACCCATCATAATACAGACCCCAGAATCCCCACCCACCATAAAACAGACCCCAGAATCCCCACCCACCATAATACAGACCCCAGAATCCCCACCCATCATAATACAGATCCCAGAATCACCACCCACCACAATACAGACCCCCCACCCCTACATAATACAGACCCCAGGATCAGACCCCAGTCGTGTTGCACAATAATATACATACAGTTACATTAACTGGCTCACAATTCATGTCTTTTTTCCAGTCGGCGTCGTCCTCTTTCCTACTGTTCTCCATCTGGCTCAGACCACCATGACGACTTCTTCCAGCAAAAACCCATCACTGCAGCATCTGCAAGACCAACATCTTAGTCTCTCCATTTTCCAGTGCAGATCCCAGAAGTGCAAAATTCAGTGGAGTTTATTCCATTCCAACAGCGTTATAGAGAAAGCAACATTTCAGCGACATGTCTTTGTCAAGCATGAGAGGCGATGGAATGTAGCCTGCTCTGTAACACTGTTTGAAATAGAATAAACTGCACTGAATTCTGCACTTTATACTTTGGTGAGCTACAATTTTCCTTGGATATAAGTAGGTAGCTATGCAGGTAGGTAAGTAGATATGGAGGTAAGTTCATAGGTAGGTAACAAGGTAGGTAAATGGGTAGCTAAGTATGTAGGTAGGTACATGGGAAGATAGGTAGGTAGTTAGGTAATTAGGTTGCTATGTAGGTAAGTAGCTATGTAGGTAGGTAGTATTCTAGGAGAGCAGCACAACCAAAGAGCAAAAAAAGTAAAGATGAGGTGCAAGCTGTGTGGGAGCCTGGGTCAGAAGATCCACTCGCATAAAAAAAATTCAAGAAGCAGCAGCACACAAAAATATTGGTGTCAAAAAGGTGGAAGTTTATTCCATCAATCCAGTGAATAAAGTGCGAGCAACGTTTCTGTGACCTCACGTCACCGTTATCAAGCTCGATAAGCTTGATAATGGTGACGTGAGGTCACAGAAACGTTGTTCGCACTTTATTCACTGGATTGATGGAATAAACTTCCACCTTTTTGACACCAATACTTTTGTGTGCTGCTGCTTCTTGGATTTTTTTTATGTAGGTAGGTAGCTATGTAGGTAGGTAGCCATGTGGCTAAGTAGTGGGGTATGTAGCCAGGAAATTAATAATGTAGGTAGCCAGGTAGGTAATTGTGTAGGTAGCCAGGTAGGGAAGTAGCCAGTGCTCCTTTACATCCAAATCATCATCCCCTCCCGGTCACCTGCATCCCCCTCCCTGTCACCCCCTCTCCGTCACCTGCACCCCCCTTCAGCCCCGTCACTTGCACCCTCTTCCCCCCTGTCATTTGCACCCCCCATCACTTGCAACCCCCCATTATCACTTGCCCCCCCCCCATCATCACTTGTAGCCAGTGCTACAGGTAGGGAGGTAGCCAGTGCTCCTTCATATCCAAATCATCATCCCCCTTCCCGTCACCTCCCCCCCTGCACCCTTCCCCCCCCCCCCCGACACTTGCATCCCCTTCACCTCGTCACTTGCACCACCCATCATCACTTGCACCCCCGATCATCACTTGCACCCCCCATAATCATTTGCACACCCCCCTATCATCACTTGCACCCCCCATCTATGCGCACACAGGTTAGAGCTGCACTCGATTGGCTAGGGATCGGGGACAAGTGTCCTGGATCCCAATTAGCGGAGCCAGCCTCGCGTGCCACTCAAAAGCACCCCGTGTGCCACTCATGAGGCAGGGGTTGCCGACCCCTGAACGAGGTGATACAACTTAATAATAATAATATTAGATATACTAACGTGTCATAAAATGTGCAAAAATTTTGAGTTTTCATTCAAGACACACTTATTAAGTATTTAAACATTGCCCCTGCAACTCCTGTGACAAGGGGAAGTGGCTAAAAGGAAAAAGGTGTGGTTTCACAATAATAGGCAAAAATTTAAATATGCAAAAATTAGGGATAGACCGATATCGTTTTTTTAGGGCCGATACCGATATTCTGTGGAGGTTAGGGCTGATAGCCGATAACTTATACCGATATTCCGGTATAAGTTAATGGCTATTTATCCCCTCCCGGCGACACCAACCGGCACACTGCACCCCCCCGCCGCTGGCCCATTGCCTCCCTCATTCCCATTTTTTTACCTGTTCCCGGGGTCCGCTCTACTTCTGTCTCCGGCGCCGTCCTTCTGAGCTGTCACTGTGCGCAATGACGGTGACGTCGCGTAACGCAGGACGCGCAGGAGCCAGAAATAGCGTGGACCCCCGGAACAGGTAATTATAAAACCGGGGATGGGGTAGGCAATGGGGCAGTGGCCGGGGCGGTGCGGCGGTGGGGTGCATCATCGGATTATTGGCAAGGTAATTGCCGATACCGATAACGTCCAAAATCGTGAATATCGGCCGATAATATCAGCCAAACCGATAATCGGTCGATCCCTAGCAAAAATATAGCTAGCTAGAATAAAAAAATGTCTTTGTGGCTTCCATTTGTTTTTGTTTTTCTGTTTTTGATTTGTTTTTTTTTTTTGTTCCCAGTGGAATAAAAAGGGACTGGCAAACATTCATTATGATTAGAACAATATCACATTTATATTTTTTGTTTCACTAATTTTAAAAACAAAAATACTTTCAAAAATGATGACCGTATGCCCAAATTGCAGTGTGAATTTAGCCTTATAGTGGTCAGGATATAAGTACACAAAGTAATAAAACAAAATATGTAAACCCATGCCGCATCCTATTCATTTGAACGTTCCTACTAGAGTCAGGTAGTGATTTTTTTTTATCTAATAAGGTTTTGTTGCCAGACTGAAAATCATGGTCTGCCATTTTTAGTCCAGCAATAAAACTTATACAGATCAAAATTCAGCCAACCGCAGTCACTAGCTGATTCTGGTCAGCTCATTCAAATAAAAGGGATACGGCACGGGTCTGGCGGGGATACGCCAGTGGACGGTTTTTAAATTTCCGCGCCGACCGTATGCCCAAATCGTAGCGTGAATGCACCCTAACTTTTACTTTTATCAATTATGGAGCCTCCATGCATCTCTATGTGAGAGCCGGAGATACACAAGTGTACTTGTGTATCTCAGGCTTTCCCATAGAGATGCATGAAGGGGCATGTCAACCCCCGTTCCATGTCCGAGGAGAGCCAGAGCGCCGTGTAGGAGATTGAGTCAGACCCCCTCCCCGCAATCAGACATTTATCCCCTATTCTTTGGGATACTTGACTACCTCTTTAAAGTGAACCTGTTACTAAACCATGGCTGCATGAAATACTGTAAGGCCTTGGAAAATTCTCCCCATCCCATTGACCCTGATTCAAGGTTCAAGCAGCATGAAAATGGTAACAGGTTTCCTTTAAAGTGGACCTGTGAGAAGAATTAAGCAAAACTGTTGACAGACCTAGACAGAGGTCTGGTAGGAGAGTGCACCAATACCTGTGGTCTCAGTCATGCAGCTTGCATGAGTGAGGAAAACATTGTCCAGGAGGCGGGCTCCTTCTATCAGGTGACCAGAGCACTCTGTCTTAATAACATTCCTGGCCTGCCTCTCACCTATGACTGGATAGTTCTAGCATCTAATCCAAAAAATATGTCCTCCGAAAGGTAAGCAAAAACCGCCGGGGGACATTTATTTTTTTTTCCTTTTTCTTTATTACGTAAAGAGTACCTCTCATGATCTTGATACATTTTATAATCCTCCCAGTTCACTGCCCCCATCATGATAAACCACCCCCTGCCTTTTTTATATATATTTTTTGTTTTCTACCTTGATATTGCCCTGTAATTTCTGCTCAGTCAGATTCACAGACTGGAAAGGGGCGTTTCCCAGCAGGCGTGACATCATCTGAAGCCATACGGGGAGAACTTCATCCCTCACTCTGCTACACACAACTCAGAGCAGTTCAGTCTCAGATGAGCTATGATTGGCTAAGGCTGCACACACACACCCTCAGCATTCCAGACTGCATTTCCTAATTTTGGACTTCTGCCAGGAAAGCAGGAGTCCAAAGTCTGTGCAAGAGATGGGGGGGGGGGGGGGGGAATGTGCTCTGGACAAGTAGGGAGACGACTAGTGACAGCTTTTTTAAACACAAATAAAACAGAAAATTTCATTTTTTTAATCTAAATTATTTTTGAAAGATTTTTATTTACCATAAGGAATGCAATAGCAAAAATTTGTTATAATGACAGTGCCCATTCCCATGTAAAAGAAAAAGCTCTTACTTAGCCCCAGTTATATGGGAAAACAGCAATGAGGAAAGACTATTCTTTTTTATTCATTGCTACCGGAGAGACACATGTTAAATGTACAGGGAGAAGGGGGTTGGGTTGTCATCATCGGGTAAAACCAGAGCGGCAATAGTGCTGTAGTAGTGGCGATCTTAGTGGTGAGTACAATTTGTTTCTATTTTGCACCCCATTACCTACATGTAAAACCCCAAAACTATGAATGTCCTAATCCTAAAAAGGTTTTTTTTTCCCATCTTCCATCTTTTTTTAACCGTTATTTCAAATATTTTTGGCAAAATAACCTATACAGTACCTTTGATCAATTTTCCCACCAGAAATTCCAATGTTTCTGTGCAGAGTTCCCAACAACTAGTTCTCTGGCTTCTGAAGTTTTGTGGGCAACACGGGCATCGCTATGATAGATTCACCTCTTAGGCTGGAATTCCACTTGTTTTTTATTTGGGAAAAACACAAAGAAAAACACCAATTCTGCTGCATGGCGTTTTTTCGGCCAAAAAACACTGCAGCCAGATGTTAGCTGTAAATCAATGAGAAATCGCAAAATTCTTTTTCTACTTGCCGTTTTTCAGTTAATGCTTTTGGTGTTTTTTCACTCTTTTTTGACGTTTTTCAGCTCCTTTGAGCATGTTGAGCCTATGGCGTTTTTTTTTTCCTGAAATTGTGATGTTTTTTCTCCCATAGAAGTCTATGGGAGTAAAAAAACGCCAAGAAAAACGCCATGTGGGTTTTAACTTTGGCATTTTTTTCAGGCGGTTTTTATTCTTTTTTGGACTTTAGCGATCCAAAAAAGTGATGAAGATACCTTTTTTTTAATAAAATTTCGCAGGGTACCATTAAAAAATACAGTAGTCATGGAAAAAATAGTATTTAACAAAATGTATCTTTTTTTTATAACAAAATGTGTATTCATTTTAAAACAGGGATCAATTTATGTGGGCGGGCAGGGCACTAAAATATAGAAAATAATAAAAAAAAAAAAAAAAGTTAAAAACACACACACTACATTTTTCTTTTTTTTTTTTTAGGTGGTACTACTACTCCAAGCATGGAACACACCGTTCCCTGATGGAAGTAAGTAGTACATGTACTAATTGACAGATCGCCCCGGGTCCGTTGCGATCCTCCTGTATAATGTATAGATGTGGCCGGCCGCTCTTCTATGGTCGCCTGCACTGAAGTATATATACAACTATTCATATCTCAACTCAAATGCAAAAATGACGGAAAAAAAACGTCAGATGGAGGATATTGCACTGGCATTTTTTCTTGTTTTTTTCAGTGAAAAAAAAACGCTGGAAAAAAAAAACGCTGGAAAAAAAAAAACAGGTGGAATCCTAGCCTTAGGGTGTGTTTACACCACATTTAGTTCATACAGGGACCATGGTATACTACAGTTTTAGGTCCGGTGACAAAACCGAATAAGGGGCAAAAATGATCTGTCCGGAGTCAGTACTGACTCTGGTCGGCTCATTCAAATGAATGAGATGCGGGCCCGGTCTGGCTGGGGATCGTGTCCCCGTATTAAGAAAACATGGTGTGATCCTGATGCTGTACTAGAGCAATGTTTCCCAACCAGGGTGCCTCCAGCTGTTGCAAAACTACAATTCCCATCATGCCCGGACAGCCAAAGGCTGTCCGGGCATGCTGGGAGTTGTAGTTTTGAAACAGCTGGAGGCACCCTGGTTGGGAAATGCTGTACTAGAGGACTACTTTACATACCCTGCAGCTGTACTATTCACTTCCATAAAGCAGGAAAGAGGTGTCCAGGCAGGGAGCTATTCTGCATGAGAACCTCGCTATACTCACAAGAACAAACAGGAATTGCGCAAAATAGAGAAATTCTACTGCAAATTCCACTTTCAAAGTGGAAATTCTGGTAGGAATTCTTAGTGTGAACTGGCCCTAAGAAAAAGGCTAGGGCTACATGGTGACTCTGGTTGCGTTACACAAAGATTGCAGTGTCGTAATGCGATGTCACAAATAATGTTAGTAAATGAAGTTGTGTTGTGACATGTGGCATTCTGTATAATGAAGTTGAGCACCAAGTCACAGACAAGTGGCATATGTATTTTGGTTGCGCGACTCAGATGCAATTTAGGCCGCTTTCACACTATACAATGCTCCATTTTAAACATCCGTTATAATGACCCGTTAACAAAACCATTAAAAGCGGCCGTTACAAAATCCCATTATAGTCTATGGGATTTTTACATTACCAGTTATTAATAACGGACGTTATTTTGTGACGGGAGAGGTAACGGGAGAAATAGTGCATGCACTATTTCTCCCATCACAAAATAGCGTCCGTTATTAATAACGGGCTATGACGGGTAATGTAAATATCCCATAGACTATAATTTGATTACCGGCGACGGCCCCCGTGTGACGTCATGCTCCGCCCCTCAATGCAAGCCCCCCGTAGGCTTGCATTGAGGGGTGGAGCGTGACGTCACACGGGGGCGGAAGCGTGACGTCACACGCCGCCCGCCCTGCGGTCGACCATAATCAGACCCGGAGCGAACACGCTCCGGGCACTGATTACAAACAGGGTGCCGCGTGCATGATCACTGGGGTCCCCAGCTGCGGGACTCCCGCGATCAGGCATCTTATCCCCTATCCTTTGGATAGGGGATAAGATGTTTAAGCACTGGAGTACCCCTTTAATGTCCGGTTTTGTTAAAGGAGAACTCCGGAATAGGAAAATTATCTTCCATACTGCCGGCAGTAAAAAAATAAACAGGTACATACCTTCCTTCGCTCCCCCGGTGCCTCCGGTAACTCACTCTGGCCTCCACCACGATCCTCTTCCTTGTTGCGGGCGAGTCATTCTGCGCTCAGCCAATCACCGGCCGCAGCGAAGTCCCGACTCGGCCGGTGATATGCTGAGCGGCAGTGTGAGAACGCTTCAAGACACACAATTCTTCACTACACCGGCACCTGCTGCCGGGGGCCGAAAACGTCACACTGCCGCTCAGCCTATCGCCGGCCGAGTCAGGACTTTGCTGCGGCTGGTGATTGGGTGAGTGCAGTAAGACTCTCTGACCACCGGCAACTAGGAAGAGGATCACGGCGGAGGCCAGAACCGGTTACCGGAGGCACCGGGGGAGCGAAGGAAGGTATGTGCCTGTTTATTTTTTTACTGCCAACAGTATGGGGGACAATTTTCCTATTCCGGAGTTCTCCTTTAACGGGTCCTCATGATGGATCTTTAAAACGGGTCCTTCTATAGTGTGAAAGAGCCCTTAGTTTGCTACATGGGTTAAGGAAGATCTCCTATATTTACACATATGTGCAGTTATTTACAAATATCGTTTGGCGTTTACAAATAGGTAAAATATTTACATTTGTTACAAAGGAGAATAAGATCCTCCAGACTGAAATACCGCAGTGATGATGTATCAGATTGGGCTCTGTTCACACTGCTCTTTGGTTTGGTCAATGGGAATTCTGCCAAAAGTTCTGACCCTTTCCTTGGCAACAAAAGTAGCACAATTCTCATTAGGACAGTATGTTGTCTGATCCCTGGGAGACCCCACTATTTACATCTAATGTAGGAAGATATGGAAAAGCATCATGGCTTCTGATACAAATAGGGTTGCCACCGGGACGGTATTTTACCGGCACAGCTGGTATTTTGGCGACCCTGCCGGTATTTTTATATTAAAAAAGACGGCAATGCAATGGCCGGTAATTATCCATCCAATCCTCCAACTCCCGGAATGTTGCACCATATACTAGACCAGTGTTTCCCAACCAGAGCGCCTCCAGCTGTTGCAAAACGACAACACCCAGCATGCCCGGACAGCCGCTGGCTGTCCGGGCCTGCTGGGAGTTGTAGTTTAGCAACAGCTGAAGGCACCCCTGGTTGGGAAACACTGACCTATACTATATTCTACTATATAGTCCAACATCATTTGGGGCAGCTGCTGAGCCACAGGCTGTATCAGGGCATGCTGGGAGTTGTAGTTTTCATTTGGGGCAGCTGCTAAGCCACAGGCTGTATCAGGGCATGCTGGGAGTTGTACTTAGTAACTAACTGCAACTCCCGAATTTAATGTAGTATTCCAGCGCAAAATAAGGGGATAAATTATAGATCGCATGAGGGGGGGCTAGCGCTGGGGCCCCCCGGGATCTCCTGGACGGGGCCGCGGCAGTCTGCAGGAAGTGAAGTTTCGTCCCCAGCAGGAAGCCGCAGCAGATACGCCTTCTCCATGTATCTCTATGGGGTACATAGAGGGGGGGTGTCGACCTCTGCGTCATGCGGGGACGGAACACCCCCTTTCCAGAACACTGCTGCGGCCCCGTCCAGGAGATCCCGGTAGCCCCAGCGCTCGGACCCCCCCGCGATCTATAACTTATCCCCTATCCTTCACATAGGGGATAAGTTATATTGCGCTACAGATGTCCTTTAATACAAAAAAGGGATCAAAAGGTCCCATCATAACAAAAATGGTACCGTTAAAAACAACAGATCGGGGCGCAAAAAATGAGCCTCATACATCTCCGTATAAGGAGAAATAAAAAAAGTTATAGGGGTCAGAATATGTGTATTCACTGTGATGTCACACATATGTAATTAATTATGCAAATTAGCATGGCCGGTATTTTTTTGCAAGGTGGCAACCCTAGTTACAGAGGCAACACTGCCATTGTGAACAGAAAGCTTACAGTAAATGAAACCTGATAATAGGGGTTGTCTTATTATCCCGGAAAGAAGTGGTGACCATGGACGACATATCGCACCAATAACACCTTCCTACGTGTATCTATGACATATCACGCTGGATTTCCCCTTTAAGCACGTTAACCCCTTCTTTGCCTTGCTCCTATGTACTGACTGCCGCTATTTCTCGGCGTGTCTACGCTGCACGCTCCAGTTATTAGCCGTAAAGTAGTGTTCACACCGCACACCAGGAATCGCACCGCCGCAGGCCCCGCTCCCTGTGCTCACGAATCGTGCGCGCTTCTCACACCCTCCGTGCCCTGCCGGGTGGGGGCGGGGCCTGGTCACGTGGTCCCGCGTATAAGAGGGAGGTCACTGGGCGGCTGTATGACCGGCAGCATCTGTACAGCTGGGTCAGAGGAGGCGGTTGCAACAGCGTCGGAACCGCGCAGCAGTTTAATAGACTAGCGCAGAGATGGCAGGTAAGGTGGCCGCCGTGTTGGGGGCTGTGCCGGGCAGCATGGAAGGGGGGGCAGTGCTGCACGTACATGCTCCGGCTCTGACCGGTCGCGTTATCTAATGGCTGCACCGTCTTGTCGTATTGCATTACCCGCTTATATCATCACTCCTTGTGGAGGGGGTGACCTGCTGCACTGATCTCCATCTCTTCTCCCTCCCTATGGCTTCCTGAGAGGAAAGCGTCCCGTGTGCGGCTCCTTAACACTTTACTGTCCGGCTCCGCACCTGTACGCTGGGCTCCGCACCTGTGCGCTGGGCTCCGCACCTGTGCGCATTCTAGAACTGACGTACCTGGCATCTTCACACTGATGCTGTTTCCCAACCAGGGTTCCTCCAGCTGTGGCAAAACTACAATTCCCAGCATTGTCGGACAGCCTTCGGCTGTCCGACAATGCTGGGAGTTGTAGTTTTGCCACAGCTGAAGGCACCTTGGTTGAGAAACACTGCATTGATGTATGTGACCTGTGTCACCTAGAAGGCTTTGTGGCTGTACAGATGTCACAGTGCAATTGCTCCCTCCCCCCACCGATTAGTCAGTTTGGAGAATGGTAGGTTGCAGTCTGACTTTTTTGGACTACATCTCCCAGCATGCAGTACTTGGGTCATCCTGGAGTCAGGTGTAGAGAGACTGAACTTACAGTAAATTTGATTCGTCACGAACTTCTCAGCTCGGCAGTTGATGACTTAGCCTGCATAAATGAGTTCAGCTTTCAGGTGCTCTGGTGGGCTGGAGACTCTTTCCTAGGACTGTATCCACCTTTTCCAGCCCACGGAGCACCTGAAAGCTGAACTCATTTATGCAGGATAAGTCATCAACTGCCGAGCCGAGAAGTTCGTGAGGAATCGAATTTACTGTGTTTGCTCATCACTAGTCAGGTTTTCACAAGGGAAATGTCTGGCCTGTTATGGACTTTCTATCTTTATTTATTTTTATTTTTCTCTCAATCTTTTTAGATGCTTAATTGTGTGCGAACTGTTTAAGACTCTGCAGTTTTTGTGTAAATTGGGACAATTAACCCTTGAGTGACCTGCTGAATAGTAATGTACTTTATGCCACCTGGTGTAAGAGCACATATATTGTACTTTGATATACACGAAGTGGCATATAAATATTTTCTGTAGTATACTACAGCTAGGCTTCCCCTGTCTACCAACTTGTTGGCAGGGACTACTACAATCCAGTCTTGGCTTCTGCAGTGGGTGCCCAGGTTCTCCAGCTGGCCGTCTTGTTGGCGTATTGTTCCTGTGCACCCGGAGCTGGCATGCTTATCTCTTACTGCCAATCAGTGCTGGTGCCAAGAAATGTATCTCCAGGCTCCTCAGACCTGTGTCAGCAATGCCTATGTGCACTACTGGGCTTTGCTATAAAATGTTAACAGCTGTTTACAATAGGTACTGTGATTAAGTATAGTCCGATCCTTACAGGCCCCATGCATGTAGTTCCTGCAGCACAACAGGATGGTGCTTTTATAGACATTGTAGGGCAGTGTTTCTCAACCAGGGTGCCTCCAAGTGTTGCAAAACTACAACTCCCAGCATGCCTGGACAGCCAAAGGCTGTCCAGGCATGCTGGGAGTTGTAGTTTTGCAACATCTGGAGGTGCCATGGTTGGGAAACACTGTTGTATGGCATCGAATTCTTCTGACCAAGTGTAATGTAGCATCCAGTGGTCTATTCCAGCAGAGTACAACTCATGGACTTTATGAAGCAGTATCAAGCAAATCATGTTACTAGTGAAAACTACACCCTGTAGAAAAATGTGCAACTTTTGCTGCAAAGGTGAACTTAACCAAAGGAATCTTAGTTGTGAACTAAATTGTAATGGGACGTTTAAAAAAATAAAAAAAAAACAGATTTTCTCAAACTTTGAGATCCAAATAGGGGACATTAAAATGAACTTTTAGAGTCCCTGTCATGAGATTCTGCTCAGTCTTCATCAGCTTGTGCAGGAGTCATCTCTTGTTGTTTACTCGTGGACAATCTGCTGCTGCAGGACTTAAAGAGTAGCTCCCACCTTTTTTCTATTCTCTATCCCTGCCTATTGACCATCTATCCCTGCCTATTGACCATCTATCCCTAACCCCCTCTCTGCCTTAAAAAAATTTTTTTTTTTACTATATTAAAAAGGCCTTTTTTGTCTGCCTGGTAGTGTGCTCACTTACCAGGCAGACTTCCCCAGCAGGTGTTATGTCACTGATGCCTGCTGGGGGGGGCTGACTTCTGCCCTTCACCTATACAGGGTGCCTCCATCTGTTTCACCACTACAACTCCCAGCTTGCCCGGACATCTATTGGCTGTCAGGGCATGATGGGAGTTGTAGTGGTGAAACAGCTGGAGGCCCCCTGTGTTGAAAACAAGTTGGGGCCATGGCTGCGCCGCAACCCTGTTCCCCTCCCTGTGTTAAAAACCCCGAACCCCGCTCTCCCCAAGACATACCCTAGTGCAGAGTCCTGAGGCAGCGGCATGTAAATGCTGGGAGGCAGGGCTGGCATGTAAGGCCAGGGAGCAATGTGCTCGCTCCAGCCTGTCTGACTGGCAGGGAGCAAGGCAGGCTAAATGAATGAGGACTGATTGCCTGGCCAGAATCAGTCCGAATTCAAGCATGAAATCACGCCAGCCTGCAGCCAGCCACTAGGAGGGAGAACTATTGTAATAAAAAAAATGAATGTATCTTAATTAGAGATGTTGTAGTACATAAGTACTAAAACATATCAAAAAAAGTTTGACGGTGCCCATTTAATTTTCATCAGTAACAACATATAGAAGTTTTAGGGTCTGACAGAGCCCATCCAACTCTACAGTGTGCTCAGATCTGCCCAGCAGCTGCAAAAGGAAGCAATAATATCCAGCATAATATTTATCCAGCATAACATGTATAGTGCATATTTCAGCTCCCATTCCCTTTTTGAGCTGAACTAAACTGTAAAGCAGGCTTTCCCAACCAGGGTGCCTCCAGCTGTTGCTAAACTACAACCAGGCTGTCCAGTAAGCACCCAGGTTGGGGAAACCCTGCTGGACAGTCAGGTTCAGCTCACAGTGAAAGGGAGCTGAAATATTCAACTCTATACACTGTGCTGAGGTCCCACCTGCATTTCTGGTGTCTGCCAAGCTGCTGCAGGAGACAATCTGCTGGCAGGACCAGAAAGGTCCCTGGTGACCAAACTTTTAGGGGTTAATTTAACACATGGCTACAAGTTTTTATTAAAACACATTAGATTAGTCTACTTGAATTACTCTTGTGATATATTACATTTCACTGGTGACAAGTACCACTTAATAAATTCCGGATTGTGCTGCTTCTTCCAGTGCCACAGGAGGCAGCATGGTGGTATTTCATACGCAATGTGTGTTTTTTTTAAAAAAAATTTTTTTTGTTCCCTGTAATACTTATGCCATCCCTAGAGATCTAGTGTAGTCGTGCCTCGTAGCATTCCTTTGTTGGCACATGTCTTCGGTTGAGCTCAATGAAGACTTGTGAATGATTGACGTGAGAAGTGTAACCCAAGCCTATATACTACAGATTACTCCTAGAATGCAAGACACTTGAAATGTCCTTGACGGAGATCCATGGAGGGGCTTGCTGATGGTCAGGTGGTACAGGCCTGCAGTGCAGTGTTGTGTTTCCTTAGAGGAATTTAACACTTGCATGCCTGGCATTCAAGGAACAATCCTCTAGGTTGGCTTCAGTTTCCAGGTAGTCTACTACACTTCCAAGAGAAACCACATGCCTATTTTAACCACAAATGTGTGTGTGAACCTGGCCTAATGTCCTTGACACAAATTTGAATAGTAAGGGGTCATTGGGACTTGGAGCATTTCTTCATGTTGTTGATAGAGGACATGAAGGTCCAGCTTTATTCCTTTATGATGTACTGTCTTGTGATAACTAAACAATTTGAAATATGGTAAAATGAGAAATTGCTGACTTCTGCCTTGAATTGTTCCAATAAGGCTGCTATACATGGAGTTTGCACTTAGGGGCTAAAAGGCAGGGAAAGTAGTAACAATGCATACAATCATGATGAATGAACTAGAGATGAGCGACGTTGGTGATTCGATACATCACAAACTTCTCGGCTGGCTTGCTGACTCTAGCCTGCATAAATTAGTTGTGCTTTCGGGTGCTCCAGTGAGCTGGAAAAGGTGGATACAGTCCTAGGAGTACCGTACAACACTTTATCCAGTGGACTGGTATGTATCATTTGCGCAAATTTGATTATTTTTTTTCCGAAATTGCAATTAAAGTACTGCCAAGGACACGTAAAAAAGTGTCAGATGCAGGAGCCAGCCCTCAGCACTGCGCTACTACAACTACTCCCATCATGGACAGAATCTGTCCATGATGGGAGTTGTAGTCCTGGTACTCTAGGACAGATTGCAGCAGGTCATTCTCCAGAGACCTGCGGTCATTCACATTTATTAACTTAAAAATCCAGCTCCTGTGCTGCCACTGGCTCCTATATAAACCCCTCACAACTCATGATCCCCATCGATGGGAGCTCTGATTGGTGAAAAGCTTTTCACCAATCAGAACTGCATGTACCGCCGGCTTTAAAATTAAGTTAATAAATGCAGGTCTGTGGAGAATGACCTGCTGCGATCTGTCCTTTAGTCCCATGACTACAACGCCCATCATGGACATTCTGTCCATGATGGGAGTAGTAGTCCTAACAGTCCCAATAGAGTCCCACATCTGGGGATGTGCAAGAGCTGTCCCTCAACACTGCAGTACTACTCCCATCATGGGACAGTGTCCCACAATGGGAGTAGTCCAAGGGACAGATTGCACTGGGTCTCACTCCTGAGACCCCCTGTGACCTTTATTACTCTGCCCCCTAGTGATGACATCATTAGGGGGCAGAGCTACAGTGCAGGCCTGAAGCCAGGGTGGTAAGTAAGACTTTCTGTTAGTGTTCCCAAACAGGGAGACTTCAGCTGTTCAACTACAGCCTCATGATGGGAGTTGTAGTTTAGCAACTCCTCCCTCCCGCTGAGTGTCTATCCTTTGTAAATAAAAGTTTAGACTAAACAGTGACCTTGGCTCCCTGTTTTGGAACACACTGCAAATGTATGAACCCACTCTTTATTAGGGGTGTGAATCGCCAAGAATTTGGCGATTCGATTCGAATCGCGATACCAGTGTGGCGATTCGATATATCGCGATACCGTCTAGGTGACGATACATCGCGATATATCGCCCACCTGGGAGCATTCATAGATCCCAATAGACGCCGCTGTCAGCTTTGACAGCGGCGATCTAGTACTCCGGTGCTGCAAAATAAAATAAAACGCACTTTCTCTTACCTGCCAACGAGCCCACGGAGCTCCGGTACACTCCGGTACAGGTGTTGGGTCCCCGGGCTGTATTCTTCTTACTTCCTGTTAGTCCGGCACGTCACATGGAGCTTCAGCCTATCACCAGCCGCAGCGATGTCCCGCCTCCGCTGGTGATGGGCTGAAGCTCCATGTGACGTGCCGGACTAACAGGAAGTAAGAAGAATACAGCCCGGGGACCCAACACCTGTACCGGACTGTACCGGAGCTCCGGGCTCGTTGGCAGGTAAGAAAAGTGCGTTTTATTAAAAATTCCACATCCCTAAAAGAATCGATTCAAAAATATTTTGAATCGATTCTGTATCGGCAAATGAAAAATCGCGATTATCGCGAGAATCGATTTTTTTTCTTACATCCCTACTCTTTATTTTAATTTTTTTCCCCTCATTTCAGATACATGAATGTAGAGGACTACATCAGATTTGGTGGACTGCGACGATGACCAGCATTTTTAGAATGTCAATAAAAGGGTTAATGAGGGCTGTGGGGAATGTTAACTAATCAATTACTAAGCCAGGGCTGAGCACTAACACCTAATTACGCTTGTACCCACCGCCACAGGGGTTCCGGGAAGAGCCGGTACAAACGGGCCTGGAGCATCTAATATGGCGCTCCTGGGCCATGGTGGTAACAGGCTAGCATTATTTGGGCTGGGGAGGGCCAGTAACAGTCCTTGCCCACCCTGGTAACATCAGGCTGCTGCTTGTTTAGTATCTGGCTGATACTGAAAATATGGGGAACCCTATGCATTTTTATTTTTTTATAAATAAATAAAAATGTGTGGTTCCCCATATTTTCAGTATCAGCCAGATGCCAAACAAGCAGCAACAGCCTGATGTTACCAGGGTGGGCAAGGACCATTGTTACTGGCCCTCCCCAGTCTAAATAACACCAGCCTGTTACCGCCTAGGCCCAGGAGTACCATTTTTGACACTCCGGGCCTGTTGGTACAACTCTTCCCGGCACCCCTGGGGTGGTGGGTACCAGGGTAAGTGGGGGGTTAGCACTAGCTGGTTTGTGGCTAACACTATGCCCCAGTTTAGTAATGGATTCAGTCTACAAGACTGCTTCCGCTACTAAGCCTGAAAATTCAATTATAAAAAAACACAACACACTGAAGAGAAACTATTTTAAAAAAACATTCCCCCCACAGGCCTTGTTAACCATTTTATTGACATAAAAAAAGTGGTCGTTGTTGCAATCCGCCAAATCTGATGTAGTCCTCCACATTCACATATCTGAAATAAGAAAAGGTAGTATATTTTTTTTTTTTTTTGCGCTCCCTTGGGGAGTGCACCCATACTGCAGTGTAGAACAGGGAGCCTCCAATTGATGTCTGCCTACTGTATCCTGTGTATAGTTATCAAGACAGCTGTCTAAACAGTATAGTGCACAAAGACTTAAAGGGGTATTCCAGGCAAAAACTTTTCTTTATATATAAACTGGCTCCGGAAAGTTAAACAGATTTGTAAATTATGTGTGTATATAATGAAGCAAGCTCGGCACCACTCTTCTGTATCTTGAGGACAGGAAAAGCTGGGACTCTTAAAGGGGTAGTCCAGTGGTGAAAAACGTATCCCCTATCCTAAGGATAGGGGATAAGTTTGAGATCGCGGGGGGGTCTGACCGCTGGGGCCCCCTGCAATCTCTCTGTACGGGGGCCAGGCTGTCCAGCCAGATAGCGGGTGTCGACCTCCACACGAAGCGGTGGCCGACACGCCCCCTCAATACATATCTATGGCAGAGCCGGAGATTGCCGAAGGCAGCGCTTCGGCTCTGCCAGAGTTGTATTGAGGGGCGTGTCGGCCGCCGCTTCGTGTGGAGGTCAACACGCCCCCTTCCTGCGGGCTGTTGGGGCTCCGTACAGGAGATCGCAGGGGGCCCCAGTGGTCGGACCCCCCGCGATCTCAAACTTATCCCCTATCCTTAGGATAGGGGATACATTTTTCACCACTGGACTACCCCTTTAAGGGTCCCAGCTTTTCCTGTCCTCAAGATACAGAAGAGTGGTGCCGAGCTTGCTTCATTATATACACACATAATTTACAAATCTGTTTAACTTTCCGGAGCCAGTTTATATATAAAGAAAAGTTTTTGCCTGGAATACCCCTTAGGATAGGGGATAAGTTGTTCACCACTGGGTCACCACTGGACTACTTTAATGACTTCTCCCCTTGCAACTGCTGGAGGTACATACAGGTGCTGCTACGCTGTAAGACAGTGGGAACAGGTATCCAATAGGAAAAAGAAGCGGAGCACTCACCAGACCTTGAATGCAGATAGACTTTATTGACCGGAACAATCAAAGGCACATCGGGGGTGAGGTCGTACAGACAGGGGAGTGTAACTTAGAGATGAGGGGATACCCCCGTGTCTCTAAGTTACACTCCCCTGTCTGTACGACCTCCCCCGCTCCCCCCCCACCCCGATGTGCCTTTGATCGTTCCGGTCAATAAAGTCTATCTGCATTCAAGGTCTGGTGAGTGCTCCGCTTCTTTTTCCTATTGGATACCAGATTTGTAAATTACTTCTATTAAAAAATCTTAATCCTTCCAATAGTTATAAGCTTCTGAAGTTGAGTTGCTGTGTTCTGTCTAACTGCTTTCTGATGACTCACATCCCAGGAGCTGTCCAGCTCCTATGGGGATATTCTCCCATCATGCACAGCTCCCGTGATGTGACATCATCATTGAGCAGTTAGACAGAAAACTTCAGAAGCTAATAACTATTGGAAGGATTAAGATTTTTTAATAGAAGTAATTTACAAATCTATGTATCAACTGGCTCCAGAAAGTTAAACTAAGTTTTTGCCTGGAATACCCCTTTAACCCAGAACTGCTCAGCATGGGTTAAAGCTTTCCTTGCTGGGATCCTGTATGTTATACATGGGTACACTATGCACCCCTGTATACTATACAGCAGGTAGAGGTGAGTAGTGATGCTCAGCACCCTGTATATGTATATACTATAAATCACTCATTACATCCCCAGAAATCCCTTCACCATAGACTGCTTTGTAAAAGGCTTGAAGTAATGTTGCAAAATAAAAAAAAATCTACAGCCTAACATCTGCAACAGATTCAAACCAAAACTTGCACTCTATATTATATCTGTATTCAATGCCTTGTGTGAACATATCCTAAAAGATACCTGCATGTGGCTCTGGCACACATCAAAAACAGCTATATGTACACTTGGAGGTATATCTAGCCATATAGAAGTAAAGGCACATTCTAAACAGGCCAGTGTTCCCTCTCGCCAGCTGTTGGTTATTGACGTAGCTTCCAGCTCTCCTATTTTTAGCTTCTTTCGTGCTGTCACCCTAAGCTCAGGTCTTTAGTCAACAATATTTCCACATTAGATATACAGGTCTTTTGAGGATTCCTCTTCCACACAGATCCCTATCACTTGGGATGGTCAGTGATGTTGTGATGCATCTCTTAATGTCACTGCTAGAGGCATGCTCAACTCGTAGTGTTCAGTCTGTATTATGGCCTCTCACTGTCGTCTACCTCTGACCAGAGCTTACACCAATAAGTTCCCTAGGAGTTGGTTTGCTAAGTATTAGGTCAGGGATTGTCATAATCGATGGTTCCATGACAATTTACATCTGTCTGAATGCTGCCCTAGACCGTTCTCAGGTGATGCTGCTCTTAAGGACCAGTTAAGGCTTAGGGCTACATGTTGATTTCAGCTGCATCACAGGACATGCTAACAAAGTGAATCTAGCAGTGCTGCGGCACACAAATTGCTGCGACCAAAAATACATGCTGCCTGCATTTCTGACCACTGATCTGTATGGCCTGTTTATAACTGGTTACATTAATGTGACCACTCCAGGGATCTTCTGCTTTTCACTATGTACTGTTTGCTTTTGACTGACTACTCCAGTGTTCTGACAGAGGGGGAGGTTTTTTCTTTTTTTTTTTTTTTTTTTTTTTTTTGGTCAGGCATGACCAGGGGATACTTTAACTAATAAGGCAATAAATTGCTAAAACTTTCATGTTATCCTTTAAGTATAACTACCTGCATTCAGCCTTACTATGCACTGAAGGACTATGTTCTTAACCAAGTATTTGCCCTGACATCATGAGTAGAGTCTGGCGGAGGAACAGAAAAGTGGTGTGTGTGTGTCTTCTAGGGGACTTAAAAGCCAAATATAGCACATTAGGGCTGAAACTAATTGATCTGCAACTAATCTACTATGAAAATAGTTGTCAACTATTCATTAGTTGGTCAGACAATTTCTAAAGTTCACAAACACTTAACAGGGGTGTGTGTACATACAACTGTGGTTATCTGCAGCCAGTTCAATGGAGGGGGCCCAGCACACACGGGGAATATTCAGACTTGTGCTATTAGGGCTCTTTATTTTGCACCTCAGACTGACTGCACCTCATTTTCAGAAGTTTGGTCTTTAGAAAAAGTGGGACAAATAGCACATCACTTAATACCAGCTATAGTTATATTAACTGCAACACTTTGTGCACCAGAAAGTGATGCTAAACCTCTGAAAACATGGTGTTAATAGCACAAAGCTTAGCCACACCCCTTTAACTCCCAGGGCCTACCTGTATGCCTATGGGAATTCCCCTATGTCGGCAATTGCCGTGCAATTCAGTCCAGTGACTTGCAGCGATTCTGGGTCAATCGGGTCTCCGGTGACCTGGAAAAAAAGGTGAATGGGGCTGTCAGAGAGCCCCATTGACCCTTACCCAGCAGGAGGGAGGTTTCACAATCACATGATCGGTTGGAACGACTGACCAATCACTAACCTGCTGGGTGGCAGGGTCTCCTACCTTTGCCTTGCCCGGCAGGGGTCCCCGCAGCAGCGGCAGTGCAGGAGGTGAGGCCAGTTAACCTTCTGCTGTTGCTTGGCAACAACTCTAAGCATGCATAGCCAAAGGGCATTCTAAGAGTTGTAGCTTTGCAATAGTTGGATTTCCAACAACTCCCAGAATGCCCTTTGGTAGTCTGTGCATGGTGGGGGGTGTAGTTATGTGACAGCTGGAGGCAGATTTTTTCTATGAAAGTGTATCCAGCTATTGCATAACTAAAACTCCCAGCATGCACAGACAGCCAATGGGCATTCTGGGAGTTGTTGGAACTCCTGCGCTGCTGCTGCTCCTGTGGGGACGCCTGCCGGGCCAGGCAAAGGTAGGAGACCTCTGCCAGCCCTGATCACGGCCCAGCAGTTTAGTGATTGGTCAGTTATTCTGATCACATGATCATGACACCTCACTCCTGCTATGACGGCCCCATTCACTGTGCCTCCAGCTGTTGCAAAATACAACTCCCAGCATGTGTCTGCAACAGCTGGAGGCACACTGGTTGTGAAACACGGAGTTAAACAAACTTTTGCTATTTATGTGAAACGCCTAAAGGGTCAACACTTTCTGAATGTCATTTTGTATACTTTGAGTGCAGTTTTTATAATGGGGTCATTTATGGGGTATTTCTAATATAAAGGCCCTTCAAAACTCAACTGGTCCCTAGAAAATTGCTGTTGTACTTTAAAGCGCTTGGTCTTCCAAAAATGTCTGCTTTATGATTACATCATAAAGTTGACATGTTTTTACATGTGAATCAATATAGAATTTATTTGGGATGTTAATTTTCCTTAAGGATAGAGCTTCAAAGTTAAAGCAAAATTTTCAAATTTTTCATGAAACTTTGGAATTTTTCACCAAGAAGTTATGCAAGTATTGACCAATTTACCACCAACATAAAGTAGAATGTCATGAGAACTGTCTCTGAATCAAATTCACAAGTAAAAGCATCCCAGAGTGGTCAGATGTGCAAAAAATGCTCTGGCCCTAACTGTGAAAATGGGCTTGGTCCTTAAGGGGTTAAATTGGCTAGCAGGGTTCTAAATATGTGTGTGGCACGGCTAAAGCAAAAAGTAGCGTTAATTCTTTGAATACTTGCTTCCTTTCTGCCGCGCTCGTGAGTCCCCGGTTGTCGGGCTCTGTGATGGACAGACTTGCCATAGATTCAGGAAGTGAAGATTGTGTGCTGGCCTTCTGGGGCATGTGGTCAATCAATCTACAAAATAATTATCAATCAGCATTAGCCATAGCTCTAGTGCACATTCTCTGCAGCATGTGGATAAGGTTTTGATATAATCTGCTTGGCTACTGTATCTTGCTGCAGATTTTTTCACTCAAATTCACAGCAAAAAGCTACATGTGAACATAACGTTGCACTGTAGGGTCTAACTGTACTAGTGTCTATAGTGCCATCTCCCATTTGGCTACCATTCACACATCATATGAGCAGGTATGTCTGCTACACGAAATCTATTTCCGGAAAATGTGCACTACATCGAGGGAATGCAGATGTAGGTCATGACTCTGTAAATAGTTCTTGTAGCAGAACTATAAAGCCCTCAGATACTTGCAGAGTGGTATTTTTGTTGGTCGGAGCAAGAGATTAGACTAAACCAGTTGTAATGCCATCCTAGTCAGTGACTACAGCGGTCTTTATGGTCACTAACCTGCTCTCCATGCAGCAGCCCCTGGCTTGCTCATACTTTCAAACCTACTGTTCTGTAAATCAGGATTAGTGTTTACAAGAAGAAACTTCAGTCTGTTTAATTTGAGTCACTTCCCAAAAATGGGAACATGCAGAACACGGATGAGAAATCTGTGAGTGAGCCCTTATCTGACCAAATCTGTAAGTTAGAGGTTTTTGACACTATTTTGGTTTGACCCTCACTACTGCTATTGAACCCTCTCTCCAAAACAATAAATTGTACCCTGGATTGCTGTCGTTAAAGCATACCTCCAATGGTTTCAGTGGCAGAATATCTGTTTAAAACTCCGATCTACTCAAGGCCAAGACTAAATCGGTAAAATGTGTTTGCTGGAAGTCATGGCTCTGAACTTTAAAGGGGTACTCCGGTGGAATTTTTTTTATTTTTTAAATCAACTGGTGCCAGAAAGTTAAACAGATTTGTAAATTACTTCTATTAAAAAATCTTAATCCTTTCAGTACTTATTAGCTGCTGAATACTACAGAGGACATTTTTTATTTTTATTTTTGGAACAGAGCTCCCTGCTGACATCTCTGTCCATTTTAGGAACTGTCCAGAGCAGCATGTGTTTGCCATGGGGATTTTCTCCTATTCTGGACAGTTCTTAAAATGGAGAGATGTCAACAGAGAGCTGTGTTCCAAAAAGAGAATTTCCTCTGTAGTATTTAGCAGCTAAGAAGTACTGGAAGGATTAATTTTTTTTTTTTTTTTTTTTTTAGAAGTAATTTACAAATCTGTTTAACTTTCTGGCAGCAGTTGATTAAAAAAATAATTTCCACCGGAGTACCCCTTTAAACATATACCCTGCTGCTTGGACCGTCGTCGGTCTGCTTTAACTTGTAATTTTAAAGGGAACCTGTCAACTGCAATTAATGTTCCAAACTGCTGACACTGTTAGTAGTTAGGACAAGGAGACACACAGAAAACGTCATATCGCTGTCCTTCCAACATAGAATAAGCGTTAAGGCATTCCTAAGCCCCAAAAGTGCTAAGGGATGTAACTTTTGCTTGCTCCCATACTTGCTTGAGCTAACAAAGCCAGGAAGGGTTAAAACTGTCCAGTGGAGGATGGAGTAGGGCAGTGGTCTCCAACCTGCGGACCTCCAGATGTTGCAAAACGAAACTCCCAGCATGCCCGGACAGCCGTTGGCTGTCCGGGCATGCTGGGATTTGTAGTTTTGCAACATCTGGAGACCACTGGAGTAGGGAATATTACTTTATAACATCAGTTTTGAGCCTTGTAAGAAACTAACCCCATTGCAGCTTTCTTGGCACGAGTTAATGTAGTTTGGGCTTTGATGGCTTTAGACAAGTCCATGACTGTTCTTGAAGGTAGTTGGCATCGACGTTGTTTCACGCTAAAGGATTCTTTTCTCTAAAGGCCTCTAAGCACAAGTCTCCTCCTAATAACTTGCTGAATTCTTGGCAGATGTGACTCTGCAAAGAATGTGGAGGTGAACCAGAGTTTCTACAGTGTGCCTGTGTCTTGTAGGCAGGGACAGGTTATGTAATGGAAGGCCATGCTAAGTTGTAGGATAGGAACGATCTTGTTCCTAAATGAATTGGATACTGTTGCATGTGGCTGAATCTGTAAATGCTGCTTCTCAATGGACACATGCCTGAATGAGCTATTGGCCTTTCTATTTGTGGACCAAAAATTAACGTATGCTCTGCTGTCTCCATATATTCCCTAAGGCATGGGCAATGACGTATGCTAGGTTAGGGTTACAAATCCTCATGTTCACTAGTTGAGCATTCACTGCACAGATCATTTCCCCATGTGAAAGATGACTTTCACATTGCCAATAATGTCTTAGACTCTTAACCTGGTCTACATCAGTGGAAACGTCAACCCATATTCTGCCCCCACTTTATCCATCAGGTGATGGAAGATGGCACTAGAATGTCCAGTTATGTTTAACTGCACTGTAAGGGGAGATTTCTTGTTATCCAATCAGTCAATGACTCTACAAACTCGGGAGAACAGATCACGCCGTCTGATCAAGTACACCTCTGTACAGTCCGGCTTCAGGTAAACAGAAAAACAAGATGTCCAGTGCCACAGTATATAAGCTCTTCAATGCCAAAGCTTTATTAGTGAGACATGGTTCCAACAGCAAACAAACAGGGGTACATGAACCTTTAACACGTTTCACACTTAATGTGCTTAAAGGAGTACTCCACCCCTAGACATCTTATCCCCTATCCAAAGGATAAGGGATAAGATGTCTGATCATGGGGGTTGCGCCACTGGGGACCAGCAATAAAGCATGCGGCACCCACCTGTTGTCCAGAATCGCTGGAGGGTCTGGGTCCTGACCACAGGAACGGAAATCGGTGATGTCACAACTCCGCCCCTGTGTGACGTCACACCCCCTCCCATAGACTTGCATTGAGGGGATGGGGCGTGACGTCACACAGGGGCGGAGTCGTGACATCACTGATTTCCGTTCCCGTGGTCAGGACTCAGACCCTCCAGCAATTCCGGACAATAAAAAGGTGGGTGCCGCATGCTATACTGCAGGGGTCCCCAATAGCAGGACCCCTGCGATCAGTCATCTTATCCCTATCCTTTGGATAGGGGATAAGATGTCTAGGGGTGGAGTACCCCTTTAAGCATAGAGTATCTTGGAACAAGACAACACTGCTTAAAATACTACAAACCCTCCTTCATACTGGATGTGTTTCATTAACTAGTGAACCCCCATGGCACAGCTGTGTGGGACAGGTTACAATCTTGTATCCATAAAACTTATTTGAACAGAATTTGTCCTGAATAATTCTATTCCAAATCATGTTAAAACATATTAACCATAGGAACCGGAACATACTGATATATAACAAAAATATTTCAGTGTTATTCTATCCTGTCATATTTCTATGCCGTAACCCCTACTTCTCAAGAATAAGAAATCTTACTACTGCACAAGAACGCTCCATGTCAATGTTCAATATACCACAGTTCTGTGCTTAAAATTAGATGCCTAATATGGTTAATATCTTAACATGATTTGGTATAGAATTAGTCAGGACACTTTGGGGGAGATTTTCTCAGGACATACTTTGATAAACCAATCGGATCACTACTTTTTTGACATGGCCTCTGCAAAATGAAAGTAATCGGGTTGCTATGGGCAACTCATCAACTTTTCCTCTGTACAGGTTTTGATAAATCTCCCCTCTTGTATGGATAGAAGATTGTAACCTGTTCCACACACCTATGCCATGGGGTTCATGAAACGCGTCATGGTATGAGGCAGAGTTTTGTAGCACTTTAAGTGATGTCTTATTCCAAGATACTCTGATTACACGCAGTGTGTGAGAGGTTAATGTATCCATGTCTCTGTCAGAACTCATGTCTCACAAAGCTTCAGCATTGAAGATCTTATACTGGGGTGCTGGACATCTTGCTTTCTAATGAGATTCTACCACATAAATGCAGTATTCCACACTGAATCAATTCTGTTAAATGAGAATTTTAAGCTGACTAGACATTGTTGCCACTTACAAGCTTGACTGTATCTTTAGTGCAGTGCATGGCTTTTGATGGGGCACATCAATGAACGCTAAAGACACCCTGACCAGTAACTGGGGTGTCTCCAACCAGGCTTTCTTGCAAATTAAGGTTTTTGGGCAATGGTGGGTGCATGACTGCAGGTATTGGTTGCACTTAAAGTTTTTTTCTATTTGGGACAGGCAATACATAAATCATATATTGGCCACAATATAGAAATTGTTTTAAATTCAGTTTCTGCTTTGCATGACTTACTTGAAGCCAATACTTAGAGTAACTTATCACCTAGAAACTAGCTCTAATGTTACAGTACACTGAATAAGTGGCAGGCTGTCAAGTCTTCTTACAATGTAACTTAGTATTGCATTCTCTGGTATGACCTACTATTGGGTCGTTTCTCATGATTTGTCTATTTTTACCAATTCTTTACGGAGACTTGCAGAATAGAACTCTCTTTATTAGCTTTCAGTTATGTATTTGTATCTAGCACATGGCCTTATGAATCTCAACGTAGGACTGTATTACATAAAATGCATTAGAAGAAAGGTAAAAATGTGGGGACCCTTAATGCAATCGATCACATGGCTCCTCGCCAATGTCTTGCTAATTCTGCTTGGGGTAAAGAAACCTTGGGGCACCCTTGGGAAACCTTTTAAGTAGTCTAGGAGTGACTGCTTCCTCTGCATGGTTTATAGATAAACCTCTTGGTAATGGCAGAAATGCAGAAGCTACAAAATAAAGTATTCGTGACTGCCAAAGGGTTATCCAGGAACATAAAGAATTATTTGGCTCTTGCACTATAAACTTATGAAACTTCCTGATGGACTGTAATGTAAGGTGTTGTGCTGATATCCTGAATCCAGGCCCATCAAAGTTAGAGGCTGGAAACCTCTAAGGGTAGGGTCACATGCTGGATTTTGCCACATATTTTCCTTATTGAAGTCAATGGGTGGCAAAATCTGCAGCATATTTTGCTACAGACTTCAATGGGTAGGAAAATGCAGCAGCATAATACAGCACATGTGACCCTACCCTAATAAAACAATATGGGGTTAGAATTGAGCACCAAACTCTTAGATATAAGGTAAGTAATGCTTTTAATCCAGATGTTGGGGTCTAGTATTTGGTATCCTATGTTGTCTTTCCTCTTAATCCATACATAACCTTACACTTAAATAACTGTTCTGTGATTTGTTTGAACACTTGATGCCTGAGGCCAAAGCTGAAAGTATATTTCTAATTACTTTTCTTCATCTCCCATCTAGATCATGCTTATGTCACCCTGGCCACAAATGACTCTTATGCGAAAGGAGCACTGGTACTGGGCTCATCTCTTCAGAAAAATACTTCAAAGAAGCTGGTTGTGCTTATAACTCCTCAGGTCTCAGAGTCCATGAGGTGCGCTGCTCTCTTGCACTTACTGTGAGTGGAAGGTGCTGTCCGTGTCTTACTAATTTTGGTTCTCTTTGCAGAAGAGTACTTGACAAAGTCTACGATGTTGTAAGAGTTGTGGATGTCTTGGACAGTGAGGATTCTGCTCACCTGGCTTTGATGGAGAGACCGGAGCTTGGTGTTACATTAACCAAACTTCATTGCTGGACATTGACAGAATATACAAAGTGTGTATTTATGGATGCAGATACAGTGGTAAGTCATTATTGATTCTAACTAGGATTTTAGTAGCTGTATGGCATTTACACAAGTCCATAGGCTGTTTGGAAAAACAAGATTCCTTTTAAGCTTTGCTGAAAACCCTACTGTGATCCAGAGGAAGGCAAACGGCTATCCAACAACATGATCAAATAAATCCCTGGTTCTGTCCCTATAAATCTAGTATCCCTAACTAATATTTCCCAGAGAAACATCCAGTCCCCTCCTTGAACTTGTCAGCAAGCACCACATCATGTGTTCCATAGTCTCACTACTCTTACAGTAAATAATCCCTATCTGTGATAACCTGGCTTTCCCTTAGATGTAGAGGATGCCCATTGTCATGGTTGCCAGCCTAGTATAAAGATCACTAGAAAGATCTCTGTACTGTCAATACATATAGTAGTACATTATTAAATTGCCCTTAACACTTATTTTCTCTAAATGACCTCAAGCTTGATAACCAGTCTTTCATTACGTGCTCTTCCTCGGCACCTTCTCTAGTTCACCAGGTGCAGAGGAGGGCAGTCCAATACTTATATAAATCTGCCAAAACTGGACACAATTGCCCATATGTGGTCTGACTAGTGATTTATACAGGTGCAAAAGTATTGTTGTCACATGCCTTCATACATCCCATAACTTTATTAGCTTTGGCATCCTGCTGCCTGGCACTGGTCACTAAAGATAAGATTACTGTCCACAAGGACCCTAAGTCCAAATACACAATGTCCACAGCTTAATCGCCATCTGTATCTGGTCTCATAGAAGCTGATCTGATTAGTCTGACAGGACAGGGAACCCTCAAGTTTAACCACAACAAATGTGAAACTTACAGGCCTATAGTTCTAGGGATCTTGGACCCCTTGTTGAATATTGCCAGGTGTCAGTCCTGAGGCACAATCTGTCTAGCACAGTATTTTTTTTTCTGCAAAACAATGGGATGGATGCCAACTGGGCCTAGTGAGTTGTTAGGCTGGGTTCAATACAGGACCATATACAGCTGGGAGCAAAAAACTGGGTGCTCCTGTATGAAATTCATTTCAGGGAGCTGACCAGAGTGTAACACTGACTCCGGTTGGCTCATTTTTTGCCCCGTATGCAGTTTTCCACCGGACCTAAATATAGTGTACCAGTGTCTTTTAGGTCCTGTGGGAATACCGCATACGGGGCAAAAATTGGCCAACCGGAGTCAGCTCTTCACTTCAGTTGGCTCATTGAAAAGAATTACATATGGATCGCATACGCCAGGGATATGGGAGCACCCGGTTTTCAGCCCCATATTGCTGAAAACTTAATGTGAACCCAGCCTTATGCTTGTTGGGTTTGCTGCAGAATTTAAACTATCCCTAGTCATCTGAGATTGGATTTTCCTGTGTAAATGCAATAGAAAGGCATTTGGATTGGCCTTTTTCCCCATTCTTTTCCACAATTACACACTACTTTAAGGGACAAACCTTTCAGTTTTAGGTTTATTAATGTAGGTTGCAGGTACTTTTTGGGGTTTTTATTTTGGCAATCTTTATGTTGCAACTTTTGCTCATTTTAGTGCATCCTCTTAGACAGCTTCCCAGTCTTTCAGGGTAGCTGACTCTTCTTTCCCCTCCCCCATACACAAGAGCCAAATGTAAAGAACCACTTTCTTCATTTTAAGGTGTTACAAAACATTGATGACCTGTTTGAGCGAGAAGAGCTGTCTGCTGCCCCAGACCCAGGCTGGCCTGACTGCTTTAATTCTGGAGTGTTTGTATACAGGCCTTCTATTGAAACTCACAACCAGTTGTTACAATTGGCTACAGATCAAGGCAGCTTTGATGGTAAGTAGATTAAAACATTTTCACTTTCTAGTTTTATATTGGTGACAGTTTAGTGACCTCCCTGAACAAAATGAAAGGCCCTACCCTTTAGGGTGCCCAAAAAACCTGACAAGTTCTGTGCAAAGTTTGATAGTCCTGATTACAGTGCATGGATATGCTCAGGGGGGAGGGGAGAGGGAGATGTTGTGATCAATGTATTTGACTTAAATCTACTCCTTACTTGAAACTGGCTGCACTAACAAAGAGCTAGAACCCCTATAGAGATGATCTGTGATCCTTGGTGTACAGGTACCACATGGTAAATTTAGGCTCCAAATTACAGGAAACTGTGATCTGTATTTGGCAAATAGATTTGTATTTATATTTGACCTGGATGTGAACTACACATATAATGGGTATTTCCTCTACAAATTCTCACAACTTACAATCATATGGTGGTAAAAATGAGTTTTGACAGGTTATGCTTTACTAGTCTAGACTGTTGGCTTTGGACAGTGGGGAGGAATTGTACTTCTGTAGTCGGGCCTATCTTGTATTTAACCAGTATTGTTTTTTTTTATTTTTTTTACAATTTCATAATCTCAACTTGTGAGACTAGAACTGGTAAAAAAAATAGTAAGTTTTAATTTGGTTACCAAATGGGCAATTCCCCTGCTTAAAAAAATGTAGTCAATGGCATTTACTACTTGGGTAGATTCCTTTAAACTGCTCAGGTTTCACAGGGAATCCCTACACCTCAGTCAAATGTCAGTAACAGTGTAGCATTTTAATCTGCAGCCAACTACTTTAGCAGAGGACAAGACTGGCATCTATCTGTAAATTCCAGGAGGCAAGCAACCAGGGCTCTGCATTTTAAGTTGCCTCCTTTTCATTCACTTATACATTATTTTTTTGGAACATTTATTGTAATGCTTTCTCGAATTTCTGTTTTAAAACACTCTAAATACAGATCTACTAGAAGTTTTGCAGCTACAATGTATCAGCTTTTTTGTATCACTGGTAATGTAGTGTCTGTATGAGCTCCCTGCAATGCAATTGCATGGCGCTCATACATACACTAAATTACCAATGACTCTGCCTATTAACTGTTTACATGCAGAAACAGTAACTCTGCCAGCTATTAGGAGCAACACTGTTAAAAACAGCCATGGGATGCTAGGTATAAAGCAGGCTTGTATCCAGAGCACTAAACATGCAAAATTTCAATGTATCAAAGGGTTTAAAAAAAACTTTACTCTGTTCATGAAGTGAACCAGAGGGGGATTTACTGTAGCTACATGATAGGAAACGATACAGGAGATTTGGGAATATTACTGTCAATGGAGAATCCTGTGTTGTGGTCCTACAGTCTTAAGTGTTTTGTTGTATCCCTGTCTGTGGCTTATTGTGAGACTTTCGTTTTAGTTTATATAATTTTAGTTTAACTTCATATTTAACTTGTTGTAAACTTGATGTGTGGAGTAAATTTGTGCATATATATTCTCTTAGGAGGTGACCAAGGTTTACTGAACTCATTCTTTAGCACCTGGGCAACTAAAGACATCCACAAGCATCTACCCTTTATTTATAACTTGAGCAGCATCTCCATATACTCTTATCTTCCAGCATTCAAAGCGTAAGTATATGGTGGCCTAAGGAAGCTGTAATTGTGGGGGGGGTGGAAGAATTGCTTACTCTATCAATGACAGACATCACATGAAAATTCCATTCCCCACGCACCAACATCAGGTTACAGGACATGGACTACTTGCAACTAATATAAGCATGACTAAACTTGGCTTCTCATCTCTGGGGGTTTATCAGGCTTTCCCCGTCAGGATACAAAGATGAAGTGGCACTGTTGCTTGTCTAGATGCAGAAAATGTGTTAAAACTTCATCAAGGACTGACTGACTGTATTTAGTTCAGGACCAGGAAAACCATTTTCTTGCTCATAGATTTGTGGTTGTTGAAGGATATTTGGAGCGCTGGCCAGCAGCCAGAATCCTACTGATCCTGCTTGTGAACCAGGGGATGTCTTGATGTTTAATAGTATATCCACCTAGAACACAATGACAGTTTAGATGGATAATCTACATAAATGTAACTATGCAAATGCTTAGCTTGTGTCAATGTGTGACAGCACAGCAGGAGGTTGTAGCCATTGGCCTAATAGGGACAGAAAACACAGAACAAGTGATAAGTTCAGCCAATCAGCAGTCCTTATCTGTTTCTTTTTAGGGGCAGGCATGTTGGTTCAGGTCCAATCAGGGGATCTATTAGAACCGGGGAAGGAAGTGGGCAGAACCCTAAGTCGGCTACATGGCCCTTCTAGAGGGGTGGGGACACAACTCCTGTAGTAGCACCACTGTTCATCTCTCATAGGTCTGGGCAGTACATGAACTTTCCAGATGCAGTGCAGATTTAGAGGTATGCACTGAAATGGCAAACATCAGATCCAGTGCACTTCAGCTTCCCTGTACTTGGGACTAGTAAGTAAGATCAGGACAACCCATAAAGTGGTCCCTGCCACAAAGTTCTGTAGATAAGCAAAAATCTATTTTCACCTTTTTGGGTTTATGCAGGTGTAGAATACTCCCTGACCACTTTAACTGGTACAAGTTACAGGTTGGACCCCTTCCCCCTGTTTGCCTTCAGAACTGCCTTAGTTCTTCATGGCATAATTTCTACAAGGTGCTGGCAACATTTTGGTCCATATGTACACAATGGTATCGTGTAACTGCTGATCTGTTTGCTGCACATCCATGATCCAAATCTCCCATGCCACCTTATCCTAACAGTTCTCTATTGGATTAAGACATGGTGACTGGAGGCCAAAGGAGTACAGGGAACTCATTGTCATGTTCAAGAAACCAGTTTGAGATGTGAGCTTTGCATTATCCTGCAGGAAGTAGCCATCAGAAGATGGGTCCACTGTGGGCATTACATGGGAGTCAATGGGAACCGTATGTGTACAGTTTTTGACTTGGCACAGTTTTTTTTTTTTTTCCTTGGAATTTCGATCAAACAAGTGAAACTTTATTCATAATGGAATGAAAAGTTTTTTTTTTCCTTTTCTCAAAATATGCAACTGAACATTTTTCAAACCATAAAGTTTTTAACTGAAGGATTAAAATTTGTACTCTTGCTACAGTTTAGTCAGGTTTTCAGGAAACATTTTGAAAACTTGAGAAATGGCATGGAGTGGTCTTAATAAATTGAGGCATTTAAATGTTGGATGTTGGTCGGAGGAGGAAAGTAAATCCAAACATTAATAGGAATCTGAAATGCCAGTTTAACGGTTCTCAGATCAGCCTTATGTATACCAACAAGATGGAGCCCAGGCACAACCAAACTTAAATTATATTTTCCCCTGCAGCACCCCAAAGACAAACATATTGCTCTTTAAAAATTGCTTTCTCAGTATTTGAACTGTATTTTGTGTAGTTTTGCTTGTCTTCATTTGAGACTGGAGAACTGTCAGTGTTAGAGTACCATGTTAGTTATCACTATAAAAGAACATATCCATCCCCCCCCAGACCTTACAATCTCTAGTCAGACCTGTTACTGGCTTTTTGCAAATGTAATGTGTAAAACTGCATTTTGTTACTGATATCTGACCTACAATATTAACTTTAGGTTTGGTGCCGATGCAAAGGTGGTGCACTTCCTTGGTAAAGTAAAGCCATGGAACTATACATATGATGGTAAAACACGGACTGTGAAAGGAGATGCTCATGACCAAATTCTAACACATCCGGAGTTCCTCAACCTCTGGTGGGACATCTACACATCCAGAATCCTACCACTTTTAACAGAACATGGCGTAGTTAAAGATGTTGCAACTGGCTTGAAAGCGGTATGTAAGCTTCTGACTGTCCTGCCTGATTTCTAAAATGATGTCGCTGATCAATCCCAAATATTGGTGTCCACTTTTACAAGTTTAACTTCCCAAAAATGTTAACTGGGTTTAGTTGCAGAATCTGGCAAAGTGGGCTCCAATTTGGTAACATTTGACCATCTGATCAAAGTTCAAATGCAAATAGCTACTGTTCTGCCTATGGCAACCAGATTTCAGCTGGTATTTTGGAAAGGGTGGGAGGTAAAAGGAGACCATTGGGGAGATTTATCAAAATCTGTGGAAAGGAAAAACTGACTAGTTGCCCATAGCCAGATATGCATTTTGTAGAGGCATTTTTAAAAATGTAAAACAATCTGGTTGCTATGGACAACTGGTCAACCTTTCCTCTGCACAGGTTTTGATGTCCATACCAGCTGTACAATCCTTCATCTGATTATTGCTCAGAAGAAATATTTGCAGTGTTTGGCATGCAGCATGAGCAAATGACCAACATGTAAGCCTCTTTAATAGTGGGGCAAGCCAACCTCTTTAAGCAATGGACCAGGCTGGTATGTAAATGGCAGGGATAATTGACAGCCTTGATTCCTTGATGTCCATCCTGACCATGAATGGCACACATTGAACAGTGTTCTGCTTTTAATTTCAACATGCAAGAAGCTCCTGATGGGGCATAGAGAGGAGCACACGGCAGTGCGGTCTTCTCTAGAGATGAGCGAACTTACAGTAAATTCGATTTGTCACAAACTTCTCAGGTCGGCAGTTGATGACTTATCCTGCGTAAATTAGTTCAGCCTTCAGGTGCTCCGGTGGGCTGGAAAAGGTGGATACATTCATAGTAAAGAGTCTCCTAGGAATGTATCCACCATCTCCAGCCCACCGGAGCACCTGAAAGCTATCAACTGCCGAAGTTCGTGACGAATCGAATTTACTGTAAGTTCGCTCATCTCTAGTCTTCTCCTTGGTCACTAACCTGATTGGCAGATGTCTGAACAAATCGGACCAATACCCCTTCACCAATCAAAACTAATTGTCGCTAAGGCATGTCTAATTTTCCCTTTTGATAGGTACTTTAAAGCTGTATTTCAGCACTTTAAACAAATTCTTAAGCTGCTGGGGGCCATGCAAAAACTGGAAAACCTATAGTTGCCTAGCCTCAGCTCTCATCTGACTCCATCCAGCCCTTCAATCTTGTCTTCCTGCTTTTGAGACAAGTGCTCTGTGCAGGACCTGCCTGCTCAGCCAATCTCTGATCAAGGCAGGACGCTGTTGGAGCTGGTTGGTTCTTCACAAAGCACTCATCTTAGAAGCATGCAGAACACAGGATCTGACCAGAGCTGAAGGAGACGGAGGCTAGGTAAGCAGTGTAATAAAAAAAAAAAAACTTTGGAATACCCTTTTTAAATGCCCACATTTTAGGGCTACGGGATTCAAGATTTCATACAAAACCAGAGCCAAAAATATTAAGTGTCATAAGTTGCATGTCTGTAGGGGGAGTTGGAATCAATAAAACTGACTGTATGACTGACCAAGCAATTGCCAATAGGTTTTTGTATTTGACAAGTGCTGCACACTTGTATTTTGCATGAGCTATGTTCTTCTATTGAAGCAAGGGTTCCTCCTTGATGGGGTATCATTATTCTTCAACCTCTCCACTTTTCTATAACTATTCACAGCTGTCGGGCTTGGTCTGCTCACTGGCTTACTCTTGTCGCTTCTGTAAAGAGGTATGAAGGAATTAAAATGTCAAGCTGCTATGTACAATTTGCAGACCTCATGCAGTTCATTTGTTTTATATATTTTTGCCTACTTGGGTTTCTTTTAATTTTGGAATTCTTGCCAGCTGCATTCAGTTCTGCTTTGCTTGCCTCTTTGCATGGAAGCTATCCATTGATTTCCTCATTTTAGCAATTTTTGTTCTAGCTGTGGTTCTACTCTGGTAAACATGGCTTTGTGTATTTTCTTGTTAGGAGGAGGTTACAGAAGCTGTGTCACAGATGTCCATAGGAGCAGCAGAAGCAGCACCACCACCGCCACCATCTGTATCTTCAGAAGAACGCAGGGAAAGGTGGGAACAGGGCCAGGTTGACTACATGGGTGCAGATTCATATGAGAACATCAAGAAGAAGCTGGATGCTTATCTCCAATAGTATTAACTTCCTCAAAACCAACCTAAAGGGACTCGGTTATCCAGCTGTATGGCATCTTGGACTATGTTCTACCACAATGTTTACTAAACTGCTAGGAGCTTTACTAAACCTCAGTTGGTGGATTCTTCCACTCTTGTAAGTGGGATATGAAAATGTAAGCATCTTTTTGTTACATGCCCAGTTTGCCATTTCTCTGGGTTCTTCAATTGACTAGCTAAATGGCTTCACTGGTTTTAGGGGAACTGGTTACCAATCTGCTCAGACCTAACATGTTAGTAGTACTTAACTGGTTTTGCCTTCCCATCAAGAACCTTTTTCACAACGTTAGAACAATTGATGCTCTTGTTCCCACTGCTTCTTTGTCCTGGGTGGTCAAGGATGTCTTCTGTTTGCCTTTCCATACAACACTGTACAAATTCCCTCTATGTACAGATCTGTGAATGGCCAAACCAGTTCTGTTCAAAAAACTTGATCACACAGTGCAGACTAGGAGCACTCTGAACCTTGGAATTCTTCCTTTTCTGTTCCTCAGTGGGCTTATGTAATGCTTCTTCCAAACCAACTGTAACATGGCACTTAAGAAATAAACTGGTTTTGGTCAGCTTGAATTATCTTCGTTTCCATCTGGGGTTGCAGGAGTGGAGATTAGTATATTAAACTTGATGGTATTAAAGGCCATCTCAAAATCAATAAACTATGGTGATTATCAGTTAGTAATGTCAGTGTGAACAAGACTCCAGGCACAGCCGCAGTCAGCAAGCAGCTCCCTCTGCTAGTTCAGGACTCGGACCCCTGCCAACTCTGTTATATTTGCCTTATTTCACAACTGCCTTTTTTCCCTTGTGAAATAAAAAAAGGCAACGATGACAAGTGCATATAGTTTTGCATAGATCAGCTTGCTAAAGCAGTGCTAACTGGTCAGTTGTTGGCAAATAAGTGGAGAGAAGACCTTTCATATACCAGATGTTAGATTCATATACTGGTCCACTAATCTGTTCATCTGTTCATGTGTTGTATAACCCTAAGGGTAGGGTCATACAACACATTGGTACCATAGTATTTAAAATACGGTATTTCAAAGAATACGCTGCACTCACCAAGGTTCCAACAAAGGTGTCGTCTTTATTCATAAAGGATCAAAACACGCCAGCAGGGAGAGCGGGTACATAGACAAGCAGGGGGAGTATATTTTAAAGACCGGTACACTGTAAATTTTAGTGCCAGCTAAATCTATGGCACTTAATATCTGCAGCCCATTTTATTGAACTTGGTGATCACTGAGGGAGTGATGGCTTTAACAAATCATAGGATCACATGTAGTGCATCCAGAGAGTATTTGATACATGCATATGATAAACTCTCATCGGGCCTCAAGTGAGTTTGTTCTAACTTGCAACCCATACAAATGGCCTTCAGAACTGTGAATGGAGCTCTGTAGTTCAGAGCTGAAAACTCAACCCTGCTAGCCTAATCTGTGCACAAACTTTGCCTGGTGTACAGATTCACTTCACCAAATGTAAATACAGTGGTCCCTCAACATACGATGGTAATCTGTTCCAAATGGACCATCGTTTGTTGTAACCATTGTATGTTGAGGGATCCGTGCAATGCAAAGTATAGGACACTGGTCTTCAACCTGCGGACCTCCAGATGTTGCAAAACTACAACACCCAGCAGCTGTCCAGGCATGCTGGGAGTTATCGTTTTGCAACATCTGGAGGACCACATGTTGTTGACCACTGGTATTGGAGGTTATACTCGCGTTTCCCCACCGCTCCAGACCGTCACTGCTGCCCTGGATGTCGCCTTCCATTGCTGTCGCCGCGTCCTTGGGGTGTTCCCGCCGCTCCGGCAAGGCCTCTGCTTCCCCAGCATCCTCACTCTCTGTCGCTGCCATCACGCCGCTCCTATTGGATGACAGGACAGCGTGCGCAGCGACGTGATGACTATGATGGAGAGTGCCGACGATGCAGGGGATCCCAAAGGACGTGCCGGAGCCCCGAGGACAGGTAAGTGATCATCAGCGGACCACATGGGGCACCGTAAATTGCTTCAGCTGCCACCGGATAGCCGGCTGCGCTGCCGGATAGCCGTTTATGCGATGGCCCCGACATAAGATGCTTTTGTTTGCTGCCTTCAACATTCGATGGCCTCTGAGAGGCCATTGTATGTTGGAAGTGATCGTATGTCAGGGGTCACTGTATACTGTAGAGGAAACTTGTGTAGGGTTAAACAGCCTCCAGTGCAGAAATCAAACCAAAATGTACTTTAACTACTCGGGGCCTCCCTACCAGAATCTTCCTACATGGTCTGCTAGTCATATCAAAAACAGGCTCCCTACATCAATGGGATCAGTGTGCTGCTGTTTGGAGAAGGGTGGGTGGTTCATGGCTTTCTGTGGCTAAATAAAATAACAGAAATGGGAGACAGAACTTCTCATTCTCGCTGGTTCCACTTCTGTCTTTGGCTCAAATTCCACAGATCAACAAAATGCTTTGTGCGAAACCTCTCAATTATACAATGGATCTGTAATCCATCTTGGTTTATCTAATTCTATGATGGAATAGAAAAAAAGAATTGCTCATTCAGATGCAAACCCTTCTCTATTTAAATGTTCCTGTTCCAGTTTAACCCTTAAGGACAGCCCATTTTCACCTTAAGGACAGCAGTTTTTGCACATCTGACCACTGTCACTTTAGCATCAATAACTCGGATGCTTTTACCTATGAATTTGATTCCAAAATTTTTTTTTCGTGACATATTCTACTATAACATTATGGTAAATTTTCATCTACTTGCATTATTTCTTGGTGAAAAATTGCAACATCTTCAATTTTCATAATTTTGGATTTTTCTAACTTTGAAGCGCTCTGCTTGTAAGAAATAGACATATTGAACTTGCAAATCTAATTTGGCATTTCTACTTTGTGTTTGCATCATAAAGTTAACATGTTTTACTTTTGGAAGACATCAGAGGGCTTCAAAGTTCAGCAGCAATATTCGAATTTTTCACAATCCATTTTTCAGGGGCTGTTCAGTTTTGAAGTGGATTTGAGGGGCCTTCATAGTAGAAATACACAATAAATGACCCCATTATAAAAACTGCACCCCTCAAAGCATTCAAAATGACATTCAGAAAGTTTAACCCTTTCAGTGTTTCAAAGGAATAGCCGCAAAGTGAGAAATTATGGAAATTGAGAAAATTCAATGTTCTTGTAGACCCAGTTTTTGAATTCTTACAAGGGATAAAAAGAGAAAATGATCCCAAAACATGAAACCTATTCTCTTGGGTAAGGAAATACCTCATGTGAAAATAAAATGCTCTGTGGGTGCACTAGGGGGCTCAGAAGCAAAGATGTGACAATGGGATTTTGTAAATTGAATTTTGCTGAAAAGGTTTTTTTTTTTTTTTTTTTTTGGGGGGGATGCATATCACATTTTAGGAAGCCCCTATGGTGTCATAATACCTCACAGGTGTTTGACTTTTTGGTAAATCAGATGTGTATGAGTTTTTTTTTTTTTTTTTTTTTCACCAAATTAACCATTTTTACAAGAGGTAATAGAAGAAAGTGCCCCCAAAAGTTATAACTCCATTTCTTGAGTATGGAAATACCCCATGTGTGGCCATAAAGTGCTGTGTGTGCACTTCAATGCTCGTAGGAGCCACACTTGGCATTTTGAAAGGAATGGTTTTCAGGGGCATGTTGCTTTTAGGAAGCACCTATGGTGCCAGAACAGGAAAAAACCCACATGGCATATTTTGGAAACTGTACCCCTCTAAGTTTCTTGAGGGGTGTAGTGAGCCTCAACACCCAACATGTGTTGGACAAATTTCTGCTAGTTGGATGTGAAAATGAGATTTGATTTCCCTTCCCCCCCCCCCCCCCACTAAAATGCTGGAGTTGCCCCCCCCCAAAACTTAATTTTCCCAAGGGTAATGGGAGAAAAATCCCCCCCCCCCCCCCCAAAAGTGTGGAAATGCCCCATATGTGGATGTAAAGTGCTCTGCAGGAGAACTACAATGCTCAGAGGAGCACCATTGGGCTTTTGGAAAGAGAATTGGTTTGGAATGTAAGTTTTGGGCCAAGTGTTTACCACCCTTGCTGTGGTGCCAGAACAGTAGACCCCCAGATGTGACCCAATTTTGGAAACTAACCCCTCACAGAATTTAAGAATGGGGTGCAATGAGCATTTTACACTCCACTGGCTTTTGACAGATCTTTGGAACAGTGGGCTGTGCAAATAACATTTTCAGTTTTACGGATGACTGTTCAAAAAAAAAAAAATCAGACACCAGTGGGGTGTTAATGTTCAATGCACCTCTTATTACATTACATGAGGGGTGTAGTTTACGAAATGGGGGTTACATGGGGGGTCCCATTTCGATAATCGGTGGAGGTTAGGGCCGATCGCTTATGGGGGGGGGGGGGTCCCACTGTTCTGGCACCATGGGGGCTTTGTAAATACACATGGCTTTAACTTCCAGACACTCTCTTTTCAAAAGTCTGATTGCACGACTTGAGCATTGTAGTTCAGATACCGATAATCGGTGGAGGTTAGGGCCGATCGCTTATACCGATATTGCGGTATAAGTTATCTGCTATTTATTCCCCCGCGACACCGCTGCAGATCATTGATTTAAAGCGGTCGCTTTAAATCAATGCACTGCAGTGGCTTTTGCGGAGCCATAGACCGCCGCCACCAGCTTCTCTCCCCCTGCCTGTCCGGGGGTTCTATCACCGCCATCCCCGCATCACTCCCCCCACTGCTGCGTCGCACCCCCATTGCCTCCCCCATCCCCGGTTTTATAATTACCTGTGCCCGGGGTCCACTACATCTGGCTCCGGTGGCGTGCTTCTGAGCTGTCACTGTGTGCACTGACTGATGTCATGTACGTCACATCACTCGTCATTGCGCACAGCGTAACGCAGGAGCCAGAAGTAGCGTGGGCCCCGGGAACAGGTAATAAAACCGGGGATGGGGAGGCAATGGAGCCGGTGCAGTGAGGGGTGAGACGCGGTGCGGGGCATTATCGGCAAGGTAATTGCTGATACCGATAATGCCCAAAATCGTGATTATCGCCCAAACCGATAATCGGTCGATCCCCAATATAAGTACCCAATATCTTGATGGAAAGTGCTCTGCGGGTGAACTACAATGCTGAAGTCATGCAATTGGACTTTTGAAAAGCGAGTGTCTGGAAGTTAAGGCCATGTGTGTTTACAAAGCCCCCATGGTGCCAGAACAGTGGGACCCCCCCATAAGCGATCGGCCCTAACCTCCACCGATTATCGGTATCTGCCCTAAAAAAACATCGGTCGATCCTTATACCCAGAAGAAATAGTGTTACAAATTTTGGGAGGCTTTTTTCCTATTACCCCTTGTGAAAATGAGAGATTTGGGATAACACCAGCATTTTAGTGAGAACATTTTTAATATTTGTTTTTCACGTCAATCGCTTAACAAATTCGTCCAACACCTGTGGGGTGTGAAGGCTCACTTTACCCCTTATGTTCCATGAGGGGTGTAGTTTCCAAAATGGGGTCACGTGTGTTTTTGTGTGTTCTCTTGCATTTGTCCAAATCGCTGTAACAATCAGCCACCCCTGGTCAAATCACCTCAAATGTATATGGTGCTCACTCCTGTCCACATATGGGGTATTGTGATACAATTTTATTTTTTTTACCTCTTGTGGAAAGTATGGGGCAACACCAGCATGTTAGTGTAAAAGAAAATGTTTTACTACATGCTAGAGTAGACCCCAACTTTACCTTTTTCATAAGGAGTAAAAGGAGAAGGCCCCCCAAAATTTGTTATGGAGTGTTTCTGTACTCAAAGAAATTGCCTATGTGGCCCTAAACTGTTGCCTTGAAAAGACAGGGCTCCAAAGTGAGAGCACCATGTGCATTTGAGGCCTAAATAAGGGATTTGCATAGGGACAGACCCAGATGCAAGAGCTAGACTTGGCTCAGATACCAAAATTACCCTATGGTAGTGTTACTCAAACAGGGTGCCTCCAGCTGTTGCAAAACTCCCAATATGCCTGTACAGTCAATGGCTGTCCGGCAATACTGGGAGTTTTGCAACAGCTGGAGGCTCCGTGTCGTAAGACTTTTTTTTTTGGGGGGGGGGGGAGAAAGTGTGTGTGTGTGTGTGTGTGTGTGTGTGTAACTTTTTTTTTTTTTTTTTTGTGTGTGTATATTTACACCAGCAGGAGTTTAGAGTTTCCTGCTGGGAGTTTGAGCTGCAGCAGAAAATTTGTTGCATCTCAAACTTTGCAGTGTAAATTTACATCCAGGACTTGGGGAATAAAAATCTGAGTACTGATCATAAAACCAGATTTTCTAAACTAACACCTCTCCTGCCCTTTAATTTTTTTTTCCCCAAGCTTTAAAAAGCTTTCTATCCTACTTTTTGCCTTGCTCACATTGTGTGAGCACCCCACAGGAGAAAGTGTGTGTTCCCCAGCAGGCACAACATCACTAAAGCCTGCAAGAGCTTGGCAATGCCCTGCACGCACTTCCTGAGTTTGGTCTCCTCCCAGTCTGGCAAGAGACCAAACTGTTTGACTTGCGCAGGGAACAGTAAAAGCATATAAAGGCTGAGAATTTTAACAGCAAGTAAATAGCAAAGTGTCTTACTATATTGTTCCTTCTGTAATAAGTTTAGTGACAGATACTCTTTAATAACTTTCCAGAGCCTAAATGTATGACCTAGGGCAGTAAATTACTATGAAGCAAATGCAGGAGCTGCAGTCTCCTCTTGGTGGTGAGTGTCAGCTACTATCACAAGTCAGACACTCCTTGCTGATCCTCATTGTTAAACCCTTTTAGACTCGGTGATCGGCGTAAATCAGGGCATCTAAAGTATTAAAGGAGTTGTGCGCTGCCCTGCAGCTCGGAGCTCCGCTCACAGCATCCGAATGTTCGTTACTCCGAACGCTGTGTGCGGGCTTCCGTGTTTTCAGCTGCCGGGTGTGATGTCTCGCCCACCCCCTCAACCGCTGTCACGCCCCCTTCCCATAGACTTTGGTAGAGGGGGCGGGCGTGATGTCACGCCCGGCGGCTGCAAACACTGAAGCCCGCACACAGCATTCGGAGTAATGCACTTTCGGACGCTGTGAGCGGAGCTCCGAACTGCAGGGCAGCGCACAACTCCTTTAAATACATCCTGGCTAGCTCAGTGGGTTCATTGGCCACAGGTAAGGGACCATTTGGTCCAGACTATTCCAGGCTGTATCAGTGGAGTGCTAGTTACACTGTTAAAGCACGATCTGGATGTCTGGCATTTAACTCTTTAGCTGCAATCAGTTTATCACGGCATGTAAAACTTCAATCCTGGTTGCCTGGGACACCTGCAGTGAAATTCTAGCGTGTCTATCAGCTGAGAGGACGGTGGGAGGCCACTTAGGCTAGGTTTACACAGGGTTTTTATCTGGTGATTTTGGAAAACGGCCACTGCAGTTTTTTGAGCCAAACTCAGTAGATTCATAAGAAAGGAAAAATATAAGCCCTTCCTCTATAACTAAAGTGGCAGAAAAAACCTGCATGGAAACCTAGCCTTACACTGATCAATGGCATAGCATTGAACAGTGCAGTGCATGTAAATAAAGTAAGAATGTGAATTAACACCTTCCCTAATGAAAGTTTGTCACTCCCCCCCCCCCCCCCCTTCTATTTAAATAAAATATGAACAAACTTATCTAATGTCTCCGCTGCATAAATGTTCTATTAAAATATAACCTTAATTAAACAGCAGTTAATGGCGTCGATGTAAAAAAGATAACAATTTCTGGTCACAAAGTCCCATTACAACAAAAATAGTACCAATTTCAACACTTCAGATCACTGTGTAAAAAAAAATAAAAAAAATTGTAAAATAAAAACCAATATAAATTTGATCTTTTGTAATTATATGGCACTAGGGAATAAAGATAAGGTAAATTTACTGAAAAGTGCACTGACATGTCTGCCCAAAAATTACAAAATTGGTTGTGTCTTTTGTTCTTGTAAATTTAGTGGTGAAATTGATTTAATTGCCAAGTACAACTGGTGGCGCGGAAAACAATCCCTCTAGTTTATTCCTCCTAATAACGCTTTCAATTTTTTACCTACAAACCCATTAAAGAGCAGAACCCCCGCATCCTTAAGGGGTCTATTTAACTCCCATCTTGATTTCCCTGCAGAGCTGTGAGTGGCTGGAACCATCTGGCCAATCTCACAGCTCTCTGCGGGAAATATGAATAGGTGTATATATACGTCAGTGCAGGGGACCAGAGAAGAGCGGCCGCCGCATCTATACATTATACAGGTGTCAGAAGTAACATGGGCGATCTGTTAATTAGTACAGGTAATCATTTTATTTTATTTTTTTATTAATTTTGTCTGCTACATTTTTTTAGTGCCCTGCCCGCACACAAATTGATCCCTGTTTAATAAAATTTTGTAGGGTAAAATAAAAAAATTGTGTATTTAAATTTCTCTTTATAACAAAATACATTTTTAAACGGTATCTCAATCACTTTTTTTTGGGATAGCTTAAGTTCATATTTTCTCAGTTCTTGCCTCCTAAAGGGACACTTCTAGTAACTGATGCAAAGGGATGCCATTTAGTGGCATCCATATGCATTGGTTTTTCATCTGTTAGTATCGGCCAGGAAAACTACTCCTCCTATCATGGAACAGACTTCTTTCCATGATGGGAGTAGTAGTTTCCTGGCTGCGGGAGTCTGCTGATGGCTGGGGAGGCAACATTAGTGTTAGTACTACTTACAGTGTGAATTTGGGTAGAAAAACAGACATGGTGCACATCTACAATCTTGTATAATGATCTGATTGCTTCTCAGCATAATATCAAAAACTAACAGGTTGTTAGTATACATTTTTGATCAAAAAGTACAAGCCCACTCGCCACGTCAAGGCCACCTATCCAGAGTGGGTCCCTAACCTAAAATGGCGCAGCACCGGGCGGCGACCACCACCGCCGCGACACCAATGCCCACAGGGGGGAACGACCCACCGGCAGATCGGCCCCAATGCCACTCAAACCAGCCTATGGGCCGCACCGGTGGGTCGTTCCCACCCCGTGGGCACTGGTGTCGCGGCGATGGTGGTCGCCGCCCAGTGCCACGCCATTTTATGCTAGGGACGTTAGGGACCCACTCTAAATAGGTGGCCTTGACGTGGCGAGTGGGCTTGTACTTTTTGATCAAAAATGTATACTAACAACCTGTTAGTTTTTGATATTATGCTGAGAAGCAATCAGATAATTATACAAGATTGTAGATGTGCACCATGTCTGTTTTCTACCCGAATTCACACTGTGATTTCTATCCCCTCCTTTTATTTTTTTTTTGAACATGTGCTGCACTCTTCCCCACCCCCTCAGCCCAACCCTATATAAGTAGTAATTAGCTACATAAGGGCCATTTCTTTCTTAGCAGCCTCCCAGTCTGACTGGGAGAGCATGGTAAGTGAGCTATTACATCTTGTTCGCACTGGTGTGGTGCTGGGCGTCGTCCGTTGCTGCCGTGGCGCTGTGTCTGCGGGCGGGTGCGGCCCACAGACTGGTTTGAGTTGTATTGAGGCCGCTCTGCCAGTGGGTCGTTCCCCCCCCAATGGGCACTGGTGTCGCGGCGGTGGTGGTCGCCGCCCAGTGCTGCGCCATTTTATGCTAGGGACATTAGGGACCCACTCTGAATAGGTGGCCTTGATGTGGCGAGTGGGCTTGTACTTTTTGATCAAAAATGTATACTAACAACCTGTTAGTTTTTGATATTATGCTGAGAAGCAATCAGATCATTATACAAGATTGTAGATGTGCACCATGTCTGTTTTCTACCCGAATTCAATTAGTACTACTTACCCCCATCATGGGGGTTGTAGTACAGGGGCTGAGGAATTGATCGCAACAGATGTCACTTCTGAGACCCAATGCGAGCATGCTGCACTCTTCTGCAATGTAGCATTTGTGTTTACGTTCAGCCATCCAGGGCTCTCTGCGGGGTTTTTAAAATGAATGTTCAGTGGCAGCAGCGGCCATACATATATCAAAAGTGCTGGTTGGGGGGGGCAGCTATAGTGCTACATATCTAGCCCCGCCCGGCCCATTTATAATATGCAAATTCAATTTCTAATATGCCCCCCCAGCACATTTATAAAGATGTGACCCCCGCCAGCACATTTTATAAATATATACCCCCCCCCCACCGCATATTTATAATGTGCCCCCCGCCGTGCATTTTTCATAAGATGCCACTGCAGCGCTAGCCCGATGATGCTGATAGGATACTTTTTCACACATAGTGCTGCAAGGGCATATGTATATAGAAGCGCTGAGGGGGTAGACATACAGCATTATCTAACACCCCCCGGCCGCGCATCTTTATACATGTGCTGCAGGGGCATATGTGTGAAAAGTATCAGCATCATTGGGTCGGCCGGCTGCCACTCACAATGTTCATTTTAAAAACCCCGTCGGGAGCCCTGAATGGCGGTGCCGGCCATTCAGGGCTCCAGCAGGGGATTTAAAAAATGAAAGTAAAAAGCCACAGAATGTCATCCGTTAGTAGTATGGTCCGTTAAGGAGGCAGTGACGGGAGAAAAGTGGGATGGAAGTAAACGGCCGTGTGAACATAACCTAACGGAAATTTATAATTGGTCTTTTAACGGAGCAACTATTATAGCGTGAAAGGGGCCTGATGTGTAAAAAAAAATAAAAAAGTGTGAAACACTACATTTTTATTTTTAAGGTAGTACTACTACTCCCAGCATGGAACACACTGTTCCATGATGGGAGTAGTAATACTTGTACTAATTGACAGATCGCCTCGGGTCCGTTGCCATCCTCCTGTATAATGTATAGATGCGGGTGGCTGCTCTTCTATGGTCCCCTGCACTGCCTTCATTCTAAAATTTTTTTTTTTTTTCACTTTACTTTTTTAGCCCCATTTTTAATACTTGTGCTGAATTTTCTGGTCCCTGCCTGCTCCCGAAATTTGAAAGACAAAAAAAAATAAAAAAAATGTTATGTTCATTCTTAACCCCTTAAGGACCGGGGTTTTTTCCGTTTTTGCATTTTCGTTTTTTGCTCCTTGCCTTTAAAAAATCATAACTCTTTCAATTTTGCACCTAAAAATCCATATGATGGCTTATTTTTTGCGCCACCAATTCTAATTTGTAATGACGTCAGTCATTTTGCCCAAAAATCTACGGTGAAACGGAAAAAAAAATCATTGTGCGACAAAATTGAAAAAAAAAACGCAGTTTTGTAACTTTTGGGGGCTTCCGTTTCTACGTAGTACATTTTTCGGTAAAAATGACACCTGATATGTATTCTGTAGGTCCATACGATTAAAATGATACCCTACTTATATAGGTTTGATTTTGTCGGACTTCTGGAAAAAATCATAACTACATGCAGGAAAATTAATACGTTTAAAATTGTCATCTTCTGACCCCTATAACTTTTTTATTTTTCCGTGTATGGGGCGGTATGAGCGCTCATTTTTTGCGCCGTGATCTGAAGTTTTTAACGGTACCATTTTTGCATTGATAGGACTTATTGATCACTTTTTATTCATTTTTAAATGATATAAAAAGTGACCAAAAAAGCACTATTTTGGACTTTGGAATTTTTTTGCGCGCACGCCATTGACCGAGCGGTTTAATTAATGATATATTTTTATAATTCGGACATTTCCGCACGCGGTGATACCATATATGTTCATTTTTCTTTTTATTTACACTGTGTTTTTTTTTTTATTGGAAAAGGGGGGTGATTCAAACTTTTAATTGGGGAGGAGTTAAATGATCTTTATTCACTTTTTTTTTTCACTTTTTTTTTGCAGTGTTATAGGTCCCATAGGGACCTATAACACTGCACACACTGATCTTCTATGCTGATCACTGGTTTCTCATAAGAAACCAGTGATCAACGATTCTGCCGCATGACTGCTCATGCCTGGATCTCAGGCACTGAGCAGTCATTCGGCGATCGGACAGCGAGGAGGCAGGTAGGGGCCCTCCCGCTGTCCTGTCAGCTGTTCGGGATGCCGCGATTAGCCGCGGCTATCCCGAACAGCCCGACTGAGCTAGCCGGCCACTTTCGGTTTCACTTTTAGCCGCGCGGCTCAGCTCTGAGCGCGCGGCTAAAGGGTTAATAGCGCGCGGTGCCGCGATCGGCACTGCGCGCTATTAGAGGCGGGTCCCGGCTTCACTATGACGCCGGGCCCGCCGCGATATGACGCGGGGTTACTGTGTAACCCCGCGTTATATCAGGAGAGCAGGACCAAGGGCGTACCTGTACGCCCTTGGTCCTTAAGGGGTTAAGGACCGGAGGTTTTTCCGTTTTTGCATTTTCGTTTTTTGCTCCTTGCCTTTAAAAAATCATAACTCTTTCAAATTTACTCCTAAAAATCCATATGATGGCTTATTTTTTGCGCCACCAATTCTACTTTGTAATGACGTCAGTCATTTTGCCCAAAAATCTATGGTGAAGCGGGAAAAAAAATCATTGTGCGACAAAATTGAAAAAAAAAAACGCTGTTTTGTAACTTTTGGGGGCTTCCGTTTCTACGTAGTACATTTTTCGGTAAAAATGACACCTGATATGTATTCTGTAGGTCCATACGATTAAAATGATACCCTACTTATATAGGTTTGATTTTGTCGGACTTCTGGAAAAAATCATAACTACATGCAGGAAAATTAATACGTTTAAAATTGTCATCTTCTGACCCCTATAACTTTTTTATTTTTCCGTGTATGGGGCGGTATGAGCGCTCATTTTTTGCGCCGTGATCTGAAGTTTTTAACGGTACCATTTTTGCATTGATAGGACTTATTGATCACTTTTTATTCATTTTTAAATGATATAAAAAGTGACCAAAAATGCACTATTTTGGACTTTGGAATTTTTTTGCGCGCACGCCATTGACCGAGCGGTTTAATTAATGATATATTTTTATAATTCGGACATTTCCGCACGCGGTGATACCACATATGTTTATTTTTATTTACACTGTATTTTTTTTTTTATTGGAAAAGGGGGGTGATTCAAACTTTTAATAGGGGAGGAGTTAAATGATCTTTATTCACTTTTTTTTTTTCCCTTTTTTTTTGCAGTGTTATAGGTCCCACAGGGACCTATAACACTGCACACACTGATCTTCTATGTTGATCACTGGTTTCTCATAAGAAACCAGTGATCAACGATTCTGCCGGATGACTGCTCATGCCTGGATCTCAGGCACTGAGCAGTCATTCGGCGATCGGACAGCGAGGAGGCAGGAAGGGGCCCTCCCGCTGTCCTGTCAGCTGTTCGGGATGCCGCGATTAGCCGCGGCTATCCCGAACAGCCCGACTGAGCTAGCCGGGAACTTTCACTTTCACTTTTAGCCGCGCGGCTCAGCTTTGAGCGCGCGGCTAAAGGGTTAATAGCGCGCGGCGCCGCGATCGGCGCTGCGCGCTATTAGAGGCGGGTCCCGGCTTCACTATGACGCCGGGCCCGCCATGATATGACACGGGGTTACTGTGTAACCCCGCGTTATATCAGAAGAGCAGGACCAAGGACGTACCGGTACGTCCTTGGTCCTTAAGGGGTTAAACAGGGATAAATTTATGTGGGCAGGCAGGGACCTAAAAATCTAGTCGGCAAAAATAATTATGGGAGGGCGGGAAACAGCGGCGGGAATGAAGGTAGGCGGGCTGACCCTGAATCACATGTGAGATGCAGCCTATCAGTGTTCACTGACCCCTGGGATGTCACAGGCCCTATATAATCGGCGGCCATCTTGCCTCTCTTCATTTCATCTATGCACTCAGATGGAGAGGACGGGACTGCATGTGTGTGAATAGCTCATACCACAGCGTTACACTGCAACTGCTAGTCACATCAGCATTAGGGAAAGACAGGAGTGCAGAGTGCTGTGCTGTTACACTGAGAAGGATCATTGATAGCTAAACCTCCTATTCACGTTATTGAGCATTACAGCAGAGCGGGGCAGATAGCTGTCAGCTGCCTCATACAGATCTCCAAGCTGTCTGGACTTTCTGAAGCATCTTATCTTCTCATTTTTCAGCCCAATTGAGTTTAATTTTATTTGCTCCACAAATCTTCTGCTGCTCAGAATTGTGTGACAGAGTGCAATTTAGGGTTTAATCCCTGGATTGTTTTTTTGTGGTGCTGCACTGTTGGGTCCTGCTGCTGTTCAGAAATAAGTCATTGGTGTGGACTTTAGTGCCTTTTTACCATTTTTCACCTGTTACTCTGTCTCTGTGCTAAATTCAGTGTTATACCACACGTTATACACCTGCCAGTGTATTAAAGAAAAGAAAAAGTGTTTTTTTTCTGCGTAGAAATATGCATACCAGTGCGTTCATCATTGCAAAGGGCATACATACAACAAAGGAGTGTACTATTTAGTAACTTATTCTGTCTAGGGCTTATATACTTAGAAAGGACAGCCGTAAGTAATCGCCTGCTGCTGTTCTATACCCTCATAAATGCACTAAGTATGTCAGGCAGGGAAGTGCCAGGACATGCACAGAGAAGGGGCAGAGGCCTTCATACGTCAGGCAGAGTTGGCAGCAGACTTGGGGCGAGTGGCAGCAGGAGTCGCAGCAATAGGCCTGAGCTCCTGTTAACACCCAGCGGTCGTGTCGTCGACCCATCTCTCCTCGTCAATTGGTTTGCACACTCATCTCCATCATCACAAGTGACATGTGACAACCCCAGTCAAGAGTCGGTGGGTTCCTCATACACAACCCTCAGTTGGCATGGCCCGGAAGCAGTCCCCGTAATCCCATTGCCTTTGTCCTATGCTGTTCCCTCTCCCAAAGAAGTATCTCATGCTTTGGGTTCAGCTCCACTATTTACTGAGGACGATCCAATAGTCAGCAGCTAATGGGCAGCCAAGAATGTGAGGAGACATGCGTCGCTTGCTCCGAAAGGTGGGCAAGTAGTGATGTAGCAAGTAGGGTGACGTGGGAGGCGGTGTTTCAATTGTTCAGGGTCCTGAGGCAGACACTGTTGTAGAACACGAGGAGGACATCAGTGACGTGCACACATCTTTTGATGATGATGATGAAGCCGATCGCAATTGGGAGCTGGGTGCAGAAGCCGGGGCTTCATCATCATCAGGAGAAGATATTTGCTCTTTGTCTATGAGGCACCAAGGCGGTAGCACGGTTGGCAATCAGCGTGGTGGTGGAAATTCAGGAGCCAAACGTGCCAGAGGGAGACCACCTGCTTCGCGGCAAGCTACCATTCAGGGAGGTAGTGGAACAGGGGTTCCAGGAGACGGCGCCAATAGCAGTGAAATAGTGCGGACTGTGGGTGGGAAAATCAGCTACTCTCCGGTGTGGTTGTTCTTCATAAAGAATCCGGAGGACCTTAGCGTAGTCACATGCAAAATCTGTCGGCAGAAAGTGAAGCGTGGCCAGGGTCTCAATCTCGGCACCACGGCCCTGCGTCAACACATGATTCGCCACCATAAAGCGGCCTGGGTTAACCGTGGCTCCGATGTAGTGGTCCAGCCTGCTGCATCACCCAGTGGCCATCCGCTGCCTCCGTCATCCAGCCAAGGCTCCACCACCTCAGCCGCGCTCCTGCTTCTTCCGCTCGTAGTCAGCCATTCTGCCAACAATCGATTGGCGAAGCCATGTCCAAGAGACAACAGTATGCACCCACTCATCCAACGGCGCAGAAGTTGAATGTGCTCCTGTCCAAGTTGCTGGTGTTGCAGTCCCTCCCATTCCAACTGGTGGACTCTGCAGCTTTCAGAGAATTGATGGCTTGTGCCGAGTCGAGGTGGAGAGTCCCAAGCTGTCATTTCTTTGCGAAGAAGACAGTACCAGCCCTGCATAACTTTGTACAAGAGAAGGTGGGCCAGTCCTTGAGCCTGTTGGTGTGTTCAAAAGTGCACGGCAGTGCCGACGTGTGGAGCTGTAACTACGGGCAGGGACAATACATGTATTTTACGGCCCACTGGGTAAATGTTGTTCCTGCATAGCCACAACAGCAACTTGGACAGGTAACACCGCTTCCTCCTCCACGCTCTCGCTCCCAGGCAGTTGGTCCTCCTCCTTCCCCGTGTCCTCGGCCTCCACTGCACGTCCAAATCTCGGTGGCCCTTCATCGTACCACGTGTGTAGGGCACATCGGTGTCAAGCCGTCCTTCACATGGTTTGCCTTGGCGAACGGAGTCACACAGGGGAGGAATCCGAGTATGGCTTACTCCATGAAATGGGAACCATGGTGACGGACAATGGGAAGAACATTGTGGCCGCGCTGCGACAAGGAAGTGTGAACCATTCGCCCTGCATGGCACACGTGTTGAATCTGGTTGTCAAGAAGTTCATCAAGTCTTCACCCCATTTGCAAGACATCCTGCCAATGGCAAGGAAACTGTGCATGCACTTCAGCCACTCGTACACCGCCAAGCACACTTTGCTTGAGCTGCAGCGTCAGAACGGTATCCCACAACATAGTCTCATTTGTGACATTGCCACACGTTGGAATTCCACCCTCCATATGTTGGACAGACTATACGAACAAAGAAAAGCCATCACAGATTTTTTGATGATACAAGCAGATTGAAGTTACACAGGGGAGTACTCCTATGTGAACGAGTGGCAGCTCATACGTGACACCTGCCGTTTGCTGAGGCCCTTTGAGGAAGCCACATTTTTTGTTAGTTGCTCGAATTACGCCATGAACGACGTAATTCCACTCCTACATTTACTCCAAAAAATGATTGAAAACATGGCTGGTCACGGCAATGGAGATGTTGCGCCTACATCAGAAGGCTACATGAGTCCTGTGGGGGATGAACTGGAGGAGGAGGATGATGAGGGGCAGAGCGGAGCACAGTTTACGGTGGATGAGATGGCCGGTGTTTCTGGTCATTGAACAGGAGAGGAGGAGCAGGAGGAGCTGGAGGGTTATTACAAGGGAGGCGAGACAGAGGACCCAGACACACCGTGGCAGTATGCAGTGGAGATGGAGGCAGGTAGTCCCAGCGAGTCACTGTCACAAATGGCACGATGCATGCTGAGTTGCTTGCGTAGTGACCCCCGAATTGTCAAAATTCGTCAGCGCGATGACTTCTGGATTTCCACCTTATTAGACCCTCGCTACCGGCCCAGAATGGGGGCCTTTTTTACACCCACTGAGAGGGAGGACAAACTGACCTACTTCAGAGAGCTTCTACATAGTCGGTTGGCTGATGCCTATCGGCCACATGGTCCATCCGCTCACAGGTCTGTCTCGGAAGGGCCCTCTGCGCTCACCTTCCACTGCCACAGCTGCTGGGGAGGGGAGGGGTGGCAGGAGCAGTACCGGCTCAATCAGAAGCAGCCTGAGTCTACACAGTCGCTGATGAGTAGCTTCCTTCAGCCGCATAGTGAAGCTACTCTTTTAGCAGCAGGTGGACATGGAGCAGGACCTGAACCAGCAGGTGGTGGCTTACCTCGACATGACCCTGCCAACAACCGTTGAAGATCCGCTGGACTTCTGGGCAGCCAAATTCGATTTATGGCCGCAACTAGCGGAGTTTTCCCTGGAAAAGCTGTCCTGCCCGGCCAGTAGTGTGCCATCAGAGCAGGTGTTAAGTGCAGCCGGGGCCATAGTCACCCCAAGGCGAACTCATCTGTCCACTAAAAATGTGGAGAGACTGACGTTTGTCAAGATGAATCAGGGATGGATCAGCCAGGATTTCCAGCCGCCAATGACAGATGGGTCTGAGTAGATTGACCATGCTCCTACAACAAAATTTTCTCTATTGTGGTTGGTTATGAAACCCTCTGGGGCAGACCTGGGCATTGTACGGCCCGGTTGCCACATACGGCCCTTTGATTGGCTCTGACCGGCCTGCGCTGATTGGGGGACAACTATGCTCCTTATCTGGGGGACATCTATGCTGCCTAATCTGGGGGACATCTATGCTGCCTACTCTGGGGGACATCTATGCTGCCTACTCTGGGGGACATCTATGCTGCCTAATCTGGGGGACATCTATGTTGCCTAATCTGGGGGACAACTATGCTCCTAATATGGGGAAAACTGATGCTTCTGGCCTTGGGCCTATAATATTTTGAAGTTTAGCAGTAGCTAAATACATGCTTAATGCAAATGTAAACATTGATCTTTAAATGTAAGGGGTTATGAAAACCTCTTGGGTACTGCAAATGCATGATCCAGACTCACTCTTTGTCTTTCAGGAACTACTTGCCTCCCTGGTGCCTCTGGCCTTAAATTTTTGGATGTTTAGCAGTAGCTAAATACATGCTTAACCCGTTTACGCAAAATCAGGTACATGTACCTGATGATTAGCGGTGACTTCCCGCAACATCAGGTACATGTACCTGATGGACATAAACTGTCACAGCGCCGCCGCGCGCTGTGACAGTTTTATGAAACTTGCTGTGCTACACAGCAGGACCTCCCTGAAGCCGGCCAGGGACCAATCGCAGCGGTCCCCGGCCGGCGATCGCTGCTATTGGTCCGTCAGTTCAGACGAACCGAAAGCAGGGATCTGGCGGCGGTCTCCTCCTTCCCCCTCTCCTCCGTCGCTTCATTCAGTGAAGCGATCGGTGGTGAGAGGGGCCCCGTTGGGGGAGACCGCCCGCAGCACTCAGGATCGGAGCGCAGCTCCGATCCTGAGTTAACCCTGTAGACGCTGCGGTCACTGTGACCGCGGCGTCTATTAGGATTACAGAAGGAGGGAGCTCCAACTGTCACCATCGGCGCTCTGCAAAGTGAAAGCAGAGCGCTGATGGTTGCCATGGGAACCGGAGGACTGACAGTAGCCTCCGTTGCCATGGCAACATGAGTGATCAGTCTCTACCTAAGGTAGGGACTGATCTTTCCTATGCCTGTCAGTACTGACAGACATAGGCAAAATTCAATGGAGTACAGATGTGTACTCCATTGAATTCTGTGTATAACAGTAAAACAAAAAAAAGTTAAATGTGAAATAAAGTGAAAAAGAAATTAAAAAAGTGAAAAAAAAATAAAAATGTGAAAAAAAATTAAAATAAAAAATATGAAAAATAAAATGAAAAAAATTGGAAAAAAATAGTAAAATAAATTATATATATATAATACACCCCAACACAAACTCAAAAATAGTCCCCCCAAAAACATCATCATGTCCCGCAAAAAAAGAGTCCATACACAATTGCGTCAGTGAAAAAATAAAAAAGTTATGGCTCACAGAATACGGCAAATTAAAAACGTGATTTTTTTTACTAAAATCGTTTTTATGCTATAAATGAACTAAAATATAAAAAAAAGCATAGAAATTTGGTATCGCCGTAACCGTATCAACCTGCAGAGTAAAGTTAACATGTCTTTTATACCGCATGACGAACGACCTAAATTCTTTTAATAAAAAACAAGTGCAGAATAGATTTATGTATATCACCTCATAAAAAATAAAATAAAAAACGCTCAAAGTGTCACATGTACCCCAGAATGGTACCAATAAAAGCGTCAACTTGTCTCCCAAAAATATTTTTTCACCCCAAGGCCTCTGCGACTTTATATGATGCCAACAAAATATCCTAAACTAAAAGGGTGCCCCAAAATCCACATAGCACTCCTTCATGTCTGAGGCCTGCATGAGAGACACATAGCGCAAAACGGCCACATATGGGATATTTCTAAAAACGTCAGAATTCAGGGAATAAATCTTGAGTTTTATTTCTTTGTCAACACCTATTGTTTTACAGAAAAAAATTGATAAAAATGAAAAATCTGCAAAAAAATGAAATTTTAAAATTCAGCCTCCACTTTGCTTTCATTTCTGTGAAGCACCGAAAGGGTTAATAAACTTCTTTAATGTCATTCTGACTACTTTAAGGGGTGCAGGTTATAAAATGGGGTGATTTATGGGGGGTATCTAACATTCAGGCCCCTCAATTCCACTTCAGAACTGAACTGGTCCCTGAAAAATCAGATTTTGAAATTTTCTTGAAAATCTGGAAAATTGCTGCTAAACTTATAAACCCTCTAACATTCTAAAAAAGTAAAATAATGTTTATCAAATGATGGGAACATAAAGTAGACATATTGTAGATGTGAATTAATCATTAATTTGGTGCGATATGACTATTTATGGTACAAGCATAAAATGGAAAGTCTAGAAAAATGCAAATTTTTCATTTTTTTCGCCAAATTTTTCATTTTTTTTACAAAAAACGCTGAATATATCAATCAAAATTTACCACTAATGTAAAGTACAATATGTCACGAAAAAACAATCTCGGAATTGGATTGATAAGTAAAAGCGTTCCAAAGTTATTACCACATAAAGAGACACATGTCAGATTTGAAAAAAAGGCCTTGGTCATTGAGGCCAAAACAGGCTGTTGAGTAAAGGGGTTAATGCAAATTTCAACAATGATCGTTAAATTCTCGGCGCTCTGCCAGGGCCTTCTCCTACCCCGCCTGGGCCGATCCGAGGACCTCACTAACCGACTCACTAACTAATCCAATCGCTTATAGCGACGGGCAGTGTGTACAAAGGGCAGGGACTTAATCAACGCCAGCTTATGACCCTCACTTACTGGTAATTCCTCGTTTTAAGGTTAAATAATTGCAATCCCAGATCCCTATCACGAACTGGTTTCAACGTGCAACACGCACCTGTCCTTGAAAGATAGAGACACGCTAATCCGTTCAGTGGAGCGCGGCTGCGGCCCCGGCAATCTGAGGGCATAACACACCTGGTATTGCTCGATCTCGCAATTGATTGTGCAAAGGTAGGGGGTTATTAAAGCCTCTTGGGTACTGCTGAGGCCTACTCCTGGTGTAATGTATGGGGTAATTAAACACTTTTGGGTAGTGTTTTTTTTTTTTTTATTTACTGATAATTTTATCGGTAATAAAATAGAATTTTCCAGAATGCTAATCGTTACACAACGGAACTCTTGTTGCGTGTGATTTTTTTTTAATGAAAATAAAAAAAAATACGGACAGGGGTTAACTCTGCTTCATCATTTCGGGCAAAAAAAGTCCTTTGGTGATCTGATCTTTTGGAGACAGATGCGCTTACACACATATTGAATTAGTTTTTGTAAAAAAATTTCAAACATTGTGTGGTTTATTATTTTTAAATTTAAAATTCTAAAATGTTGTTTTTTGGAGGGGATTGTGAAGCCCGGGTGTGTACTGGTGCATCAGCCAACTCTAGGCTGTGTCCTTCAGGCAATATATGGGTTCCTGATGCCGCAGAGGTGGGGCCTGGGTCTGGAAATTTCTCATTTTTGGATAGCGGGTGGTACCTATGAGAAATCTTTGTCAAAAATTGTGAAGATTGTGAAGCCCTGGTGTGTAGTGTACTAGTGCATCAGTCAACTCCACGCTGTGCCATTCAGCCACTAAATGGTCTCCTCTTGCTGCCAACATGTCCAAGCTGTGTCATTCAGCCACTATATGGTGTCCTCATGCTGCCAACACCTCCACGCTGTGCCATTCAGCCACTATATGGTGTCCTCATGCTGCCAACACCTCCACGCTGTGCCATTCAGCCACTATCTGGTGTCCTCATGCTGCCAACACCTCCACGCTGTGCCATTCAGCCACTATATGGTGTCCTCATGCTGCCAACACTCCATATGCGTTTTAGGACACAGCAAAGTGTTCCATACCCCTATAGAGGCTGAATGTAGGCTAGAAATAGCCTTTTTTAATTTCGATTCGCCGCGAACAAATTCGGATCGAAAAAAAATTTTCGGCAAAATTCGGCAAATCGGCCGAATCAAAATTTTTAAAAGTTGGCTCATCTCTAAACAGGATGACTATTGTTTTTCCTTAATCTCTGTTCACATCTCTCTTATGCACTGTTAAGGAGCATCCATAAGGTAACATTGGTCAAAAGAGTATAGTAAAAAGTGTCACCAGTATGTAGACAACACTGGATCCCCCATCATTTGCAGCACCACCCTCCCCCACCCCCCTTTCTGTAGAACGACCTCTGAAAAGGTCACAAAGAATGTCCAATAGTGTCTGTTTCATCTGAATGTGACAGGTCTATTGTTGCCCATTGGTCCTGCTGTAAAGTTTATTGCTAAATGCTGTTAAAGATTGTAACCCCCAAATGCACCAAAAAATTGCAAATCAGAAAATAGAAACCGATTAGAAAAGAATATGTAGGTGATACAGCTCCTTTTAAACTATTCTTGATACAGTTCTATCATTTGAGGTACATATCAGTAGTGCTGCAGCAAAAGTCTAGCTATTTATTGTAAAATGTGTTTCACTTGTGGCTTACCATGACACATAGTGCCTGAATGAACAGTTCTATTCTTTGCACCTGAGAAGCATACAGTATACAATATTTGTTTTAGCATTGCCTAAACTGAACAGACTGGATGACTTCTTGTACAATGCTATAGGTTGGGAAAGTTATTGATACACTAGGCTTTAGAATTTGCTATGTGTGGAGACAGCAGCATGATTACAGCAAGACCCTGTTCTAGGTAGTGACCTGCTGCTTATAAGCTAAAAGGGATTACATTTAGGAGGCTCCACTGTGTACATAGTAGGAATGCAAATAAACATATAAGAGACAGTTGCTGAGAAATGGATGGTAACAATTAACGGAAGTCCTGATTGTTTGCTAACCTTTCTGGCATAGTAAGGACAGTAATGGTATGTTGATATGAGCGGACATTAACCACTTGGGGACGGAGCCCATTATGACCCTAAGGACGGGAGCATTTTTTGCAAATCTGACCACTGTCACTTTAAGCATTAATAATTCTGGGATGATTTTTCTTATAAATTTGATTCCGAGATTTTTTTTTCGTGACATATTCTACTTTATGCTAGTGGTAAATTTCCGTCGATACTTGCATCATTTCTTGATGGTAAATTTTAACATTTTGCATTTTTCTAACTTTGAAGCTCTCTGCTTGAAAGGAAAATAGACATTCCAAATAAATTATATATTGATTCACATATACAATATGTCTACTTTATATTTGCATCATAAAGATTACATGTTTTTACTTTTAGAAGACATCAGAGGGCTTCAAAGTTCAGCAGCAATTTTCCAATTTTTCACAACATTTTCAAAATTGGAATTTTTCAGGGACCAGTTCAGTTTTGAAGTGGATTTGAAGGGCCTTCATATTAGAAATACCCCATAAATGACCCAATCATAAAAACTGCACCCCTCAAAGTATCCAAAATGACATTCAGTAAGTGTGTTAACCCTTTAGGTGTTTCACAGGAATAGCAGCAAGTGAAGGAGAAAATTCAAAATCTTCATTTTTTACACTCGCATGTTCTTGTAGACTCAGTTTTTGAATTTTTACAAGTGGTAATAGGAGAAAAAGCCCCCCAAAATTTGTAACCCAATTTCTCTCGAGTAAGGAAATACCTCATATGTATATGTCAAGTGTGCGGCGGGCGCAGTGGAGGGCTCAGAAGGGAAGGAGCGACAATGGGATTTTGGAAAGTGAATTTTGCTGAAATGGTTTTTGGGGGGCATGTCACATTTAGAAAGCCCCTATGGTGCCAGAATAGCAGAAAACCCCACATGGCATACCATTTTGGAAACTACACCCCTCAAGGCACGTAACAACGGGTCCAGTTAGCCTTAACACCCCACAAGTGTTTTTCACGATTTTTCGTTAAAATCGGATGTGTAAATGAAAAAAAAATTTTTTCACTAAAAAAGTGATTTTCCCCAAATTTACAATTTTTACAAAGGGTAATGGGAGAAAATGCCCCCCATAATTTGTAACCCGATCTCTTCTGAGTATGGAAATAGCCCATGTTAGGACGTAAAATGCTCTGCAGGCAAACTACAATGCTCAGAAGAGAAGGAGCGCCATTGAGCTTTTGGAAAGAGAATTCGTTTGGAATGGTAATCAGGGGCCATGTGTTTACAAAGTCCCCCCGTGGTGCCAGAACAGTTGACCCCCCACATGTGACCCCATTTTGGAAACTACACCCTTCACAGAATTTAATAAGGGTTGCAGTGAGTATTTACACCCCACTGGCGTTTGACAGATCTTTGGAACAGTGGGCTGTGCAAATTAAAAATTAAATTTTTCATTTTCACGGACCACTGTTCCACAAATCTGTCAGACACCTGTGGGGTGTAAATGCTCACTGCACCCCTTAATACATTACGTGAGGGGTGTAGTTTCCTAAATGGGGTCACATGTGGGGGGGGGGTCCATTGTTCTGGCACTATGGGGGCTTTGTAAACACACGTGGCCTTCAATTCCGGACAAATTTTCTCTTCAAAATCCCAATGGCGCTCCATCTCTTCTGAGCATTGTAGTTTACCCGCAGAGTACTTTACATCCACATATGGGGTATTTATATACTCAAGAAATGGGGTTACAAATTTTGGGGGGATTTTTTCCTATTTTCCCTTGTGAACATGAAAAATTTAGGGTGACACCAGCATTTTAGTGAAAAAAAAAATTATTTTCATTTTCCCATCCAATTTTAATGAAAATTCGTTAAACTTTGCAACGTTAAAAAATTGCAAATATTACAGAAATGTTAAACTATCTTTATCACCTTGGAAAACCATCATCTGCCATTCACCTGCATACAGTAGGTATGTACTGTTTATCTCTACTATTAAAAGTAGAGGTGGAGTGAAGGCATTTTATACTGAGGATGGGAGGCTCACATGCATTCTAAGGATGTTAATCCTGCAAAATAGCTTTTGAGGCTCTAGGGACCAATACAAGGCACAGCATAGCAGAGGCAATTGCTGCAGATATGGTAAAGCATATAATAAACTGGTACAAATATGTTGTAAAAGCATCAGGTTCCTTGAGTTAATTTAATACACTGACTAGATTAATAAGTCACCCTTTAGTGAAAAGGAATTTACTACTTTTATTGAACATGTAACTGTACAGAAAGCTATATTGTACATATTCCTACAATATTAGGGGATGCATGTATACATAAAAATACTGATGGCTCATTACAGGGCTGCTCATGGTATATTACACCTTTTGAGTCTGTATTTTCATGTACAAGAGCAGTAGCAGTACTTTTATGTGGAATTAGGTTCAAAGCTTAGACTCACATGACATCCAGGTATTCTTACTGCTGACCAAAACTGATTTTGGGTCTTATGCACACAGGCATATTTGGTATCCCAAATACTGTGTCACTACATTACAATGGGGCTATGCATATCCCAGTGGTGATATATAGCATGTAATGGAGAATGCATTTTATTAGAGAAAAAAAATAAAATCTTCAGAAAATGTATCCATAAATTTGAACCTCAAAACATAACTATCTGTAATGCAGTCACGTTTTGTGCCATGTGTTACAAAACGAGAATTAATTGGACCTTCAGATCTTTTAAATGTTACCAGTGCTGAAAAGAAGCCTTTGAGAGCCCTGCTTTACACACTCACATAGAGCAATGGGCAGTTTGCATGTATAAGTTTTAGGCTAAGGCTATATGACAATTTTGGCTGCAACAAGGGTCACACGACCAAAGATCCCTATGTCACACTGTGGATCAGGCTACAGCATAGCTAAGGTAAGTAAATTGGGTCACACTGCAACTGAAAAGTGCGAGCCACCTCACAATCACAAGATATGGATGAGCTTTTTTTTCCCAACTGTCAGGCCATGGCCACATGTGAGTAACACTGACCTCATTCACTTACCTTAGGTGTAACACAGCACAATTACAGAAATTTGTGGTCACGACCATTGTCACAAGCATAATCTACATGAAGTCTTTGTCCGTCATACTGTGTGCTTAAAGGGGTACTCCACCCCTAGACATCTTATCCCCTATCCAAAGGATAGGGGATAAGATGTCAGATTGCTGCCACGCCCCCTCCCATAGACTTGCATTGAGGGGTGGCATGTGACGTCACACAGGGGCGGAGTCGTGATGTCACGATCTTCCGTCCCGGTGGTTGAGATGGACTCAGCCTGAGGACCTCCAGCGGTTCCGGAAGCCGCTACAGGTGGGTGCTGCATGGTAGATCCAGGGGGTCCCCAGCAGCGGGACCCCGGCGATCTGACATCTTAGCCCCTATCCTTTGGATAGGGGATAAGATGTCTAGGGGCGGAGTTCCCCTTTAAGATTATTATTATTATTATTTTTTTTTAATCAAAGCTTTCAATTAGATCCACCTCAGGTAAGGGAAAAAAAAGGCTCTGTAAGGAGGCTCAAAACATAAAAATCTCAATCTGTTGACTTTCAGTATCTACTGAATCTCAAAAAAATTAAAATAAATTGAAAATGTTAAAATTTGAAAAGATATAAACCAAGGTTTCACCCCATGTTTTTAGGAAAGGGCATGCTGTTAAACCTTGCTCTGCATTTCCTACACTTCCTTCACTCCTTTTGACAAGTGCACTGACGGCACAACAGACTCTCTACCGATTCAGGTGGAAGAGGATGCATTTTACAATAAAGTAATGTAATATTTTTATAAAACATTTGTTGTTATGTGCAGACTTTATAAATTAACCAGTGTCCTTATTTCATTGATCCGGGCTTGTTTTATTTCACTTGAACTTGGCTTGTTTGTCCCAAAGGCTCCTGCAGCAAGTTCTCGCTTTTTGTCCTGGATTTTCAGCATATTTTCTTCTACAGAATCTTTTACAACAAACTGAGGAAAAAACACAAAATCCTTTTAACTTACTTTAAGGGTACGGTCACACATACAGGATCCTGCACAGATTTTATGCGCAGGATTTGTGACTGCAGATTAGAAGCGGTGCTCAGTCATTTAGTTTATAATTGAAATTTGCAGCAGAAAATCCTGTGCATCAAAACTGCGTATGTGTGAACGTACCCGTAAAGGGAAACTGACCGCTGGTTTACCGACACTAAACCCAATACACAGGGTTTTAGTGCGGGTGAACCGGATTGGTGCCGCGATAAAGCCAGTTTTATCCTGTATTGCTGATATAGTAATTAACCTCCTTTGTGCAATGGAGGAAGGACTCACCACACTTTGCTTCTCTGCATCCATCCCCTCTGTTCCCATACGACCACCCACCTGGTGCTCACATGGGCGCAGGGGGTCGATTAAAGAAAAACTAATTCACTCAGTATTTTTGTTGAGACCTAAAGATCTTGTAGCATTGAGACAAATTTTTCATCTTGACTCACATTTCAATAGTTTATCATGCCTTTTTCCTCCCTCTGGTAGAACAAACTCTCTCAATAACAAAGAATTTTATTAAGTTAGGATCAATGTTTTGCTTTTCTCTTACGCAATTTTTAAATCTTGTTGCCCCAACTCCTGTGCGTACAGAGCAAAAACGCTCAATGCACAATGAGCTGGCGTTTACTTTTCCCTATGTAGAAGAACATGCATGGACATACCAAAGCATATACCACATAGGGACTTTTGAAGGAGATAAATTGATTAACAGTGATGTAAGAAACCGCCTAGTGTGAACCGTTTTTGGGCAATAAGTGCGTTACAAAGGGTACAACCAACACACTTAAAATTTCCTTTGAGCCCAATATCAAAGCCATTTTTTCACCTATCGTCTGATTTTTTTTCTGTACATAATCGGTATATTGTTTAAGGTTGTAGTATTGTTCAAATATGTGCCATTTATTTTTAAATAGCTTTCCTGATGGTATCATTTATTTTTCTCTTCAGGATTTCTACGATTTTGTTTAAACAATTCTTTTCTAGTTTTATTCTCCACTTTGAAAAAGATTAGAAGAGTACCCCATAAACATTATTGAAGAAGCTCTCTTCAAAAGATCTTTTATTTGTTGTTTGTATATTGTATTACTGCATTATTGTTAATTCTTTTCAACCCTACCATTTGACCATAGGGGACACTTTTTTCACACTGAGGAGATGAGATATAGTGCAGGAGGGCATTTCTTGACGTGTCTTTTCTAAAAGCAGAAGTTATATTATTGTCCTTATCTATCTGAATTTTCCACGTCCAGGAAATTGAGTATTTCCTCCAAAATGACTAGTAAACAGCATATTCTTTTGGTTGGTATGATTTAGAAAATCGATGAATTCATTAACCCTCTAAGGACCAGGCCAATTTTAAAATTTGTCCTCCTCGCCTTCTAAAAATCGTAACTTTTATATTTTCATCCACAGACTAGTATGAGGGCTTGTTTTTTTGCGCGACTAGTTGTCCTTTGTAATGACATAAAATGTATGGCGCAACCCAAAAAATACTATGTGTGTAGGGAAATTGAAAAGAAAACCGCAATTTAGCAAATTTTGGAAGGTTTAGTTTACACGCCGTACAACTTACGGTAAAAATTACTTGTTTTTTATTCTGTGGGTCATACGAATAAAAGGGTACCCATGAGTGCATACTTTTTTTTTCCACATAAATGTTTATTGTATTTTCACTTAAGTAAACAGAAGGCAAAACATGACAGATAAGATGTCGCAGTACATAAAAGTGGTAAGCCAAAGACAAGGCAATAAAACATCGGAACGTCAAGTGTCAAGATATTCCAGTAGCATTGATAATCCGAGGTAACAAGAAACCACTCGCTTAGTAGGGAAGGGGGGGAGGGAGAGGGGAATACTAGGAAGGAGGGCTGGGGGGGGGGTAGGAGAGGGAACAAGGACAGGACAGGGGGGGGGGGGAGGGGATAGGAAAGAATAACCGGATCATGAAAAGAAGGGGAAAGGAAAGAGGGAGGGAGAAGAAAATGCTCCGAGCCCACCCGGCGCCGAGCCAAGACAAGGCCCCACTCTAGCCAGCTAAGGCAGGTGGTATGTAGAGTGACATTGGGGTGTAACAGCAGGGGATTATGTGTGCAGTGTCGTAAAGTGAGTGCATACTTTTCTATTACTGTACCGCTTTGGAAAAAAACCTGCAAACTTTAACTAAATTATGTGGAGTGGCGGGGACACTGCAACATCGATGGAGGGCGACATCCAGGGCAGCGGTGACAGTCCGGAGCGGCAGGGACAGGTGAGTATACCTTCCTATATTTAACATTGCACGGATCCCTCAACATACAATGGTTTCAACAAACAATGGTTCATTTGGAACAAATTACCATCGTATGTTGAGGCACCACTGTATAAAACTATATTTAATTAAATATTTTTTTAATTTTTTGGAATAAAAAAAAAATGACAAAAAAAAAAGCAATTTTTTTTATTTATTGTTTATTTTTACACGTTCACCTTATGGGATCATTAACATTATATTTTAATATGTATAGAAAGAAGAAAGCTACCTGGCACTGCTGCGTGGCAAATCTTAAATGGTGATCCCTTCAATAGACATTATAAGGCAGCGGCTCTGTATATTCACAAGTGGTGGTGGTGGTGAGTGACTTGTGACAGTAGACACAATGTTCATAATATATAGAACAAAGACAAGTGCACTCACCACATATATTGCTTCATCTGTGTTGTTTATTAGAGTTCATCCAGGTACAGAGGCATAATTGTGCAGGGGGACGACAAGGAAGGGAGGTGTTCACGGGCTACGGAACAGTTTTGCGCTACATGCGCTTCATTAGGTATAGACTGTTCTGTAGCCCGTGAACACCTCCCTTCCTTGTCGTCCCTCTGCACTTATTATGCCTCTGTACATGGATGAACACCAATAAACAACACAGATGAAGCAATATATGTGGGTGGTGAGTGCGCTTGTCTTTCTTTCTCCTATATATTATTTTATTTTAATAGTTCAGACATTTACACACGCGGTGATACCAAATATGTTTATTAATTATGTTTTTTTACTCACTTTTTGGGGGTAAAATGCGAAAAAGGGACAATTTACATTTTTATTGGGGGAGGGAATTTTTAAAATTTTTCTACATTTTTTTTTTTTATGTCCCCATAGGGGACTATCTATAGCAATCACTTGATTGCTAATACTGTTCAGTGCTATGCAAACAGAATAGCACTGATTAGTATTATTGGCCATCTTCTGCTCTGGTCTGCTGGACGGCAGATCAGAGCAGAACATGCTGGGAAGGCGGTGGATGCAGGTGAGGGGACATCCATCCGCCATATTCGCTGATCTGATCCCCGCGGCTGTGCCGCTGGGGATCAGGTCAGCCTAAAATGTAGCTGCGCTGCCGCAGACTGTATTGATCTGTATTGATCATGGCATCTGAGGGGTTAATGGCGGACATTTGCGCGATCGCGGATGTCGGCCATTACCGGCGAGTCCATGACTGCCATCAGCAGCCGGGACCTGCCGTGCATGACCCGAGCATTTGTCAGATGCTCGCGGTCATGTACAGGATGTAAATATACGTCCTGGTGCGCGAAGTACCACTGCTTCAGGACATACATTTACTTCCTTGGTGGTTAAGGGGTTAAATACATTTTCACCTCCATCCCATATTACAAAAAATGTTGTCGACATAATGAAGAATGATTTTGATATACCCAACAAATGTGTTATTGGAGGTGAAGATGTACTCACTTTTAAACATAGAGAGGAAGACCTTAGCATAGGTGCATGACACAGGAGTACCCATCGCGGTACCACTGATTCTTGAATTTGAGGACGTTATCCATAAGTACAAACTGCAAAGCTTCAATGAAAATCTCTATAAATGCCTCAGATTTATTAGTGTAATGCAGAAACTCCTGTATGGCCTGTATACCCACATTAGAGATGAGCGAATTTACAGTAAATTCGATTCGTCACGAACTTCTCGGCTCGGCAGTTGATGACTTATCCTGCATAAATTAGTTCAGCTTTCAGGTGCTCCGGTGGGCTGGAAAAGGTGGATACAGTCCTAGGAAAGAGTCTCCTAGGACTGTATCCACCTTTTCCAGCCCACCGGAGCACCTGAAAGCTGAACTAATTTATGCAGGATAAGTAATCAACTGCCGAGCCGAGAAGTTTGTGACGAATCGAATTTACTGTAAATTCGCTCATCTCTAACCCACATCATGGAGGATGCGGGTAAATAAGCTTTCTACATCAATGGATGCCAGGTTATATCTACTACTTTTAAAGTAGATATCAGGTTGCCTGTGTCACGTAAGTATGTAGGAAACTCCTTTAAAATTGGAGATAGGAGCCAGTTAAGGTAAACGGATAGAGACAGTCAATGAGCTGTCCCCCGCCACAACTGGGTGACCCGGGGGTTGGCTCAGCAATTTGTGTATCTCGGGCAGGATATTCCAGTGTGGCTTTTTCAGACAACACTGGTATGAGTGGGATCAGAGGGGAGTGTATCATATACAGTTCTACTGCTAAGTTGTTTAAATGCCTCTGTGTCGTGATCAGCCGTATGCCACACGACTACTGCTGCCACATGCCACACGACAAGAATCTCTGCTGCTCAGGTAATAGCTTTTTTTTCCCCCTCAGGTAATGTTGGGTTTGGAATGTGGGTACAATAAAGGTTTTACCATCTCTAAGGACTCTTTTACTGAAAATGTCAAGGGGGCTGCCTGGGACAATGAGGGTGGGGGTTAAATTGAATGAGGATTGATTACTTCCAGTAAAGATTTTATCAGCATGTTACCATTTTCCCCAATTTGGCCAGGACTTAGGCACTATCCACTTCTACTTAGCTGAATTCTTTAACCCCTTAAGGACCGGGGTTTTTTCCGTTTTTGCATTTTCGTTTTTGCTCCTTGCCTTTAAAAAATCATAACTCTTTCAAATTTGCACCTAAAAATCCATATGATGGCTTATTTTTTGCGCCACCAATTCTACTTTGTAATGACGTTAGTCATTTTGCCCAAAAATCTACGGTGAAGCGGGAAAAAAAATCATTGTACGACAAAATTGAAAAAAAAACGCTGTTTTGTAACTTTTGGGGGCTTCCGTTTCTACGTAAAACATTTTTCGGTAAAAATGACACCTTATCTTCTGTAGGTCCATACGATTAAAATGATACCCTACTTATATAGGTTTGATTTTGTCGGACTTCTGGAAAAAATCATAACTACATGCAGGAAAATGAATACGTTTAAAATTGTCATCTTCTGACCCCTATAACTTTTTTATTTTTCCGTGTATGGGGCGGTATGAGGGCTAATTTTTTGCGCCGTGATCTGAAGTTTTTAACGGTACCATTTTTGCATTGATAGGACTTATTGATCGCTTTTTATTAATTTTTAAATGATATAAAAAGTGACCAAAAATGCACTATTTTGGACTTTGGAATTTTTTTGCGCGCACGCCATTGACCGAGCGGTTTAATTAATGATATATTTTTATAATTCGGACATTTCCGCACGCGGTGATACCATATATGTTTATTTTTATTTACACTGTGTTTTTTTTTTTATTGGAAAAGGGGGGTGATTCAAACTTTTAATAGGGGAGGAGTTAAATGATCTTTATTCACTTTTTTTTTTGCAGTGTTATAGGTCCCATAGGGACCTATAACACTGCACACACTGATCTTCTATGTTGATCACTGGTTTCTCATAAGAAACCAGTGATCAACGATTCTGCCGAATGACTGCTCATGCCTGGATCTCAGGCACTGAGCAGTCATTCGGCGATCGGACAGCGAGGAGGCAGGAAGGGGCCCTCCCGCTTTCCTGTCAGCTGTTCGGGATGCCGCGATTAGCCGCGGCTATCCCGAACAGCCCGACTGAGCTAGCCGGGAACTTTCACTTTCACTTTTAGCCGCGCGGCTCAGCTCTGAGCGCGCGGCTAAAGGGTTAATAGCGCGCTATTAGAGGCGGGTCCCGGCTTCACTATGACGCCGGGCCCGCCGTGATATGACGCGGGATTACTGTGTAACCCCGCGTTATATCAGAAGAGCAGGACCAAGGACGTACCGGTACGTCCTTGGTCCTTAAGGGGTTAACAAGAGAATCCCAGGGGATTGCAACAAGGAATGTCACCCCTCCTTTTATCAGTTCTGCTTTTTATCATTAGGGTCATAATTAGAGAAAAATTTGAGGTTGATGTTCCGCATCAGAAAAACAAAACAACATAGTCTCAAGGTGATAACAGGTGCTCAACCCCAAGTGCAATTGTGCACTCATACAATGGGGTAGAGGACCCGCACCTATGGACAAAAGTGGGGTTTCAATCCTGTGGTTAATATATACAATGATATTAGCTAATCCTCAAAACTGATGTAAAAATGAGACATTAGCCAGTATATCCTTATATGAAGGACATACCTGAGCCAAGGTTTCTCATGTGATGCGGGACCTAACCACTAACCTTTTTTGCCTGGCCAGATGTTCCGCATCACTTTAAAAAGATCGATCTCAAAATTTTCATAAGAAAAATTAGTAGTAAGTCCAAAATTCAGTCCTTTGCTAAGGACAGAGATGGTTGCTTGAGGCATCTCGAATTCTGTCAAGTTCATGACTAATGATTGAGTGCTCTTTGATTCCAAGTTACTGTTTTCTTTTGTTTCTAAGTTCGCCATGGTTGTCTTGTTTGTTAGTTTCCTTCTGCCCCCTAGTCTCATTTTTCTGCCTGAAGGGAACAGGGGGGATTGATAATCTCGGGAGGAAAGTTTGCTGCTCCTTCATCGGACATGCTGGATTAAGTTTCCGTTGTTAGATAATCTGAGGTGCGTTTCTAATGCATTTTTTTGCTCCTCAGATTTTTCTTAATGCATGTTTTTCCCTTCCAGTTGGTTCTGTTTTAGACCACATTAACACCATATTAGACTCGAAGTCCTTCTTATCCATCATGTATTTATCCCTTTTGGTCTCTTGTAGACTACCGGTACCCTGTTGAAAGAGCATTTATTTCTTCAAAGTTTGAGTGAATTTTTTCATACATTCCCCAGAAAGACAAGTATGTATTTCTTTCTTTGCTTTACATAACTCGGTAGCTTTTTTTTCATATTCTTTTTTTTTATTCCTCTCTAAAATTAGTTTTTGTAGTGTAAGAGCGCATGAGATGAGCTTCATTCTTTGCCATAAACTCAGGATCGTCACTGTATTGAGAGGGGGTTTTATATACTCGTAGGCCTCTAGGTCCATTTCCATTGTCATGGTAAAGGGGGACAACCCATATTTGGCACACATGCTCAGATGACTGAAGATAGAAAGTCTATTGTGTACAATAGACAAAACAAGAAGAAAAGTCTTCGGCACTGTGGCTTTATAGTATCCATGTGTTCGACTACTTGATAGAAAGGCAGGAAAGCCATTAAATATAACTGGCACATATTAGAACAAGACAGCAACCTTAAACAATATACTGTAAATAAACCTATTACTTACAGAAAAAATTCAGTCTATAGGTGAGAAAATAAAGAAAGTTAGGAAAGAAAAAAATCTAAAAAGAAAACCCTTCCGATATTGGGCACAACAGAAACTTTAAGTGTGGAGGTTGCACCCTTTGTAACGCACTTATTGCCCAAAAACAGTTCACACTAGCAGGAGATAAATTGATTAACAGTGATATGAAAACCGCCTAAAGTACCTATGTGGTATATACTTTGGTATGTCCATGCATGTTCTTCTACATAGGGAAAGCTTAACGCCAGCTCTTTGTGCATATAAATGAGCCTTTTCGCTCTGTATGCACAGGAGTTGGGGCAACACGTAGGATAAAAGCATAACATTGATCCTAACTTAATAAAATTCTTTGGCATTGAGAGAGTTTATGCTCTACCAGAGGGAGGAGATAGGCATGATAAACTATTGAAATGTCAATCAAGATGGAAAATTCCTATAAATGCCAAAGGATCTTTAGGTCTCAATGAAAATAATGAGTTAAGTAGTTTTTTATTTATTAACCGCTCGCTGCTGAGAGGGTATGTTTTTATCATTTGTATATCATGAAAAGCACTTTGTATTTCTTGATTGCTTATAAGTTACAATGGCAACTAGATCCGGGAAGGGCATTTAAACGTACTTGACATGTTGACGTCAGCACCAGCCCGTAGAAGCGCCAGTTGAGGCGTGAAAGAATTGTAGCAGGTGTTTGTTTCCCCCGCTGTGTTTCCATCTCAGCCGACCGGCATTCAAGTCCTTCTTTGTACAGTATTTATTAAATGGATGCCGATAAAAAATAACTACCAGAAGTCCTGGTGAGTGCACAGTTTCTTCTCTATTTTATTGCTATTAAAGGAGTACTCTGGTGCAGAGTTCTACTGCTCCGTCCTGCAAAAAAAAAAAAATTAAAATAAACCATCCCTCACCTTCCTGGGTTCCCGCAGAGCGCCACTACAGCTGATCGGTCCTCTGGTCCATCTTCTTCATACTTCCGTGTGAACGAAGAATCACATGGCGCTCAGCCTTTTATGGGCCGAGGCAGAACATTGCGGCGCTGAGCGCCATGTGACGCTTTGTTCACACGGAAGTATGAAGAAGATGGACCGGAGGACCGATCAGCTGTAGTGGCGCTCCGCAGGAACCCAGGAAGGTGAGGGCTGGTTTATTTTAATTTTTTTTGCAGCCCGGACAGGACGGAGCAGGAGTACTCTGCACCAGAGTACTCCTTTAAGGGAAGCTGGGTATGCCAGCTCTACCCTTCATTGCACAAAGGGGGTCAATTACCATACTAACAAGGCAGACTAATATGGGCTGTATGTCCAGAATGGTGGCACCAATCCAAGAGAGTAATACATCATTTTAATATGGTTAACCAGCACAATGTGTATTGGGTTAAGTTCGGGTAAACCAGCTGTCAGTTTTCCTTTAAGTCAGTATAAAAAATAAAATAACAAAAAGTTACAACTGTACATAATACATCCAGAACCATGCAGCCTAAAATTGCTAAAATACCCATGTAAACAGTGGAAACAAACTATTCAAGAAATTGGTGAATATAGTGCATGCATTTCTGTTGATTGAAGCCACAATTTAGAGAAGAATCTGACTAGGACCAACTGATTAACCCCTTAAAGGGGTATTCCAGCTTTATACATCTTATTCCCTTTCCAAAGGATAGGTGATAAGATGTATGCTTGCAGGAATTGCGCTGCTCGGGATCCCCGAGATCTGTGTGCAGCTCCCGGCATTCTGTGCCAGGCACTGCCTCAAAGACGGGGCAGTAACGTCACTGCCATGCCCCCTAGTGATGTCACGCCACACCCCTCCATTCATGTCATGTCGAGCATATATCTTATCCTCTATCCTTTGGATAGGGGATAAGACGTATACAGCCAGAATACCTCTTTAAAGGGGTACTCTACTGGAAAACATTTTCTTTTAAATCAACTGGTGCCAAAAAGTTAAACAGATTTGTAAATGACTTCTATAAAAAAAATCCCAATCCTTTCAGTACTTATCAGCTGCTATATACTACAGAGAAAGTGCTTTTCTTTTAGAATTTCATTTCGGTCTGAAAACATGCTCTCTGCTGACACCTCTATCCATTTTAGGAATTATCCAAATCCCCCATAGCAAACCTCTCTGTCCGCTTCAGGAACTGTCCAAAGCAAGAGGAAAGGAAATTCAAAAAGAAAAAGAACGTCCTCTGTAGTATACATCTATTAAAAAATCCCCAATCCTTCCAGTACTTTTTATATGAAGTTATTTACAAATCTGTTTAACTTTCTGGCACCAGTTGATTTAAAAGAAAATGTTTTCCAGTGGAGTACCCCTTTAACCCCTTCCCTCTTTGCCAATTTTTCATTTTTCCACTTTTGTTTTTTTCCTCCTCACCTTAAAATCATAACACTCAATTTTCCACCTAAAAATCCATATGAGGGATTTTTCTTTGCGCCAACAATTTTACTTTGTAATACCATTAATAATCTCACCACAAAATCAATGGTGAAACCAGAAAAAAATTTGTGGGGCAAAATTGAAAAAAAAGAAAAAAAAAAGTAATTTTGTAATTTTTAGTGGCTTCCGTTTCTACGCAGTGCAGTTTTAGGTAAAAATTGCACCTTATATTTATTCTGTAGGTCCATAAAGTCACAATGATACCCAATTTATATAGGTTTGATTATATTTTACTACAAATAAAAAATAAAAAAAATCATAACTACATGCACCAAAATTAATATGTTAAAATGTCCTTCTGACCCCTACAACTATTTTTCCGTATAAGGGGCAGTATGAGGGCTCATTTTTTGCGCCGTGATCTGAAGTTTTTAGCGGTACCATTTTTGTTTTGATCTGGCTTCTTGATCACTTTTTAGTCATTTTTTTCTGGTATAAAAAGTTACCAAAAATACACTATTTTGGCCTATTTTTTTTTTTTTTTTTTACGTGGATGCCATTGACTGTGCGGTTCAATTAATATATTTTTATAATTCAGATATTTACGCACGCGGCGATACCACATATGTTTATTTTTATTTACAGTTTTTTTAATGGGAAAAGGGGGGCGATTCAAACTTATTCGTGAAGGGGTTAAATCCCATTTATAGACTTTTTTTTTTTTTTTTTAGTGTTATAGCTCCCATAGGGGACTATAACATGCAATACACTGATCATTGTTATGACATAGCATAGCATTGATCAGTGTTTCTGCTGCTAGACTGCTCCTGCCTGGATCTCAGGCACGGAGGAATCCTCCTCGCGTCCTGCAAGCTGTTCGGGACGTCGCGATTTCACTGCGGCGGTCACGAACAGCACCACTGAGCTAATGTTTACTTTCATTTTAGCTGCAGCGATCAAGTTTGATCCCCATGTCTAAAGGGCTAATGCCGGACATCAGGCCGATCAGCGATGTCCGGCATTAGCCGTGGGTCCTCGTTGCTTATAGCAACCGGGACCCACCGGGTATGACGCATGTTCACCTGCGGAGCGCGCGTCATACCTCAGGAGCCGCAAATGGACGTTAATGAACGTCCATTTGTGGCAAGGGGTTAAGGACACAGCCCATTTTGGCCTTAAAGGGGTACTAAGGCGCAAAACATCTTAACCTCTATCAAAAGGATAGGGGATAAGATGTTAGATCGTGGGTGCGGCACCCCGGTCATCCGTGCACTGAGCGAACTCCGCTCCGTGTTGGATGACTGGTGACTACAGCTGTCACGCCCCCTCCATTCAGGTCTATGAGAGGTCTACGTACACCTCCTCGTCTTCTAAATAGACATGAATGGAGGGGGCGTGGTAACTCCACGCTCCTGTGTTTTGGACACCGCTGCTGCAGGACCCCCGCGATCTAACATCTTATCCCCTTATCCTTTTGATAGGTGATAAGATGTGTTGCAACGGAGTACCCCTTTAACCCCTTAAGGACGCAGGACGTAAATGTACGTCCTGGTGCGGTGGTACTTAACGCACCAGGACATACATTTACGTCCTGTGCATAACCGCGGGCATCGGAGCGATGCCCGTGTCATGCGCGGCTGATCGCAGCCAGGGACCCGCCGGCAATGGCCGACGCCCGCGATCTCGCGGGCGTCCACCATTAACCCCTCAGGTGCCGGGATCAATACAGATCCCGGCATCTGCGGCAGTGCGCGATTTGAATGAATGATCGGATCGCCCGCAGCGCTGCTGCGGGGATCCGATCATTCAGAACGCCGCACGGAGGTCCCCTCACCTTCCTCCGTCCGGTTCCCGGCGTCTCCTGCTCTGGTCTGAGATCGAGCAGACCAGAGCAGAAGATCGCCGATAACACTGATCTGTTCTATGTCCTATACATAGAACAGATCAGTATTAGCATTCATGGTATTGCTATGAATAGTCCCCTATGGGGACTATTCAAGTGTAAAAAAAAATGTAAAAAAATGTAAAAGTAAAAGTAAAAAAAAAGTGAAAAATCCCCTCCCCCAATAAAAAAGTAAAAACGTCCGTTTTTTCCTATTTTACCTCCAAAAAGCGTAAAAAATTCATTTTATAGACATATTTGGTATCGCCGCGTGCGTAAATTTCCGAACTATTAAAATAAAATGTTAATGATCCCGTACGGTCAACGGCGTGAACGGAAAAAAAAAAAAAAAAAGTCCAAAATTGCTACTTTTTTAATACATTTTATTTTAAAAAAATTATAAAAAATGTATTAAAAGTTTTTTTCTATGCAAATGTGGTATCAAAAAAAAGTACAGATCATGGCGCAAAAAATGAGCCCCCATACCGCCGCTTATACGGAAAAATTAAAAAGTTAGAGGTCATCAAAATAAAGGGATTATAAACGTACTAATTTGGTTAAAACGTTTGTGATTTTTTTTAAGCGCAACAATAATAGAAAAGTATGTAATAATGGGTATCATTTTAATCGCATTGACCCTAAGAATAAAGAACACACGTCATTTTTACCATAAATTGTACGGCGTGAAAACGAAACCTTCCAAAATTAGCAAAATTGCGTTTTTCGTTTTAATTTCCGCATAAAAATAGTTTTTTTTGGTTGCGCCATACATTTTATGATATAATGAGTTATGTCATTACAAAGGACAACTGGTCGCGCAAAAAACAAGCCCTCATACTAGTCTGTGAATGAAAATATAAAAGAGTTATGATTTTTAGAAGGCGAGGAGGAAAAAATGAAAATGTAAAAATTAAAATTGTCCTTAAGGCCAAAATGGGTTAAGGACACAGACAATTTTATGTTTGAATTTTCTTTTTTTCCCCTCCTCCTCTTCTAAAAATCATAACTCTTTCATATTTCCATCCACAGACCGATGTTAAGACTTGTTTTTTTGTGACCAATTGTCCTTTGTAATGACATCACTCATTTTACCATAAAATGTATGGCCATAAAAAAATATTATTTGTGTGGGGAAATTGAAAAGAACACCACAATTTTTCAAGGTTTCATTTTTACGCTGTAAACTTTACAGTAAAATTACATGTTTCTCTATCGGCTCCATTGGGGGACACAGACCCCATTGGGGGACACAGTGGAAATAAAAAAAAAGGTCGGCTACTCCCAGCAGGATATACCCGCCTTCAGGCCCTGAGCTAATCAATTTAAGCTTAGTGTCTGAAGGAGGTGGACATGGTCTGCAATTCTCCAGACCAGGTCTTCTGATTTTTTGTTTTCCTAGTATAGGGACATGTTAGTTTTTTATTCCTTTTTCTTTCCTTTTTTCAGGTGGGGACTCAGGGACTCCGGTTCCCTGTTTCCCCATTGCGAGTAAGGGGGCACAGACATTGCGTATATGCGCTGTTCACTCCTCCTCGCCAACGGTCAGCGCCTGGGTTGGTACCTCATGGGTCCGGGTCCCCCTATTTCCCTGCTCGCCTCGCTCGCGCATAGCAGCCAGGCGTGATGCAGGTAACTAAAGCTGACTGAAGACTTCACTGAAGACTCCATTAGGTAAGTTCTTCTGACTGAGGCAAGTACTTACCCCCCTTTTCTCTGGAGACCCCCTGTTTTTGGCGCTGACTTATACAGGGGCTGGACTTTTATTCTGGGGGAGCAGTGGCACCTTAGTGGGCATGTCATCTATGTTTTACATTGGGCACTTCACTGTGTGTGTGTGTGGTTATTTGCGGCTGTGTCCGCAGCGCCTAATAGGCGGCTGACAGCTGCGGCGCTGGTACGAGCCGGGCTCTCTCAGCGCCGGCTTACTTTCACTTTCTCCGGCAGCGCCTTATATGCGGCTGACAGCTGCGGCGCTGGTACGGGCCGGGCGCTCTCCGCGCCGGCTTACTTTCACTTTTTCCGGCAGTCTCTGACGGCGTATAGGCCGTCCGCTCTGTTTCTCCGAGCGCATATGTGGCTGACATGTGCACTCGGGACAAGGATCGGGCGCCATTAAAGCTTCTTCTTGGCCAGTCTATAGCTCCGCCCACAGGGCTGTCTGAGCTCTTCAGAGGCGCAAAGTAGCCTCCAATCAGCGCCGTGGGCACTATTTTAAGTTAGAAGGGGTCAATTAGTTAGTGCCTCTGCTTCAGGCACGCCCCTCTCTCTCTATTGGCTAGCCTGTTTCTTACACTCTAGCTGCATAGAGCCGAGTTCTCCTCACTGCAGCTGCCAGGGGACACAGACTAGGGTGAGAAAGTTCCTGTCTCTTTTCTCATTATGTCCGTACCCAGAGCTGTTCTTCCCTCTAAATAGAAACCTGGTTCGTCAGTGACTTATTTTGTCTGTAAGCACTGTAATACCAAGATGCCTGGCTCTACTGGGCCCACTTGCCCTGCCTGCTCCACTGCTCCCCCAGACCCCCTGGTACCCCGATGCCCTTTCGGTTCCGGTGGATTCAGCCGCTCCACCAGCCTGGGTTTCTTCCCTGACCCAGTATATGGCTGACTTGACTCAAGTCTCCCGTTCGGTGGCTGAGGCCTCCCAGGAAGTGGTGTCCGCCTTGAAGGGGTCTTCCGTGCGCAGGGCCTCTGAGAGTGCCCGCTCGTCTCCACATACTTCACGCTCTCACAAACGTACTAGGGGTGCCTCGTCTGACTCTTCCATTGAGACTTCAGATAGACGTGGGCGTTCCCCTCGTGAGTCCCGCCCCCTGTCATCTGGGCACAAACGTCGCTCCTCCAGAGCCGCGTACCCGGTCAGGATCGCCCCCCTCCAGGACTGCCTCTACTCGTTCCCATTCTCCTGGTGAACTGGCGGACAAGGCTTCCGAGCCGGCATCTGACTCAGGAGGACTGCTCAGATTCAGTTAAAACGGTGAACTCATTGGTGACAGCCTTAAGAGACACCTTTCACTTAGAGGACCCAGGATCTTCGGATGTCACTCCAGGAGTATCCTTTCATTGTGCTGAGCCAGCACCTCAAAGGTTCAGCTCTCACGCTGACTTTGACGACATTCTGAAATCTGCATGGAAACATCCAGACAAGAGGTTCCCGGGAATCAAGACGATTCAAGAACGTTATCCATTTGACAAGGACTTTGTCACTAAGGTGGTTTCCCCTCCCTCCACCAATCTCCCGGAACTCTAAGGGGACTACACTGCCACTGGCAGATGCCGCTGCCTTCAAGGATTCCACGGACAAAAAGGTAGAATCCTTAGCGAAGTTTGCCTCTAAAGCAGCTAGCTCTTCTCTTCTACACATCTTCGCCTCAACATGGGTGTCCAAGGCCCTGTCGGAGTGGTGCCAAAAGCTCCATCAGGATATCTTAGCGGGATCCCCCCCCAGATGATCTATCTGCTCTGGCTCTCCAATGCTCTAAAGCTGGGGACTTCCTGTACGCAGCTTCCATGCAGTCAGCCCGTTGTTCTGCCTTTGCTGTGGGTCACCTAGCGGCTCTCCACCGCTCTATGTGGCTTAAAGCTTGGAATGCGGATGCCGCTTCCAAAAGGTCTCTCACTGAGCTTCCTTTTATGGGTGGCCATCTTTTTGGCAAGCGCCTTGATGAGATTATCTCTGAGGCGACGGGAGGTAAGAGTTCCTTGTTGCCTCAAAATAAGGCTTGCCCTACTTCCCAAAGGAAGTCCTCTTCCTTTCGGTCCTTTCAGACCTTTGGCTCCAGCAAAGGGTCCGGGCAGGCACCTTCGCGGGACAAGAAGGCTCCCTCGTTCCGGGCACGCCCGTCTTGGAAGTCGGACTCCATCTGGTCCGGCCGTTTTGCGCCCAAATCAGGCAACCGTAAACCCACTTCTGCATGAAGTGAGGCCCCCACCCGCGGTTTCTTCTCGGGTGGGAGGTAGTCTTACTTTTTCGAGACATCTGGACCTCACACATTCAGGACTCTTGGGTCAGGGATGTGGTGTCCAACGGTTACCGAATCGAATTTGCCTCCCTTCCGAGGGATCGCTTTTTCGATCCCGGCCCCCCCCCCGGTCTCCTTCTGTGGCGAAGCAATTTCGAGAGGCTCTCCAGTCTCTGCTTCTCCAGGGGGTTATCGTTTTCGTTCCTCCAGGGGAACGGTTTCGGGGTTTCTATTCAAATCTTTTTGTGGTTCCCAAGAAGGATGGTTCTGTGCGTCCAATCCTAGACCTCAAGCGTCTCAACGGTCATCTTCTTATCCGCCACTTCCAAATGGAATCTCTCCGTTCGGTGGTGGCGTCCCTGGAACAAGGGGAGTTTCTTTCATCGGTGGACATCAAGGATGCCTACCTCCATGTGCCAATATTTCCAGGCCATCATCGGTACCTCCGCTTTGCGGTTCCGGAGGGGAATTTTCAATTCGTAGCCCTCAGCTTTGGTCTGGCCATGGCTCCTCGGGTCTTTACCAAGATCCTTGCGCCAGTGATGGGCTTGTTATGGTCGAGGGGAATCTCTTTGATACCCTACCTGGACGACCTTCTCATCAAGGCTTCAACCAGAGCTCAGACTCTGGAGAATGTGGACGTCACTCTCCACACTCTGGATCGCTTCGGGTGGATGGTCAACCGGGACAAGTCAGTCCTCTGTCCTACCCAGTCTCTAACCTTCTTGGGACTTCGCTTCGAGACGGCCTCTGCCCGAATTTGTCTCCCGCCGGACAAATGTCTGGCGCTTCTGTCGGGGGTCCGCTCCCTACGGACCCAGGTCTCAGTCCCCATCCGCACTTGTATGGAAGTCCTGGGTCGGATGGTGGCAACTATGGAGGCCGTACTCTTTGCCCAGTTTCGTTACCACCCTTTCAACTGGCGATACTCTCTCGATGGGACAGGTCTCCTCTGTCCCTAGATCATCAGATTGTTCTCCCTCGCAGGGTCCGTCAGTCTCTGCTCTGGTGGCTCCGCTCCGCTCCCCCCTTCTTCTCCAAGGGCGGTCATTTCTTCCCCTTCACTGGCAGGTTGTTACAACGGATGCCAGCCTGTCGGGCTGGGGTGGTGTGTTCAGGGATTGGACGGTTCAGGGACTCTGGTCTCCCCGAGAGGCCGATAAACATATTGGAATTACAGGCGATTCTTCTCGGTCTTCTTCATTGGGAGTCCCGGCTTCAGTCCCGTCCTGTCTGCGTCCAGTCGGACAACGCCACGGCCGTGGCGTACATAAATCGACAAGGCGGCACTCGCAGCTCGGCAGCCATGGCCGAGGTGACCAAGATTCTCATCTAGGCAGAAAGCAATGTTCCGGCCATTTCATCGATTCACATTCCGGGAGTGCTCAACTGGGAAGCGGACTTCCTCAGTCGGTCCTCACCCGACCCCGGCGAGTGGTCTCTACATCCAGAGGTCTTCGCGCAACTCTGCGACCTCTGGAGCATTCCGGACGTGGACCTCTTCGCGTCCCGACACAATCGGGAGATCCTTCCTTTTGTGTCCAAGTCTCGGGACCCTCAGGCTCTGGCCGTGGACGCCCTAGTGATTCCTTGGGCGGGGTTTGCCCTACCCTATCTGTTCCCTCCCCTTCCCAGGGTTCTGAGGAAGCTCAAAATAGAGGACCTCCCCGCCATTCTGGTAGCTCCAGATTGGCCCCGAAGGTCGTGGTACGCCGATGTAGTCAGGCTCGTGGACGACGCTCCACTGCGCCTTCCGCTCCGTCCGGACCTGCTCTCTCAGGGTCCTCTTTGCCACCCCAATTTACAGTCTATGCATTTGACGGCGTGGCAAGGGACAACCTGCTTCCAAGGCCACCATTTCTCGGTGGATTTGGTCCGTCATTTCGGAAGTCTATTGCTGTAAGGGGAAGATTCCTCCTTTCAGGGTTGTGGCTCATTCTACCTGTTCTGTTAGGGCATCCTGGGCTCTCCAGAATAGAGCCTCAGCCTCGCAGATTTTCAAGGCGGCTACCTGGTCGTATTTGCATACTTTCTGGAGGTTCTACCGAGTTCATACTTTCGCATTGGCTGATGCTAGTCTGGGTCGTAAAGTGTTGCAGGCGGCAGTGGATCGGCCGTCTGCCTGACTGCTTATCTGCCCACCCAAGGGACGGCTTTGGTATGTCCCACGGTCTGTGTCCCCCAATGGAGCCGATAGAGAAAAGAAGATTTTTGTTTACTTACCGTAAAATCTTTTTCTCGGAGGATCCATTGGGGGACACAGCTCCCGCCCTTCTTGGGGTTTCCTTTGGTTCTCTGTCCGAGAGTGTATTCAGTTTTTTTTTCTTCTGGTTCTCGGACAGTTTTGGGTTTTTCTTTGACCTGTTGGTCTCCTCCTATTGCTCTGGAACTTAAACTGATTAGCTCAGGGCCTGAAGGCGGGTATATCCTGCTGGGAGGAGCCGACCTTTTTTTATTACCATAGTGTCACACCTCCTAGAGACAGCAGCATACACCCCACGGTTTGTGTCCCCCAGTGGATCCTCCGAGAAAGATTTTACGGTAAGTAAACAAAAATCTCCTTTTTCTGTATTCTGTGGTATATATATGTGTGTGTAACTTTAAATCGCTTTTTATAATTTTTTTTTGGACTGTGATGACCCAAAAAAAAAAAAAAGCTGTAATTTTGGACTTTTTTTGTTTGTTTTGTTTACGTTTACGCCCTTCCTCCTATGGCATCATTAATATATTCTATTTTAATAGTTCAGACATTTATGCACGCGGCGATACCAAGAATAAATACAATTTTTGGACTTACCGTAAAATCTTTCTAGGAGCTTCTATTGGGGGACACAGGACCATGGGTATATGCTGCTTGCCACTAGGAGGCTGACACTAGGCAAAAAAACAAAAGAAGGCTGGCTCCTCCCGGCAGGATATACCAGTCTCCTGGCTCTGAGCAACTCCGTTTTAGTCCCAAAGCAGGAGAGCCAACCCAGAGAAAACAGTCGGAACACAACACCCAGAGAAAATGGGGGGGAACCGACCACAAAAGGAAAACACCCCCGCCCCGGAAGGGTGGAATCGCCGGCCGCAATAAAAAAACCGATGGGTGGGTGCTGTGTCCCCCAATAGAAGCTCCTAGAAAGAGAATTTACGATAAGTCCAAAAATCGACTTTTCTTGAGCGCTTCATTGGGGGACACAGGACCATGGGACGTCCTAAAGCAGTCCCTGGAGAGGGCAAACCAACCTCGACAGAAGAAGGCTCAGGCGGAATCTCGAACCACCACCTGCAAAATCTTGCAGCCCAAGCCTGCGTCGGAGGACGCAAAAGTATGCACCAGGTAAAACCTGGTAAAGATATGCAGGGACGGCCAAGTCGCAGCCTTGCAAACCTGCAGGGCCGAAGACCCGTGACAGACCGCCCAGGAGGCCTTCACCCCATGGGTGGAGTGAGCCGTCAGGCGGACAGGAGGCACCTGACCCTTACAGCGGTACGCCTCCGAAATGGCCGAACGAATCCACCAGGAGATCGTGGACTTTGAGGCCGGGAGTCCCCTGCACCTCCCCTCAGGGAGCACAAACAGGGAGTCACTTCGCCAAAAGGAGGAGGTGACCGACAAATAGGTCTGTACCGCCCGGACCAAATCCAGCTTATGAAGCCGGCGCTCTCTTGGATGGAAGGGGGATGGACAGAAGGAGGGCAACACAATGTCCTCGTTCAGGTGGAAGGGAGACACCACCTTAGGCTGGAAAGAGGGCCCCGGCCTAAGAACCACCTTGTTTTGAATACAGACAAGAAAAGGAGCAATAGCTACTGCAAAAAATATATCTTTATCAAAAATACTCCTAAGAAAAAAACAAGAGGTTTAAAATCAAATTGGTAAGCAGGATGGCTAAGATAACATCAATAGTAAAGCAATAAAAGTGCAAAATGTGCAGGACAATGTGGGTAGCTGATCATAAATTTAACATAGGCAAGGTAGCTGGTATATCTACAGCAAATAAAGTGCACTACCTTGCCCATGTTAAATTTATGATCAGCTACCCACATTGTCCTGCACATTTTGCACCTTATTGCATTACTATTGATGTTATCTTAGCCATCCTGCTTACCAATTTGATTTTAAACTTCTTGTTTTTTTCTTATGAATATTTTTGATAAATAAAGATATATTTTTTGCAGTAGCTATTGCTCCTTTTCTTGTCTGTATTCAAAATTTTTATTATGGAGCTATACCAAGTTCAGTATGTCAGAGACCCTAGCATCCCAGACTAGGCATTAGCTGATATTGAATATTTGGATTCTACATTGGGGTGTATTTTTCTGTATGTTAAGAACCACCTTGTCCTGGTGAACCACCAGAAAGGGGGGAGCGGCAGGAGAGGGCGGCCAATTCCGAGGCACAGCGAAGGGATGTGACCACGACTAGAAAGGCCACCTTCCAAGAGAGGAAACGAAGAGAAACCTGAGCCAGAGGCTCAAACGGAGCCCTGAAGAGCATCCAAAACAAGTTTAAAGTCCCAAGGCGTGGGACCTCATGCCCTACAAAAAGGTGCGAATATGAAGGTCAGAGGGAATTGGAAAAGGACAGACAGGAGATTCGGCAGAGAGAAGGAGGTGGGAGAAAGGGAACGGGCCTCACACCAGCGGAAATATGCCCGCCAGGTGCGGTAGTAAATCCTGGCAGACGAGGGTTTATGGGCATGGAGCATAGTCCAGATAACTCGGGAGGAAAACCCCCAAGCCCTCAAAACTGCGGTTTCCACTGCCACGCCGTCAAACGCAGCGGAAGTGGATTGGGGTGGCAGAGGGGCCCTTGGGAGAGAAGGTCGGAACGATCCGGAAGACGGAAGGGAACATCTGCCACGAGGCTGATCATGTCTGCGTACCACACGCGATGGGGCCAGTCCGGAGCCACTAGAATCGCCGAGACCCCCTCCGCCTTGAGCTTCTGGACGACCCGGGGAAAAAGTGGAAGAGGTAGGGGTCCAGGGGACCACCAGGGCGTCCTCTGCGAGCGCCAGGGTATCCCGAGATCTGGACACAAAGTGAGGGACTTTCCTGTTCTGACGTGACGCGAACAGATCCACGTCCGGTGCTCCCCACCGGCGGCAGTTATGATCGAAGACCTCTGGGTGGAGAGACCATTCGCCCGGATCCGCATTGGCGCGACTTAGGAAGTCGGCCTCCTAGTTTTCGGTACCGGGGATGTGCACGGCCGAGGGGGCTGAAACCTAAAGTTCTGCCCACCTGAGGATCTTCGTGACCTCCCTCATGGCTGCCGAGCTGAGGGTGCCCCCCTGGCGTTGGCCGTCTGCACCCGGGCTGGGAGGCCCCGGAGAAGGCGGCTCCAGTGCCGAAGGCACAGGAGGATCGCCCGAAGCTCCAGAACGTTGATAGCAAGTCTGGACTCCGACGGAGTCCAACGACCCTGGACCGTCCGGTCCTGGAAAACCCCTCCCCAGCCGAGGAGGCTCGCATCGGTGGTCAGGACATGCCAAAGGAGGGGCAGGAACGAACGACCCCCTCGGGGAAGGGGGGACCGGAGCCACCAAAGGAGGGAGAGGCGCACCTGGGGTGAGAGCCGGATCCTGTGATGGAGAGACAAGGGGTACCTGTCCCACTGGGACAGGATGGCCCATTGGAGAGGACGGCATCGGAATTGAGTGAAGGGAACCGCCTCCATGGAGGCCACCATCTTCCCCAAAACGGACAGGCAGGTGCGGATGGGAAATGGGCCCGGCGCCCGAAGGGAGCGGACCCCGACAGGAGCTCCCGGAGTTTGTCCTCTGGCAGGGAGACACGAGCAGCCGCTGTGTCGAAGTGAAGGAATACTTACCAAAAGGAGACCTCTATACTTACCACTGAAGTCTTCGACCAGCCAGTGCCACCTGCCTTAAGCCGACATGGCGAACAGGGGCGATTGGGGGAACCGGACCATAGGTACACCACCAGGCGCTGGTTGTTGGCGAGGAGGGGTTAAAGGCGCATCCATCAATGCACCGTGCCCCTAGCTCACATGGGGGAGCAGTCGGCGGCACGCTCCTGTCATCCCACGCTAGATAAAATAAAAAAGGCATAGAAAATCTAATTAGACCCTGAAACTAGGGGGAAAAAAATAAATAAATAAAGAATAGAAGACCAGGTCTGGAGAGAAACCAGACCAGTGTCTGCCTCCTCTGACACTAAGCTAAAAGCTGAGTTGCTCAGAGCCAGAAGGCTGGTATATCCTGCCGGGAGGAGCCAGCCTTCTTTTGTTTTTTGCCTAGTGTCAGCCTCCTAGTGGCAAGCAGCATATACCCATGGTCCTGTGTCCCCCAATGAAGCGCTCGAGAAATATATATATATCATTTTTTTTATACGCATTTTGGGGTAAAATGGGAAAAAGGGCAATTTAAATTTTTATTGGGGAGGGGCTTTTTCACTTTGTAACACTTTATGTCCCCACTGATCAGTATTTTTGCCGATCTTTTTATCTGGGCTCGATGTCAGACCAGAGAAGACGACCCCAGGATGACGTACGGAGCAGGTGAGGGGAACTCTAGCCACCATGCTGGATGATCGGATCCCCGCAGCTGTGCCACGATCGATCCGATCATCCAAACGCCCGCATTGTCACAGATGCTGTGATCTGTCTTGATCACGGCATTTAAGCGGGTAAATGGCAGATATTATTGCAATTGCTGATGTCTGCCATTACTGGTGGGTCCCTTGCTGCCAACAGCAGCCGGAACCTGCCGTGCATGATGGCAGCACCGCTTTACATTTACGTCCTGTGTCCTTAAGGGGTTAAAGAAGACCTCGAACCAACCCCAAAACAAGATTGTGTTACCATTAAATAGCTTATGGTACCCACATCATAGTTTCTTGATATGCCCTTCCATTCCCGAGATATGAGGATTTATATTTAATCTGACATTCAGGAATGAGTCAAATGGGCATGAACCTAATTTTAATGATTGGAGTAACTATCCAGTGATGGGCGAGATGATACAGTCAGGGGGTGTGTATTAGGCATACATGCCCCTCAGTGTACAGCATTCACACTCCCAAATGTATAATCCCGCCCATCACTGGATATTCACTTGTATTTTTAAAAAGTAAGTTTACGCCCATCTGACTCATTTCTGAATTGTCAGATAAACAATAAACCCGCATATCTTGAGAACTGGAAGGCCTATGAAAAAAATGTAAAAAGGTGTTTGATCATAGCACCTTTAAATAAGTAAAATCCAAATTTTCTTTAACAACATTATAAAGTACATATGTAGCAGGGTCCCTTAATACTAATGTGTAACTAGGTTTACCTTGGTAATGATGACCTCCTTTGTCTGTCCAAGACGGTGACAACGATCAAAGCATTGCTCTTCAGCAGCTGGATTCCATGCCTGTCAAGTGGGTATATGCATATTTTATCAAAAACAATACTCTATATTTATATATTTTTATAGGATTGTTTGTGTAAGGAAATTTAATGAAAAGGCATATGAACATCTTCCTGACCATGACCCAACTATATTTTATCATATTGTCATGCCAAATGATCATTGTGGATCACTTGAAGATCCAGGCGCAGAAGAGGTATACACATTATAGAATACATTCACAAATGCTTCTCCATACTTTTATTTTGCTACTTACAGGATCCATTAAAAACACACGGGAAGCAGCCGTCAAGTTCAGACCTACTCCTCCAGCTTTCAATGACAGCAGCATAATGGTCGGAGAGTCAACATCAGTGCTTTGGAAAGACTGAATTGCTTTGGTTCGCTTTTTCTGTGTCATTGAGCCGTCCAAGCGTGTAAACATGAAGCCAGACTCTCTGCACACAAAATTAGGACAGTGTACAGTTTCTATGACAACAGACATTACATGGATGAAAAAAAATCTGATGTGGCATCAAGCCTGTGTTATGCACAAAAATAACTAGGTTACGTAAGTGCTAAAAGGGAAGGAACAATGGTGCTAAAGGCTTTACATGGCTGGAGCTATAAATCCTGTATTCATGCATATCACATTAGGATACTGTGTCTATAAGCAACAGATACCGGTACAGTAAAAATAAAGTGCACATTGTTTATTCACACATAATTCCCATAATGGTTAAATTGCACTATAGACAATAAAGGAGATTTATCAAAAACTGTGCAGAAGAAAAATTGTGCAGTTGGCCATATCAACCAGATTGTTTATTATTATTATTATTATTATTATTTTTTTTTTAAAAGGCCTCTGAAAATGAAATAAGCAATCTGACAGGTTGATATAGTCAACTGCACCCCTTTCCTTCTGCACCTGTTTTGTTAACTCTACCTCAAAGTGGGTAATGAATAAAAGTGTGTGCACCAGAATTTTGATGCAAAATGTATTCATAATTATATATTTCATTCTTTTTTCTTTAAAACAAAAATGCACTCTTTCCAAACAGTGAAACTTAGCAAAAAGGGATCATGCTGACGTTCACCATTAACCCTATAGATTCCATGATCTATGCCCATCACGGCATTTATAGGTAAACCGGAGGTTCCGGTGGGCTTTACAGACCTCCGCTGTGCAATCGGAGTACGCCAGGCTGTACAAGAAGATCGTCGATAATACTAACTAGTACATAGAAATCTAATGGTTGTTTTAATAGAGCCCTATGGGGACTAGAATAGGGGATACGTTTTCATATCTCAGAGTACTGCTTTAATAGGGGTGAGAATAGAGCAAATTTTAAAACATACTTATTTTTCTACAAATTTTTAGTGGGTATCATTTTAATAAAAGTGACCCACAGAATAAAGAAAACATGTCATTAAAGTGTACCATGTGAAAAATAAACCCCCCAAAATTTGGGAAAAGTAGGTTCTCTTTTCAGTTTTCCCACAAATCATATTTTTTTGGTTTCACCGTACATTTTAAAGGTAAAAAGAGTAATGTCATTAAGTACAATTGTAATTAAGTACAATTGGTTGCACAAAAAACAAGCCCTTATTTGGGTCTATGGATGGAAAAATAAAAGAGTTATGTCTCTTAGGCTGGGTTCATACCACGTTTTTGCAACACAGTTCCCAGTTTCAGGTTTTTGATTAAAAAAAAAAAAAACATTCCTCAAAACCTGACTAAACTGTATCAAAACGTGTATACAAATTTTTATCTGTATATGGTTCAAAACCTTATACGGTTTGAAAAATGATGTCCGGTTGCATCCGTTTAAAAAAAAAAAAAAAAAAAAAAACGGTATATGTTTTTAACTTTTCACTCCATTATGAATAAAGTTTCACTTGTTTGGGTGAAATTCCAAGAAAAAAAAACTGTGCAAAGAGTCAAAAACCGTATGGTGAAAACCGGATAGAACCGTACCTACATACGGTTCTGTACGGTACCCATTGAAAAAAAAATGTATATGGTTTAATACAGTTTTTCACCTGGACCAAAAACCGTGGTAGGCCACGGCTTTCTGTCTGGAAAAAAAAAAGGTAAAAAAACGTATGGTTTGGAAAACGGAGACAACCGTATACTTTATGGTGCATATGGTTTTGAATGGGAAGTCTATGGGCATGGTTTTCTGTACGGTTACATACGTTTTTTTTTTTTTTTTATGAAACTGTATGCCGAAACCGTATAGGAATGGTGTGAACCCACCCTTAGAAGGTGAGAAGGAAAAAACGAAAATGAAATGGTCTGTGTCCTTAAGGCTAAAATGGGCTGTATCCTTAAGAGGTTAAAAAGGTGGACATTCCTTTGTTAAAAAGTCTCTTTCTCCTGGTGGGGCCTTCCCAAAGAACAAAAAAACTTTATTAAGACTAGTACAATCTGGATGTAATCTAAACATTTTGGTTTAGCCGGGAGCTCGCTCTGCAGTCCCCTGGAGTCAAATAGGCTGCTGATACACCCCGTATGACCCTGCACTCACATACAATAAAAAATAGATTTCTAAATAAAACAAGGTAAATGCACCAATTGGTTGACTTTGATGGGCACTTCTTTTCAGCTGTAATAACTAAGTAGGAAGCTGTACACAAGACTTGAATGTAACATTATTTTGATAATTTAATAAAGTAAACAAAAATAATGATGCAGTCTTACCCAAGCGCTGATTCTATTAGTGATAAGTATGAAGTAAACTGTGAAACGATGATACTTTTCACATGTGGATCTTTCTCTCTTTGTTCTATCAATGCACACATAAGAGCGTCTATCTGAAATATTAATCATGGATTATCAGGTATTCTGGACTTTTAGAAGAATATGGTCCCACATAGGGTTTGTGACATGCAACTAAAAAACATTCCCACATGTGGTGAAGATGGTTTTCAAAATAGTTAAAAGGGGTACTCCAGAGAAATGTTTTTAATCAACTGGTGCCAGAAAGTTATAGGGGGGAGATTTATCAAAACCTGTGCAAAGGAAAAGTTGCCCATAGCAACCAATCAGCTTGCTTCTTTTATTTTTAACAAGGCCTCTGCAAAATTAAAGCAACCTAATTGTTGGCTATAGGCAACTTTTCCTCTGGGCAGGTTTTGATAAATCTCCCCCATACAGATTTGTAAATTACTTCTATGTACAATTCTTAAGCCTTCCAGTACTTATCAGCTGCTGTATTGCTCCAGAGGAAGTTGTGCAGTTCTTTCCAGCTTGACCACAGTGCTCTCTGCTGTCACTTTTGTCCATGTCAGGAACTGTCCAGAGCAGGAGCAAATCCCTATAGCAAACCTCTCCTGCTCCGGACAGTTCCTGACATGGACAGAGGTGTCAGCAGAGAACACTGTGGTCAGACTGAAAAGAACTACACAACTTCCTCTGTAGCATACAGCAGTTGATAAGTACTGGAAGACTTAAGATTTGTACATAGAAGTAATTTACAAATCCGTATAACTTTCTGGCACCAGTTGATTTGAAAACTCCAACCCCCCCCCTCCGGAGTACCCCTTTAGAGTTGCACAATTTTGCAGGTAAGCAGTGACTGTACTTGCAAAACCACAAAGCCAGTAATTATTGTTATCTTCATTTATTGTACTTATTAACATTTCTTACTTTTGAACTAGACACCCACTTCTGATCCTTTTTTGCGCTAGAGTCAAGTTCTTCCTCAGGACATTCCAGCAAATGTTCCAGACGTATTTCACTTCTGCAAAGAGGGCACTTGGCGTTTGGCTGGGAAAAGTAGAGTACAGACATTTTACAATAATTTTTCCTAAATTATAATTTAAAGGATATTCAGCCAAAAAAACACCCCCAAACTTATCCCTATCCACAGGATAGGGAATAAGTGTTTGATCGCAGGGGTACCGCTGTGACCCTCACAATCTCCACAACTAATACAACAATCCCAGCAGTTGGACCACTAAAATCAGAAACTTATCCCCCTACCTGTGGATAGGTGATAAGTTTACTTTGCCTGGATAACCCCTTTGATTAATACGAAGGACATGGAAAGATTGATTTTTTTACATCCACTCATGCAATTTTTGAGACCACCTGAAATGCAAGTTGTAACCTGCCTAGTTTCAGTTTTTCTCATGTAGGCATATCCCTTCCAGTAATACATGCTGGATGTCCAGGATGCTGCTGCCCTCACTAGCACTCATGTAGTACACAGTCTAATTCCTGGACTAATTTCCCCTTCTACAATCCATGAGGAATCTCTCCTCCCATGAGCTGGAGAGTGTGTGATTTACCTTCCAACTGAACTGTGAGTTTGCCTTGGGTGATCTGCTTTCTCTTTACACTTATACACAGCCTATGTGGTCTATTTCCCATCCCCCTAAATGTTGACTTGTTTGTGCTTTCCGCCCAGCATGTGTGATCTGCCCTCTCTTAGAACTTGGGTGCTTTGTAACATCTTAACTCTCTGTTCTGCCACCAACAAGTCCCCCCCCCCTTTCCCTGCTGCTATGCTAGGATATTCTTGTTATTATGTGTACTTGGTTGGGTTTTGTTATGTATTATCAGTTGGTGTGTGTTCACAACTGCTTCTGTGAGTCTTGTATCTTGACCCCTGTTCAGTCCTGTTTGTGAGTTTATGAAGCGGCTTAGTATATGTACCCGTGTTTAGATGTGTTTTGGATTTTTAGTTTTCTCCAAGGTTAGATTTTGTCTCACAGAGTGGTGTGCCCCAAACTTAGAATCTATTTGGATTTGGTATTGTGTGTCTCTATATTTGTGGAGTCTGGTGTTGTAGTTATCTGGTTCCCCCTAGTGTTAAAGGGTCATGCTCATTAAAACTTATTTTTGCTATTGCACTCCTTATGGTAAATAAAAAAATATTTATAATATACTTTGTTTAAAAAATGAAGTTTTCTATGTTTTATTTGTGCTTAAAAAAGCTTCAAGAGCACATTTTCCCCCATCTTATACACAGACTTAGGACCGAGGTCCAAACACAGAAAGTGCAGCCTGAAGTGCTGAGGGGGGGGTGTGTCCAGCCTCATCCAATCATAGCTCCTCTCATACTTAACTGCCATATGCTGTTGGTTGGAAATACCCCCTCAGCACTCCAGGCTGCACTTTCTGTGTTTGGACCTCAGTCCTAAGTCTGTGTATATTATGGAGGAAAATGTGCTTTTGAGCTTTTTTAAGCACAAATAAAACATAGAAAACTTCATTTTTTTTTAAAACAAAGTATATAAGTATATTAGAAATATTTTTTATTTACCATAAGGAGTGCAATAGCAAAATAAGTTTTAATGAGAGTGCCCATTTAAATCCTTTTCCTGAGCTTCACTTTGTCTCTAACATAGGAGACAGTTTGCTTTGTATCTAGTTTGAATTAGTTCTGTGTATCCTGTTCTTGGTCCGTGTTCAGACCAGTTAGCCTTAGAGCGTTTGTTCTTGTCATTCTGGTATTTGCATCCTGTCATATACAATTCCTAGTTTACCTGTCTTGTTCATATTTTCATATCTGCCGTTTATCTTGTTTTGGTACTTAGGCTGTTGCCTGTACACTATGCTTCTGTTACCATGTTTTCCTGGTGTTTGTTTTGTGCAAGTAGGCAGGGAAAGAAGGTTCTAGGATAAGCTTAGGGCTCACTCTTTCCTGCCCTACATGATGCACATTCATGACACATATGCCAAGAGATTGACCCAAGTTGTAGGCAGGTAAATTTATTAATTACATTTTATTTCAGTTACCTTGCAGAAAATAAATACAATTAATTTAGAATGTATATACAAATAACATAAACAGAGTAGAAACCATTATCACCCTCTTTTTAACGAAATCTACTCACCTTTTCACTATGGATAACCTGACAAATGCACAGTTTACAAAAAACATGAGCACAATGGGTAATAACTGGAATGTTCAGAGAGTCCAAACAGATAGAACATTCTTCATCTGATCCAGAGTTTAGAACCAGCTTTATCTTATTCACAAGTTTTACACGCATCTCTTCTGGGGTTGAGCTTACTAAAGAAAAAAAATAACATTTATTTTTATATTTTTTTTGTAAAAATGTTGACTTACATACCATCAATGCTTTTCTAAATATAGCTCTGTGTGTTTAGTAGCTTAGCCAAGAACCACTAAACTTTCTCTACCCACATTAACATATCTGAAGTAATATGCTTAAAAGATAAAACACTAAATCTATGAATAATTAACACAAAATCTGATGTTTCATACTTTTACACAAAGGGCAGTAGGATTAGACAAGTGGTGTTTAGAAGAATCATAAATGCAAGTTTGGAAGTTAACTAAAGTAGTAAATAGTTGGAGCATTTCATAGATAAGGAGTGTGAATATTTATCTGCACTCTAAGATAAGGAGATTTTTGTACTCACCGTAAAATCTGGCTCTTTCTTGTAGCTCTCATTGGGTGACACTGAACTGATGGGTATATGCTCTTGCCAGTAGGAGGCGCAGACACTAGGAAAAAAAAGTCGGCTCCTCCCTGACAGGATATACCTGCCCACCTGCAGTGAGGTACTCAGTTTTGTCACAAAGCAGCAGGAGAAGCCAAGAAGAAATACATCCGAAGGACCTTAGAAAGGAATCCCAGAGAGACAACTCAATAATCGGAAAGAAGAATCCGGAGAAAGGAAGAAGAAAAGGGTGGGTGCGGTGTCCCCCAATGAGAGCTACGAGAAAGAGATTTTACAGTGAGTACAAAAATCTCCTTTTTTCTGGTGCTCTTCATTGGGGGACACCGAACTGATGGGACGTACCAAAGCAGTCCCCTAGGGTGGGAAAAATAGAACCGACAGAAAGAAGGAAGCAGTCCCAAGACTGATCTCACGTGTCCACAGGTCCCGTGGACGAGCTCCCAGGTCGGATACAGACCAAAGCCAGAAATTGAGCTCCTGGGAAGATCCCCCTTCCAGGAAGATGGGCTAGGACCCCAAGGAAAAGGCCGACCTCTGGGGGGACCAGACAAGGAAATTAATATGTCAGGGTCACCTGGAAAACAAAAAATCCTTGAAGAGCAAGGAAAAATAGACGTCCGCGAAACGTAACCGGACGACCACGTCTAGGGGAAAACATGAAAAAAAGGAGTGCAGTGGAGAAATAAACGCACCGCCTGATGGGCTAGCGGTGGAATCTGGGCCAAAACAGCTGCCTAAAGAGAAGGCATGCCACAGCATCCAAGGACAGAGACTAAGCCAAAGGCCAACAATTCATAGAACCAGCGGTCCAAGCGGATCAGATAGGAGAACCCAACTGTGACCCCCAGGGTCAGGGCGCAGGAAAAAGTGCACCAGAAGACTTGGGGGCTAGTGCGGTGCAACTGACCGACAAAGAAGGGAACGACAAACTAACCCCTCCATGGAGATCGCACAAATTCCTCCAACCGAGGAGAGAGTCCAGGCTGCGTGAGCAGCAGTAAACAACCAAAATGGTGGAAGAGAGCCAGGCCACAAAGGCGTCCGGCAAGCCCATACAGTAAGAAACTCTGTTGAATGCCCTCGGTAAAAGACAAGGGCCCCGCCGAAATCCCACCTAAAAAAGGCGGAACAACGAGACTGCAACAGCACGGCGGTAGAGAAAACTCAACAGCATAGTCCCTCAAGAGGAGGGAAAAACAAGGATGGTCAAATTTTGCGAAGAAAAACACTGGAAGACCCATGCTAAGCACCCAGAGTACCACACCACCTGTGGAAGGGGAATGGCAAGTGCGCCAGGCACAGCAGCAAAAGGGGAATGCTGCCCCACGGCCATGGGACAAGAGCTGGGCCATGGGACAAGAGCTCCAAAACCTCGGAGGCAGCTCAACGCCGTCTAGGGGGCTACCAGGAGACCCCAGAGGGATCTGAAGCCTGCACACTGGAGTTGGGCAAAAGAACCCAAAACGGGTTAGAGAGCCAGACCATATGGAGAAAAAAGGCAAAAGAGAAGGGGCCTAAGACACCTGTAGGCAAAGGGAGAGACTGAACAGACTGTCGCCCCGCAGGCCCCATGTCAGAACCGAAGTGGTGAATCGCTACAGGATCACGGAGCCAAATCTCAGAAAGAAAACGAGGCCTACCCCATCGAACAAAAGTAAAGGTGGGCTTTACACATACCGAGCGGCCTTAGTATGCGTAGTGACACAGACATGGGGATCTCAGGACAGTAGTGGGGTACCAAGACCGCCATGCAAAGAAGACTGCCGACTTCCAATGAAGAAAGCATGCAGAGCCGGAGACCTGCAGATACAGAGGACTTACAGGTAGAAAGTGCGGCAAAAACCCACAGATACACACACTGCGGAACTGCACCTGGAGAAGGACACCGAACCACATCTGCAGCCTCGAAGGACATGAAGACACATTCCGGCCATGTGGCAGAGAGACCAAGGGCAAGCTCGGTCCCGCATACAGAAAACATCCAGAGAGGTGAGATACCTGCCATCGGACAGGCCACTCAGTATGTGATGCCTGGAACAAAGTCCATAGAGCAACACGGGCTGATGCAGCAAAAACACAGTGACAGTGGTGCACCTGAACTACCGTCCACAGAGTGGGAAATGTATGGTAGATGACTGAATTTAGCAGTCAACCATTTGAAAAACCGACTGGCCGACAGGGATAGAATTCCAGAGAACCCAAGATGACTCCAGACAGCCTCCCACATAAAGTGGGGTAATAGAGTGCGGTCCGACCAAACGGTTGACCAGGTTGAATGGAAAAAAAACAGCAGCCGAAGGAATGACCGACTGACAGCAACCCACGTATCTGTAGGGACCTCATCCCAGTTCCCCCAACCAGCAGTGAGATACGGAAAAAAAAAACTGGCTATGCTCACGGCGGCCCTGAGGTCAGGGACCGATGTCAGTGGAACCGAGTAGACAACTGACTAGTTGCACAAGAATATCGCCCAAAGTGTGGGGAGAAAGGGAACAGCCAGACGGTCAGCAACTGTGCCCCAGAGGGGGGCAGAGAAGCCAAGGAGTGCATGACTGTCATGCCTATAGGGTCCGTGGAACACTATGGGTCAGTTCCGAGCATACCACTTACAGTAGTGGGGAACTGGAACTCCAGCCACAAAGCAGTCAGCCGCGACAGGCGGCAGAGGAAAAATGCAGACCACTGAGTGGTATAGTGGTATGAAACCATGGGGAGAACAAGTAATTCCGGCAGGCATTAGTGAGTTACCAGAACTCCAGCCGCAGATACATCAGCCGTGTGACAGGTGGCGTAGGGAACCAAGCAGACCGCTGCCTGGCTAACAGGTATGGGTCCAGGGTAGACAACGAGCCGGTCCGTTGGCACCACGTAAAACAGAGGAGTACCGAGGCTCCCGCCGCAGATACATCAGCCAATTGATGTAAGCCAGGCGGTGTCAGTCATCACCGAAATGGATCCATAGGAGACAAAGACACTCCGATGGACACCTCGCAGAGTAGTAAGGTACCGGAACTGCAACCGCAGGAATGTCAGCCAAGTGATGGGTGACTGTAGGAGAAGGAAACCACGGTTGTAGGAAACCACTGTTGCAGGAAACCACGCAGACAATTATCTGGCTAACAGGTACGGTTCAACAGTAGAGGACGAGTCATTCCATCGACACCATGCACAAAAGTGGGGTAGCGAGACACCCACTGTAGATACCTCAGCTGTTTGATGAATGACATGTGGTGTAGACCCACATGCAGGCCCTTGTCTGGCCCACTGGTATCGGACACCTCACAGGAGTGAGGTACCTGAATTCCAACAGCAGAATCGTCAGCCATGTGATGGGTGACTGTAGGAGAAGGAAACCATGCAGAGAACTACTGGTCTGGGTCCCTGGTAGTCAAGGAGCCGGTCCATCTGTACCTTGCACGGAAGAGAGGTACCAGAAATGCGACCGCAGATATGCCAGCCGTGTGACGGGTGACAGGTGGATGTAGGAAACCATGCAGACAACTGTCTGGCTTACTGGTATGGGTCCATAGTAGGCAAGGAGTCGGTCCATCTGCCCCTTGCACAGTGAAGAGGTACCAGAAACTCCAACCGCAGTATGTCAGCCGTGAGAGGCAGTTGCAGGAAACCATGCAGACGACTGTCCGGCTTACAGGTATGGGTCCATAATAGACAGCGAGTCATTCCGGCAGTACCTCACACCGCAGTGGGGCACCGGGACGCAGATAAATCGGTTGAAGTATGACAGGCGGTGGAGGCAACTATGCAGAACACAGTCCGGCTTACTGGTATGGTCCAAAGTAGACAAGTGGACACTCAGTCGGACACCTCACAGCAGAGAGGTACCGGAATTCCAGCCGCAGATACATTGGCCGTTTGATGTATGACAGGTGGTGTAGGCAACCATGCAGATCACTGTCTAGCTTACGTGGATTGGCCCCCAGGAGACAACGGGACACTCCATCGGAAGCCTCACACAGTAGTGAGGTACCGGGCTCTAGCCGCAAAAGACTACAGTGTGGTTTACTGGTAAGTGTCCATAGATGCTATGGAGCACTCCCCGAGCACCTCGCACCAGCAGTGGGGTACCGAGTGCAAGTCGCGGTAGGGGCAGTCATTAACCGAGAAACAGTTGAGACTACTGTCTGGCAGAATAAGATCAGGACAAATCCATGCCCAAGCAGGAATATTCTCCTGCGGAACATGCGCTGGATGAGGGGATCCGGAGCACTAGCCGTGTATGCAATAGTCTGTGGAGAAGGAGATCCCACAGCATAACCGCCAAGAAAACACCCCTAAGATGGATGGGTAGCAGACCTGACAGATGGGGAATCTTAAGAAACCTGAGGGTCTGCAGGAACGCAAGAGAACTTGCGCATTGTATGGCACCGAGTGGAAGAAGGGAACATATTAATGGAATATGACCCCCGGGGGGGGGGGGGGGGGGATATAATCCCCTCAACCACCACATACTCACCCTCGAAGTCTTCGACCAGCTAGTGCCACCTGCCTTTTGCAGACATGGCGAACAGGCGCCATGGCGAACAGGCGCGAATGGGGGACCCAGACACAGGGTACACCGCCAGGCGCTGGTTGTTGGCGAGGAGGGGTTAACGGCCCATCCTCAATGCACCTTGCCCCTAGCTCGCATGTGGGGGATCAGGCGGCACCATGCTCCTGTCGCCCCACGCTAGAAAAAATAAAAAAGGAGAGAAAAACTAAACTTTTAGCCTGAAACCAGGAAAATAAACAGAAAAAAAGACAAGGTCTGGGGAGCCCCCAGACCTGTGTCTTCCCTCCTGCTTACACTAGCTAAAACTGAGTACCTCACTGCAGGTGGGCGGGTATATCCTGTCAGGGAGGAGACGGCTTTTTTTTTTTTCCTAGTGTCAGCACCTCCTAGTGGCAAGAGCATATACCCATCAGTTCGGTGTCCCCCAATGAAGAGCGCTAGAGAAATGGCCTTTATTTTAATTATCAACCCTTAGAAGGCACCTAGGCAGTCTTGAAAGTTTGCCCTTTGTCATTCATTACCTTTTCAGCTAGCTCCCAAAAAAGTATTAGCAACTGAGGACTCAATTTCATGTTTCCTATCTACATGCTAAGACAGTACAAACATACTTTCCTCACCTGTGGAAGCAGAAGAAAAATTGTTAGGTACAAGATATGGATGACAGCAAAGCTGTCTTAATCGCACCAGCACAGCAAGAACATCAGCGTAATGTGTCAGAACGCTCCCTTCTTCAAAGTATCTGGAAGATGCAAGCATTTTTTTTTATTTACAATGTTTGGAAACATAATGTTATCATTGTATTAATCACTTAGAACAAAACACAATGGGTAGAAGTGAGTAAGACTGGGGAGTCATAAAGGGGTCTTAATGTAAAAATGCAACCAAGGCTATTAAGTACATAACTCATTAAAGATTTACAATGACAAGTAGCAGACAAGTGTCTGTATTACACAGGCCACTTTATTTGCGTAAATCTTATCTGTGCCCTTCGAAAACATGTCTGTTTATAAATTGGCACATGGTGTAAATTTTAAAATCTGTATGCTTCACATTTTTTGTTGATTTTCACAATGGATTTCGTCCTTTGCAATGTATAGGCTACAAACTACAGAGGATCTGTAACATGTAGACATACCCTAAAGGAGTTAATCAGTTTAAGAAAAGATTCATTTCCCATTGAAAATATAATGCCCCAGAGGGAGAGCTGCCCTTTACTGTAGCCATCTGTTGTGGTTAAAATAAAAGAAATCCCAAACAGAGGCTTCCTCTTTTACATTCACAATGCTGAGAAAGAACACAAAAACTGGGCAATCCCTTTATGAAATACATGTAATGAACAATGAATCCTAAAGGAAAAAAAAAAAGTGTAAAACATATCACCTTCCAATAATAGCCTTTCCTTCATTTTGCATAGATTCATAGATATTTCGCTCTTCTGTAGACAGTTTGATGTATTGGATATAAACTTTGCGCTCTGGCAATTCCAGCACAGGTTTCCCATTGACTTTGGTAGTTTTTGTCCTTCTCAGAGTGATATATTTAATAAGTGTTTGAAGACGTCTGAAAAAGAAAAAAAAAATCCAGCTCAAGATTTCATTCTGTATATAGTTGTCACTTGTGAATTCTGCTAAATCAAATAAAATGCTAAACATGAGGGCATACAAAGTTTATTTTGTAAACCTCTCATCAGTGTTGGCCATGGGTACAGTTTCTCAAAGACAAAAGGAACCATCCCTTGTGCAACTTTGTATAGCTTAGCAAGTCAAGTTCAAAAATGTTTTTACCAAAAAGCAGAACATTCACATTCAGTGACAAAACTGAAGCATAATCTTTAACTCTCGTCAAGCTATAGTTTAAAAGTCCATGAATGACTTTGAAGTTTAGAAAATTTGGATATTTGTGTTTCTCACCAGTAAAATCCTTTTCTTGATTAGTTCATTGAGGGGACACAGAAAACTGGGTATAAGCTGCTGCCACTAGGAGGTGACACTAAGCAATAAAAGTGTTTGCCCCTCATGCACAGTCTTTACCCCTCCAGCAGACAGTAAGCTAATCAGTTTGTATAAAAGCAGTAGGAGTAAGGCCCCTTTCACACTACAGTTATGACCTGGTAGTGTGACTGTCGTCAGGACCGCTGGGGAGAATAAAGGGAGAAAACAAATAGTGCTTGCAACACCTTTTTCTCCAGCTATTCTCTCTAAAAATAGCGGCACCCAACGGACCCCATTGACTATAATGGGTTCCATTGGGACCAGTTATGACTCGTCAAAATGACAGCCGTCAAATTCCAAAAACTCCAGGGTTTGACGGCCGTTATTCACGGGACATAATAACGGTAGTGGGAAAGAGGCCCAGGTGTTGAGGACAAGAAAAGCTTATACAGAAGGGCTAGTAGATCTCTCGTAAACAATACCCAAGAATGGGAACAAGCATTAACCTAAAGCTGAGGAGGAAGCAAACTGGAAAAATGGATGACAGAGGTTGGAAGACCAGCAGAAATTACCCAATTGACAGAAGGGCAGAATTACAAGGACATGTCAACAAGGAGGGCCGGCTACAGGTGGATGGTAGTCAGCTGTGAGTGGGGCAGGAAAAGGTCTATGCCCAGAGTGCATACACAGTGAATGAAAACCTTGCAGAGGACAAGGATCTGCAGACCATACAAAAAGGAAGATGGACTGGTGAAAAAAAAGGGATGCTGTGGTCAAGGACCAGAGCAAAGACTGATGAGAGTGACATGGAGAACCAGACAAGTCACCCTATTACCACAAGGATAGGAAGGGGGGAAAAAGCCAGATGCATGAACAATCTGTGTCTGACTCCTTATCACAGACAAAAAAAAAAAAAAAAGCCTGCCAAAATAGACAGGACCATTGGCAACCAGGGTGGTAGAGCAGCTAACGAAGAGAAACATAATAAATTAGAGTCGCAGGCAGAATCTTGGCACCAAACATTGGTTAGCACAGTCTGTCAAGACAACCTGGAAAGGCCTGGGCTGAAGCGGATACTAGGAGAAAGCAGGACTGCGCTATAGGACCCTTGAAGGAAAGACAAGGATACTGGAGAAATGGCAACAGAGGAGGTAAGGTTACTCACAAAAACTATGGGAAGTTAGATAAACAAGGAGAGGAGAAAAACATCAGCAAGAAAGAAGAGGTAAGTCTCCATGGGATGTACCACTAGGAAAGAACCAAGGGAAGCTGGACATCCTCCTCTAGGGCCAGATCACCAAGGACATGGGCCAGAGATATGGAACTACATAGACAACCATCAATATGGACAATCTTGGAAAAGCAGAGAAAAGAACAAATATATAAGCATTTCTGAAAATGCCCTGTTGAGAAATATGTACTTTGTAATATCCCCACAAAGGCCTGCATAGGTTGTTAACCTATTGTCCTTGGTTACAGCCCAGTTATATGATCACACATGCTTGGTTTAAATGAAGTCTTATGAAAGCAGTGGAGTCCAAAAGGGATTGTGTGAAAATGTGAGCTATGTTGCAACATATCAGAGAGAAACCAGGGAAAGCAAATCCAAGGAGAAATGTACAGGGATGAAGTAGCTGTACTTTAAAACAGCACATCTGTATATATGTACTATTAGGATTGAGATGATTCTGTATTATTGATGATATGCCCTGTATGTAATATTAATCACTATAAGCCACGGAGTGAAGCGCTTAAGTGCGTGCTTTTCTCCACTTGTTTTACGGATTGGAGGTCTGAGCACTGAGCCTGACTGATCAAAACATGTCTCTTTAACTTGACAAAAACTTAAATGTGTATATCTACATACATTTACCAATCCACATTGTACACACATTCTGTATGGATGGAGGACACGGCCTCAGAATCATTTCCTCTGGTGGGCCCAAAGAAGCCCAGTTTACCACTTTTGTGGAAAAATAAACAAGAAACGAAACTGTTTTACCTTAATCCTTCTTGATTTCCAGTAGTGACTGGTCTCTGAATGGTACGGTGCCACCACTCCCTCTCATTGAATGGTTTCAGTTTCAAGAAAGACAGAATGGACCAAATATCTTTCAGGGAGTTTTGAATAGGCGTACCTGTGTTGTAAAAAGTTTAGGGCTTTTTCATTACCATACATATCGAATATGATTTACAATAACATAGAAGTACTATTTAAATCTTCTGCTGGTCCTGCATCAATAATCTCAATAGGTCAGGTTAATGCAGCAGACAAACAATGACCACAGTGATGATGTGATAAATGAAAGGAAATAAGCATAGTGGTCAGTAACTATATACTTTAATGCAATTAAGGCAAGCAGTGCTGATAAAATATAAAGAAAACACAAAATGGACAAAACAAAAAATGAAAGGTATTAACAAAACACACCCATTAATGAAACAAATGTATTGGAGAATTAAAAAAATAATAGTAAAGAAAAAAAATTAAAGGTGTCCCAAATTTATCAGACTTTGCATGGCATGGATTTCTGCGTGAATTACAGTAAATGTGTCAGGCCACAGAAGGCCTAAGCCTCCTCCTCCTAAGCCCATAAGTAAAAAATGTTTGCAGCAAATGAGCTTTTTGTCATTTTTGTCTTTTGCAGGCCAGAAAACTGGCAAATATGGATTAATAAAGTCCCCTTTAGTATCTCCTATGCCTCAGTCTGTTGGTATCCCTCAAGGCTCTGCTATAGAACTCACTACCCCAACAAGAGACTCTCACCCATCGTAAGATTTAAAAGCAACCTCAAAACCCATCTCTGCAGCAAAGCCTACAATCAATTATAATCCTGCTGCCTCTACACAGCCATACATCTCCTGCTTCCCTCACCTATTGTCTCCTTCTGTCTTGCCTTGTAGATTGTAAGTCCATGAGGGCTGAGTAATTTCTCCCTCTGTATCAGTCCATCATTTGATTCATGTTTATTATACTTGTTTTTGTCATGTTACATATATTTTTTTATATGTAGAGTGACCAGAAAGTAATTGTGCCTTAAAGGGGTATTCCAGGTTTTTCTTTTATTTGACTATGCTACAGGGGCTGTAAAGTTAGTGTAGTTCATAATATAGTGTCTGTACCTGTGTATGACTGTGGTCTCTGTTGTCTTACATTCTTCTGTGATTTTCGCCCCAATATTTATTTTTAACAGCATACAAAATTACTCATGTCTCGGGATTTCCCAGGTTGCAGTGCATCAAGACCTGACATCACTAGTCAGGTGATCAGAGGGAGACTGTCCTGCTTCAATTTTGCAACAGCTGTAGGCCCTCTGGTTAGAAAACAGTGTTTCATTGGGTGGGAGGAAGGAAAGTGATTTCAAACTTTCAAGCAACAGGAAATACCCAGTTCTGGCAGGCAAGTACTAAAATCACCTTATGGTGGATAACCCCTTTAAAATATATAATAATTTGTATTTAAATGAGGCAGAAAACACCTATTTCAAACCACTTTAATGGGGCAGAACAAATCTTTATTTTGGAAATGGCTACATTGACAACCCAACTAGATCTCTAAGCATTCAGAATTAAGAAAGGGGGTGGTGTTAACAGATGCCAGACACATCATGCAGTGGTTTATCTCCCTCAGAACAAAAGAATCAGGCAGCTGAATTTTACATTACCAGATCCTTTCAGGCTCACATAGCGTGGAATTCTGTATGAAAAAAGGAGTTTTTTGTGCTTCCCGTAAAATCTCTTTCTCGTAGCCTTCATTAGAGGACACCTTACAGATGGGTATATGCTCTTTACACTAGGAGGCGCTGACACTAGGAAGAAAAAAAAAAAGACGTCTCCTCCCTGGCAGGATATACCTGCCCACCTGTAGTGAGGTAATCAGTTTTGTCACAAAGCAGTAGGAGAAGCCAACAAGACATGTCTGAAGGACCCTAGAAAGGAATCCTGGATAAAACAACTCAAGAACCGGAAAAAGTCATCTGGAAAAAAAGATGAAGAAATGGGTGGGTGCGGTGTCCCCCAATGCAAGCCACGAGAAAGAGATTTTACAGTAAGCACAACATAAAAATCTCCTTTTCTCAGTCTCTCTTCATTGGGGGACACCTTACAGATGGGACATACCAAAGCAGTCCCTTAGGGTGGGAAAAACCAACAACCAGAAGAAAAAAAAAAAAAAGAGAGTCAGTCCCGAGACGCAAACTCCCGAGACCACAAGGCCTGTGGACGAGCCCCTAGGCCAGAGACCAATGAGGTCCAGAAATAGAGTTCCCGGAAGATCCCTGGTCCCTAGAGATTGACTAGGACACCAAAAGAAGGGACCGTCCTTTGTAGACTCATAACACCCGGTCCCTATAGAGAGACCAGAAAGGGTCGACCAGGAAGCCAGATGGGCTGAAACCATTCCAGAAGCAGATAGGACAAAAAAATTCCAGGAACACAACAGTGAGATCAGTGTATGCCCGATCTCCACATGAGGTGGAGACCAGAAAATACAGGAAAAAAAGAAAGACGGAATCTTCCCTGGAGAGGTCTGGTGCAGAGAACAAAGAACAGCTGCAGACCGGAAAAAAAAACCCTGACCCAGGGGCTCGCCATGAGCACCTGGAAGGCGACAGTAGCCGCACTGGTGCAATCCAGAAGACCTGAACGCCCTCTATCTCAGGAGGACCTGGACCCCGAAGGAAAAAAGGAGTGGAAAGGCCCTGAAAAGGGGAAATCCCGTATACCGGAGAGACCGACCTGGAAACTGGAGATGTCTGAGCCATCTGGAAGACGGACTCGTAATGGAAGACTCACCCCTGAACCGACATCCGCGAAAACTCCACAGACTACGGAGGAGTTCGGGTCGGATCACTACACATGGCCGGGACCTTAGCCATCACTGGGGCCCAATGAACCGGAAGAGCCGTCTGAAAGAAAGGCATGCCACAGCATCCCAGGACAGAGTCCAAGCCAAGGAGACCAACCGGTGTTGGACCCCCGAGGTCCGAGCGGACCAGAGCACTCCAGAGAAACATCTCCCAAAACGGAAATGGATGGGAAAACAAATGAGAACCCAGCTGGGACTCACAGGCTCTGGGCACAGGAAGGTTACTTCAGAACACTATGGAGTCGGTGCAGTACAAACTGACACAAACAATAGGGAATGAAGAACACAGCCTTTCAAGGAGGTTGCTCCGAGGGAGGAAAAAAGCAATGGTAGAACCCGAAACAACAGACGGTGGCCAGACCAGCTGACACCGGCTATACAAAAGGACACAAACTCCTCCCACCAGAGGAGAACCAAGGCTGTGAGAGCAGCCGCAGATAACCATAAAACCTTAAAAGAGCAAAAATGCAAGACATGAGGAGAGCAATGCCAGATGGTGACGAAGGCAACCGAGTAGGTGTCTGAGCCACCCTGGACCAAAACCCCAGAAAAGTACCTGAAGGCATAGAGAGGGGCTGAACTGACTGATGCCCAAGCAGCCCCAATGCCAGGTGTGCTCAACCATCGCAGGATTGCAGAACAAGACCACAGGAAGGCCTGAGGTACCACACCGAGTAGAAGGAAGGGAGAACTCTACACCTGCAGAGGATCTAGTATACGTAGGGACACAGACATGGTTACCTCACGATAGTAGAGGGGGAACCAAACTGCAGACACAAAGGAAACCGCAGACATGCAAAGTCCGGCAGAATGGAAAACACAGCACCCAATGGTGTGTCACCACCATGTTCCTAGCAGACCAACGTAGTACTCCTAAAAAGGGAAAACAGAGAGTGCAGCTGTAGCCATGAAAAGCCATGGAACCTGCAGGAGACGCCCACGTCCCAGCTCCTAATGGTGCTACACCCCTGGACTGCTGTCGAAGATGCAAGAGATGAGGGATGAATGTGGGGCAGGAAACATGCAGACCCGGAAGGGGTCCCATGAACCCATAGGCACACTGAGTAGAACTTCACATGGAAGGGATCACCAGATTACGGCACGGAAGCGGCAGGAATGGGGGAGATGACCTGGTGGAATCGAAAGCCATGTAGGCACAGTCCGACTATCTGGCATAGAGACCATGGCCACACCGGGTCCCGCATCCAGAACCACACACTAAAAATGGGCTACGAGCCTGAAACCATGAGAGCGGCAGGCATGTGGAGAAGGACATGATAAAATAGGAAACCCCACTAATCAGCATGTGGCGCATTGCAGTGGGCTCACAGAGAAACATGGGGAGACCCCCTCGGGACTACACCGAAGTTACCAGAACTTCCACCACACAGTGGGAAGTGTATGGTATTTGACAGGTGGAGGATTCCTGAGCACACAGGAACACTTCTTTGAAGCCTCCCCCAGACAGTGGGACACAGGAGTGCGGCCAAACTTATGGGCGACCCGGTGGTGTAGGAAGACCATGCAGATGAAGGCTGGCTGACTGTCAGCTGACCCTTGCCTGCAGGAACCCACAGACAGCACGCAGCAGCCCAGAGATGGGAGACCAACAGCGGAAGGAAACTGTGTAGACAATGGTCTGGAGAAATGAGTGCCCCTCAAGGCGCTGGTGATAAGGGGACAGTCAGATAGCAATAACTGGGCCCCTGTATGCCTGTGGAAAGGCAGTGAAACCTAGAAGCCAGAAAAAGGATCCTCGTCACCTGGGAGGCTTGGGAGCAGTGGATTATAACCCTATTCTCAGCACAGGGTCCACAGGAAAAGCCAGGTCACTCCACCGGACATCACGCACTAGCAGAGAGGTACCGGAACTGCAGCCATAGACACTTCAGCCCCTGGCAGCAGAGAAAACCATGCAGACCACTGTCTGGCTTACTGGTATGAGTCCATGTAGACAACGGTGCACTCCAGCGGACACCTCTCACTAGTAGCGGGGTACCAGAACTTCAGGCGCAGATACTTCAGTTCTTGGAGAAGCAACAGGCAGCAGAGAAAACCATGCAGACCACTGTCTGGCTTACTGGTAAGGGTCCATGTAGAGCACGGTACACTCCGGCGGTCGCCTCACGCTGATGAATGACCCAATGAGAGCAGGTGCAATCTATGGCCACGCAGGGACACTTCCATGGAAACCTCGCACTGGACGTGGAGATCCGGGACGGCAGCCGAGGATGTGGCAGCCTGTGGAGGAGTGAATAATAGATGTACAGTCAAGAACACCTGCGGACATGGCAAACATGTCATGACAGCCGGCAGTAGAGGATAAACAGTCCTGACTGTGACCCTGGTATACTTACAAGGAAACATGAAATCCCTGGCACGACCCGCCACAGCGAGTCACGTATGTCTCCAACAGAGTGAGAAACCTGGCTAAAGCAGGAATGCCAGAGGCATACCTCCATGACTCAATACAGTGTGTCATATCAGGACCCATACAGGGTGATGGAGACAGGAAGGGGGCCCCCGTATTGAAAAATCCATGTACTATATGGTCCCCGGATAGGGGAAGTATCAGATATTAAAATGATAAGAACCTACACTGCAATTGATGTTAGTCAAAAGGCCAGAAGTGATAGATAGCACCGGCTAAGGCTGCAATTTTGTGTTCCCAGAGGTCACAAGGGTGCATGGAATAAAGGAAGGCACAATCTAATTATAGGCCACAAGAGGGCGCCAACCACCACTACATGGCCTTAAAGACTAGAAAAAGAGATTCACTAATATAAGAGGGAAGGGGGGAAGATAGGTAACAACAGCGACATGCCTGCCGGCACCTGTGAGGCTGTGGGAGAGGAGAGAGACGGGTCCAGAAATGAGGAGAAAGGACGGGGGCGGAGCAAAACTCCGAGTCCCCATCCATTTGGTGGGAGAGGGAGAGCAGCAGTGCCCGGCTGGGAAGCGTCCTGCCGGCTAGAAAAGTACGGCCCCAAACCAGGGAGTCAGAGGACGGCTACAGCCTCTGACATCCCTGGTTGAACTAAAGACCCCTGCAGCGCGCCAGACCGAAGAACTTGCTGCGGGGAGGAGGGGGCGGACCTAAGCTCCGTAATGAGAGGTGCAGATTCTGCCCTGTCGGCGCTATGAAGGCAGGGCTGGCAGAGGGACCCTACACTTGAAACCTTGTTCCCGCTCTGAACTCGGAAGAAGGGGGGCGGAGCTACCTGCCACAATTATGGATCGTGCCGGCCACACAGCGCCGGAAGAGCCGTGACTGTGGCTCAATAAGTACAGGGAGCTGCGGCTGCTCTGAAACCCCACAGACAGGAGAGACTTAAAGTGAGAGCCCAGACCCCATTAAAGAACAGGCCAATGATCTCCATTAAACTGCCCTAAAAGACACACGGGAACCAATTAACTCCTTAATTTCCGTGTCGGGGGGGGGGGGGGGGGGGGCCGGGGGCCCAACATACTCACCCGTGGACTCCACCTTCGTATACTCACCTGTCTTCTTATACTCACCTAAGATGTCTTCAGCCAGCTTTTAAGTCACCTGCATCACGTCATGCTGCTATAGCCCAAGACAAACAGAGAAAATAGGGGGACCTGGACCCAAGGTGCAACCCCAGGCGCTGGCCGTTGGCGTGAAGGGGTTAACAGTGCATTGCTCGATGTCCCGTGCCCCTTAGCCGCATATGGGGGAACAGGAAGCGCCATGCTCCTGAACCCCCACCTGAAAACAGGAAATAAAAAGGAGTAAAGAACCTAACTAAACAGTCCTTACTAGAAAATAATAAAAGACAAGGTCTGGGGAGCACCCCGACCTGTGTCTGCCTCCTAGCTAACACTAGCTAAAACTGATTACCTCACTACAGGTGGGCGGGTATATCCTGCCAGGGAGGAGCCGACTTTTTTTTCTTCCTAGTGTCAGCACCTCCTAGTGGCAAGAACATATACCCATCTGTAAGGTGTCCCCCAATGAAGAGCGACCGAGAAATCTGCATGAATTTATAGCCAATACACTTCAATGGGATTCTGTTGTCTTATTAACACAGCAGAATTTCTGCTGCAGGAATTCCATTGAAGTGTATAGGCAATTAACTTCTGCAGAATTTTCATGCAGAATTCCGTGCAGCAATTCTGCTGTGGAAACATAGTCTTATCCTCTGACATCATCTATCAGAGGAGGCTCAGGAGGTCCCCCATACATATAGGCTTACAATGAGACGCAGCAGCAAGCCAGGCCCCTACCCAATACCTAGGTCACATGGTCTATGTCTCAAGAGAGTGGAGACTGATAAATGAGGGGGCAGCTTGAGGATGGAGAGGACTTCACACTGCTGGTTTTACACTACTTCCTGCAGGTCATTGACTATGGGAACTGGGTAAAAGACACTTTGTGCTTTAATGTTAAAATATTACCCAGGACAAGAGGGGACTAAATAAATAAAATATGGTATTTGCTATCCTGGATCTGCCATCAGATGTGTATGAGTATTGTGGATTTCAACATGCTAGATCTTTTGTTCCCACAAGAGATAAGCTGTTGCCAATGGCTTAATCACTCTCTTCCATAAATGAAATAAAGAAGCATTTTCAGCCAATCTGACCATGCATGTTTATAAGGTGGCTAAGAGAAATGGTGTAAGGCTGACCAAGATTTAACAAATAGCATTGTCCAAACTCAATCTCCAGTGGATGCCAGACATAAACCCGGATTGGATATATTCTGAAGCAATGAGTAAAGAGACAATGCTGCTTTGAAACACAATGAGAAAGATTTATCTAGACTTTTACAAAGCAAAAGTGAAGACATAGTAAGCCACAGCAGCCAAAATGATTCTAGAACTAAGGGGGAAATTTATTATTGTGTTTCTGCCTTTTTTTGGTGGCAAAAAGGCGCATCTTTAGGCTCAGTGTGTTGTTGTGCCTTTTTTTGTGTGCCTTTTGGATATATGTCCTTTTTTGCAAAGTGACAAATCCAGCAATGCGCTATTTCTGCCGCTGTGTATGTTATTTATTATGTGCGCCTTTTTGGAAAAGGGGGCATTAAAAAACGGATTTACTTTAATAGCGCTGCAAATTCATACCACGTTAACGCAACCTTTTCACTGTGGCTGGAGCCAGAGAAATCAGATCTAAAAGTAAAAATGCGTAATATGCATTAAGACCATGCTCCTCTATAGTGAATTTGGCACAAGTTAGCCGGAAAAAAAAAGCCCCAAAAGTTCTGCCAGGGAAAATGGTATCCTACAGCCAACATTGATAAATGTCCCCCCAAGTCTTCCAGGTCCATTTCAAAATAATTGAATTTACTATGGGAAATTATTGTCCCTTTTTTTTTTGTAAAGGTTTTTTTAAGGGTTTTTTTCCATCCATTTAGATAAAACTGTTTTCTTATCATGTAATTAACATCTACTAGAATCTAAATAAACCCTTCTATGAAAATGTCCTAAAACATCAATAAAAGTTAGCAAGGACTGTGATGGCAACAAATAAAATCAGATTTTTCTTCAAGAATCCATAAACTATGGTAGTCACTTTATTTAGAAGGATTCCTACATTATACCACCAAGAATGTTTCTTTTTTCCCCATTTATTTTTAGTAGTTTATTTGTTTGTACCTGATAGAACCCATCTTCTAACTGCATCCAGGCTGTGAATAGCTATTGTTTGCTGTGCGCTTGGGTTTCGGATAGTGTGCCCTTCATCCAACACCACTCTCAGCCATTTTATCTTATGCAATGGGCTGTTAGGCTGCAAGAAGAAATGTAAATATGAAAATGTTCCCCAAAATTTAGTTAAATCCATAAGAGCTCCTACTTGGCTTCTCGGTCATTCCCTCCCACAGTCTTTTTGACTCCCAGGTCATACAATGCCATTTGCATTTTACCATAACCCCAACTGACTGGAAATGATAGGTCCAGTAACACAGCAGAATAGCCAACATTCCTTGAGCATCATATGCTCCATCTGAACCATTAGGCGTTAGTACCGCTCAAACATGCGTTTCCATTGACATCAATGCATATCTGAGTGGATTCCACTGAAAGAATGAACAGGTCCATTCTTTCAGAGTCGAGAATTTCAATTTCTGTGGAAATAGGGAGTCTACTGCACCTGAATTTCTGACCTGAGGTGTGAATGGGCCCTTACTCTGAAAGAAACCTATTGAGGTATCCTGTCCTAAATCACCCATTAAACAACTCCCCTAAAATTGAGGAGAGGTAAAGACTATCATCACTTGCCATAGGCCGATGACTGTCTTTAACTTACATTGTGTAAAGGTAAATTTCGCATATAAGTTAATACTGCTAAAACCAGTCATCTTCTAATTAAATGACAAAGTATGGAAATGCGCATGATATGTTAACTTTAGTTTATAAAATGTAAGATATGGATTATTGTTACTTGCAATCCTCCCATTTTCCTAGATGCCTTTCAAGATTATACCTACCCCATAATCATAGGCAACAGTACTATAGCTGGTGAGCACAACATCTTGCTGAGAAAGGGTTTTTTGATCTCTGCTTCGCTCAGGTCCATAATATACATAGATATTTAAGTCCACTTCAGCTTGGACATGCTGCTCAAACTGATCCTGAAAAGTAAGAAGTATTTATTAAAATTGTTTACTTTGATATTATGGCATATGTTGTTATTAAAACCATTCTTTAATAAAAAAAATGTATTTATTTTTTTTATCTCAGGCTCTCCCTTAGAGATGCATGGAGGAGGAGTGTCAACCCGTGCTCCGCGCACGAGCATCGCTGTAGTGCCGTACAGATCACAGAGGATGCCAGCAGTTGGACCTCTTATCCCTCATTAGACACTTATCCCTCATCCTTTAGATACTTTCACACTTAAACAGCCATAATTTTTGATGATTTTTTTAAGCCAACCTAGTGTGAAGCTTAATCTGGGGCTTTTATCGAGGACACCATTTTAAGGTACATATACATTGACTGATTTAGGGTAGGGCCATACGTAACGGATCCGCAGCGTATTTTATAATGCCCCTGGTCTGCTCATAGCGACAATCTGCCGCTACGAGCAGACACACAGGGGCCTGCGAGTCGCAGAGTGCACTCGCAGTGTACTCAGACATCACGGAGCAGCCGCAATGTCTGAGTACACTGCGCATGCGCTTCAAGAAGGCCAGGGGGCAGGGCGGGGGATGGAAAAAGCTGGAGACACACTATGGGTTGGGTCACCGGCAGATCCGCAGCATAAAATATGCAGCGGATCCGTTACGTGTGACCCTACCCTAAAAAAAAAATAATAAAAAAAAAAACATAACTGCAGATTTATTTATTTTTTAACAGGTGGTAAAAAATCATGTTAACATAGCAACAGACATGTTTCCAGCAGTTTGTTACTTATTCCAGTACATAGTGCAGTTTAAGAAAATGCTTTGAAGTACTCGGCGTGCACCCGACACTGCTAGAGAAGAGTCGCAGATATTCATGAGGTCTTAACCCCCGCCCACCCGCTGATGATTGACAGCTTTCTCCCTTTGCATTGTTTAAGTATCTAAGAAGTAATATAAAGCAGACTTTTCTGTGACAACCCTCAAATAGTATACTGAAAAACATGGCATATTAAGGAAATTGGTTGTGCATAGGGGACTAAAGAATTTATCTGAAATAAGAGTGACACCGTAAGTGGGGGCAATTTTGCACACCAAAAGGCTTTTTCAAAGTACCACCTTAAGGGTATGGTCCCACGTAGTGCTAACGCAGCGTATTTCATGCTGGGCAAAATATGCTGCACAGCGGGAAATACGCTACTGATTCTGCAATGGGCATAGACACAGGGCTACCCGATGGGAGCCCTGTGTATTTAGTGATGTTTGGGGGCAGGACTGCGCATCACAGTAATGCCACGCTCCCAAACCTCACTGAATACACAGGGCTGCCGTTGGATAAGCATTTTGCGCAGCATGAAATACGCTGCGTTAGCGCTACATGGGACTGTAACCTAAAAGGTCACTAACTTTTCAGGCTCCTTTCCTCCTTCTCCCCTCCCTCATTCACAGTCCAAAAAGTAGTCAAGTTCATCTGGAGACAGAGGAGTTCATTGAAAGATTAGGTTACAGCTGGCCAGAGAAGTCTATGGGGCGAAAATAGGCTGAAGGCAGAGAGTGAGGATTTTGAGTTATATTTCCACCAATGCTGGATTTACAGCTTACACTGCTTAGTACTGTTCTATAATGCACCATATAATGCTGCTACTTCTGAGGGTATGCTATAGAGATATAGGCAAGCAGGATCTCCTTAACTCTGAAAGACATCATAACAGCTAGTTTTCACCACTAGCTCAGGGACAACTGAAAATTAAAGATGGCGCCTGCAGGGGCGAAAAATGGTAAAAAGTTTACTATACAAGTTATTTAATGGCCAGAAATATCTCTACTTCTCAAGCACACACATGGCATCTTATACTAAAAACTCTGTTAAAAAGGATGGTGACAATTTAAAAGTAAATTTTTTAGGTGTGTTTTAACTAGTATCATGGGATGTGACAGTTAAAATATAGTGTTGTAGACTGGGCTATTAACACTAAAGGTAAACAGAACCCTGCAATTTGTGTAGATTTCCACATCAAACATACATTACACATATCTGGTACAGATCTACACATTACATTTGAATTTCTAAAAACAGACTAACTTCTAAAATATACAATAAAAAATTGTCTACATACAATCCAATTACTCATCACCGATAGTGGGCAAATGATCAATGTTGGTCTAGGAAGATTTTTGCCACACTTGGAATGATCCTGCACTGTAGTTTCTGGGGGAAAAAAAAAATGTAATTATTATATATACACATACATACACACACACACACACACACACACACACACACACACAATGTACTACAGACACTTCAAAACTTAAGACAGCTCTAAAAAAAAAAATGTATATAAAAAAATGTACAAATATATAAACCATTACATGTCCAATACTACAATTATAATTTTTTTTGTAGAATCTATGTACAATACCAAGTGCAATATATTGTAATTAGTAATTGTGCTATGTAATGTGTTACATATTGCCTTGCTGAGAACCCCTGAAACTACTCGTTGTTTTTCTTGCTATTAGCAAAGACATCTAGTAGTCTACATTTTAGCTGGTCATGCATATGCAGTAGTTACAATTCTGATTCAATACAAAGTTTACTGCCATCCACAAAAGCAACCGGCACAAGCACAGAGGTACTTGCACTTGGAATGTTAATTGATTTGTTTGTTCGAAGCCTATAGCAATCATGTATAGATATGCCCTCAAACCAAAGAGGGTGCTTCCAATATTAGCACATTATATATTAGCTTAAAACAGTTAAGCTATGTTCACACTGTGTAAAATAGAAGCAGAATACAGTACTCCCCCGAACATATGACATTTAACATATGATATACATTTAATTGATTCAACTTATGATAGCCTCTGACAGGATCAGCATCCACAAGTGATGCTTCTCAGAGGCAGAAGTCAGCAGTGAGCACCTCTAACCATTTATGCCGTTGACTACTGTATGCCAGGTGCCCAAACTGAAACAGCAATATGGTGGAGCTGATGAGCACAACTGCTTGATAGAGCCTCTGCCCTCCGTGTATGGTGTATTAACCTGTTACAACAGGCGCTTGGCAGAGCTGCCCACCATAGCTGCCGTCAGGCTGCTTAACAGAGTTGCTGGCTGGATTGCTCGCTTACTACAGTAGCTGCCCAGCAGCAGCTGTAGTAGGCAGTTCTGCATGTTGTAATAAGTGATGGTAGTCAGCAAAGACTCTGTAATAACGTACTGAACAGCTGGAAAATCAAGCTATTCACTACTGTGAACTACAGCTGTTTTACACTGATCATTGTAAATGCTGATTGGCTGAGGAGTCAGGAGCCATAAATGAGTAGCAAAAGAATAATAAAGAACAAAAGGGAAGAATAAATGATAAATTCTTAAATTGTAAGACTTTATCTCCAATGCACAGCATGTGGGGGTTTGCCCTGTGTGAATGGAGCGGTAGTACGCCTACATAAGCACAGCTCTATTCACTGTCCCATCTCCTTCAGTGCCATTAGCGGGTAAACTGAGCAGTGGCCACGCAGACATGCTACCATTTCTTTCACACAAAGCAAGAGGACAGCGGTCTAAGAGTGATCCATGAATAGAGTGGTAGTAAGTCTTAGTAACCAAACCTTCATTTTTCACATTTTCTTATTTCGAGTTGACATTTCAAGTTCTTCTGAACCATTTACCGGTTTCAACATACAATGGTTGTCCCAGAACCAATGTATTTCAAGTCAGAAATGTACTTGAAATATGTGCACTTTTCGTGTGTATTTTAGAGGCCTTTCTTTTATTTTGCAAAAAGTTTCTTGAAGTTTATTTGAAGCACATTTCATATGCAGTTAAATTCCACTGCACTGTGTAAACATTGCCTAAGCCAGTGTGGAGGAAGATCCCACTTTGCAAGAAGTAGCTAAAAACAAACCAGTAGTGGCTAACCTTAAAACCACCACTATAAAAAGTATCCTGGTACGAAGTACCTACAAGTCCATGGGACAGCAGCAAAAGAAAACTTGGCTAAATTATGCATGTCTGAAGAGAACTTTAAATGCAACAGATTCTATTTTTGTAAATATATTTTACCAGGGAAAAACAGAAAGGAGGCAATGATGTCTATGTAAAAGATTTAATTACCTGCAGAACAGATCACATTGCATATTGCATAAAGTGTCCTTGCCAAATGTACTACATAGGCTCTACGACGAGACCACTCTTTGTAAGCTTCAGAGAACATTTCAGATTGACTCGCTTAAAGACCGGAGTCCTGAGATTGTCCATGCATGTAAAAGAGCACCATAATGGAAATCCAGCTGTGCTCCTTTACATGCATGGACAATCTCAGGACTCCGGCACCTAAGCGAGTCAATCTGAAGCGTACAAATGAGTGGTCTTGTCATAGAGCTGATGTAGTACATTTGGCAAGGACACTTTATGCAATGTGATCTGTTCTGCAGGTAATGAGATCTTTTACATAGACATCATTGCCTCCTATCTGATAGTTTTTCCCTGGTGAAAAATATTTACAAAAAGAGAATCTGTTGCATTTAAAAAGTGCTCTTCAGACATGCATCATTTAGCCAAGTTCTCTTTTGCTGCTGTCCCATGGACTTGTACGTACTTTGTACCAGGAAACTTTTTATAGTGGTGGTTTTACAGTTAGCCACTACTGCTTTGTTTTTAGCTACTTCTTGCAAAGTGGGATCTTCCTCCACTATGTGCCTATAGTGTGGCTTTAATGAAAGAAAGGAGTTCAATGCGTTCTGTTAATATTTACCTGCTAAAGCACAACCCTTGTTTTTAGTAATTGTTTTTATGCTTGCTCTTTTTTCTCTTTTCTTTTTTTCCCAACAGGTACCCAAGAAAGAAGTTACAGTAGCATAAGTGTTTTCGCTGTACTCCTATTATTGTCTCTGTTACAGTGCTAGAATGGCAGCTGTCTTAGTAGGTTTGCGTTCAGCAACAGACAGCTGAGGGTTAATCCTCTGCATCCCGATACGTTGCTCCTAGTGTCAATCGTCATTGAGGTAGTAGCTTACACAACCAATTAAGAGGTTATTACCTGACCGTGTGCACAGGTCTGTAAGGAGTGACCAAGCGGTTTACCCACAAAACAGCGCCATCGCTGCACGAGTTCATGAGAGTTCGTTTTTTCCTGCTCTGCTTTCCTGCTCCACTGTACTAATGTGATTTATGAAATAAACTACACTTCGTTTGGCAACTAAAGGGTGAGTGCTGTGCTGCAATGTGTTTTCTTTCAACACATTGGAAAAAAAAAATATGTAATGACTGTTTTACTTTTTTCTTGGCCTTTTAAAATACAAACCTATTACTTTTTTCTTAGATTTTTTCTTCACTCCGGAAGATGCACCAGACAGAGCCATAGCAAACTGATCATCATCGACCAAACTGCAAGCCGGAGAAGCTAAATAACACAAAACCGTAAGTGTAACCTTCCTTCAAATAATAAGTCATTTATTTTTAGATTCTATGTTGTACTCACATTTTGTTTTGCGTGGAAGCCACTCTTCTTCAGAATCACTGAAACCACACTTTGCTTTTCTGGGTTTACGTCTTGAGAAACATAAATACACTACAGTTGATGGGACACAAGACACAGCCAAGAGAGACTGACTTGCTGTAACTATTTGACAAGATATCTATCCACAAGGTATGGGATAACTAGCTGTTTGGTCACCACTCCTCCACAGTCTAGAGGACTTCAGAACACAGCTTCAGCACTATGTTGGAAAGTCTAATGTTAGTAAGTCTCAATGAGAGTGAAAGGAGCTGCGGCCGAACATGCATGTCAGATATCCATATGCTTAGAGGACAATTCTTGTTATCCACAGCGATCCCAGCAATCAGACCCCAAATATCAGCTAGTTATCCCTTATCCTGTGAGGAAAAGCTTATTCTTAGAATAACCCCTTTAATATGCACTTTTTCCATGGTTCAACAAAAATTAAATCGGTATCTCAAATGAAATAACATTTTCTAATCTACAATTCCATCTATCTTTAGCTTTTGATGCATCTTATCTATTGCTTTAGATAAGATGTATGAAAAGCTAAAGATATTAGATTTTCACTGCTAAAGTTTTCCTAATTTTATAACTTTGTTGCAGATTTGTCTAAAAGGTGTATGACTAAGTTGTTTTCCCCCTCAATGATATACTGGGCTGTACAAATAAGCGACTTGTTTAGTATTGGATTTTATTTGAATGAATGAAAAAGTTAGATAGATAATCAGTAATACATACCTTTCAGAACTTGTACCTTTAGCTTCTTGGCTGTTACCAATCTCATTTGTTTCTTTAGTTTCCCAACCCAAAAAAAGAAAAACAAATTATTTTTTTTCTTTAAATAACTAACTAACTAGGTTTAGAATTATTTATGTACTATTAAACACATATAACATAATCTCTGTGGTTAACACATCTCCACGTTGTTACAATAGATGTCCAGTCACAAGCTCAAACATGACCTATAGCTTCTACCTACCTGCCATTTATTTTCCCACAATGGTTGTTGCTTTTTAGATGAACTAGGGTGAGAGCGGTGATCTGTATCTATAGCTTTGTTACAGGACCTACAGGGAGTCTGAGATAGTCTAAAGTGCACCTCCTCTCCTCTCCCTCCCCTGCACAGCTCCTCAGATTGGCTGCAGTGCATACACACAGGGGGAGATTTATAAAAACCTGTGCAGAGAAAAAGTGTTGAAGTTGTCCATAACTACTAATCATATTGCTTTTATTTTTTTAGAGGCAATTTTTTTTCACAAATTAAAGAAGCAATCCAATTGGTTGCTATGAGTAATTGCACCATTTTCCTCTGCACAGGTTTTTAAAAATCTCCCCCATAGACATAAACACAGACACCTATGTACAAAACTTAGTGAACCCTAGGAATGTGGTAATTTTTTTATAAACAAATGGAGAATGTGTTTCGGTATGATTCACACACCTTTATCAAGTCCTTAAAAGGGGGTATACCAATGACCCCAAAATCTTCATATAATGCTGGGGCTGTAAAGAAAGGAAAATAAGCTACATTTACATAACCCTGGGTGCTCTGCAGATCCTGTTTAGCTTCTTCTTGTCTCCCGATTTGTCTCTTCTGTCTGCTTTGGAGACAAGAAATTGAAGCAGGACCTGCCAACTCAGCCAATCACTGGTCATGGTGGTGTCCACTCCTGGCCAGTGATTGGCTTAGCGGGCAGGTCCTACTCAGATCTCTCGTCTTGGAAGCAGGCATAAGAGACGAGCATTGGGGGACAAAACAACAAATGTACTCAGGCACATGGGATGGTCAACAGAATTACAACACAGAACCCCAGGGGGTTCACCAATTCCTTCTCATCATGTATCTATAAAAATTATTTACTTTATTGAATTCAATTAAAACGTATGATGTGAGTGCAAAAGGTTTAAAACTACAGTCTCTGTTGTCTCGTTTCGCTATTTATAAATTACTTGACATCAAAAATGATGCATGGTAGCTAGTGATGAGCGAACTTCCAGTAATTCAATTCATCACAAACTTCTCGGCTCAGCAGTTGCCGACTTTAGCCTGCATAAATTAGTTAGGCTTTCAGGTGCTCCGGTGGGCTGGAAAAGGTGGATATAGTCCTAGGAGAGAGTCCACTGGTGGCAGGGCCATTTTATGTACATTCATTGATCAATAGTATCAGCGTATGAGACTAGAAATATCCCCTTTATTTATAGGGTGATAAGATTGGCATACAATGTTAGAGTTTGTGGTTCTTTAATCACTCAGGCGTGATATCCCACTTGTCTGTTGTGCACCACAGGCTGTGGGCCTTGCGTGCCCTTAGTCACCAAACAATAAAGCTTCCTATCTGCTACTTGTGAGGTTAGTTTTAATTCAGAGGTAGACAAAGAGAACTGCTGCTAAATTTAACACTGTCCACTCCCACATGTTTCGCCACTCAAGTGTGACCTCAAGGAGACTAACTGAAAATTGTTGTCAGTTGAGAAAGCCACACTTGAGTGGAATATTTCTAGTCTCATACTCAGATACTATTGATCATTGAATATACATACAATAGCCCTGCCACCAGTTAATGCTACCATGCAGGGTGGTCCCTGGTAGTTTCTGCCTGCCCTCATTGATTGATCTCTCCCTATACCTAAACAGGGAGAAATCTATCAAGGTTGGTGGGGTGAGACTCCTTCCTGACTGCTTCCTACGTCCAACCAGCCTTCATTGATAGAGATTGATCAATCAATGCCAGCAAAAATCCCCAGGGACCACTCAGATTAAAAGGTTCAGACAAGTGATGACAGGCTCCCTTTAATGAAAAGCTCACTAGTATTCCTTTAGAATACTAAATCAAATTTAACCCATTAAGGACTCTGCGTTTTTTCGTTTTTGCATTTTCATTTTTTCCTCATCGCCTTCTAAAAATCATAACGCTTTCAATTTTGCACCTAAAAATCCATATGATGGCTTATTTTTTGCGCCACCAATTCTACTTTGCAGTGACATTAGTCATTTTACCAAAAAATCCACGGCGAAATGGAAAAAAAAATAATTGTGCAACAAAATTGAAGAAAAAATTTCATTTAGTAAATTTTGGGGGCTTCTGTTTCTACGCAGTGCATTTTTTGGTCAAAATTACACCTTATCTTTATTCTGTAGGTCCATATGGTTAAAATGATACCCTACTTATATAGGTTGGATTTTGTCGCACTTCGGAAAAAAATCATAACTACATGCAGGAAAATTTATACGTTTAAAATTGTCATCTTCTGACCCCTGTAACTTTTTTATTTGTTCGCGTATGGGACAGTGTGAGGGCTCATTTTTTGCGGTGTGTTCTGAAGTTTTTATCGGTACCATTTTTATGATATAAAAAGTGACCAAAAATCCGCTATTTTGGACTTTGGAATTTATTTACACAGTTTTTTTTTTTTTTTTTATGGGAAAAGGGGGGTGATTCAAACTTTTATTAGAGAAGGGGTTAAATGACCTTTGTTAACTTTTTTTTTTTCATTTTTTTCACTTTTTTTTGAAGTGCTATAGCTCCCATAGGGAGCTATAGCACTGCACACACTGATCTATGCTGATCACTGCAAAGCCATAGCTTTGCACGGATCAGTCAGCTAGGGGCTTGATTGCTCAAGCCTGTAGCTCAGGCTTTGAGCAATCAATCGACGATCGGACGCTGCGGAGTCAGGTAAGGAGACCTCCGCCTGCGTCCCAGCTGATCAGAACATCGCGATTTTATCGCGATGTCCCCATCAGCCCGACTGAGCTACCGGGAAGCGTTTACTTTCGTTTTCAGATGCGGCGGTCAACTTTGATCGCCGCGTCTGAAGGATTAACAGCGCGTGGCACAACGTTTTTCACACTGGGACCGGGCTCAGGGCGTACAGGTACGTCCTAAGTCCTTAAGAGGTTAAAGACTTGGCTCTCATGGATCCATTATGACTCCCAAAACCTCAGAAACCAGCGTGACTACCTCCAAGGAAAGGCACCCCAATTCAATTTTTTTCTACATATTTATTTTCCTCTTCTTCCCTTGTTTCCTACTGTCCCAATAGTTATTTGAGTCCTGTGACTATCTCATGACTAGAGTTGAGTGAACTTTTAAAGAATTAGGTTCACCGGACTTTTCGAAAATCTCGAGTTCAGTTCGGCTCGGTTCGACTTGGACCGGCAATTAAATAAGCCTCTAAACACGTTTAAAAACACTGCCTAACAGCTCTAAACCCTGTCTAACACTGTTAGGAGTTCTAGTAGTATTATAAAGTGTTTTTAATGCTCAGTTATGGCGACATGCGGTAACCCATGGTAACTATTCCAGCTCGTCCATTTTTAGGCCTATTCACACCAAAATAAAACAGCATAAAGTATCCCTGGTTGTCGGTAGATGCCTGCCAGTGTTAATATGCACACAGAGGAATGGGAAGACGTCGTAGCTTTATCCCAGCGTGCCAAAAATTATCCTTTTTTTTTTTTTTTTTTTTTTTTAGTAGTAACAGAATTGGAGTTCTAAAATAGTGAAGACTGAAGAAGAAATAGCTCTTGTATGAAAAGCCAACAAAAATATCCCTTCTCTGGGGATGATGGGTTGTGTACATGTAGGCCTAGCTGAAAGTAGGGTGATGGTGAATTGGTGCTACTAAAAGTAGCCAGCGTTCCTAAATTTGGACCCTGACTGTGCCTCACTTCCTCTCCGCAGAGACTTGCTCTTGAGCTGCTCGGACCAGAAGGCCCGCTGACACCCTCCTCTTTAAACTCCTCTTCATCATCCCCACCACTCCTCTTTGTTAGCACTTCTGACGTGTCATTGTGACCTTCTTGTTCCTCTGCACCACATCCACCATGATGCCTTCCAGAATCCTCATAACGACTACCACCAATCCCACTAGTGCTATGCTCGGCCACTGCAACCCCTTCCCCCACCTCAGCAACACGCTCCAAAGGCTGACCGTGACCCAGCTCCTCCTTGTGGATAGTGCATCCTTCTATGTAGCAGTAGGAGGGGGGGGGGGGGGGGGGGGGGTTGAAGCAAGACAGAGATGAGGAAACAGACAGTCTAGAACAATTCCTTTACCAGACATATTTTTTAAGGATCGTTTTATCTTTTTGGGGCGATTTCTAACCAACCTGTTAATTTTAAGTTTAATGCTTCGAACTGCGTTTATCTTACAGCGAGGTATGTATAGAGCAAGTTTAATAAAACCAAAATTTTTAAATTCAGTCCCTTTAGAAGACTAATGTGTTTGGAACGCACAGGCTTTTTTAGTATAATGCATATCTGCGTGTACACAACTAGAAAGATTTAAAAAGGTGCATTTGCAGAAAAATATAAAATTCAACAAAACTGTGTTAACATGCCAGATATGTGTCAGAGGATCACGCTTTTGCATGCCAGAGATGACAGCACAATGAGTACTGACTGCGTTTGCGGAACTGTATGAAATGCCTGTATTAAACACTAGAGGCTAGATACGCATAACTTCCGCTTTTTGACTGGCAGGCAGAGATTACTGCACTATGGCCCGGATTTACTATTGTAAACCCGACCCATTTTGTTGGGTTGTGCGCCAGAAATAGCACCAGAATTTCTGTATGTCCAGAATTTGCACCGAACAAAATGAAAAAAAAACCCGACCAACTCTCCATTTTATTGAGAAAACCCGAGAAAAGGGGAGTGGTTGACAAAAAGGGGGCGTGTCCCTAACATTTAAAAAAATAATAATCACAACATAATTTACTAAGGTTTCCACAGAAGATTGAGTTGTCCCCTCCCGGCAGCATATACCCACCTACTGGCTTTGAGCTAATCAGTTTAGGCCCAAAGCAGTAGGAGAGAACTGACAGGAAACAACAAAGGATGTCCGGACAGAGCCCAGACAACAAAGCAACTGACAGGCAACCGGCTGGCAGGCCAACAAACTAACAGCAAATGGGTGGGTGCTGTGTCCCCAATGGATCCTCTGGACTTTTCTTGGTTGGCTCCATTGGGGGACATTAGAACCGTTGGATGTACAAAAGCAGTCCCCGGGGAGGGAAATAACCACCACCAGAGAAAGGGAGCCAGTCCAGAGACTGAACCACAAGCGTCAAAAGCATTAGGGCAAGACCATGGGCCGCAAGGCGGCCGGAGCCAGGAAGTGTGCGCCTGGAAGCCCCCACAACCAGTGGAGGGGGTGAAGATGCCAAGGAAGACACGGTCCCATACAGAGACCAGAGACCAATCAGCCACACAGGGGAACAAGAAGGTCGACTCGAGACCCCCATGGACCGCACACCATCCTGGAAGGCAGGAGAAACCCAAGTCCAAGGAAGCCACAGAACCTGCCAGAGTACCATCCTGGCTGTTAAACACAGAGGAAGAGGAACGGCAAGCGAACCCCATTCAAAGAATCACTCGAGTCAAGTGAACGTGGCTTGAAAACACCAGGGGGATCTGTGTACGCCCGGGAAGGGCGAGCACCCAGAAGATGGAGATAAAAACATCCTCAAAACAGGAAGAAGACGAGAATCGACTGCTGAGAGGCATTCTAAAACAACCTGAAACAAAGGCCACCGGTTCCAGAACCACCATCACCAGACCACAGGCAATGGCCCCAGAGAGAAGGCAGCCAGCCTGAACCGCAGAAAAGAGCATGACGAGGAAAAGACGGCCACACATAAGCTGAAATTCGGCCAGATGGGCGTAATCCGGATGATAAGAGCGTCCTCCGTCCCAGGGGAAAATAACCCCAAAGGAGAAGCGAGGGAAATGGCCCAACCAGGATTGGAATGCCCTGAGAAGGAGCAGCCCTGAATGCCGGAACAGCAGCATCCCAGAATACCGGAGCAGGCGAGATGGGAACTGGATGTCCCGGAACCCCTGAGGGTCCGGGGCAGCGGAGAGGAGCCGGGCAGGAGTGCCACCCATGCCCAAGACCCCAACCTAATCACGGCCCCACAAACAGGAAAGCCGACCAAGGAGAGGGACACCCCAGGCATCCAGGAAGTTTGCCATGCAAGAAGACTCCCCAGCACAAGAGAACTCGAACAAAGAGGGGAGAACGTGAAGAACAAGCCTTGGACCCCAGCTGTCCGAACAGATCCGGAGAAGCCTTGGACCCAATGGTCTGAAGGGATCCGAAGACTATGAAGCAAAAGGCTGTAGGATGGGACTGGAGGGGAAAAAGGAGCCTAGCCGGAACTCCCATTATCCGGGCACAGAAGGCCACTCCAGCAGACCAATGGGCCAGTGCAGCGTGACAGAGCTAGAGGAAAGGGTTGACACACCATCCAGGAGGTCTCCACCAAGGCAGGAGAAGAGCTATGACAGGAACCACACCACAGATTGCCAACACCCCAACCCCCCCCCCCCCCCCCCCCGCAGCTGAGCCAGACATGACCGCATAAACTCCTCCAGCAGAGTAGAGAATCCAGGCTGTCAGGACAGCAGGTAACTAAAAAAAGAGCCAGGCCATAATAGGAGGCCTCGGACACACAGGAATAGCTGGCGGAACCTACTCCGGGATGCTCTGAGCAAAAAACAGGAAACCAGCAAGATACCGCATACAGGAAGGGAACAGAGTAGATACGACACTGGCAGTACCAATGCACTGCAACCAGCTTCCTAGCCAAGAAGAGCGCAGGCACACATTCCTGAGAAACCGGGGACACACGTGTTAGGGAAGACAAAAGAGTATGAATGACAAAAAAAAAGGTGCACGCGCAGCAACATACAGTTGAGGAGGTACGTCCTCAAGAGGGACGAAACCCTGGTCCCTTGGAGTAAAAAGGCAAACACTGTGACAACTGAACCATTATGGCCTTTGAACAAAGGCAAAGGCTCAGAGGACTGAGCCCCCAGCTAAAAAAGGTAGGGAATCTGTTAGCAGAGACAATGGGAAGATAAGGAACACTCGTGTTGCTTCATCTGGCCCCCCTGACCGCATGAGGGTCAAGGAAACACACAAAGTCAATCGGAAACCTAACGCCGAAGGCAATAACCAGACGTCAGTCACTTGAGTAGCAGAGTAGGTGACCTGGTGAACAAGAAACCAACCAGACATAGATTGGTGAATTGGTAGAGGGATCACTGAACCCACAAGGCAATCCATCCAAACCTCACACTGGAAGCAGAATACTGGGCCTCAGAGGTGGGCATGGCAAGCAGGAAATGGGACCACGCAGACACTGTCTGGCGCAATGTATAGGGCCCATGTAACATGTAGGGCTACACAATAGTACCCCCCACTCTGCCAGCAGGGTAACTAACCACCTACCATGCGCAGGAAATGTATGATAGGAGCACAAACCAAGTCTGACCGACTAGGAAAAGACCTCCTGAACCTGCAGGTCCACTCCTTAGACCCGGACTGTGGCTGCAGGTGCGGCAGATATGTGCCAGACGACCTGACGTCATAGGGGACAATACATACTACAAGCCTTCTGACTGGCCTATGGTCCCTTGTACCTGAAGGGACACACTTCCGGACTTCTCACACCAGTAGTAAGGAGCAAAAAATCTAGCCTTGTATGCCATAGCCCCATGATGGGGTACTGGAGAAGGCTGAAATCGTACAGGCCACAGTCTGAACTGTCAGTTGGTACACCTGCAGGTGCTAGCCAACGACGTAAAAGGGCAACCGCACAGATAGGGTAGCACAGTGACGAGGAAACCAGTGACGACACAGGTAGAGGCGAAAATCAACCTAAAGGCGGAATTAGAGAGGTTCACAACGCGCCTGCCGCCGTAGCCATTAGGGTAGCCTTATTCGTCAGGAGTAGAGCGGCGGACTAGACAGACAGGACACCGGAGAACCCACAAGGGGGAGATGTCCACTTGGAGACCCAGCAGGAAAAGAGCGGGTATAGGGTCTCAAGTCCTGTAAGCTTCCGGAAACATTGTTCCTTATGCTTCCAGGCCGCGTCCAGAAACTCGTCCATTCAGCATGGGGACTGAACATCTGAAGAGACTGACGAGAGCGGTGGAAGGAGACTTCTGCAACTGAGCCCACAGTCTCTGTAGGTGTGAGGTGTCCTTGAATGCCATGAAAAGGCTATCCACTGTGTCAGCTGTGTGAGAGGACTCCTCCACATCTGATCTTCAGCTCAAGCACAACACAAAGCTCCCAGGGGAGCAAGAGCGAACCACAGGGGACTCGCCCCATGGCAAACCAGACAGAGAACTGTTGGGCAGGAAATAGGATCAGTGCCCAGAAACCTTGGAAGGCGTGACAGGGGACCTGGGGCGGACAGGGGAGGGGAGCAGCAGCACATCCTGGGGACCGCACTCGCCAAGCGAGTAGGAGACCCAGACAGGAGATTCAGCAGGGGACCCCGAAGAACAATTGGGGTGCCCATAGGGGGAACTGGCGACTGGCCAGAACCGAAAGGACAACAGGCTCGGACAGGGGAATGGCAAGGACCAGCACGCTCCAGGATGGACACCAAAGGCCTGGGAAATGCGGCCCAGAGATAAAAATCATCTGGAACAGGGGAGAAACCCAGGAAGGGTCTGGTTCAGCCACAGAATGGTTTATAAGAGCATCCTGGGCAGAGGTGGAGGGCTGTACATGGCATATAGAGGCCATAATGAGACCTCCAGAGAATGGGGGCAAGACACACAACGTAGAAAAACTCTTTTCGGCTGGGATACTCTCCATCAGTCCATTGAGGCAGGGCTTTCATGAGTCTCTGCTGTAATACAATAAGTCTCACCCGCGTCCCTGCTGTCGGCAGTGCCAACTATGCTCAGTTTCCGGCGGATTGGCAGGGGAGACGCAGCTTTTTTGCGTTTTTTTGGCGCAGCTTACCGTGTCCACTCATACTCACCTGATGGAGTTTTCGTCCAGCTTAACGCCAGGCTGCCATAGCGCGGCGAGCAGGGGCAAGAGGGAACCCGGACCCGGGGTACTACCCTGGCGCTGGCTGTTGGCGAGAAGGGGTTGATGGTCCATACTCTGTCCCATGCCCCTGCATCGCAGAAGGGGGAACAGGTAGCGCCATGCTCCTGAGCCCCCTCCTGAAAAAGGAAAATAAAAGGAATGAAAAAACTAACTAACTAAAACATCCCTAACTAAAAAATAAGAAACCGACCAGGTCCGGAGAACTCCAGACCTGTGTCTGCCTCCTACTGAGACTAAGCTAAAACTGACTAGCTCAGAGCCAGTAGGCGGGGTATATTCTGCCGGGAGGGGCAGACTTGTTTTTTGTTATGTCCTAGTGTCAGCGCCTCCTAGTGGCAGAAAGATATACCAACGGTTCCTGTGTCCCCCAATGGAGCCGACCGAGAAATAATGCTTTCTGGTTTTTCGCGCTATTTACCGAACCAGTAAAAGCTTGAGTGTTCCCCGAGCGGTAAAAAAGTTCAGGTCCAATCCGGGTTTGCCGGATTCGGCTCGTCATCTCTACTTATGACTACTTTATTACATGTTTATTGGCCAGGTTCAGCCAATATTTGCCTTCATCCTATAGTAAGGGAATAAGATAGAATATGCATTTTACAGAAACACTGTGCAAATGTAATGGAAATTCTTGCCATGTCCATTTTGTTGTAGTAAAAAGGTCAATGAAATACACATTTTTATTTTAAAGGTCCTTTCAAGTAATTTTTTTACAAACTTACCACTACACAGTCCCTGTGAGGCTTTATTTCTTGATGGTTTATCAGAATCACTTGTCAGAGATTTGTTTGGTATATTCTTAAAAATAAAAAGATGGAGATTGCTCATAGTCAGTAAAACCTCCAAACCATTTGCACAATATAAAGACAAAACATAAACCTCACCTGTTTTCCAGATTTAACTTTCTTAGTTGGCAAAGGTTGACCATCATGAAAGTTTGTAAGAATTAATGCAATCATTGACAGAGTTTTTCCCTGTAGAAAAAAGGATAAATAAAATAAAGACAAAACAGAAAACTACACTTACATAGAGAATTCATTTAAAGATAAGTTCTCTCGGGGCAGCATGACATAGTTACAGACAGCAATTTCAGCTGTGCTGTTTATGTGGAACTATAACATAGTTTTATGAAACTAAGTTTATTAGTTGCATGGTAATGTAACCGATTGGAGTCCAGTGTAGTTTTTAAATGTAGGCTCCCTCTGCCGATTACAACTTTCTTCTTATGCACAGTAATAGTGTAAAATCTGCAAAATGCAGTGGATAGGTGCATGTTACAAATAAACTAAAGATCAAAATGCACAAATACACTTAAAAAACTGGAAAAGAGCCATACTAACTACTTACTGGTATAAGGGCAGGGTAAAAACAGATAAGCCACAATGCCAAAACCTTACATTTATAATGTTTTTCAGGATTCATTCTGGCCTTTTATGCTGGGCGTAGATGGGGAAGGGGTCAGTTCTTAGTGTGATATATTTAAAAGGTGCTGGATATTCTGTACTTTACTCAGAGGTCATAAGTCGACCCTATCCTGCTGTAATTCACGCTATCCTTATCAACACTGATTAATCTTATTGGTTTGGCACTGTCTATTATAAGATACTTGAGCAGGCATACTGTTCTGTTCTTCTCCTCTCCCAGGGATGTTTTCTTGTTTATGTTTTATTTGCTTTATAACCTCAAAAGGTAATAAGATACATGCGCATCAAGATGATTAGATAATTTTACCACAATGACTGCTGCGTCTGGCCTTATTTCCATAGTTGACAGCTGCTTCTGTCTCCTGTTTATTGTTTATGTCATCTGCACTTCTCTTTTCTTTAAAAATAATAAAAAGCCATTGAAAGTAGAGGGTGCTGGACAAGGTCGCCTTATCGAAAAATATGGGTCTAATTTTTAGACAGTAAGCCAGCAAGGTACACCACATGTGACCTGTGACTGTCACATTATAGGACAGTATGTACAGTATAATTCTAAGGAGCTACACCCCTGATGAATAGTAGTCATGTGAGTGGTTGTGCATCACTATTTTTACCCCTGTGCTGCTTACTCCATAGAGCATTGTGGATTGTCAGCATCCTTCTGGGAATTTGTGATTTTTAACACAGTTAATCAGATTTTCTGCAATTTGTAAAATAAAAATCTTAAGTTTCACAAAAACTACAAAGAAATACATACCAGGCCCATGTCATCTGCCAAAATCCCTCCTCTGACACTTTCAGGTCTTCTTTTCTCAGCAAAGTTTGTAAGAGTGTTGTAGTAAAGGTTGTTCCTCTGTTCCCAAAAAAGTGGCAGCTCTGTACTGTTCTCACGTGAAGCCATCCAAGCCAAAGCCTGCTTTTGATGTGGAAGCAAAACTGTTTGTATTGACTAGAAAGAAAAAAAAAACAGCAATTTCATTAGGACACACACGGTAACATATTTTTAAAGCTCTTAAACTTTAAACAGAAAAATATTGTAAAGGTTTTACCTAAACTGATTTTCTGACTTCTCATTTGAGCTGGTTTTACACAGCAATACGCAGTGTACATCCATCTGTTTAACCTGAGTGCCAGGATAAGATCCAAGACAATTCATAAATGGATACATGGACCACCATATACCAGATAAAGGCGTATACCAGGTGTTGTGACATTTATCATAGGTATACCCTAGCTACCCCTGTCTTTACAAGAAGTAACAATTGAATAATTGTTCATTTTGAGGAAGAGAGAATTTCTTTAATTTCAGCATCATTCAATTACCTATACAATTCTAAAATAGTATGTTAATGCAGAACGTTGCCAAGGTACCTATCTGACATCCAGCAAGGAGTAACAAAAAAAATATTTCTCCATATTGGCTCAGACAGATAGAAGTCAGTTGTTGGATGGCATAACACTCCTTTTAACAACGGTTTTACTACAAATCAACAAACAGAAAAAGGAAAGACTAACAAATTTGTCATATTGCGCAAAATGGTGAAGGTAATGGAGAGGGGGGTTGGGTCTAACACAAGACCAATGCCACACTTGCTAAACCATAACATTTGACAAGAAATTGAGCAACAAGACATTGGTCAAAAATGGATAAGAGGATTCACAATTAACAATAGAAATTCACCTTTGCAGGCTCTAATTCTTGTGTTTTATCATCTTCTTTCAAATCTTCAAACAATTTATCAAATTCACTCTTCAACTGAAATAAAAAAAAATACAAATAAATTACCACCGTGTACACAAATTCTGACAGGGGCAGAGAGACTGCTGAGGTCAGTGATTGCAGTGATAATGTAGGATCACTAAACCAACAGTGGCATTTATCAGATCAGTAATAGGATCCATTTTAGGAACTGTCCAGAGCAGGAGAGGTTTTCTATGGGGATTGGCTCCTACTCTGGACAGTTCTTAAAATGGACAGAGGTGTCAGCAGAGAGTACTGTGGTCAGACAGAAAGGAAATTCAAAAAGAAAAGAACTTTCAGTGGACCATATAGCAGCTGATAAGCACTGGAAGGATTAAGATTTTTAAATAGAAGTAATTTACAAATCTGTTTAACTTTCTGGCACCAGTTAATTTAAGTAAAAAAGATTTTCAGCGGAGTACCCCTTTAAGTTCTGAGCTACAGCTGTAGTCAAAAAGAATACACTGAGCTGTGTGTAATCTTGGATTGCAGCAGTCACCCAATAGATAAAAACAGGAGCACTACAAACATTTTAGTTTAGAATTATACTAGATTCACTGTTGCAACCAGTGACTGGCTAAGAGGCAATGTGACGTATTGTCTGCAGCTTTAGAAAAGCTAAATTCAATGAAGACCACCGGGTGCTATGATACCAGAGCAGCCAGGGAGGTAAGTACATGATTTTGTATGCTATCTCACAATATTTTGCTGGATATCCCATTAGGCTGGGTTTCCATTTGCCAGATTTTTTTTTTTTTTTTTTTTTTTGTCTGCTACCAGTCTGCTAGTTTTTAAGCCAATGCCAATTTTTGATCCAAAAAAAGAATGGGAAATGTAAAATCAGTATTTATATTATTTCTTCCTACTGGATCCATATCTAGCTTAGGCTCAGAAACTAAAGCCTAAAAGGGATTCTGCGCAAGCACTTTTTATAAAAAAAAAAAAAAAAAATTAAAATAATAATAATTGTTTCTTGATATTCTTTAGCATATTTAGTATCAAAAACAGAACATTTTTACTGAAAAATTGTTAAATAAAAAAAATATATGTAATCATTATGCTTTAAATCAGGAGAGTAAATAATCTTTATTTGTAACACTATATGTATAAATGGAGGCCTCATTCACAATGCTGTCGGTCTCTGCTACTCAGAGGTTCGTCACCAATTCCGTCACTTTTTTTTCTCCGCTAAACTACTGGATCCCCGTCGGTTGTGTCCCGACCTGTTTCAGGGTCCGTTTTGCTCAAAAAATAAAATAAAAAGGAGCCGAACGAACCCTGAATGGGACGGAAGACAATGTTAATGTGAACCTAGCCTATTGGACAAATACTGCAAGAATTTAAGATTATTTAAATGACACCACAAACCTGATCTACTGTTAACCGCACAGCTGGAAGAGGCGGACTGTGACTGGATCCAGCACCTTGTGACATGAAGCTTGTTCCAAAATCTATAGTTCAATAAACAAAACATCAGACAGATCACACAGAGAGCAGAGTTGCTCTGATTAATGGTTTAATAAAAAAGCTTACACTTAAAGAATTACTCTAGCATGGAAATTTTTTAAACCATCATACCTGGGTTGCTGGCATATAAAACAACAGCCCAGACTTACTTGCTGACACTCCCGCACTGCTCCGGTATCACTGCTCCAGTTCTCTGAAGCCACATACATCCTGGTTGCTTGTGATCGATGCATCACACTGCTAAATCAGCTAATCACCAGCCCCAGCAATGTCCGACCTCGGCCAGCGATAGGCTGATCGGCAGTGTGACGTAGTGACCCCCAGCACTGGTCTTTTTCCTGGTGCTGGAGCCAAATACATCACACTGCCATTCAGCCGTTCAGTAACCGAGGCGGGACATTGCTGTGGCTAGCGATTAGTTGATCAGCAGTGTCACCTGTCAAACACAGGAAACTGGGAAGTAGATGGCACCGGAGGACTGGAGCAGAGATACCAGGTCACCGTGGGAGCAGTAGCAAGTAAGTTCAGGTTGTTATTTAATATGTTGGTAGCCCGGGGATGATTGCTCAACAAAGTTCTATGCTGGAGTACCCCTTTAAGGATATGAATACTTTTACAACAAAGTGTTTATTCATGTACTGTCTGTCCCCTACATAGTTTCCATATATCAGAACCATGGAGACAAATAGGTCTGCAAAGGAACTACTGAAACAAAATTACAGAAAATGTACAGAAAAATAAGTCTATTGAAAAAAAAATTCCCCCCCCCCCTTTTAAGTACACTAGAACAATAAAATAGTAATTGCATTTTGACAGATTATTAATTGTAGATTTAGATTGGGGGGTCCACTGGTAACAATGTGGAGTGTAGACGCTCTCCACATTAAGGTAAGAGCTCAGTTGACAGTTCTAGTTTAAAAATAAAAAACAGCCTGAAATATTGGAGCAGCAGCTCACAGAGTAGTTTTCTATCTATAAAATGGACCATCTTGTTATCTTATATGTGTATAATCTGAGCTGTCAAAAATGGGCAGAGCTCAAACCAGTCCCTACCGTAGAAGCCCTAATAGTAAAGGGGTACTCTGCCGAAAAACTACTTATCCCCTATCCAAAGCATAGGGGATAAGATGTCTGATCGCAGGGGTCCCCGCTGCCAGCCCAGAGATTGCCACTTGAGACCCCCTGATCAGACATCTTATCCCCTATCCTTTGGATAGGGGATAAGATGTTTTTTGGGCAGAGTACCCCTTTAACACCTTAAGGAGTCAGCCCATTTGGGCCTTAAGGACTCAGACAATTTTATTTCTATGTTTTTGTTCAAAAAATCATAACTCTTTTATATTTTCATCCACAGACTAGTATGAGGGCTTGTTTTATGCGCGACCAGTTGTCCGTTGTAATGCCATCACTCACTTTACCATAAAATGTATGGCGCAACCAAAAAAAATACTATTTGTGAGGGGAAATTAAAAGGAAAACCGCAATTTTGCAAGTTTTGGAAGGTTTCGTTTTCACGCCGTAAAATTTACGGTAAAAATGACATGTGTTCTTTATTCTTTGGGTCAATACAATTAAAATGATACCCATAATAACGTACTTTTCTATTACTGTTGCACTTAAAAAAAACAAAAAAAAACACAAACTTTTTAACCAAATTAGTACGTTTAAAATCCCCCTATTTTGAAGACCTATAACTTTTTTCATTTTTCTGTATAAGCGACGGTATGAGGGCTCATTTTTTGCGCCGTGATCTGTACTTTTTATTGATACCATATTTGCTTATATAAAACTTTTAATACATTTTTTACCAATTTTTTGGGGAATGAAATGTTGTAAAAAAAAAAAAAAGCAGCTATTTTTTTAACGTTCACGCCGTTCACCGTACGGTATCATTAACATTATATTTTAATAGTTCGGATATTTACGCACACGGCGATACCAAATATGTATATAATAATAAATGTTTTTTTTTTTAATTCACATTTTTTATTTTTTTACACTTTAATCGTCCCCATAGGGGACTATTTATAGCAATCATTTGATTGCTAATACTGTTCGGTGCTATGCATAGGACATAGCACTGATCAATGTTATCGGTCATCTTCTGCTCGATCTCAGAACAGAGCAGATAACCCGTGGAAGGAGGCGGAGGCAGGTGAGGGGACCTCCGTCTGCCGTTCTGGATGATCGGATCGCCGCGGCAGCGCTGCGGGCGATCCGATCATCCATTTTAGTGACCGCAGCGCTGCAGATGCCGTAATCTGTATTGATCACGTCATCTGAGGGGTTAATGGTGGACATCCGGGCAATCGCAGATGTCGGCCTTAGCGGCGGGTCCCTGGCTGCTATCAGCAGCCGGGACCTGCCGCGCATGACCCGAGCATCGCTCCGATGCTTGCAGTTATGTATAGGACGTAAATGTACGTCCTGATGCGTTAAGTACCACCTCACCAGGACGCACATTTATGTCCTGTGTCGTTAAGGGGGGTAATCTGGTGGAAAACTTTTTTTTTTCTTTTTAAGTCAACTGGTGCCAAAAAGTTATACAGGTTTGTAAATTGCATCTATTTAAAAATCTTAATCCTTCCAGTGCTTATCAGCTGCTGTATACTACAGAGGAAGTTGTATTTATTTCTGGAATTCTTTTCAGCCTGACCACAGTGCTCTCTGCTGACACTTCTGTCCATATAAAGGAACTGTCCAGAGCAGTAGAGGTTTGCTATGAGTATTTGCTTGTACTATGAACAGAGGTGTCAGCAGAGAGCACTGTGGTCAGACTGAAAAGAATTCCAGAAAGAAATACAACTTCCTATTGAGCACACATCAGCTGATAAGGACTGGAAGAATTAAGATTTTTAAATAGAAAGAATTAAAAAAAATCTATCAAAATAGATGGACAACTCACATTAAAAATTGTACAAGGTTAACTGGGTGCACCTGTACCCTCAGGTGAAATAACAACGGAATGTAAAATAATAGAATTCCCAGTCCTCAAATTAGGGATCGACCGATATCGTTTTTTTTAGGGCCGATACCGATAATCGGTGGAGGTTAGGGCCGATAATATCGGTATAAGTTATCGGCTATTTATCCCCCCGCGACACCGCTGTAGATCATTGATTTAAAGCGGGCGCTTTAAATCAATGCACTGCAGTGGCTTTTGCGGTGCCATAGGCCGCCGCCGCCACCACCCACTTCTCTCCCCCTACCTGTCAGGGTAGTCCGGGCCATCCATCCTTCCTGTAGTGTCCGGCGGCATTCCGGGTGGAGGGTGAACCGGTCCAGGCTGTCGTCCTCCGGGGGTGCTCTTCTCCACTCTGGGCAGGCTCCGGCCTAATACGCTGCATAGACGCCGCTGCGCAGTGACGCCCGTGCGCAGCGACGCACCTGACGTCACGGCGTAGCGGCGTCTATGCAGCACACTAGGCCAGAGCCTGCCCGGAGTGGAGAAGAGCTCCCCCGGAGAAGAAGGACAGCCCCGACCGGTTCACCCTCCACCTGGAATGCCGACGGGCACTACAGGAAGGATGGATGGCCCGGACCACCCCCATTACGGGTAAGTTTAATTTTTTTTATTGACTCGGAGGGTGGGGGAGGGGCCCGACCAGTATAGCGGTATGGGAAAAAATCCATACCGGTATACCGCCCAGCACTACGGTGGGGGGTGCGACGCGGTGCGGTGGGTCGGGGGATCGGTCGCTGTGCGGCGGGTCGGGGGGATGGGGGAGCGGTGCGGGGCATTATCGGCAAGGTAATTGCCGATACCGATAATGCCCAAAATCGTGATTATCGGCCAATAATATCGGCCATACCGATAAACGGTCGATCCCTACCTCAAATACCTCAGCCAAAAAGGTTGTACAATGGATGTTCGGAAAGATGCATGAATTGTATTATAAATAACTTTTACACATAAAATTTCTCACAGGGCCTGTGTGATATAACATAAATATATACTTGATAATAAATGGACAATCTATAAAAGGGGAAACCTGGAAGATACAAGAAAAATGTCCAGTGTGTATGGAAGGACACTTCTGAATATATATAAAAAAAACTGCAATAGTGATTGACCGCAATTCACATTCAATAACAGTTCGTATTCAATAATGCGGTATCTGAATAACTCATGGTACCATCTACCGCTCACCGCTCCTTTTAATATTTGCCATCCACCACTCTGTAAAGGCTCCGCCGATGTATGTAAAAGTTGCCAGTATACAGTTCTAAAGACACAGAGGAAGGGGCTAGTACACATTTGTACATGCCCCGAAATGCATTTGGCCTACCTACCCTGTCTAAACAAGGTGTTAAGGAAGGATTTTCCATGAAGGAACTTTACCTGGATTACTATTTGACGCTATTAGATTGAAAATTCTGCCGCTCCTGTCGTCACACTGTTCCAACTACCTCCATCTGTGTACCCTGCCAGGTACTACTTTGCATACCACCGTGTGTATCCAGCGCTTCAAAATCACTGGAGCTCTGCGGCTGCCAGAGTGATGTCAGACGCCGGTTTCACTCACCATCTACACGCGCCCGGTCTGGAGCACCTTGGCTGTATACTGTTTCAGCAGAGTCGCAATATTATTTACTGTATACCAGCAACTTTTACATACATCGGCGGAGCCTTTACAGAGTGGTGGATGGCAAATATTTAAAGGAGCGTTGAGCGGTACATGGTACCATCAGTTATTCAGATACCACATTATTGAATACGAACTGTTATTGAATGTGAATTGCGGTCAATCACTATTGCAGTTTTTTTATATATATTCAGAAGTGTCCTTCCATACACACTGGACATTTTTCTTGTATCTTACAGGTTTCCATTTTTATAGATTGTCCATTTATTATCAATTATATTTTTATGTTATATCACACGGGCCCTGTGAGAAATTTTATGTGTAAAAGTTATTTATAATAAAATGTATGCATCTTTCCAAACATCCATTGTACAACCTTTTTGGCTGAGGTATTTGAGGACTGGGAACTCATTTTATAATTTAAAAATCTGTTTTACTTTCTGACACCAGTTGATTTTAAATGTTTTTTTTTTTTTTTTCCACCGGAGCGGAGTACCCCTTTAAGTGCCCTCAGGTAGGCAAGCATGATCTGAGCGACAAGTTCTTATTCATAGTTACACTTGCTTTCATGTTACATTACATTGCCATCCTTTTTCTTCATTACACAGTAGGCAGAATTATTACTCACTTTTGGGAACTGGTTCAAGCTTATAACCATATTTCTTCATGTGGTCTAAAACAACCTTCTTGCTTTCTTCTTGGCCCCAAAAACTCAAGTTTACCGGCATAGTAAAAGCATTGTGTGCACCGTATGGTACTACACTATACAAAAGAAAAAAAGTCAGTTATTAGAACCATAAAAGATATGTATATCCTTTTAGAGACTGATAACAAGCTCACTCAGCAGGGGATAGAGACAGCTTTGTACTCATTTATTTTTTTATCATTACCCCAACCTGAGCATATATTAAAGTAAACAGTATTCCCTTGGCAATCCATTTCATCCTTAAACCCTTAGATTTCCCAGAACTTACCCTCTTCTGACCTTACTAAAGTTCTACTCTCTCAATGTTGCATCTCTTCCTCCTCTCCATGACCGATCAGAGATAGTGACCTGCAGTAAGAGCATTTGACAGAGATCTGATAGTATTACTTCAGGAGGCTTGGGATAAAAACGGACTGAAGTCTTGCCTCCGGTAGGCTGGGTTCACACCACGTTTTGTTAAATACGGCTCCCGTATACGGCTGGGAGGAGGGGGCGGGGCTTAATCGCCGCGCCTGCACTCAGCCATATTCGGGAACCGTATTTAATGTATGTCTATGAGCCGACCGGAGTGAACCACAGCCTCCGGTCGGCTGCTTTTTCGGCCGTATGCGGTTTCCCGACCGCTGGCAAAAACGTGGTCGACCACGTTTTTGCCTGCGGTCGGGAAACCGCATACGGCCGAAAACGAAGCCGACCGGAGGCTGTGGTTCACTCCGGTCGGGCGTGGGCACCGCGATTAAGCCCCGCCCCCTCCTCCCAGCCGTATTTAACAAAACGGGCTGTGAACCCAGCCGTACATACTCCAATCTACTCTGCAGCTGCCCCAGAAATTTGGTCCCAGGTTGTTTTTTTTCTTCCATACTCCTGGACCTCAAATGGTGCCTGTGAGCACTCTTCACTTTGCTACACTTTCCTGCTGCAAACTCTCCTTTACATAAAAAACAGTTTTGGTTTTTTTTAAGCCAGAAATTGTTTTGTCGTAATTAGTTTGTACTGGGCTCTGTTAACACCACCGTCATGGTTTTTATTACAAATGCAGGCCTGATGAAAGAGACAGATCAAAAGGGACACCAACTGTGCTTTACAGACCCCACGACTTACAATGGGCTCGACTGGGTTCAGAAAAGATATTTGTCAATTTGTCATTCTTCACATCAAATCTGACTGAACTACAGAGTCAACTAGTAGTGTGAACAGCCTAAGTAAGGATGGAGTTAACCCCTGTGCTCTCCACAGGATTTTTACAAGATGGAGTGCTTCAGGAATATGAACACAACCCTATAGACTAACAATGTCGACAAGTTCATGTCCCATTAATATAAAAAAAAAAAAATTGAAATGACCGATCAGAGTTTTAGACTACATTCAGATAGAAGCTATATTGCAGATTTCAGAGCAGATTGTATGCAAAGAGTCAAACTGTGAGGCAAAAGAATGTACATTACAGTATATGAGCACTTCATGTCCATATTACATTTGTTAACAGGACCTCTTTAAAGCGGTTTGTCACCTTTGCTGTAGAATAGTGAGCGCCTGACGCTGCAGGGTTTCGTCACCTATTTTTATTAGCTGCCGCTGGCCCCACGCTGTCCATTACTATGCATAAAGAGAAGCCTGCCAATCATCATCATCAAGTGGGCAGAGCCAGTGGCAAATAATATTGCTGACTCCTCAATTGCAGTGCTGGGTGCACACTGTGTATTTCTAGTTGCAAATTATCCTAAACTACTATATATTTCTGCAAAGGTGACAGACTTTCCAAACAGAGGGAAGGGTCAAGTAGTCATGAATAAATATCCAAGTTTATTCATGTATGAAAGCATGTGGCATCCCAAGGGCACGCCTTAGTTGGATGTGTTTCGGACCTATCAAGTCCTTCTTCATGGCCATCATAGATAAATATGAATCTAAGTTTGAACCCGATCTCCTGGCTAGAAAATACTAAACCCTAGGTTTGCAGTAAAATAAAAATGTACATATCACAATTAAAGATATTACAGTAAAACGTGTCAAGAATATATGTTATCATTTAACATCCCTGTCATTTTTATGTTTTATGTTTTAATTTTAAATTTTTTTATATACGGTACATTTTTTTTCCCTTTCCCAGTTGAAGGGGTTGTTCATAAAAAGATTTTGGGGAGATTTATTAAAACCTGTCTAGAGGAAAAGTTACCCAGTTGCCCACAGCAACCAAATCAGATCGCTTCTTTCATTTTGCAAAAATTAAAGAAGCTAGCTGATTGGTTGCTATGGGCAACTTTTCCTCTGGACAGGTTTTGATAAATATCCACCTTTATTTACGTGTGGTGGACCCTGCCTTTTGTTTTAACCCCTTAATGACCGAGCCCTTTTTCACCTTAAGGACCGGAGCGTTTTTTGCAATTCTGACCACTGTCACTTTAAACATTAATAACTCTGGAATGCTTTTAGTTATCATTCTGATTCCGAGATTGTTTTTTCGTGACATATTCTACTTTAACTTAGTGGTAAAATTTTATGGTAACTTGCATCCTTTCTTGGTGAAAAATCACCAAATTTGATGAAAAAAATGAAAATTTTGCATTTTTCTAACTTTGAAGCTCTCTGCTTGTAAGGAAAATGGATATTCAAAATATATTTTTTTTGGGTTCACATATACAATATGCCTACTTTATGTTTGCATCATAAAATGTATGAGTTTTTACTTTTGGAAGACACCAGAGGGCTTCAAAGTTCAGCAGCAATTTTGACATTTTTCACAAAATTTTCAAACTCGCTATTTTTCATGGACCAGTTCACGTTTGAAGTGGATTTGAAGGGCCTTCATATTAGAAATACCCCATAAAAGACCCCATTATAAAAACTACACCCCCCAAAGTATTCAAAATGACATTCATTAAGTGTATTAACCCTTTAGGTGTTTCACAGGAATAGCAGCAAAGTGAAGGAGAAAATTCAAAATCTTCATTTTTTACACTCGCATTTTCTTGTAGACCCAATTTTTGAATTTTTGAAAGGGGTAAAAAGGAGAAAATTTTTACTTGTATTTGAAACCCAATTTCTCTCAAGTAAGCACATACCTCATATGTCTATGTTAATTGTTCAGCGGGCGCAGTAGAGGGCTCAGAAGGGAAGGAGCGTCAAATGGTTTTTGGGGGGCATGTCACCTTTAGGAAGCCCCTATGGTGCCAGAACAGCAAAAAAACACACATGGCATACCATTTTGGAAACTAGACCCCTCAGGGAACGTAACAAGGGGTAAAGTGAACCTTAATACCCCACAGGTGTTTCACGACTTTAGCATATGTAAAAAAAATTATATTTTTTTCACCTAAAATGCTTGGTTTCCCAAAAATTTTACATTTTTAAAAAGTGTAATAGCAGAAAATACCCCCCAAAATTTGAAACCCAATTTCTCCCGATTCAGAAAACACCCCATATGGGGGTGAAAATTGCTCTGCTGGCGCACTACAGGTCTCAGAAGAGGAGGAGTCACATTTGGCTTTTTGAAAGCAAATTTTGCTCTGGGGGCATGTCGCATTTAGGAAGCCCCTATGGTGCCAGAACAGCAAAAAAAAAACACATGGCATACCATTTTGGAAACTAGACCCCTCGGGGAACGTAACAAGGGGTAATGTGAACCTTAATACCCTACAGGTGTTTCACGACTTTTGCATATGTAAAAACATTTTTTTATTTTTTACCTAATATGCTTGGTTTCCCAAAATTTTTACATTTTTAAAAAGGGTAATAGCAGGAAATACCCTCCAAAATTTGAAGCCCAATTTCTCCCGATTCAGAAAACACCCCATATGGGGGTGAAAAGTGCTCTGCTGGCGCACTACAGGTCTCAGAAGAGAAGGAGTCACATTTGGCTTTTTGAAAGCAAATTTTGCTCTGGGGGCATGCCGCATTTAGGAAGCCCCTATGGTGCCAGAACAGCAAAAAAAAAACACATGGCATACCATTTTGGAAACTAGACCCCTCGGGGAACGTAACAAGGGGTAATGTGAACCTTAATACCCTACAGGTGTTTCACGACTTTTGCATATGTGAACATTTTTTATTTTTTTTTACCTAAAATGCTTGGTTTCCCAAAATTTTTACATTTTTAAAAAGGGTAATAGCAGAAAACACCCCCCAAAATTTGAAACCCAATTTCTCCCGATTCAGAAAACACCCCATATGGGGGTGAAAAGTGCTCTGCTGGCGCACTACAGGTCTCAGAAGAGAAGGAGTCACGTTTGGCTTTTTGAAAGCAAATTTTGCTCTAGGGGCATGCCGCATTTAGGAAGCCCCTATGGTGCCAGGACAGCAAAAAAAAAAAAAAAACACATGGCATACCATTTTGGAAACTAGACCCCTCGGGGAACGTAACAAGGGGTTAAGTGAACCTTTATACCCCACAGGTGTTTTATGACTTTTGTATATGTAAAAAAAAAATTATTTTTTTTACCTAAAATGCTTGTTTTCCCAAAAATTTTACATTTTTAAAAAGGGTAATAGCAAAAAATACCCCACAAAATTTGAAGCCCAATTTCTCCCGAGTACGGCGATACCCCATATGTGGCCCTAAACTGTTGCCTTGAAATACGACAGGGCTCCAAAGTGAGAGAGCACATGCGCATTTGAGGCCTAAATTAGGGATTGCATAGGGGTGGACATAGGGGTATTCTACGCCAGTGATTCCCAAACAGGGGGCCTCCAGCTGTTGTAAAACTCCCAGCATGCCTGGACAGTCAGTGGCTATCTGGCAATACTGGGAGTAGTTGTTTTGCAACAGCTGGAGGCTCCGTTCTGGAAACAGTGGCGTACCAGACGTTTTTCATTTTTATTGGGGAGGGGAGGGGGGCTGTGTAGGGGTATGTGTATATGTAGTGTTTTTTACTTTTTATTTTATTTTGTGGTAGTGTAGTGTAGTGTTTTTAGGGTACAGTCGCACGGGCGGGGGGTTCACAGTAGTTTCTCGCTGGCAGTTTGAGCTGCGGCAGAAAATTTGACGCAGCTCAAACTTGCAGCCGGATACTTACTGTAATCCTCCGCCCATGTGAGTGTACCCTGTACGTTCACATTGGGGGGGGGGAGAACATCCAGCTGTTGCAAAACTACAACTCCCAGCATGGACGGTCTATCAGTGCATGCTGGGAGTTGTAGTTTTGCAACCGCTGGAGGCTCCGTTTTGGAAACAGTGACGTACCAGACATTTTTCATTTTTATTGGGGAGGGGAGGGGGGCTGTGTAGGGGTATGTGTATATGTAGTGTTTTTTACTTTTTATTTTATTTTGTGTTAGTGTAGTGTAGTGTTTTTAGGGTACAGTCGCATGGGCGGGGGGTTCACAGTAGTTTCTCGCTGGCAGTTTGAGCTGCGACAGAAAATTTGCCGCAGCTCAAACTTGCAGCCGGATACTTACTGTAATCCTCCGCCCATGTGAGTGTACCCTGTACATTCACATTGGGGGGGGGGGGGGGGGAAACATCCAGCTGTTGCAAAACTACAACTCCCAGCATGTACGGTCTATCAGTGCATGCTGGGAGTTGTAGTTTTGCAACAGCTGGAGACACACAGGTTGTGAAACACCGAGTTTGGTAACAAACTCAGTGTTTTGCAACCAGTGTGCCTTCAGCCGTTGCAAAAGCTACAACCCCCAGCATGTACGGACAGCGGAAGGGCATGCTGGGTCTTGTAGTTATGCAACAGCCGGAGGCATACTACATTGGCTGGGGATGCTGGGGATTGTAGTTATGCAACAGCTGGAGACACACTGGTTTACTACTTAACTCAGTGTGCCTTCAGCTGTTGCAAAACTACAACTCTCAGCAGTCACCGACAGCCAACGGGCATGCTGGGAGTTGTAGTTATGCAACCACCAGATGCACCACTACAACTCCCAGCATGCACTTTAGCTGATTGTGCAAGCTTGGAGTTGTAGTTACACAACAGCTGAAGGTACACTTTTACATAGAAAGAATGTGCCTTCAGCTGTTAAGGGCATGCTGGGAGTTGTGGTGGTCTGCCTCCTGCTGTTGCATAACTACAGCTCCCAGCATGCCCTTGTTGCATGCTGGGAGCTGTTGCTAAGCAACAGCAGGAGGCTGTCACTCACCTCCAACGATCCAGCAGCACAGGTCAGTCCCTCGTCGTCTCCGCCGCGGCCGTCGCTCCTGGGGCCCCGATCCCAACAGGGACGCCGGGGATCGGGGTCCCCAGCACCGGGGGTCGTCATCCCGCACCCGCTCACGTCCTCCGGAAGAGGGGCGGAGCGGGTTGCGGGAGTGACACCCGCAGCAGGCGCCCTGATTGGTCGGCCGGTAATCCGGCCGACGAATCAGGGCGATCGTGAGGTGGCACCAGTGCCACCTCACCCCTGCTGGCAATGGCTGTTCGGGGCCGTCTCTGACGGCCCCGATCAGCCAGTAATTCCGGGTCATCGGGTCACTGGAGACCCGATTGACCCGGAATCTGCCGCAGATCGCTGGACTGAATTGTCCAGCCATCTGCGGCAATCGCCGACATGGGGGGACATAATGACCCCCCTGGGCGATATGCCGGGATGCCTGCTGAACGATTTCAGCAGGCATCCGGCTCCGGCTCCCCTCCGGCTAGCGGTGGGGGCCGGAAATGCTCAGGGCGTATCCATACGCCCTCGGTCCTTAAGGACTTGGAAACGGGGGCGTATGGATACGCCCTATGTCCTTAAGGGGTTAAAGCCATATGGGGAGATCAAAACCTGTCCAGAGGAAAAGTTGCCCATAGCAACCATTCAGAGCGCTTCTTTCATTTTTTAGAGGCCTTGTTAATAATAAAAGAGGCAATCTGATTGGTTGCTATGGGCAACTGGTCAACTTTTCCTCTGTACAGGTTTTGATAAAACTCCTAAGTGATTATCCACAGCTATCATGGTCTCTTCTGTGTACTGTGGTTAATCACAGAGATCACTTACATATGTGGATGAGCTGAGTAAAAATTTCTCTTGCTATAGGCAATAGACTGCTGAAAAAGTGTGTGTCGCTACATTATAAAATTATAACGAATCTGACAGCTTCACATTAGCAGAATGACAGCTGGACAACTTTGACACTGGCTTACATCACCAGAACATCCAACCAATGAACATAAGATAAGTTAAAGAGGACCAGTCACCTGTTTCATGCTGCCTAGACCATGGGCAGCATGAAACAGGTTCAGGGAGCAGGGTCCTGAAACACTTAGATTTACTCTGAAACACTCAAGCATTTCAAATAAATAATCAGTAGGAAAAAAAAAAGAAAAAAAGCCACTGATACCCAAGTAAGTGGTCCCGGGGTGGGGGAGGGGGGTTTGTCCTTCTGGCTGCTCTATACCCCAGGGGTCCCTTAGTGACTCGTCTTTCCCAATTTGTGTAGGGTTTGGGCATCATAAAACAAATGACAAGCTCCATTTAATCAATTAATGCCAAAGTATTCTTATTACATATTCTGTAAACGAGTGGCTATGAGCTGTAATACCCCAAAGAATAAATAAATAAAAATAAAAAAATACACATTTTAAACAATGTACACACCGGGCAAAACTACTTACCCTTCAATTCTCACTAACTTCCGGTCCATAATCTGTGCCAAAGCTGCAGCAAGTTCTTTCTTGATATGTCCAACTTGTTCCCCATTAACATTGTTCACTTTTACTGCGTTCCTATCATATGGGTTGCCGGGCTCTCGCTGAAGGGCTACCATTTCATTGTTGTTTACCTGCAAACATGGACATAATGGATGATTATTTCAGGAATCCAGCTGTTCAGCTTTAACATTTCACAAGGCTTTTCACAGTGTAATTGCAGTGCGCACTATCTTTACTTCTGCAACCCATCAAAAAAAAAAAAAAAGGAAACAAGCCAAGGTATATCGTGGCACACTGTAGAGAGCCCCACTTTAATGGGCCAAATGTAGTCAGCTAGTGATTACGTTCAGGCCACTTCCCACGCATGTACATTTATTCAGATAGACTCAGTGTGCTGTGCCATTTATCCACTAAATAAATGTACATACAAGTGGGCAAAACAAATGCAGCCATGGGCACCCAGCAGGGTCAGTTCTTCTGCATCTGGGACGGTGTTCCCGAAATGAGCCTCAAACACACATATGAAGTAAAGGCGAGGCCTAAAAATAAACCTTTATTATCCATCTCTAAACTTTACCAAGTGCCTTCTGCCACATACAGACTTAGAAAGGCTGCTTAGTAGCAGTCATGCATTGTAGTTGGTTTTTTATTTCCTATAGAGCTATTCTTCAGTTTTAAGCCAGAGGTATGATTGCCCCATAAATACTGAACTGCTTTCCCACTTGTCTTACATGTTTATTATAAGAGAGCTAGTGGTGGTCTACCTGTAGATGGAATCGGTATTAGACAAGTTTGGCTATTACCGTATTTTTCGCCGTATAAGACGCACTTTTTCTTCCCCAAAAGTTGGTGCGTCTTATACGGCGAATAAACACCTATCGGGTCGGTCCCTGCGGCCATCAACAGCCGGGACCCGTGGCTAATAAAGGGTATCACCGATCGTGGTGATGCCCTGTATTAACCCTTCAGACGCGATCAAAGCTGACCGCCGCATCTGAAGCGAAAGTCGGGCTGTTCGGGACCGCCGCGTTGAAATCGCGGCGTCCCGAACAGCTTACAGGACACCGGGAGGGACCTTACCTGCCTCCTCGGTGTCTGCTCCGTGCCGGGATCCCCTGCATGGCGGCACTCTCCTTCGACGTCATCACGTCGTCGCGCACGCCGTCCCATCATCCAATAGGAGCGGCGTGCGTAGCCACGTGATGACGGCGACGGAGAGCGTGGATCCCGGGGAAGAAGACGTCCGGAGCGTCGGGGACACCCCAGGGATGCGGCGACAGTGATGGAGCGACATCCAGGGCAGCGGTGACGGGTCCGGAGCGGTGGGGACACGTGAGTACTACCTCCTATCCAGTGGTCGTCAACCTGCGGACCTCCAGATGTTGCAAAACTACAACTCCCAGCATGCCCGGACAGCTGTTGGCTGTCCGGGCATGCTGGGAGTTGTAGTTTTGCAACATCTGGAGGTCCGCAGGTTGAAGATCACTGTTGGGTGCAGAATCTTTTTTTTTTTTTTTAGATTTTGCACCTTTAAAATTGGGTGCGCCTTATATGCCGGTGCGTCCTATAGGGCAAAAAATATGGTACTTATTTCTACATGAAGAATGTGTTTTCATTATGTTTCTATCCATTTTAGGACATCATTAGTCGTCAGCCGCAACTCTGTCACCAGTCAGGCGAAACAGCATCCTGCCCCCTCCCTCACACCTATCGCCCTCATCCTTCTGCCACAACTCCCTCATCCAAAACACCGTCATGCCTCAGCATGTATAGCAGAGCCGACGCTGCACAGCATGTATAGCAGAGCCGACGCTGCACAGCATGTATAGCCGAGCCGACGCTGCACAGCATGTATAGCCGAGCCGACGCTGCACAGCATGTATAGCCGAGCCGACGCTGCACAGCATGTATAGCCGAGCCGACGCTGCACAGCATGTATAGCCGAGCCGACGCTGCACAGCATGTATAGCCGAGCCGACGCTGCACAGCATGTATAGCCGAGCCGACGCTGCACAGCATGTATAGCAGAGCCGACGCTGCACAGCATGTATAGCAGAGCCGACGCTGCACAGCATGTATAGCAGAGCCGACGCTGCACAGCATGTATAGCAGAGCCGACGCTGCACAGCATGTATAGCAGAGCCGACGCTGCACAGCATGTATAGCAGAGCCGACGCTGCACAGCATGTATAGCAGAGCCGACGCTGCACAGCATGTATAGCAGAGCCGACGCTGCACAGCATGTATAGCAGAGCCGACGCTGCACAGCATGTATAGCAGAGCCGACGCTGCACAGCATGTATAGCAGAGCCGACGCTGCACAGCATGTATAGCAGAGCCGACGCTGCACAGCATGTATAGCAGAGCCGAAACTGTGAAACTTGCACATGTACTACGGACACTAAATGTACTACAGAGTCTGTATAGCAGAGCCGACACTGAATAGTGTGTACAGCAGAACCGGTATAGCGGAGAGCCAACACTGACCTCAGCTCAGGAAGGTTTTTCGTCTGAGGGATGACGGAGTTTCGGATGAGTGAGTTTAGGATGACCAATGAGGGATTTGCGGCTGATGTCTGACAGAGATTGGTCTGAGGGAGGAGGCGACACCCTTTTTCCCCTGACAGAGGACAGAGGACAGAGTTATGGCTGACGACTGGCGATGTCCTAAAATGGACACCGTACTATCATATCTTTCTGAAATGAGAACACCCCTTTATCTTCTGATTTACTAATACATGGGTTTTGGGAGCAAAATCTTCATTTACAATACCATTACACATACCACTCCTGTATAGTAACGTAATCCAACCACATTCCCTCTCAACATCCCAAATAAAACAAGAGAATCCAGATCTTCATCTCCAGATGTAGAACCATCCGCTGAAGACACATTCTCCTGCAATTCATCGAAAAATATGTTGGAAGCTGAAATAGATCCGCGGCTGGCACTTCTGTTGTACTGCGGAGACTGCAGGAACCTCCAGGCAGAGCCTCTGTAGGGATTACAAAAACAAAGCTCATATTGGGGCCATTGTACTCTTGCAAATGCATTAGAATTCTGCTTGAACTGGGTTACTCATTTGTTTTAGACACTTCTACGTCTTAATTGATAAGTGAGGTTTAAAATAAAAATGAGCTGAGCCCTTGTGCGCAGTGTTTCCCAACCAGGGTGCCTCCAGCTGTTGCAAAACTACAACTCCCAGCATGCCCGGACAGCCAACGGCCGTCCGGTTGCATCCTTTTTTTAAGAAAAAAAAACATATATGTTTTTAACTTTTCACTCTATTATGAATAAAGTTTCACTTGTTTCCCATTGACTCCCATGTTTAAAAAAAAAACAAAAAAAAAAACGTATACAATTTCCACACGGTTTTTCACCCTATTATGAATAAAGTTTCACTTGTTTGATTGAAATTCCATGAAAAAAAAAACTGTGCAAAGTCAAAAACCGGATGGTGTAAACCGGATGGAACCGTACACACATACAGTTCTGTACGGTTCCCATTGACTAACATGTTTAACCCTTTAACGACGCAGGACGTATATTTACGTCCTGCGCCGACTCCCGCGATATGAAGCTGGGTCGCGCTGCGACCCCGCATCACATCGCGTCGGTCCCGGCGCTAACACCGCACATTACCGATCGCGGCGATGTGCGGTATTAACCCTTTAGAAGCGGCGGTAAAAGCTGACCGCCGCTTCTAAAGCAAAAGTATCCCGGCTAGTCAGTCGGGCTGTTAGGGACCGCCGCGGTGAAATCGCGGCATCCCGTACAGCTTGCAGGACACCGGGAGGGCCCTTACCTGCCTTCTCGGTGTCCGATCGGCGAATGACTGCTCTGTGCCCGAGATCCAGGCAGGAGCAGTCAAGCGCCGATAATGCTGATCACAGGCGTGTTAATACACGCCAGTGATCAGCATGAGAGATCAGTGTGTGCAGTGTTATAGGTCCCTATGGGACCTATAACACTGCAAAAAAAAAGTTAAAAAAAAGTGTTAATAAAGGTCATTTAACCCCTTCCCTAATAAAAGTTTGAATCACCCCCCTTTTCCCATAAAAAAAATAAAACTGTGTAAAAAAATAAATAAACATATGTGGTATCGCCGCGTGCGTAAATGTCCGAACTATAAAAATATATTGTTAATTAAACCGCACGGTCAATGGCGTACGCGCAAAAAAATTCCAAAGTCCAAAGAAGCGTATTTTGGTCACTTTTTATACCATTAAAAAATGAATAAAAAGTGATCAATAAGTCCGATCAAAACAAAAATCATACCGATAAAAACTTCAGATCACGGCCCAAAAAATGAGTCCTCATACCGCCCTGTACGTGGAAAAATAAAAAAGTTATAGGGGTCAGAAGATTACATTTTTAAACGTATAAATTTTCCTGCATGTATTTATGATTTTTTCCAGAAGTCCGACAAAATCAAACCTATATAAGTAGGGTATCATTTTAACCGTATGGACCTACAGAATAATAATAAGGTGTCATTTTTACTGAAATATGCACTACGTAGAAACGGAAGCCCCAAAAATTTACAAAATGGCGTTTTTTCTTCGATTTTGTCGCACAATTATTTTTTTTTCCGTTTTGTCGTGAATTTTTGGGTAAAATGACTAATGTCACTGCAAAGTAGAATTGGTGACGCAAAAAATAAGCCATAATATGGATTTTTAGGTGAAAAATTTAAAGGGTTATTATTTTTAAAAGGTAAGGAGGAAAAAACGAAAGTGGAAAAACCCTGAGTCCTTAAGGGGTTAAAAAAAAAAAAAAAAAAAACGTATACAATTTCCACACGGTTTTTCACCCGGACCAAAAACCGTGGTAGGCTGCGGTTTTGGGTACGGGGAGAAAAAAAAAATGGACAAAACCGTACAAGACGTAAATCGGATGCAACCGGATGCATCATTTGGCATACGGTTTTCAATACGGTTCTGAATGGTTTTCCAATTTAATATGTATATTGGAACTGTATTGCAAAAACGTGGTGTGAACCAGGCCTTATGGGGTTAAAATTGTCACCTGACAATGCAGACATGTCACAACATATGACTGTAAAGTGATGGAGCACAATTACCATAGAATTCATCTATACCAGTGTTTCCCAACCAGTGTGCCTCCAGCTGTTGCAAAATGACAGCCTTTGGCTGTCAAGGCATGCTGGGAGTTGTAGTTTTGCAAAAGCTGGAGGCACTTTGGTCGGAAAACACTGGTCCATATGTACACGGCTTCTAGATCTGTGTGTAGAGATGAATAGTAAGCGGAACATTACCTCATGAATCCCCAGGACATAGTTATACGGTACGGGCAGATATCCTGACACTCCTTGTCATACACAACAGGCCGCTATCCCGCGTCCTCTCTGAAATGTTTTCTTCCTACTTCCCGCCTGATTGGTTAGATCCCAGCCAATCAGCGCTCCGCAAACGTCGCGAAAGCCAATGAAAACGCGCTCACATAACGTCAGCCAATCAGGAGCGCGCAGGGCGGCGCTATGCAGGATCGCAATGTGTGGGGTTGGCGCGGGGACGTAGCTGTGTCTCATCTGTCTGTGTTGTCCCTTGTGGGGACCCGTAGCGCGCCCATGTTATGTCTATCCAACATGCAGACTGTTACAGTATTAGTGTTTCCATAAATAGGAGGGCACTTGGGGCAGGCTTAGCAGAGGAAAGGTAGTGTGCTGTGACGCGGCAGCCAATCAGCGCTCTGCTTTTATTTTCTATGGTAAAGTGAAATCTGGTTGCTATTGGCAACTACCCCATCCTGTGTCCATAAGATCACTGTGATGTCCATCTATGGCATAACGCCTTAATGGCAGGGTCACAGCAAAATACTACGGTACGTGTGACCCAACCCCTGTGGTGTGTATTCACATGTACAGTGCAAAAACTTTAACCCCTTTAGGACTGAGCGTTTTTCCGCTTTCTTTTTTCCTCCTTCCCTTTTGAAACCATAACCCTTTCAATTAAAAAAAAAAAAAAAAAAAAGAAAACAACTCTCCCCGTGTGCTAAACGTGGGTCATGTGAGCTGCTACTCCCCCCTGCTTCCTACTGCAATGGACACGCCCAGTCCACGGAGCATGTGATCTGCTAATGGGCGTCACATGCTGCTCTAGGAAGAGGTGGAAGAGCCCAATTCTGAATAGGGGGGCAGACATGTAATGTTATTGTGCAGCGGGGTATACGGAGCCGTTGATGTTACAATGAGGAGGGGGGACAGGTAAGATGCTCTTCATACTGTCACGTTATAGTGGGGGAGGGAAAGGATCAGACCTAATATTATTAATCTATGTTTATGTACAGAGCTGCAGAGGACTACTCTTCTCATCATGCATACAGATCTCAGCAGATGCCTTATCCAGGACCCTAAATAATCCCCTGTGCATCCTGACATGAAGAGCTGCTGAGGATTGGTACAAGCAGTGGTGGCGGTGCCCTAGTGTGAGACAATGGTGCAATTATACAACTGCCATCCCTTTGGGTCCCAGAGGATTGTCCCCACCAAGCAGGCACCAGAGGTGTTTTGTTGTGGCCGGGATAGTGTATTTGTGACCTGTGCTGGGGGCTGTAAGGTGGAGGTGTTCAGTGTGGGGCAGGAGCTATGTCAGCCACTTTGCAGCTTCAACACCTTGGGGAAAGTAGTCCATATGAGCTACAGTGACATAGGTAAGAGGATAATACTTCTATATATTCTGTATTCTAAAAATTCTCATTCTCATAAAGAGTACCCCTTTAATATAAAGTGGAGTACATCCTGAAAGGACTTGTGGGAGATTCCTGCTTATCCCACCCACACACAGTGATTGACAGCTGCCCCTGTATCAGTGTGTATAGATAAAAGGATTAATAATCACTGTGTATGGGCGTCTAATCAGGTTCTGTCAGGATCTACATTTGAGGCTAGGTTTACACAGGGTATTATATTACTGCACATTTTGACTGTATTTTTGGATGAGGATTATTTTTATACAAGGGCACGTTCACACGTACGCAGACTTCATGTGCAGGATTTTCTGCTGCAGATTTCAATGTAAACCAAATGACTGAGCCCAGCTTCTAATCTGCAGTTACACATACTGCGCATCAAATCTGTGCAGGATCCTGTATGTGTGACCGTACCCTAATAGAGAGAATCCACTTCATGCCTTCCCAACACATTTTCCACTCAAGTACATATCATGTTACTTATTTACACTTAACAGAAATAGACACCCAATATATAGATTCTTATTGAATACAGTAGAAAACACATTGCATTTATTTTTCCACATATATAAACTGTCCCCCCCAAAAAACACACAATATAGCAAAAATAAATAAATCAAAGGAAAAAAAAAAAGGCCCCTCTCCTAAATAAAGTGCACACCTTTCCAATTGCAATTGCAGACATCCAACATGACCTTAACCCCTTAAGGACCGGGGTTTTTTCCGTTTTTGCATTTTCGTTTTTTGCTCCTTGCCTTTAAAAAATCATAACTCTTTTAAATTTGCACCTAAAAATCCATATGATTGCTTATTTTTTGCGCCACCAATTCTACTTTGTAATGACGTCAGTCATTTTGCCCAAAAATCTACGGTGAAGCGGGGAAAAAAATCATTGTGCGACAAAATTGAAAAAAAAATGCTGTTTTGTAACTTTTGGGGGATTCCGTTTCTACGTAGTCCATTTTTCGGTAAAAATGACACCTGATATGTATTCTGTAGGTCCATACGATTAAAATTATACCTACTTATATAGGTTTGATTTTGTCGTACTTCTGGAAAAAATCATAACTACATGCAGGAAAATTAATACGTTTAAAATTGTCATCTTCTGACCCCTATAACTTTTTTATTTTTCCGTGTATGGGGCGGTATGAGGGCTCATTTTTTGCGCCGTGATCTGAAGTTTTTAACGGTACCATTTTTGCATTGATAGGACTTATTGATCGCTTTTTATTCATTTTTAAATGATATAAAAAGTGACCAAAAATGCACTATTTTGGACTTTGGAATTTTTTTTGCGCGCACGCCATTGACCGAGCGGTTTATTTAATGATATATTTTTTATAATTCGGACATTTCCGCACGCGGTGATGCCATATATGTTTATTTTTATTTACACTGTTTTTTTTTTTTATTGGAAAAGGGGGGTGATTCAAACTTTTAATAGGGGAGGAGTTAAATGATCTTTATTTACTTTTTTTTTCACTTTTTTTTTTTGCAGTGTTATAGGTCCCATAGGGACCTATAACACTGCACACACTGATCTTCTATGTTGATCACTGGTTTCTTATAAGAAACCAGTGATCAACGATTCTGCCGCATGACTGCTCATGCCTGGATCTCAGGCACTGAGCAGTCATTCGGCGATCGGACAGTGAGGAGGCAGGAAGGGGCCCTCCTGCTGTCCTGTCAGCTGTTCGGGATGCCGCGATTAGCCGCGGCTATCCCGAACAGCCCGACTGAGCTAGCCGGGAACTTTCACTTTTAGCCGCGCGGCTCAGCTCTGAGCGCGCGGCTAAAGGGTTAATAGCGCGCGGCGCTGCAATCGGCGCTGCGCGCTATTAGAGGCGGCTCCCGGCTTCGCCATGACGCCGGGCCCGCCGTGATATGACGCGGGGTTACTGTGTAACCCCGCGTTATATCAGAAGAGCAGGACCAAGGACGTACCGGTACGTCCTTGGTCCTTAAGGGGTTAAGGTGTTTTGAATGGATGTAAAGTGCTCGGGCATTAACAAGTAGCTGTCACAAAGAATCACATTACGCCAAATATAATCATATGCTGTATCTGGGGGATTATCACCCATGTTTAGAGGCTGTGTCTAAAGCTAAGGGCACAAGGATACATTTAAAAATAAAATAGGGTTGTTGTTTTTGGCGCTACAGCGATGTCATGGCATTGCTATGCACAGAAAAATGTGTGTATTACATTTAAGGTAGATCCCAAATGAATATCAGCTATTACCTAATTCATGGCTGAATAAGCTCAAGCAAGTGTCGGGGTCTGAAGCCCCAATTTTACAGGAGCTTTGCAGATGAGGCTTTATCAAGGTGGTCTTACCATATGTTCTTCTACCTTTTTTTTTTTTTTTGTTTTTGCCTTTAAATGGGCACTGTCAGATTTAAAAACGTTTTTATATGTTGTACATTTAGGCGAAACATGAACTTTTCTAATATACTTCATTAGAAAATATTTTCTTTTTATAGAAATTATGGCTTATAAATCATGGCTTTGTCCAAGCTGAAGCACAGGAGGAGTCCTATCAGACAGGAGAGAGCACAGAGGAGGAGTCCTATCAGACAGGAGAGAGCACAGAGGAGGAGTCCTATCAGACAGGAGAGAGCACAGAGGAGGAGTCCTATCAGACAGGAGAGAGCACAGAGGAGGAGTCCTATCAGACAGGAGAGAGCACAGAGGAGGAGTCCTATCAGACAGGAGAGAGCACAGAGGAGGAGTCCTATCAGACAGGAGAGAGCACAGAGGAGGAGTCCTATCAGACAGGAGAGAGCACAGAGGAGGAGTCCTATCAGACAGGAGAGAGCACAGAGGAGGAGTCCTATCAGACAGGAGAGAGCACAGAGGAGGAGTCCTATCAGACAGGAGAGAGCACAGAGGAGGAGTCCTATCAGACAGGAGAGAGCACAGAGGAGGAGTCCTATCAGACAGGAGAGAGCACAGAGGAGGAGTCCTATCGGACAGGAGAGAGCACAGAGGAGGAGTCCTATCGGACAGGAGAGAGCACAGAGGAGGAGTCCTATCGGACAGGAGAGAGCACAGAGGAGGAGTCCTATCGGACAGGAGAGAGCACAGAGGAGGAGTCCTATCGGACAGAGGAGGAGTCCTATCGGGCAGGGGAGAGCACAGAGGAGTCCTCCTCCTATCGGGCAGGGGAGAGCACAGAGGAGTCCTCCTCCTATCGGGCAGGGGAGAGCACAGAGGAGTCCTCCTCCTATCGGGCAGGGGAGAGCACAGAGGAGTCCTCCTCCTATCGGGCAGGGGAGAGCACAGAGGAGTCCTCCTCCTATCGGGCAGGAGAGAGCACAGAGGAGTCCTCCTCCTATCGGACAGGGGAGAGCACAGAGGAGTCCTCCTCCTATCGGACAGGGGAGAGCACAGAGGAGGAGTCCTATCGGACAGGGGAGAGCACAGAGGAGCGCTAGCCCACCCTCACTTACTGGACTTTGTCCATGCCTGTGCTTAAGCGTGGACAAAGCCATGATGTTATAAGCCATGATTTCTATAAAAAGGAAACATAATTTTCTTATGAAGTATGTTAGGTTAATGTTTTGTCAAGATGTACAACATATTCAAAAGTTTTTTTGTATCTAACAGTGCCCATTTAAATTGAAATGACCTTATTGTATTGTATTGGATCTTTTTGATACCATAGACATAATGAATATTATTAGGAAGCTTATCTTTGGTTGTAGTAGTACATAAAAAAAAGTTTAATGTATAAAACCATTTCCGTGCTCAGCTTTACAATGCTGTGATATAGTAATTTCTGGGGTCCATATCCTTAGCCCCTCCAAGTCATCATTAGAACAAAGGATACAATGCCCATTTGGTATTTTCTGTTTCTTCTTCCAATTTTTGTTGGTATTAAATAAATGTGATTGTCTTCTTCAGGAGATTATTTGGTTACAATCGAAGAGAAAAACAACATTTCCTCTCTTAGAGCCTATGTGAACTGGAGATGTCAGACTACAGGGAGCTCCCGGGTCAGTGTACGGATGGTTGGCCTCCAGTTAGAGTCTCTCCTTAGTGGGGCCTCAAAGGACCAGATGGAAATCATCGAGATGCCCCTTTCTGAAAACCCACTGTGCCTCTCTTGTTGTCCTGTACGAGGAGATCTTCTGGTCGGCTGTAAAAGTAAACTAATGGTCTTCAATTTGAAGTACATCGCCATTGGTGATACAGCAGTGTTAGACTTTGACAGATCCTTGGTTTTACACATAAATGGAATTGAACCTAGTCAGCTGTGCTTTTGTTCCTGGTATATTGGTATCGCAAATGATCTGGAAGTTTTAGTGTTCAGACTGAGCTCGGAGTCGCCAAAAGGAACCTTGAAAAACACAACAGAAGTTAAATTGTTGCCAGATAAAGGTACAAATTTATTTTAACATTTCAGTTGAGAGTTTTGAACAGTATAAAAGAGGTTGTCTGGGCCTTTTTCTTTTTTTTTTTTTTTTAAATCTGGTCAGAGAAGAGGTACGTAAAAGGAAAGAAAAAAAAAAAAAGCACACACACACTTGCCTTTCTTGCTGCTGCTAGTTTGTTTGGCTTCTGGTACTCGCTGTCCCATTCTACTGGGTTCGGGGACCTGACTTCATGCACCCACTCATGCTATCAGCAGCTGCCGTAGTGTCCCCCCTCAGTCACTGATTGGCTGTGCAGGCATTGCGGCCCCTGACCTGAAATCGCTGGACAGCAGGTAATATCAGCAGCAGAAAAGAAGCTAAGGGCGTGTCACTTTTTAAGCTACTTCCAATGAAAATTTGACAAATGGATATCGTGGAGCACTGTTTAAAGGGCTACTCCACTGCTCATCGTTTGGACAGCGTGACGTCACAAGCTCCCGGCTCCAGCGTTCGGAAGAGTTTGTTCCAAACGCTGTGCAGTGGAGTACCCCTTTAAGTTTGCCACCTAAATGACAGAATGAGGCACCATGTTCACCGCCACATATTGCTAATCATATGAGACTGACCTTCCTGCTCTGTCCCTATAGCAGCCGTCATCTTTGGTGCAAGACCCAGCATAATGCACAGTGCTGCACGGTATTATTTTTTGATAAAATTACCACACCATTAGAGGTACTTCTAAATCTAAAAAGCGTGCTTAACGTGAAAAGCAGAAATGAATTTTTACATTTCCATCATTTTTTTTATTTTTTTTCATATTCTATTCTATTGATTGTTTTGCTCTACATGTAAGTAACTGCTTTCTTTCATGTGCCAATATAGGACGATCTGTTAGCTGTCATGAAATGTCTTGTGTGATAAATGCACAAAATACCAATAAAATAACCATTCTGTCTAATCATTTCTTAGAACTTTGCCATCCATCTGTAAGGCTGAGTTCACATATATCAGTTGCCCGACACAGTTTCCCTCGTGCGTGTACTGGAGGGAAATTGATGCTAGAACTGATCCCATTCATTTGAATGGGACAGTTCACAATCATCCAGCGTCTCAGTTTTGATACCGGATGGTTGGAAACGCACGGAAGGCACAGGATAGGGGAACACAGCAAGCTGTCCAGTGGTAGAAACAATAGACGCCGCATGCCATACAACTGATGACAACTTGTCATCAGTTGTGGCATCAGTTGCATCTAGGCTAAGTTCACCTATGCCAGACATAAGTGAACCCAGCCTTATTCCTTCTTGAAGTGAATGATTTCACAGCTGGGTGTTACCATCCACAATGGACTCTTGACACTGTCAGCACTGATCGGACAATGTTAGACTATGTTAAGACCCATACGGTTGATAAGTAGGATGGTAAATGTATTTATGCAGTTGACACTAAGTATACTTGTTTTGCAGTGACCCTCTGTATAGTAAATAGCGATGTGTTACACAAAAAAGGTATGTCTGTGTAATAGCCTGATACAAATACACACTTCTGTCCTGTGCTGGATGAATATGTTTACCTTATATGCCGGCAGCTTTTCTTGGCATATCCATTAAATATCACAGGCAGCACACACAGTCTTAAAGAATCCTTTGAAGAATCCCATGCAGTATGTGGTGTACAGTAAAAATATTAGTTTGGAGTGCCAACCCTTGCCTATGAATGCACATAATACTCTCAATGCCAGGCATTTTCGATTTATTTTTTTATGTTTAGCTCAAAAAGTAAGCCACCTAGATATGTTGGCTACAAGACTTCTTTTATTTGCTCGTCCCTGTGTAAACTCTTCTTCTTGCTTTACAGGTAGTAAGAATGGTCTTGTTGTCACAGCGTCCCATCCATTAGAATGTGAGGACTTTGTCATGTTTCAGAGGCCTGAGGAACTTGTTGGAGAGGACTGCAAATCCTGCAACATAGTAGTGACCCCAGAGCCAACAGGGCTGTCCATAGATGCACAAAGCCATTGCCATGTGAATTATATATTGTACAGGTAATGAAACCTGATCAACTACCTTACCCCTCTTGTGACCAAGCTTCAAAATCTATGCGCCCACAGCAATATTTCACCATGTGAAATAATGAATAGAATGACCTATTGTCTGGTTCAGCAGCGTGTACCATATTTGTACAGCACTAACTTTCTCCTTCACATGTGGGTTCATATTACCAAATTTCTGACCGGTATTCCGCTTCTAAATTTTGTCCGGAAATTCTTTTTCCTGAGAGTAAAATATATATATACCCGTTTACACTGCAGAATTTTCTGAGCGGAATCTTCAGCCAGAAATCCGTCCACGAATTCTGTAGTGTGAACCCGCCCTTAAGGTGAAACAGTGATTCTAGAAATCTGTATACTCTATATATAGTATTTGACTAAACATGCTTTAGATGCTTTTTATTGCGCTTTACAGAGCAATAAGAATTTTACATCCTAATGTGGACATATAGAAGTGTTTCCCAACCGCTGTGCCCACAGCTGTTGCAAAACTACAACTCCCAGCATGCCCGGACAGCTAAAGACTGTTCGGGCATGCTGGGAGTTGTAGTTTTGCAACAGCTGGGGAAACGCTGGTTTGGAAACACTGACCTATAGTAAAGTGGTACAACAAACCATGCACTAGGGACATCATTGCTGATGCTTTTTTTTGCTGTATGTTGCCTTTTGTTTGTATAGCGTTAACCAAGAAGTAAATTTTAAGTTGTTGTGGGACTAGTAACACACTGTTTGTTTTAGTTTTATTGTTTTTTTAACTTTTTTTATGCTTAGGAGGTTTGCTCCAGACTTTACAGATGGCTTCGTTGTAGAAAGTACAAGATTACATTCTCTACAGCTGCTGCCTATGTATAAGACAGGTATAGTAAAATTGGTGGTCACAGTACATTATCCTGCTTTGAAATGGATTATTATATTATTTTACTAAATGCAGGGTTCAGGCAATTACCTCAGTATCTGTCTAGCCCAGTATGTAGTGTCGTCTTTTCACTCCTGATGTCAGATCAGATGACAATGTATTCCTGGACAGCTCTTTTTAAAGTGTTTCTTTCATTTTCGAAAAAGTTTTGACTTGTCAAGGTCTGGATCGCTAGAATCGCCTGAATAGTGGCAGTCTGAACACTTACACACCAAGCAACCAAAACATTTAAGAAAACTATTTTTACCCCAGAAAGCATCCTGTAAAAACAAGTGATGTAGCTATATAAGACATCACCTGCACTAACCATTTTATACATGGTAATAATGTGGATGATTCTAAATCTAATACAGGTTACCTTTTTTTAATGTTGTTGCACCGTCCTAAGGAAAATGGATAAATTCAAAAAGTGCACCATTCTGCCTGTCAGACTGGTCCCTGTAATGTGGCTCCTTCATAAATATTCATCTTCTTTTCTCCAGCAAGACACCGTTACGTGCTGCGTGCATGCCATTATGTATGGCCCTGGCCCTTGAATGCTCATTCTCAGCTACTCCCCTAGTGCTGGAGAGAAGAGGAATATTTATGAAAAGGCCGGATTACAGGGACCAGCTGGGCGGGAAGAATGGTGTTAGGAAATGGTGCTAGGAAAGCCCCCCGCCCCCCCCCCCCCCCCCCCCCAATGCACCAAGACCAGCATCTGCATACTTATTTATTTATTTATATAGCGCCTACAGATTCCGCAGCACACACTTGGATTTATCTGATTTTCTTGGCACAATGGAACTAGCATCACCCTGTATAAATGTGATGGTGATTCTGCTGAGAGACTCCCTTTAAGACAAAAGTAGAATGCAGAAACTGACATCACTAGGGGGCGTGGTCTTGACATCACATCCCCATCTCGGAGGCAGCGCCTGGCACAGAATGCCCGTGCACCCCATGCATTTGTGTCGGGGGAAGGCTGAGCCGTGCAGGATGCAGTTCTGCACCTCCCTCCCCCACTCCTGGACGTAGATTTTGACAGCTGTGAAAATCTATGATCAGGGGGCTATGTGAGCGGGGCTGTGCACCTCCCTTAGGAGGAGAGGGCTTCCCACAGTCCCCTGGATGTACATTTTCACAACTGTCAAAATCTACATCCAGGAGCGGAGCTGTGAGAATCTACGTCCCTCCTCCTGAGGGAGGGGCGAGGAGGGAAGTCTGTACAGGGCTGAGGGAGGTGCAGAATTGTGTCCTGCACAGCTCTGCCTTCCCCCTCCCCCCGCTGTATGTTCAGAAATCTCCAGACAGCTGAAGGGAGGGGCTGACACAGAAATCCATGGGACGCAGTTTTGCACCTCACACCGGGGGCTGCACCGAGATCGCTGAGGTCCCCAGCGGCGGGACCCCTGCGATCATGCAGCTTATCCCCTAACCTTTTCGATAGACGATAAGATGTATAAAGCCAGTATACCCCTTTAAAGCGTTAAAGGGGATCTGAATATTCTGTTCAATTTAAGATGAACATTAAGAAACGCTTAATAGAATGGCACACAGTTACAAAGCTTAACAGTTGCTATGAAAAATATGGCGTGTGCATGTAAGAGCATATTTACATAACGATGTGTCTGCAGCATTCCTTTAACTCCTTAAGGGTTTTTCTATTTTTGCACTTTCGTTTTTTTTCCTCCTCACCTTCTAAAAATCATAACGCTTTGTTTTTCACCAACAGACCGATATGAGGGCTTGTTTTATGCGCTACTAATTTTGCTTTGTAATGACATCAGTCATTTCCCCACAAAAATCTACAATGAAATCAAAACATTTTTGTGACAAAAAAAACCCCGCCATTTTGTAATTTTAACCCCTTAAGGACTCGGGGCGTACCTGTAAGTCCTGAGTCCGCTCCCGTTCTATAACGCGGTGCCACAGGTCCCCTTACCTGCCTCCTGGTGTCCGATCGCCGAACGACTGCTCAGTGCCTGAGATCCAGGCATGAGCAGTCAAGCGGCAGAATCATTGATCAATGGTTTCCTATGAAAAACCGTTGATCAATGTAAAAGATCAGTGTGTGCAGTGTTATAGCCCCATATGGGAGCTATAACATTGCAAAAAAAAAAAAGTTAAAGTTTAAATCACCCGCCTCCCCTTTCCCATAAAAAAAAAAAATGGTGTAAATAAAAATAAACGTGGTATCCCCGTATGTGGAAATGTCTGAATTATAAAAATATATCATTAATTAAACCGCGGTCAATGGCGTGCGCGCAAAAAAATTCAAAAGTCCAAAAAAGTGTATTTTTGTTCACTTTTTAGATCATGAAAAAAATTATAAAAAGCAATCAAAAAGTCTGATCAATACAAAAATGGTACCGCTAAAAACTTCAGATCACGGCGCAAAAAATTAGCCCTCATACCGCCCTGTATGCAGAAAAAATAAGTTATAGGAAGATGACAATTTTTAACGTATACATTTTCCTGCATGTAGTTATGATTTTTTTCAGAAGTACGACAAAATCAAACCTACATAAGTAGGGTATCATTTTAACCAGATGGACCTACAGAATAAAGATAAGGTGTCATTGTTACAAAAAAATTTACTGCATAGAAACAGAAGCCCCCAAAAGTTACAAAATTGCGTTTTTTCTTCAATTTTGGTGCACAATGATTTTTTTTTCCCGTTTCACCGTAGTTTTTTGGGTAAAATGACTGATGTCATTACAAAGTAGAATTGGTGGCGCAAAAAATAAGCCATCATATGGATTTTTAGGTGCAAAAGGTAAGGAGGAAAAAACAAAAGTGGAAAAACGCTCAGTCCTTACAGGGTTAAGTGGCTTCCGTTTCCACGCAATGCACTTTTCAGTAAAAATTATAAATGTTAAAATGATACTCAACTTATATAAGTTTGATTTTGTTTTACCTCTATAAAAAATTTTTTACTTTGTGCACGGAAATTTGTACATTTAAAATTGTCCTCTTATGACTGCTATAACTTTTTTTTTTTTTCCGTATACGGGGATGTGTGAGGGCTAATTTTTTGCTCCGTGATCTGTAGTTTTTATCAGTACCATGTTTGTTTTAATGGGAATTTTTTGATCGCTTTTTATTTTTAGGGTATGCAAAATGACCAAAAATCCGCAATTTTGGACTTTTTGGTATTTTTTTCTATGTATACGCCATTGTTGACCGTGCGGTTTAACTAACGTCATTTTTATAGTTCGGACATTTTTATTTTTTTTATGGGAAAAGGGGGATGATTAAAAATTTTATTAGGGAAGGGGTTATTTCTGATTTATTTAACTTTTTATTTGATATTATTTTTTTCATTTTATAGTCCCCGAAGTATCTCAGACATGGGGTATATAGGTAGATACTACTCAAATGTCTATACGCAATGTATAAAATACACACACCTTCAATAAATACTGCTATATGACCTCCCAAATACCTACAAAATCGCAAAGAAAAAAAACTGGAGTGATTTAAACCACAATTATTACAAAATGTCTAAATCTTTATTGATAAAACATTACATTAAAAATGGAGGAGTTCCACCCAAGGGCAAAAGAGGCATCACTCAGGTGTCAGTCAATGCCTGTATACATGAATAATATCAAAAGTGACTGACATATGCACTGGGGTCCACTCCGCTTTGATGCGAGGTCCGCTCTTGAGCCCGCGTCATTGCAGGGGAGCAGGCGCAGGGTGTACAGGTATGTCTTGCGTCCTTAAAGGAAAACTGTCACCAAGTTCACCCACACTTAAAGGAGAACTCCGGAATATAAAAATTGTCCCCCATACTGCCGGCAGTAAAAAAGTAAAGATGTACATACCTTCCTCCGCTCCCCCGAGGCCTCCGGTAACCGGCTCCGGTCTCCGCCACGATCCTCTTCCTGGTTGCCGGTGGTCGGAGAGTCTTACTGCGCTCAGCCAATCACCAGCCGCAGTGATGTCCCGACTCGGCCGGCGATAGACTGAGCGGCAGTGTGACGTTTTCGGCCCCGGCAGCAGGTGCCAGTGTAGTGAAGGATTTTGTGTCCTGAAGCGTTCTCACACTGCTGCTCAGCCTATCGCTGGCCGAGTCGGACTTTGCTGCGGCTGGTGATTGGCTGAATGCAGTATGACTCTCCGACCACCTGCAACCAGGAAGAAGATCACGGCGGAGACCGGAGACGGTTACCGGAGGCCCCGGGGGAGCGGAGGAAGGTATGTACATCTTTGTTTTTTACTGCCGGCAGTATGGGGGACAATTTTTATATTCCAGAGTTCTCCTTTAACCCAATACACTGGGTTATAGTGTGAGTGAACAGGATTCAAACAGGGGGTGACTTACTTATTTTTGTCAACTGGCTGCCATGATATGCTTCTAAAGTGCTGGGATTTCTATAATAAATAAGAGCACTGAAGGTTTCCCCCTCGCCCGCTAGGCGCCTCTCTCTCCTGGAGTAAAGCTCCTAAGGCTGACCCTCCGCTTTGCCTAGAGGTGGCCAGCGGGCAGGGAGACGCCTTCAGTGCGCTTATTTATAATAGAAATCCCAGAACTTTAGAAGCATATCTTGGCAGCCAGTTGACAAAAATAAGTGACCCCTCGTTTGAATCTTGTTCACCCACACTATAACCCTATGTATTGGGTTTAGTGTTGGTGAACTTGGTGACAGTTTTCCTTTAAGGGGTTAAACAGATGATTGTCGGGGTTGCATGGAGTCAGACCCCTCCAATCTAACATTAATGACCTATCCTGAAGATAGTCTGTCCATTTTGAAAGCCCTCATTACTCCTTTTAATATTAAGGTAAAATGTGATTAAATAATATTTCTGGGGTTTAGTAGTTTATTGAACATGGCTGTCCTTTGCTTTCACTGATTTATTTTTGTTATACCTTTTTAGTAAATCATATTCTTCCTACTCATGGCGAAAGTTCAGCTTCTCGGAAGGAAATTTCAAGCCTGTTCTGTTTCTTCTCCATGCCACATGCTGGATTCTTGTACACACTATTCAATGCTGTAGAACTTATATCAGTTTACCAGTACCCAGAAAGGTCACAGCAGGCAGTTCTGACTTCCCAATTCCTACATGTCATTACAAGGTATTCATTTGTTAAAGTATTTCTTCTTTTTCAGTTCCTGCATCGCTTTATGTTCAGGGATTTGTGGGACTTTATGCTTCTTCTTATCCAATATCAGATTGGTGGGGGTCTGACTACCGGCAACCCACAGTCAGCTAGCTAAGAGGGTGCCACATCCCCTTCATTGTTTTACACGCACAGCTCGGTAAATTTTGTTGTACCAATGTTAGATGTTACAGTTTAGTAGAGCCCATTGCCACTCAAGTAAATAGGACTGAGTTGCACTACCAGACCCAGCAGCTCCCTCCTCCACCTTAAAGTCCAGTAAACCTACTTTAATGTTCATACTGTTTACAGTAAAGATGTTAAAGATAAAGGTTTGGAATCAAGTTAGCTAGTTAAAAAAAAAAAAAAAAAACGAAACAGGCTGAGTTTGGAAAGTAAATCCTTCCTCCGTTCACCGATCAGCAGACTCGAGAGTGAGAGTTTTATGGTCTCTTAATTGATGTTATGTCCCAGGGATCTTGTGCCCCTTTATCTCAGGAGCACATTCTTTAGATGTTTAAAGAGGTACTCCGCTGCTCAGCGTTCGGAACAAACTTTTCCGAATGCTGGAGCCGACGTCGGGAGCTCGTGACATCATAGTCCAGCCCCTTCATGACGTCACACCCTTCCTTCTCAATGCAAGTCTATGGGAGAGGGCGTGACAGCTGCCCCTCCCCCTCCCATAGACTTGCATTGAGGGGGCGGGGCTATGATTTCACGAGCTCCCGCCTCCAGCATTCAGAACAGTTTGTTCCAAACGCTGAGCAGCGGAGTACCCCTTTAAAGTGTTAAAGATTGTCATGAATTTTCTTTTCCAGACCCTTCTGTCATTTTGACCTCTATGTTCTGTTTTTCCAACATAAAGATCCCCAACGGAACATTTAGTGCAGGGAATCAGGTAGAGCACATTGGATGTAGAACATGGGAGTGTCCTAGAAATCTTATAGTCCTGTTGTGTTATGGATATAGGTGGTGGGGGACATTTATTTTTGTCTTTAGAGCTGTTTTTGTGTGTAGATTTGTCTCTAATTTGGCGCAGCACCTCAGGCTATTTTGTGCGCTTTTTTGATTTAATTATTTATTTATTTTTTGTGTGTGTGTGTACATACCACCTGGTAAGGTTAGTCTTGCAGTGGTAATGAATTTATCACTTGAGACTTTTTGTGTAAAGGTGCAGAAAAAGGCGCAAAGCCACTAAAGTCCCTAAAACTACACCATCCCAGATTTAGCTTAACTATTTGGTGTATGTGAAGAGTGAAATTTCAGGAAATGTGACCTGCACAAAATTGATCAACTCCTACACATTACCAGCACACAAAAAAAAGGTGTAGAAAAATGCTTCACTTACACCTACAATGATTACTGCCCCTCCCCCATATGGTTCCTGTCTGTGGTTATTAAATGGGAGCAGGTTTTTCGGGCCCTTATAGCGCAGGGATAGGTTCCTTGTGTCTCAGAAGGCAGTGAGCTTCTTATTAGGCTAGGTTCATACTAGGGAATTTCCAAGCAGAATTTTGATTTGAAAGTCCTCTTGGAAATTCCAGTGAAGCAGAATCCCATTCTTGTAGAGGGAATTCCGCTGCACAGTGCACACTACGGAATTTCAGCATCAGAGCTTCCACCACTGCGATTCCGTTACCGAAAGAATAATCTTGCTCATTCGGCAGAATCCATGCGGAATACAACTTTTCCTATGCACAGTTTTCCTTAACCCCTTAAGGACTCAGCCCATTTTGGCTTTAAGGACTCAGACAATTAAATTTTTACGTTTTCATTTTTTCCTCCTCGCCTTCTAAAAATCATAACTCTTTTATATTTTCATCCACAGACTAGTTTGAGGGCTTGTTTTTTGCGCGACCAGTTGTCCTTTGTAATGACATCACTCATTATATCATAAAATGTATGGCGCAACCAAAAAACACTATTTTTGTGGGGAAATTAAAACGAAAAACGCAATTTTGCTAATTTTGGAAGGTTTCGTTTTCACGCCGTACAATTTATGGTAAAAATGACATGTGTTCTTTATTCTGAGGGTCAATACGATTAAAATGATACCCATTATTACTTTTATATTATTGTTGCGCTTAAAAAAAAATCACAAACTTTTTAACCAAATTAGTACGTTTATAATCCCTTTATTTTGATGACCTATAACTTTTTTATTTTTCCGTATAAGCGGCGGTATGGGGGCTCATTTTTTGCGCCATGATCTGTACTTTTTTTTGATACCACATTTGCATATAAAAAACTTTTAATACATTTTTTATAATTTTTTTTAAATAAAATATATTAAAAAAGTAGAAATTTTGGACTTTTATTTTTTTTTTCCGTTCACGCCGTTAACCGTACGGGATTACGGGATTAACATTTTATTTTAATAGTTCGGACATTTACGCACGCGGCGATACCAAATGTCTATAAAAAAAAATTTTTACGCTTTTTGGGAGTAAAATAGGAAAAAACGGACATTTTACTTTTTTATTGGGGGAGGGGATTTTTCACTTTTTTTTTACTTTTACTTTTACATTTTTTTTACATTTTTTTTTACACTTGAATAGTCCCCATAGGGGACTATTCATAGCAATACCATGATTGCTAATACTGATCTGTTCTATGTATAGGACATAGAACAGATCAGTATTATCGGTCATCTCCTGCTCTGGTCTGCTCGATCTCAGACCAGAGCAGGAGACGCCGGGAGCCGCACGGAGGAAGGAGAGGGGACCTCCGTGCGGCGTTATGAATGATCGTATCCCCGCAGCAGCGCTGCAGGCGATCCGATCATTCATTCAAATCGCGCACTGCCGCAGATGCCGGGATCTGTATTGATCCGGACACCAGAGGGGTTAATGGCGGACGCCAGTGAGATCGCGGGCGTCGGCCATTGCCGACGGGTTCCTGGCTGCGATCAGCAGCCGGGATCAGCCGCACATGACACGGGCATCGCTCCGATGCCCGCGGTTATGCTTAGGACGTAAATGTACGTCCTGGTGCGTTAAGTACCACCGCACCAGGACGTACATTTACGTCCTGCGTCCTTAAGGGGTTAAGTAGCATATGTTGTAGTTTTCTCATGTACTTCTCTATACAAGGGCTGTAGGTCACCACCAGTGGTACACGATTTCTTTCTTTGTCCTTTGTATATGAGTGATTAGTTTCTAAGTATCCTGGATGCTCTAAAGATTTGGACTTAAATGGTATGATGGCCCTGGTTTAGGAATGTCCTTTTTAAATGCTGTGTCATCTCTGTCTGTAGAGTTGGAACAGATCCGATAATGTCTGATGGCCTAGCTGTATGCAATTGATTTTTTTTAAAGTATTTGGAGTGGAAGCTGACCCATCTAAGGTGGGTGGGTCGATTTAGTAGGTATTTGTACTGGAACATCTGAATTGTGGTGTTTTAAATTCTTATAGAGGAGTTCTCTATAAGAATAGTCCAATGTTAAATTTATGGTGGGTTGAAATGTATTGAACCTCTCATCTATCCACAGAACAGGCAATTTTAAACCACAAAATGACAGAATCTAAAGAATCTGTTAGAGATAAAGGGGCACCAGGTCTCTGGCACATAACATCAATTAAGAGACAATAAGACTCTCACTTTACTGTTTTCTCATCTGAGAACAAAGGAAGGATTTACTTTCCAAACTTGGTATGTTTTTGTTATGGTTTTTTTTTTTTTTAAGTGTAAGCTCTGCTAGATTGGGTATTTGTATATATGTATGTAAATGCAGCTCACAGATTCCCTTTAAATGGTCACTGTCAGATTCCAAAACTTTTTTTTTTTATGTTGTAGATTTTGGCAAAACATTAACCTTTCTAATTTACTTAATAAGAAAATTTTATTTCTTTTTTATAGAAATCATTATGGCTTTGTCCCAACTGAAGCACAGGCATGGACAAAGTCCAGTAAGTGGGGGTGGGCTAGCACTCCTCTGTGCTCTCTCCTGTCTGATAGCACTCCTCTGGGCTCTCTCCTGTCTGATAGCACTCCTCTGGGCTCTCTCCTGTCTGACAGCACTCCTCTGGGCTCTCTCCTGTCTGATAGCACTCCTCTGGGCTCTCTCCTGTCTGATAGCACTCCTCTGGGCTCTCTCCTGTCTGATAGCACTCCTCTGGGCTCTCAGACAGACAGAAGAGAACACAGAGAAGTGCTAGCCCACCCTCACTTACTGGACTTTGTCCATGCCTGTGCTTCAGCTTGGACAAAACCATGATTTTATGAGCCATGATTTCTATACAAAAGAAATTAAAATTTCCAATTAAGTATATTAGAAAGGTTAATGTGTTGCCAAGATGTACAACATATAAAAAGTTTTTGTATCTGACAGTGCTTATTTAAGGTTTGGAAGAGAAGCAGCAATTTTAGGGGGGGGGGGGGGGGGGTTTAATGCTCTCTATGAAATAGGCATTGGGCAAAACTAGGCCTTACAGCTGGGAATTGAGAGGCCCAGGGAGTGAACGTCCTGTTATTTTTTTGTACACTACTATAGAGGACCCTATAAAATAGCCATAATTTGCACCTAACATTAATACAAGGAAAACTTATAAATAATTAAATATAGACATGATGCCCTAAGGGTCTGTTCTCACTGAAAATTTCTTGGAGATTCCGAGTGCAGCAGGTTCGGCTGGCACTTTCACCATGTGGACATGTACCATCCCCATTGACAGCAATGCAATCCACACCCAATATCTCAGAAAGAAGTACAATGCTAATTCTTTAAGCAAAAATTCAGCAGCGGAAATTCTCAGTCTTAACTAGCCCTAAAACTTGTACACCTATAATATACCCTGATCTCCTAGTCAATAATAAAGAATATTTTTTTTCTAATCTCCTCTTTACAGTAACAACCTGCAGTGTTTTACTGTGAGATGCTGTGCAGCCGCAGCTCGGGAGGAGGATCCCTATATTGGTACAACTATGAAGGTAAATGTCCACCTTATACTAGCGTCTCTAGAAGCATATTTCTCTAATTCTGTTAAAGGGGTACTCCGGTGGAACAATTTTATTTATTTATTATTATTATTTTTTTTAATCAACTGGTGCTAGAAAGTTAAACAGATTTGTGAATGACTTCTATTCAAAAATCTTAATCCTTCCAGTACTTATCAGCTGCTGAATACTACAGGGGAACTTCTTTTCTTTTTGGAACACAGAGCTCTCTGCTGATATCACGAGAACAGTGCTCTCTGCTGACATCTCTGTCCATTTTAGGAACTGTCCAGAGAAGCATATGTTTGCTATAGGGATTTTCTCCTACTCTGGACAGTTCTTAAAATGGACAGAGGTGTCAGCAGAGAGCATTGTGCTCGTGATGTCAGCAGAGAGCTCTGTGTTCCAAAAAAGAAAATAATTCCCTCTATAGTATTCAGCAGCTAATAAATTCTGGAAGGATTAAGATTTTTTTATAGAAGTAATTTATAAATCTGTTTAACTTTCTAGCACCAGTTGATTAAAAAAAAATAATAATAATAATTTTCCACCTGAGTACCCCTTTAAATGTGTGATATCCAGAATTTGTATCACTATGACATTGAATATGTAGCTGAAATTATTTAAATTCTTATTAGATTGTTCAACTGTGCAAAAAAATTAAATGAAATAAGAAAGGTGTAGCTTAAATAAAATTATTTGTAGAAACATATTTTCTCTACTGGATTAAAGGGGTTATCAAAGGTTAGAAAAAAATGTTTAGGCTTTTTTGTTTCCAGTAAAACAGTGCCATTCCTTTCCTCATATTGTGTATGGTATTGCCCAAATGAATGGGTCAGGACTGCAGAAAGAAAAGCACACCCTTTTTTCTGTCGCTCTTCATTGGGGGGACACCTTACAGATGTGTATATGCTCCTGACACTAGGGGGGGGGAAGTCAGCTCCTCCCTGGCAGGATATACCCACCCACCTGCAGTGAGGTAATCAGTTTTAGCTAGAGTCAGCAGGAGGCGAGACACAGGTCGGGGTACTCCCCAGACCTTCTTTTTTTTAATTATTTTCTAGTAAGGGCAGTTTAGTTTTTGTATTGGTTTTTTTTATTCCCTTTTGTTTCCTTTTTTCAGGCGGGGGTTCAGGAGCATGGCGCTACCTGTACCCCCCCCATATGCGGCTAAGGGGCACGGGTCATTGATGAATGCACTTTTAACCCCTTCCTGCCAACTTCCTGCGCCTGGGGTATGCACCTTGCGTCCAGGTCCCCCTATTTTCCCTGCTTGTCCTGCTGTTGCAGCCTGACGTGATGCAGGTGACTAAAAAGCTGACTGAAGACATCTCTAGGTGAGTATGTGGAGACAGGTGAGTATGTGTGCAACTGAGGTGAGTATACATCCCCCCCCCTTGTGTAGTACAGTGTTACTATGCCCCTATTTCTGGGGTTGTTTATGGGGGTCTGAACAGTGAGGGGTTAACCCTAGCTTTTTTTATTCATGCAGCCTCTGCAGCATCTACGGTGCGCAGCGCTATAGTTGGGGGTTAATAGGGAGCAGTGCTAGTTTTTTCCCGGCCGGGAGCTTTCTAATTTTAGTTTCATCTTTCCTGCCGCCTGGATCAGTCACCTCCGCACCTCTTCTCCGGGTTTGCTTTGCGGACCTGGCAGGGGTGCACTCCAAGGTGCTCAGTCGGCGGGAGTTCGCGGGGGGGATGGGAACCATGGCGGCAAGTAGCTTCGCCCTTCTTCCCCTTATTCTCGCGCAAGCCGGGAGATCAGGCAGTTCCTCCTCCTCGGCTCACGTGCTGCTGGGGGCCGTGTCTGTGGCGTCTAGCTCCGCCCTCCCTACCCGCTGCAGGGGCCGGCAGCACTCCATGCTCCTGAGCCTGTAGCCGGAGGGAGCTTATTGTAATGAACTATTTTCCCCTACCTTGGAGCTTGCGGCGGTTATGGCGGGCACTTCTATAGCATGCTGCTATAAGCCATCGCTGCTCCATGGGATTCCTGTCTGCCCACTTTGCAGGGCGCCTGGCGCCCCATGCTCCTTTCCAGCAAAAAAAAAAAAAATGTATTCCTTGGTCACTTCTGCTATTTGAGGTGGTTTGGCACCCTCTTGTGGCCAATAATTGTATGGTACTCTAATTTCTATTGCAGCCTGGTGGGCATATCTGTTCTTTGAGGGCTGCTTTATTTGTTTTAGTCACCCTAGCAGGTGACCTACTATTCACAAACGACATAAGCCGCTTAAGGTATCCCTCTGGCATCCCTGATGCTGCATTATGGCTCATGGTCGTGGAGCCTATTTAATCTGCCGTGGCGGGTTGTTGCCGGGGATTCACTTTACCTTGAAAACTTCCCGGGGGATATTTTCAACCAAGCCTTCTCATACCACTGAGTGCACATTGTAAGCTCTTTTGCATTCCTAACAGACACTCCAGTTTCTTTTGAGATCCCTCATCTGTCAATTCTACCGGCCACCCATCCTGAGGGTGTCCTTGACATATCATGCTATATGATTCCCTTCCCCACAGGCTGCCGCATACGCGGCAAGTGTTCCGGATCCCCTCATCCAGCGCAAGGTCTCCATGGGAATATTCCGATGGGGGCATGGATTGGATCCGATGTTAGTATGCCAGACTGTAGTCTCGACTGTCACTCATTTCACAGCTGCCGCGTCCGCAGCGGGCACTCCGGTTCCCCACTACTGGTGCGAGGTATCCGAAGGATGACCCGTTTGATACTGTGGACCCATACCAGTAAGCCAGACAGTGGTCTGCATGTTTTTTCTCTGCTGCCTGTCTCGCCTCACACAGCTAAGATATCTGCGGCTTGACTTCCGGTACCTCTCTACTGTGTGAGGTGCCAACAAAATGACTCGTTGTCGACTATGGACCCACTCCAGTAAGCCAGACAGTGGTCTGCGTGGTTCCTACACCGCCTGTCAAACATCACACGGCTGATGTATCTGCGGTTGGAGTTCTGGTACCCCACTACTGTCGCGAGGTTCTGACGGAGTGACACGTTGTCTACATTGGACCCATACCAGTAAGCCAGACAATGGTCTGCATGGTTTCCTGCACCGCCTGTCACACATCACACGGTGATGTATCTGCAGCCGGAATTTCGGTTCCTCACAACTTAGCGAATTTCCGATGGAGTGACACGTTGTCTACGTTCGACCCATTCCAGTAATCCAGACAATGGTCTGCATGGTTTCCTATACCGCCGGTCACACATCACATGGCTGATGTATCTGTGGTTGGAGTTCTGGTTCCTCACTACTGTGCGAGGTACTGACGGAATGAATTATCTACTATGGATCCATACTGGTAAGCCAGACAGTGGTCTGCATGGTTTCCTTTGCTGTCTGTCACAATTCACGCGGCTGATGTATCTGTGGCTGGAGTTCTGGTACCCCACTGCTGTGCGCGGTATACGTAGAACTGACCAAGCGTGTCCTATGGACCCTTTACAGGATGACAGGGATGCATTTTATGGCTCCTCGGCCTCCTATTTCCCAGGGGTGGGGTTTCTAGGCCTTCCTGACCTCCCACCAAGGGGCACAGTTATCTCCTATCTGACTTTTCCATTTTTACCAAGCACCTGGAGGTGTTCTTGTTCAGCTAGACTGTTGTCTGCATGGTTTTCAGGGCTGCTGCGGACATAGCCGAGTTCCCGTACCTCACTGCCGGGTGAGGGATCTGGAGGAAGGTCCCTACACGTACGTGGGATTGCTGCCAGTCGGACAGTCCTTCGTCTGTTGGGTCTTCACCACCACCAGGTCGCCTGTTGCATAGGCTGCACTCAATTACCCCGCTTTCTTTGGAAGTTTGCATGGAGTGACCTTGTGCGCTCAGGACTCCAATGCCGGTCGGCCAGACGGTTATCTGCATGGCTCTCTACTAGGTTGGGTCAACTACCATACACTTTCCACACCGTGGATGGTAGTTCAGGTAACCCACTGCCAAGTGGTAGTTTCGAGTGAGTCACCCCATGCTGCTTCTTGGGCCTTATCCAATGCATCACATGCTGATTTGCAGGGTTCCCTACATTACTAGGTCCCTCTCTGTGCGCCTGCTACTCTATTTGTAGGCTGGTATCTCACTTCACTGTGGGTTTCAGTATGCTGGACCCAGCGTGGCTATGGTCCCTATGCCACATAGCCAAACTATCTCTGCATGGTTTTCTATTCCACCAGGTCACCTCCCCCGTTTCTGCCGATGCTGCGGCTGTAGTTCGGTGTCTCTCTTCCCTGGTTTAATCCCACATTGTGTATCTGTGGGCTCTTGGAACTTCATCTACCTGTTAGTCAGACTACTGTGTCTGCATGTTTCCTTCTACACATGCATTCTTCATCTCCTGAGTTTGCGTCTGCAGCCTTGGTGTCTAGCACCATTGGGAGATGGGGTGTGGATTTTTTTCTTCAGGTCCCTGGGACTTTCTCAGAAACAGCAGCATCATTCCTTTTTCCTTTCTAAGGTTGCAATGTGGGTCATGTAGAGGCATAGCATACCTCCCTTCCTGCCAGTCCTTTGAATGCCTGTGGCTTCTTTCGTGTCTGCAGTCTTGGTTCCCCACTACTATGGGGAGGTACCCATGTCGTGTCCCTACATATGCTGAGACCGCTTCTTTCGGTGGGGTGTGCCTCTGGGCTTCCTGATTTTGTTTGTGCAGTTCTGCGGCGTTTGTGCACTTCTGTTCTGGCCTAGGGCCTACTGAGGCATCACAGTCAAGCCCCTCCCTCTGCCTCCAGGTTTCCAGGGTTTTCGATCTGGGGTGGCTCAGGCACCTACTTGGCTGCCTTTGTCACCGTCTGAACTGGCTCTCAACACGTCTTGTATTTTTGCACAGCTCCAGTGTGAAGAATTCCAGGGGTTACAGGGGTTATGGGTATCTGGGTGCTTGGCATGGGTCAGTACCTAAGTTTTCTCTTGTCCACCCTTGTTTTCCCTCCTCTAGGGGGACTATTTTGTTGAGTTTTTCCTGCCGCCAAGAGATTGCCATCTCGCAGTTTCCACTATATAGGTGGGGCATCTGACTGGGCCCTTGGTTTTTGCTGAGAGCAATCAACAGAGCTTTTGCTGTGGCGTGTCTTCCTTTCAGACGGCTCTTCCGTTTCTTTGGGCTTTGGTGATGGTTAAGGTCTCAGGCAGGTGTGGTCATCCGGCCCAAACTCCTCCTCGATCCCATTGAGGGGGGGTTCTGTTCTGCACTCCTTCACTTCTTCTTGTTTCGACATGGAAGTTTGTCGTCCGAGGGTTTTCATGGACGTCTGTTCAGGTGTGAGTATTCCTTTACAGGTCCATCTTCCAGATGTCTGACATCCCCAGTTTCCGTCTTTCTTTTTTTCCTGTGGTTTCTGGTTTCCACCTTCTGTGGAGATCAGGCGTATGCTGATCTCCCTGTTGTGTTCCTGGGACTTTTTTCTATCTGCTTCCGGGATGGTTTTGGCCCATCTGGCTTCCTGGTCAACTCTTTCTGGTCTCTCTATAGGGACCGGGTGTCTTGAGTCTACAAAGGACAGTCCAGGCAGCTTGAGTCTACAAGGACGGTCCCTTCCTTTGGCGTCTTAGTCCATCTCCATGGACCGGGGATCTTCTGGAAGCTCTATTTATGGACCTAGTTTGTCTCTGGCCTGGGGGCTCGTCCTCGGGCCTTGTGGACACGCGAGTTCAGTCTCAGGACTGACTTTTTCTCTGGTGGTTGGTTTTTCCCACCCTAGGGGACTGCTTTGGTACGTCCCGTCTGTAAGGTGTCCCCCAATGAAGAGCGACCGAGAAAAGGAGATTTTTTTTTTTTTGTGCTTACCGTAAAATCTTTCTCGTAGCCTTCATTGGGGGACACTGCACCCACTCAATTCTTCATGGTCTTTTTCCGGATTACTTTTTCCGGTTCTTGGGTTGTTGATCCAGCATTCCTTTCTAGCGTCCTTCGGACATTTCTTGTTGGCTTCTCCTACTGCTTTGTGACAAAACTGATAACCTCACTACAGGTGGGTGGGTATATCCTGCCAGGGAGGAGCTGACTTTTTTTCCTAGTGGCAAGAGCATATACCCATCTGTAAGGTGTCCCCCAATGAAGGCTTTGAGAGAGAGATTTTACGGTGAGCACACAAAAATCTCCTTTTTCTAATCTCAGACAACTCTTTTTAAAGGGGAACAGAATAATATAGCCATATTATGTTATGTTTCAAATTCACCTGTTGTTTTAAACCAAGCATAAATAGCTGCCATATGCCATGCCAGATGTGAAACTGTATGTCAAGTGAAATTTTCATGTAAATTTGAGGTATATATGTCTTTAGTTGAAGGTATTCCATCATAGTTACTTCAGACATTACCTTTTTATGGTGGCATAACACATTTAGATTAATGTTGATAGATCCGCAAACAGACTTCTCACAGTCTGCTCCCAGCAACATATGTCAGGGTACAAAAGGCTTTGGCCTGTTGGATTTTTAAATGATAGCATTTAATTGGGTTTTCTGGGCAAAGCTAATAATTTAAGTGTATGTCTCTCTGAGCATTTAAAAAAAACAAAAAAAAAACCACAATAATATTAATACTCTGTACTATATTTTACCTCTCCGGTTGCCAATGTCAAATTACAGCAGGAGAGGTAAAATATATTTACTTTTTAATGTATTGGGAGGCACATATTTATTAGTTTTACCAGGAAAACCTCTTTAACCTCCCCTTCCCCTATAGCAGTAAACATATATGCAAATCTGAGCATGCATGGAATACAAACACCATACTAGCACTAGTATAAGGTCCTACAGGAGTGTCTACACCAACTCTGTAAGGTTAAATACTGTTAGATAATGAGAAAACTGGAACTAAGTTTCTCTTAAGAATTTTTATTTATCATATTTTAGAAGCCATATTGTCAAATGTACCTATTTCTTTGTTTTAGAGCAGGAAAGGTTGTCTTCATTAGAAAGTTAAAGCAACCTTTTCCTTCTTTCCTCTTCCAGACTTGCCCGCCAGTATCCCTCGATGTCTGTACCCTAAGGATGCAACTGTTTATTGGATTAAAAGCCATTCAGCACTTTAATAACTACATAATCATTTTAACAAAGGCGGATATTGAGGACAAGGCAGATAAAATGAAAAGTACCAGAAGGTTATCGTATCTTCATACTGTTCTTGCATTTGTAACAAATATTTAGCAAATTATCTCTAGAAAATGTCTCAAGTGCCACATATTAAGGTAACTTCCCTATAAGTCACTGCCCAGTCCATCGTCTTTAAAACCAAATTGGGGTTTTAGCCACATCAGAATCTCCTCCAAAAAGGGGTCACCCAGCTTCAGTTAGATACAGGTATACAATATCCCATGACACTGCCCAGACAGAGACACAGAACATTTAAACACACATTGTAGCACAAGTACATACAGAAAAGGGCATAGTCACTGTGCATTACTACCATTCAGTTAAACTTTAAAACACTAGATGGGGTTTTTGTGAAGTAAGAGAAATAGAGGTGTATCACAGGCCCATTAGGTTATTGAAATATAAGGGCAGAGGGAGCAGTCCTCTTCTTCAACAACATTCACTGTCCATAATGGTATAGTTTCTGAGGAGCCTGTGTCAATCTTAGATGGACATCTATTCCCAGTTCATCAATGTTTTCCCATGCAAGCTACAGAGTGTATTTAACCCTTTAACGAGGCAGGAAGTAAATGTATGTCCTGGTGAGGTGGTAATTAACGCACCAGGACGTACATTTATGTCCTATGCATAACCGCGAGCATCGGAGCGATGCTCGCGTCATGCGCGGAAGGTCCCGGCTGCTGGTAGCCCATAATGGCGGACATCCGCGATCGTGCTGATGTCCGCCATTAACCCCTCAGATGCCGTGATCAATACAGATCACGGCATCTGCAGCATCGCGGTACATTGAATGGATGATCGGATCGCCCGCATCGCTGCCGCGGCGATCCGATCATCCAGCATGGAGGCCAGAGGTCCCCCTCACCTTGCTCCGGCCGTCTCCCGGGGTCTTCTGCTCTGGTCTGCGATCGAGCAGACCAGAGCAGAAGATGACCGATAACACTGATCAATGCTGTGTCCTATATATAGCACTGAACAGTATTAGCAATCAACTGATTGCTATAAATAGTTCCCTATGGGGACTATTAAAGTGTAAAAATAAAAGTAAAAAAAGTTGAAAAACCCCCTCCCCCAATAAAAACGTAAATTGTCCCATTTTCCCTATTTCACCCCCAAAAAGTGTAAAAAAATAAAAAAAAATAAAAAAAAAAATGTGTATATATATATATATATATATATATATATATATATATATATATATATATATATATATATATATAAAATTTTTTTTTTTTTTTTTTTTTTTTTATATACATATTTGGTATTTCTGCATGCGTAAATATCCCAACTATTTAAAATAAAATGTTAACGATACCGTACAGTGAACGGTGTGAACGTAAAAAAAAAAGTCCAAAATAGCTGCTTTTTTAAAACATTTTATTCCCCCCCAAAATTTATAAAACAATATTAAAAGTTTTATATAAGCAAATATGGTATCAATAAAAAGTACAGATCACGGCGCAAAAATGAGCCCTCATTCCACCGCTTATACGGAAAAATGAAAAAGTTATAGCGCTTCAAAATAGGGGGATCTTAAACGTACTAATTTGGTTAAACAGTTTGCAATTTATTTTTAAGCACAACAGTACCGGTAATAGAAAAGTATATTATCATGGGTATTATTTTAATCGTATTGACCCAAAGAATAAAGAACACATGTCATTTGTACCGTAAATTGTACGGCGTGAAAACAAAACCTTGCAAAATTGCGGTTTTCTTTTTAATTTCCCCACACAAATAGTATTTTTTTGGTTGCGCCATACATTGTATGGTAAAGTGAGTGGCATTACAACGGACAATTGGTCACACAAAAAACAAGCCCTCATACTAGTCTGTGGATGAAAATATAAAAGAGTTATGATTTTTTGATAGGAGGGGAAAAAAATGAAATCGTAAAAATAAAATTGTCTGCGTCCTTAAGGCCCAAATGGGCTTCGTCCTTAAGGGGTTAAAGGTAGTCCAGCAATAACTAACTTATCCCCTATCTCCAGGAAATGAATAAAGCACGTACCGTCTACCGCTCCTTACTGAGAGCCGGGGTCCCTTTCTGTAGCGTGCGGGGGCTCCAAGTGATCCGACCTCCCACATTCAGCTACGTATCCCCTATTCTGTGAATAGGGGAGAAGTTAATTTTTTGCTGGACAACCCCTTTAAAACACAAAACACTTGGCTTCCAGGATAGGCTCAACAGTTCATGGTTCCTAGAAAATAGTCTATAAAGTACCCATAAACTGCTCCTGGAAACTCTGAAGTCATTCAGTTAATTTCTTACCACATCCAGCAGCGCTTGTGCATATAGGCACTGTGAAAAGGGATGCAAAGGTGTTTCTTGAGCCAGTGGGCACCTGGTGTCACATAGTCCACAGGCATGCATGAAAGTGCACATGGGCAGTACCTCCTGAATAATTATCTATCCAAGTCTATGGCCCCCTCTGGAAACCTTTTGAAAACACATTCTTTCTACAGTTTTAGATGTTGCAACATGGATCTCTGTAATAGACTCAGTCAAAGGGGTATACCCATCTCGGTATGAAGGCTTCCTAGCCCCTTTCAGCTTGCATGTGGCTGCCGGGGAAGGTCGGAAAGGAAAAAAGAGCAGAGCTGTTTATTTTACGCAATTTGCCTAAATCTCATTGATTTTAATGGGAATAGCATTAACAGCATAGCACCTTGAGGTACACTGTTTATACAGCTTCCATTAAGGTCAATGAGAGTTACATAAATTTTGTTAAACAGTCTGCCCTGTTGCTCTTGGCTTCCCAACCAACTCTGGCATCCACAAGCAGGCCAGAGGAAGTTAACTATAGAGCTCACACACAAAGATAACATACCTGTGTGAACAGAGCTGGAGCAGCACACTGAATTGTATTGTGCAGTTGACTGTAAGCAGAAAAAAATGCTCCATTATTTGTCCACAATTATCATTCTGGCTCAGAGACAAGCACCTTTCTTAAGCACAAAGCCTGGAAGAGTGTAATGTTCATTAGGGAACAAAAAAGATCAGCTTTTTTCACATAGATAATCTTGTCAAGAAAAATACATGTCTTGTATGTATGCATTTATTAATGTTAGCTTGCATCTCATTGTAGCTCCAGAAAAGCTGGTGTGAAGAACAAATCCTCCAGTGATTCAGAGCATGGCTGGAATCTCTATGTTGTTAGCACTACACCTACTCTCCAGCTGTACAAAGAAATGGTATTCCTTTTTATGTATATTACATGTATTTGTTCATACAAAGAGCACTTCAACTAATCCCAACCCACAATAATAGTCAGATGATTGATAAACTTTTTACTGAAATATTACATGTATGGGAAACAAAGAACACAGCTTAAAGGGGTACTCTGCCCCTGAACATCCTATCCAAAGCATAGGGCTTAAGAGGTGTGATTGTGGGAGTCCGGCCTCTGGGACCCCCAAAGATCTCTGACTCTGCACCACAGTCATCCAGTGCACGGAGCGAAATCTGCTCCATGACGGGTGACCACAGCCGTCATGCCCCCTCCATTCATGTCTGTCACGCCACCTCCCGTAGACATGAATGGAGGGGGTGTGACATCACAAACATGGAAGCCCCAAGCTTCTGTGTTCAGAATGCTGCGGTGTCGGGCTGGAGATCGCGGGCCCCCCCCCCCCCCCCTGTGATCAGACATCTTATCTTCTATCCTTTTGATAGGCGATAAGATGTCTAAGAATGGAATACCCCGTTTAAACACTGTCCTGAGCCTCCATGTGTGCTATTACTTTGGATATACTTAAAGGGAAACTGACAACAGGGTTTCCTGCCCTACAGGTAGATGGTGCTGATGATGCTGATTCAAATGCGTCTTACTGGGTGAAAATCGGTGAAGCCGTTCAGGACATATTAATCTTGATATGGTTTTTACTTCTTAGCTGCACTGAGAGGCGGCTGCTGCTGTATGTGTAACGCTTTCTCCCGCCCACTCCAGTGATAACCCCCCCCCCCCCTCCAGTTGCTTATTCTGCCACGCGCTTCATAAATTTTCATCCCCTCTTCCTCAGCAGGTATGTGAAAGGGCAGAGTTATCAGGTGAAGGGGCAGGATTATTGACCAGAGTGGGCAGACTAAAGAAGTAAAAACCATATTAGCAACAAGATAAATATCTCCTGAGATGTTAGCAGTGTTAGAAACTGGGTCACCCGCATGATCTACCTGTATATTTAGGTTACGGCAGGTGACCCTGCTACAGTACTTTTTCCGCAATTGTTGCGGGTCTTCACGACTGCAGTTAAGGAGGGTTTCCTTCACCGATCTATATAAGTGATAATTGTTATCATTCGGAAACCCAGAAAGGACCCTCTATATGCAGGTGCCCACTGTCCTATCTCATTGCTTTGTTCTGATATCAAATTACTGAAAGGGTCCTTGCTAATAGATGGGGGATGGTGATCCTATCGCTGGTCCATGGAATTTAAACTCCACTATAAATAACATCCGCATTTGTTTTTAAAGCTCCATCTTTTTACTCCACTGTGCCAAATCATTTATGAAGGTGAATGGACTGTATGGGGTTTGATCCCTAATTTATGCTGATTGTCCGTCTTTTCTGTAGGGATCTGGTGGCCAGGGTGGGGGTTATTGGGCAATTGTCCAATGTATTTTCTTGTCAGGGATGTTCTTTATTCCTGTTGCTCTTTGCCCTGGCCATCAAGGTCATGGCTGTTCTGATTCACTCCTCTTTTTCCATTGTGGGGTTTACGTATGATGGACTGGAGGAGAGAGTAGCACATTATGCAGACAACGTGGTGCTCTTCTTTGGGGACACTGCAAGTTCCTTGGGTCTAGTTCTGCACCTTATCACAGAGTTTGGTTCCTACTCTGGCTTGCTTATTAATTGGGACAAATCTGCTCTACCTCGAGCCCCTCTTCCTCATATGCCTCAGTCAGGTGCAGACATTTTAGATACAGATGGTCTCTTCCTTCAAATATTAATGTATCAAGATTACCCCAAAAGTTCATGAATATGTTTCCTGTAACTTTAGAGTGGAGTGGTGCACTGGTTTCATGCCACTATGGTGGAATCTGGCCCTCCCTGAGTTATTTTCATAGGAAGGTTTTATGTTTTTGGGAATGTTTGCAGAAGTATCACTTGGGATTTGAGGTATCCCCTTACAGTTCAATGAATTAAACTTTGATTTGGGTGGCTTATTCCTTGAGGATTAGAAAACCACTTTATCCTATACCCCGTTACTCTCCCTTTCTGAAGCTAGCCGATTATCACAACTCTATTGGCTTCATAGGCTATATAGAACTCCGGTTCTATTTTATAGACATGGCTGGTGTCCAGTTTCCTATGTGTGGGCGTGTGGATGCTACTGTCTCATGATTTGGGAATGACTTCTTCTTCTTCCATTTTAGCTATTATACTTAGGATATGTAGTACTCGGCTATCTCTAATGCCTAAATGTTGCATACTGGCCTTATAGGTTGTAGTGATGAACCTTTTGGACCTAAGATGGACATTTTGATTATACTTTATTTAGCAAGAATGCTTATAGCCCACCATACTCCTCCTGCTACTAATAATTTTGTTCTAAAAGTGTCTTCTATAGTTCGCCTTGCTGGGGGCATCTACAAGAAGTGCAAGGGATGAAAAATGTTTTAAAGGATATTGTCTGGGAGGTTCACAGTCCTATTGTGTGGTGTCTACTTGGTCATCAAATGCATAGTTGCTGAATTTCTCTTTATTATTTAACTACTTTAATATGTGTTGCTGTCAGGGGGTCTCTCAGCTGTGGACCTTTTCCATTTTCATAACATGAATTATTTCAGAGCTTTCTCCTTACTGTTTGGGTGGAGCAGGCTTACTTAATTGTATTTTCTATCATATATATGCCGCCTCCTTCATTTGTCCTGGCAAGTGCCTGTATTGCGTATTGTTTATTGTCCTTTTTCCTGCCTTGCAATAGAGTTGGTAGGCTTATTGCCGGTGAAGCCTGTAGAGAGGAAAACTGACAATACATTCAATACATTTAGCCTGTGCTATACAGATTTTTTTTTTTTTTTATGTTCATCCATTCTTTCTGCTGCTTTCACCAGGTAGAGTACAGCAAGAGATACGAGACAGTAAAGACCCATGGTAGTATTCATCTGTTAAGTGAAGCTCACCTTTTACTTAGAGCAGCGTTAATAAACCCAGACGTGGTGGAATCTGAAGAGAAGGAGGAGCTAATGGCGGCCTTCAGAGAGAGCTGTGCCTACCTGGGAGACTGCTTCAGCAGGTGAATATAATGATAGGGATTTAAAGGGACAATAAATGTAGGCTGACCATGTTTCCTTGAGACACAAAACATAGGGTTAGCATAAAACAGGACAGGGGATATATATATATAATATATATATATATATATATATATATATATAATATATAATATTTCTGTCTACGGCAACAGCTGACATTTTAAGATCAGGCAGCGTGGGCCATGGTCACTTTATTGGAGAACTCAGACAAAAATATTTCTTTTGACATTATGCCCAGGCTACTGAAACTAAAGTATTACATTTACTTACCTTGCGCCTCTCCCCTAGTGCCGCTGGAATTGTATTCCTGCCCTCCTGCCCCGAACATCTTTCTGCTTTTTGTGCCCGACACATCACAGCGTGTTCAGCTAATTGCTGGCTGTGATGATGTCCAACCTCGGCCAAGGCTGGACATCATTGCAGATTGCAGTTAGCTGAACGCAGTGTGACATGTTGGCCCCCAAAAACAGAAAGAAGACCAGAGTTCTCCATTAGGAACAATGGCTGGCAGCTGGTGATTGGCTGAGCGGGGCGTCACATATTGTGTAAAATAGCTGGCTTGGATGTGTTTGACTTCCTGACCTCCTAAATGTCCACATAGGAGTACCTTTTTAATGCTTACAATTTTAAAAAGGGTTGGCATATTAAGATTGTGGCTGTGTTGTTGTGCAGGAACTACAAGATCCAGTGATGCGAATGGAATTGTCTTGCATTTTATTGCTGGATAGGAGCTGTGCTCTGCAGGGGGAAACTGTAAAGAAGCTACTGTACATCACATAACTAGCCCTAGAAACTCTTTTTATTATGGTTAACAAGTCAAATCCTCACCAATCAGTTCTGGTGAGAAGACAGCCTTTTTAAAACAATATATTGCAAAAGCGTAATTGTCACATTCCACCAAAAAAATGATGCATCTATCACCTATATTTATTATTGAAATCCCTCTTTCCATTAGCTCACAGTATTAGAAATCCTCTCAGAGGAAGGTGGCGTGTCCCTCCTTGTGGAGGGAGGTGATTAGTGTGTCTGCTCACGCAGCCTTGTCCATGAGTCATGGACAAGCCTGATGCTGCTGCAGGACTGGTTAGTGTCACAGCAGGTATGGGGACCCCTAGTGGTGGGATTTTCAGGAGCCGTTTTCTTTATTAAATATTCAACATTTTTTAAACAACCATATTACAAAAGGTCTTATAATCAGTAACAACATATCAACAGTTTTTAGATCTAACAATGCCCATTGAACATCCTTTCTCTATCGGTTCCATTGGGGGACACAGACCGTGGGTGTATCTTGCTGTCTCTAGGAGGTTTGACACTATGGTAATAAAAAAAAGTCAGCTCCTCCCAGCAGGATATACCCGCCTTCAGGCTCTGAGCTAGTCAGTTTAAGCTTAGTGTCTGAAGGAGGTGGACGGGTCTGGTTTGCTCCAGACCTGGTCTTCTGTTTTCCTAGTATAGGGATGTGTTAGTTTTTTATTCCTTTTTCTTTTCCGTTTTCAGGTGGGGACTCAGGAACTGTGGTTCACTGTTTCCCCATTGTGAGTAAGGGTGCACAGACATTGCGTATATGTGCTGTTAACCCTCCCTCGCCAACGGTCAGTGCCTGGGTGGTACCTCATGGGTCCGGGTCCCCCTATTTTTCCTGCTCGCCTCGCTCGTGCATAGCAGCCAGGCGTGATGCAGGTACCTAAAGCTGACTGAAGACTTCACTGAAGACTTCATTAGGTAAGTTCTTCTGACTGAGGTAAGTACTTTCCCTCTTTCTCCTCAGGTAAACGGACTTGCAACTGCTGGAGACCCCCTGTTTCTGCCCCACCTTTTAAGGTTGGGCTGGCTTACTGGGAATGAACTTTATTCTGGGGGAGCAGTGGCACTCTGAGGGGGCATATATGTTCTGTTTAACACTGTGAGCAGTGGCACTCTGAGGGGGCATGTATGTTATGTTGGCTCTGTGTGTGTTACGGTGAACAGCGCCTTATTTGCGGCTTACAGCCGCGGCACCAGTACGGGCTGGCTTACTTTCATTTTCGCCGCTAGCGCCTTATATGCGGCTGACAGCTGCGGCGCTGGTACGAGCCGGGTGCTCTCAGCGCCGGCTTACTTTCGTTTTCTCCTGCAGTCTCTGCCGGCGTCTTAACCGCCCGCTCTGTTCCCCCGAGTGCATATGCGAATTACATGTGCGCTCGGGACAAGGAGCGGGCGCCATTACAGCTCTCTCTCGGCCTGGTTTTAGCTCCGCCCACAGGGCTGTCGGAGCTCTTCTGAGGCGCGCATCATCCTCCAATCAGCGCCATGGGCGCGAATTTCAGTCAGGGGGGGGGGCAACTAGTTAGTGCCTCTGCTGTGGGCACGCCCCCTCTACCATTAGCCATCACTTTCTCACTCTAGCTGCATGGAGCTGTTCTCCTCTCCGCAGCTGCCAGGATGCATAGACTTTTTGGTCTATAAACACTGTAGTACCAAAGTGCCTGTAATCACTGTGCTGCAACAACAACCACAAGAAACCCTTATCAGGGAAGGCTAATTATAACTAACAAAATCAAGTGCAAAACGGCACACAAAAGCCAAATAACCCCCAATAAAATTTAACTTTTAATGATAACTATTAAAAGGACAAAGGGTTAAAACCCTTTGTCCTTTTAATAGTTATCATTAAAAGTAAAATTTTATTGGGGGTTCCGAACCGGCATCTGATCCAGAGGACCGCTCGGACTCGATTGCAACGGTGCACTCATTGGTGGCAGCCATTAGAGACACCTTTCACTTGGAGGACCCAGGATCTTCAGATGTCTATCCAAAAGTATTCTTTCATCGTGCTCAGCCAGCACGTAAAAGGTTCAGCTCTCACGCTGACTTTGATGGCATTCTGGAATCCACATGGAAACATCCAGACAAGAGATTTCCGGGAATCAAGACAATTCAAGAATGTTATCCATTTGACAAGGACTTTGTCGCTAAGGTGGCTTCCCCTCTCTCTGTAGATCCACCAATCTCCCGGATCTCTAAAGCGACTACACTGCCTCTAGCAGATGCCGCTGCCTTCAAGGATCCCGCGGACAAGAAGGTAGAATCTTTAGCGAAGTTCGCTTCTGAACCAGCTGGCTCTTCTCTTCTACACATCTTCGCCTCGACATGGATGTCCAAGGCCTTGTCGGAGTTGTGCCAAAAGCTCCATCAGGATATCTTAGCGGGATCCCCCCCAGAGGATCTATCTGCTCTGGCTCTCCAATGCGCTAAAGCTGGGGACTTTCTGTGCGCGGCTTCCATGCAATCAGCCATTGTTCTGCCTTTGCTGTGGGTCACCTAGCGGCCCTCCGCCGCTCTATGTGGCTTAAAGCTTGGAATGCGGATGCCGCTTCCAAAAGGTCTCTCACTGAGCTTCCCTTTACGGGCGGCCGTCTTTTTAGCAAACGCCTTGATGAGATTATCTCTGAGGCAACGGGAGGTAAGTGTTCCTTGTTACCTCAAAATAAGGCTCGCCCTACTTCCCAAAGGAAGTCCTTTTTCCTTTCGGACCTCTGGCCCCAGTAAAGGGTCCGGGCTGGGGCCCTCGCGGGACAGAAAGGCTCCCTCGTTCCGGGCGCGCCTGTCTTGGAAGTTGGTTTCCAACCGCTCTGGCCGTTTTGCGCCCAAATCGGGCAACCGCAAAACCCAATTCTGCATGAAGTGAGGCCCCCACCCACGGTTTCTTTTCGGGTGGGAGGTAGTCTCTTGGTTTTTCCGAGACATCTGGACCCCGCACGTTCAGGACCGTTTGGTCAGGGGACGTGGTGTCCAACGGTTACCGGATCGAATTCGCCTCCCTGTACCTCTGCCTTGCGGTTCCGGAGTGGCATTTTTCAATTCGTAGCCCTCCCCTTTGGTCTAGCCACGGCTCCTCGTGTCTCTACAGAGATTCTTGCGCCAGTGATAGGCTTGTTACGGTCGAGGGGTATCTCGGGGATACCCTATATGGACGACCTTCTCATCAAGGCCCCAACCAGAGCCCAGACTCTGGAGAATTTGGAAGTCACTCTCCACACTCTGACTCGCTTCAGGTGGATGGTCAACCGGGACAAGTCAGTCCTCCGTCCTACCCAGTCTCTAACCTTGTGGGGACTTCGATTCGACACGGCCTTTGCCCGAATTTGTCTTCCGCCGGACAAACGTCTGGTGCTACGGGCGGGGGTCTGCTCCCTTCAGACCCAGGTATCAATCTCCATCCGCACTTGTATGGAAGTCCTGGGTCGGATGGTGGCATCTATAGAGGCTGTACCCTTTGCCCAGTTTCTTTACCGCCCCCCTTCAACTGGCGATTCTCTCTCGATGGAACAGGTCTCCTCTGTCCCTCGATCGTCAGATTGTTCTCCCCCTCAGGGTCCGTCAGTCTCTGCTCTGGTGGCTTCACTCCCCCCTTTTTTCTCCATGGGCGGTCCTTTCTTCCCCTTCACTGGCAGGTTGTTACAACGGATGCCAGCCTGTCTGGCTGGGGCGGTGTGTTCAGAGATTGGACAGTTCAGGGACTCTGATCTCCTCCGGAGACCCTTCCTCCGATAAACATATTGGACTTACGGGCGATTCTTCTTTGCTTTCTTCATTGGGAGTCCCGTCTTCAGTCCCGTCCTGTCCGCGTTCAGTCGGACTACGCCACGGCGTGGCGTACGTAAATCAACAGGGCTGCACTCGCAGCTCGGCAGCCATGACCGAGGTGACCAAGATTCTCACCTGGGCGGAGAACAAGGTTCCGGCCATTTCGGCTTTTCACATTCCGGGAGTGCTCAACGGGGTAGTGGTCTTCCTCAGTCGGTCCTCACCCGCCCCCGGCGAGTGTTCTCTTCATCCTGAGGTCTTCATGCAGCGCTGCGGCCTCTGGGGCATTCCGGACGTGGACCTCTTCGCGTTCCGTCACATTCGGAAAATTCTTCCGTTTGTGTCCAAGTCCCGGGACACTCAGGCTTTGGCCGTGGACGCCCTAGTGATTCCTTGGATGGGGTTCCCCATACCTTTATCTGTTTCCCCCTCTTCCGCTTCTTTCCAGAGTGCTGGGGAAGCTCAAGGCAGAGGACGTCTCCGCCATTCTGGTAGCTCCAGATTGGCCCCGAAGGTCGTAGTATGCCGACGTAGTCCAGCTCCTGGACGACGCTACTCTGCGCCTTCCGCTACGCCCGGATCTACTCGCTCAGGGTCCTCTTTGCCACCCCAATTTACAGTCGCTGCATTTGACGGCGTGGTGGTTGAGACCGCGGTTGTGAGGACCCGCGGGTTCTCTTCCCAATTCTTCTCACCATGCTCAAGGCTCATAAGCCCTCCTGCGCAAGAATTTACCACCGTTCTTGGCGGTCTTATTTTCGTTGGTGTGCAGCTCAGGTCTTCTCCCCGGTGATCTTTGCGGTTCCCCGTCTTCTCTCCGTTTTGCAGTCGGGGTTGGAACTGGGGTTGTCCCTCAGTTCCCTTAAAGGTCAGGTTTTGGCCCTGACTGTTCTTTTCCAGCGGCCCTTGGCTTCTAATCCTCATGTCTGGACCTTCCTGCAAGGAGTGGCACACGCTGTTCCTCCTTAACGGTCACCTTCTCCCCCTTGGGACTTGACTTGGTTCTGAGTGCCCTCCAGGGTGCACCCTTTGAGCCCCTTAGAGAGATGTCTTTCCGCCTCCTTTCTTGGAAAGCGGCGTTTCTTGTGGCTATCACCTCCATCCGGAGGGTGTCTGGATTGGCAGCTCTTTCCTGCCATTCTTCGTTTCTGGTGATCCACCAGGACAAGGTCGTTTTCCGGCCAGCTCCTTCCTTTTTACCTAAGGTAGTCTCGGCCTTTCATCTCAATGAGGACATTGTCCTCTCATCCCTTTTTTCCGGTTCCTTCTCATCCTAAGGAGCGCTTACTACTCAAGCTCGAGAAGGTCGTCGCAAGGGACAACCTGCTTCCAAGCCCACATTTTTCAGTGGATTTGGTCCGCCATTTCGGAAGCCTTCGCTGTAAGGGGTAGTTTCCTTCTTTCAGGGTTGTGGCTCCTTCCGCCTCGGCCTCGCAGATTTGCAAGGCGGCTACCCGGTCGTCTTTGCACACTTTCTCAAGGTTTTTACTGAGTTCATACTTTCGCATCGGCTGATGCTAGTCTGGGCCGTAAAGTGTTGCAGCCGGCAGTGGATCGGCCGTCTGCCTGATTACTTATCTGCCCACCCAAGGGACGGCTTTGGTACGTCCCACGGTCTGTGTCCCCCAATGGAGCCGATAGAGAAAAGGAGATTTTTTAACACTTACCGTAAAATCTCTTTCTCGAAGGCTCCATTGGGGGACACAGCTCCTGCCCTTTTTGTTTTTTTTCCTTTTGGTTCTCTGTCCAAGGGTGTGTGTTCAGTTATGTTTCTTCTTCTGGTTTTATTTTTTTTTTTTTTTTTTTTAGGGGGTTTCCTTGACCTATTGGTCTCCTCCTATTGCTCTGGAACTCGCTCAGAGCCTGAAGGCAGGTATATCCTGCTGGGAGGAGCTGACTTTTTTTTAATACCATAGTGTCAACACCTCCTAGAGACAGCAAGATACACCCACGGTCTGTGTCCCCCAATGGATCCTTCGAGAAAGAGATTTTACGGTAAGTGTTAAAAAATCTCCTTTTTAAACGGGTACTCCACTGCCCCCTCCCATAGACTTACATTGAGGGGGTGTGATCTGACGTCATGAGGGGTCGTGGTCGACCCCCGCAGTGCGAACATATATCGTTCGGAACTAAATGTTCTGAATGCTAGCCAGTGGAGTACCCCTTTAAAGAATTGATAAACCTTATGTAATTTTTTTATGGATGGATTTGGTTTAGTTCAATTTATTGGGCTTATCATAAAATTATTATTGTGTTTTTTCTTTGTTCTTTCATGGTCTTCAGCTTGGACACAAAGAATACCCACCTTGCTCTCCCTTACTACAAAATGTCTGGTTTATCAGTGTCAGACGTAATAGAGCGTGTACTATCAAAGGAACAGCAGAACGACTATGGCAAAGGCTTCATATTCTATCTCAAACATTCACTTTATGAAGAACTGGATGAGAAACTTAGTGAAGTAGAAAAGTCTTTTATATTATATATTTTTAATTTGTACATTCACCAGTTATTTAGCTTTAATATTTTGAATATATTTTAAATTGCGTACATAGTGAATTGAATTCTTTGAATTTTCTTTATGGAGTGGGATCAAGCCAAATTATAGTACTGATATAAAATAAGCAGAGAACTGTAGTACTTTTTAAAATTTAATTGTATTGATTCCTGAGTTGGTGACAGTAGATGGGAAGGTGCAGAGTTGACATGACCTGTGTCTTCCCTGTATTTCCTTATGGAGATCACTGGTAACATTAATCTTATGAATGTATAGTTAATTAAACATTGGCCCAGATTTACCAATCTGTTCGAGACAAAAACTGTCTGGTGTTGCCCATAGCAACCAATCACAGCTTAGCCTTTATATCTTATGAGCTCTGGTACATTTAAAGTTATACTGTGATTGGTGGCTCTGGGCAAATCACACCAATTTTTGTCTTAGACAGATTAATAAATCTGGGCCATTAACTTCTATCCCTGTTGAAATTATATTCTTAAAGGTGTACTCTGCCCCTAGACATCTTATGCCCTATCCAAAGGATATGGGATAAGATTTCTGATAGCTGGGGTCCTGCCGCTGGTGATCCCCGCGATCTCCCTGCTGCACCCGGCATTCATTTAGAGCATCGGGTGCAGCTCCGGATGCTCACGACGTTACGGCCACGCCCCCTCAATGGATGTCTATGGGAGGGGGTGTCACAAGTCTCCGCCCTGCATCACCAGTCGAAGTTCACTCCATGCACCAGATGTCTGGGGTGCCGCAGCCAAGATCACGGGGGTCTGCAGCGGCGGGACCCCCACGATCAGACATCTTATCCCCTATCCTTTGGATAGGGGATAAGATGTCTAGGGGCGGAGTACCCCTTTAATGCAATCCATTATTCTCTGTATGTCAGGGTGGCAACCAGATGCATAGTAAGCTGTACATCATAATTTATTACCATTAATAATTGCTATATTTTCTTCTTTTCTTAGACAGTGGCATTTAAAGTACTGCAGATTTTCAGTGCAACAGAACCAAACCAGTTGCCTCATGCTTTATGTAGTTCTTGTATGATTAATGCATGCCCCAAAAAAGCAATGGGCCTATTGGAAACATTACGTGCGTCAGGACCTTCAGCCCTCATTTCTCTCACTAAGGCAGCAATGGCACTGAAACTGCAGGATCTTCAGACTTATGAAGCAGAGATGCAGCGTCATTCAGAGGTATGATGCTATTACCTAAGGAAATCTACTTATCCAAGACTGCAGGGCCACAGAATTAATGGTCAGCCCACTGACATTATTTTATTTTATTGTTCACTTGCATACTCATTTTAAGCCCCAATATTCTTCAAGAGACATCTGTTTCATCCCCAGTCAGCTGCATCCATACATTGCATTACTGCAGCTGGTTCATATGACCACTTTTTGTCAAATACAAAATAGAGATGTTATTTTTTTAGTGGTCAGCGAGAATACAGAATAGCTCTACTTCTGATTTGGAACAGTGTGTGCTGACAAATGTAGATTCATAAAAACAACATAATTAAAATTGGGATAGTATGGTTCCCTTACAATTATATAGTTCATAGAACTGTTTTTGTTAGTATTGTAATAAAACGTCTCTCTCACAAATGGGCACTGTTATTAGAAAAAAAAAAACATTTGATATGTCAGAGACAGTTCAATTATTTTGATTGGTTGGGATCTGAACATTTAGACCAATTACTAGAACAAATTTATAAATCTTATAAATTTGTTTAAAACATATACAGTGGTCCCTCAACATATGATATTAATTGGTTCCAGGAGAACCATCATATGTCGAGTACATATGTCTATGTAAAAATAGTAATTGGTTCTGGGGCCTCGGAACCATTGTATGTTGAATACATATCTCTATGGGAAACTGCCAATTGGTTCTGGGATGACCATTGTATGTGGAATGTATGGGGAGTGTTTAACAAACCAGGGTGCCTCCAGCTGTTGCACAACTACAACTCGCAGCATGCATGTACAGCCATTGACTGTCTGGGCATGCTGGGAGTTATAGTTTTGCAACAGCTGGAGGCACACTGATAGGGAAACATTGATGTATGGGGTGTATAGTGTGTATATGTACTGTATGTGATGTGTGACATCGCATACAGTACTGTACAGTTCTTTAAATACCTTCAGGGGGGACAGAATGTCCTCCATTACGATCCTGCCGACTACAGCTCTATAGGAAAGGAAGGGGAGCAGCTCATTGGATGCCTGCAGCAAGATGCTGCAAGCTATTGGCTATGGCTGCACTGGGGGGGCGGGGCTTACACGGAGCTCACAGTGGAAGCCTCCGTGAGTTAGCAGTACAGCATGTGAGTAACAGGAGGCAGAACGGGGCACACGGGGCACATTATACAACTATCTGTCATTTGCTGAAGTTGTCAGCGCTGTCAGATAGCTGTTTGTACGATGGCCCCGACACACAGCAGCATCATATGTCGAGGCTGCCTTCAACATACGATGGGCTCTGAGAGGCCATCATATGTTGAAATGATCATATGTCGGGGCCATCATAAGTCGGGGGATCACTGTATATATACCAATCAGCATATCATACGGGGCTATCACCCACAGGGCACCTGTTGGTGCAACCCTTGGTATAATAACACTATAAAAATATAAACTGCATAAGCAATAAAATATAAACTTATTTGTCCAGTGATCCTTCAGCTCCACATACAGTATATTTTAGATTTATCTATTTTTCTCCCTGTGGTATGGAGTAAATGTGGATTGTTCGGGCAAGGTGATTTTTATTGGAGTGCCATTATATTTGTGTTATTGAATTACTAGAACGAGCCAGGAGCAGTGTGGGCTTAGCTTTATAGGAGCAAAAAAAAAAAAAAATTAAGAAAAATTTTATAAAAAAACACTAGTAGTCCACATAAAGAAAAACTAGGGTACTGGGGGTCAAATAGTAATACAGTGGTCCCTCAAGTTACAATATTAGTGGTTCCAGGACGACCATTGTATGTTTAGACCATAACTCTATGGAAACCTGGTAATTGGTTCTGAAGCCCCCAAAATGTCATCTAAAAAAAGGAAAAGGTGAGGATTAAACAAAAATAAGTAGATCATTAACCCCTTAAGGACTCAGCCCATTTTGGCCTTAAGGACTCAGACAATTTAATTTTTACGTTTTCATTTTTTCCTCCTCGCCTTCTAAAAATCATAACTCTTTTATATTTCCATCCACAGACTAGTATGAGTGCTTGTTTTTTGCGCGACCAGTTGTCCCTTGTAATGACATAACTCATTATATCATAAAATGTATGGCGCAACCAAAAAACACTATTTTTGTAGGGAAATTAAAAAGAAAAACGCAATTTTGCTAATTTTGGAAGGTTTCGTTTTTGCGCCGCACAATTTACGGTAAAAATGACATGTCGGGTCCCTGGCTGCGATCAGCAGCCGGGATCAGCCGTGCATGACACCGGCATCGCTCCGATGCCCGCGGTTATGCACAGGACGTAAATGTATGTCCTGGTGCGTTAAGTACTACCGCACCAGGACGTACATTTACGTCCTGCGTCCTTAAGGGGTTAATATAGATAAAGCAAGTCCTTACATATAAAAGTAATAAAGATCTGCTGGGAGCTGTAATCACTGTCTATGTAGAGGACAGGAACTTCTTCAGGGTCCTGTACAGTACACGCAGTGTCCTAAAAAAGTAACATGGAGCCACCCTTACTTGGTGTCCAAAAGAGCAGGTAACCCTGGCACAGGTAAAGAGTAATATAGAACATGTAGTACCACCCGGTACTGTAGGGGGCGCCATCAGACAGCCAGTCAGTGCATGCACTTCAGTAATACAGGAGTTTTACCAGTGAAAAGCCCATTCTGATTGGTCGGTTCTTTCAGCCATTGACATGTTTTGCAGATCTGGACTGTCCGTAGCATTGTATGTTGAGTCTGGTTTCAAGTTACAATGGTCCAGAAAAGACCATTGTATGTTAAAACTATTGCATGTTGAGGCCATTGTAACATGAGGGATCACTGTAATATAAATACAAATACATCTGTATGCCTATCTGCATCTTAGGGTAATATAAACCAATATTGATGGGGGTGTATCCGGTCCAGCAAGTTAACAGTAGGTCCTTACAATACAAGCTAAACCATTCCCCAACAATAAAGTGATTAGCACAAGTATACCCTTGTATATAATAATAATAATAGCAACAATATTGGTTTATTTGCTATATACTGTATATGCATTACATATCAAACCAACTAAAAATATCCAGTATAGGAATGTGTTATCACCACGTTTATATATTCATAGATGTAGCCGGATCACTGTAAAGCATCCATTGTCCTAGAGAGGTCTGACTGCTTACATTTCCTTTATTATCATTGTCCAATTATTCTGTTCACAGCTGCAGCTCCTGCTTGGTTTCCTGGATGAACCAAGGCTTATTCTAAGACGTAGAGACAGAGAGGTCATTCCCACAGAGATGGCCTTCCAATTCCGAGACACTCTGCCTGGACTACTTGTTGCTGTTCTGGTGGCTTTTCATGAAAACAGTAAAATTAATCTGAAGGAAGCGGAGTCATTCTTTAAGGTTCCACTCTTGGTTTTGGCTTTGCTTTTATGTATTTCACTGATACAGTGTGATGATTGCAAGTTGGAGAGGGGGATTTTGAGTGCTCGCTAGAGGAATTAGACTGGGTTCACACTTAGATATTGGTCAGGAGCCAAAAGTGTGACTGATGTAGAAAAAAAAAAAAAAAACTATAATGGAAAAGTTATTTTAATTCATTCCATGTGCAGAAAATCACCAATGTGTATTACGGTAACCCTTCCTTAGACTAGGACACAGAGAAGTCGAGCATATGCATAGCAGTATGCACAGTACTGTGTACATGCCCGACTCCAGGACATTCTAAGCTGATGAAGGGTTGTTAACCCGAAACATTGCCATAATACACAGTGGTTTTTTTTTGTGATAAATATAATTTATATTTTGATCACCTCAACTGGAGTGCCAACTCTTCTTCTGAACAACACACTCTGTTACAGCAATGGTGCTGAAACTTTTGTTATGGCTTATTCAAGCTAAGAGATTGTTCTTTTCTTCTAGACATTATGTAACAAGACTGGTGAAGATGATATTCCACAATTACTTGTAGATTTTTGGGAAGCTCGTCTATCCTCATATCCTCCAGAATCTATCCTGCAAGATGTACTGCTTAAGCTTACATCTCATTATGTGCTCAGATTATGCCAACCACAACATGCATGTATTGAGTCTCTCAAGAGCCCAGAGGATCTGGTAGGTGTCTCGTTCTTTTCATATGTCCTCTTCATATAGGCATACATTCACTTGCTGTTTTTGCATTTGTTGCATTATAATTGGACTACCTTAACCCCTTAAGGACTCAGCCCATTTTGGCCTTAAGGACTCAGACAATTTAATTTTTACGTTTTCATTTTTTCCTCCTCGCCTTCTAAAAATCATAACTCTTTTATATTTTCATCCACAGACTAGTATGAGGGCTTGTTTTTTGCGCGACCAGTTGTCCTTTGTAATGACATCACTCATTATATCATAAAATGTATGGCGCAACCAAAAAACACTATTTTTGTGGGGAAATTAAAACGAAAAACGCAATTTTGCTAATTTTGGAAGGTTTTGTTTTCACGCCGTACAATTTCTGGTAAAAATGACATGTGTTCTTTATTCTGAGGGTCAATACGATTAAAATGATACCCATTATTATATACTTTTATATTATTGTTGAACTTAAAAAAAATCACAAACTTTTTAACCAAATTAGTACGTTTATAATCCCTTTATTTTGATGACCTATAACTTTTTTATTTTTCCGTATAAGCGGCGGTATGGGGGCTCATTTTTTGCGCCATGATCTGTACTTTTTTTTGATACCACATTTGCATATAAAAAAATTTTAATACATTTTTTATAATTTTTTTTTTAATAAAATGTATTAAAAAAGTAGGAATTTTGGACTTTTTAAATTTTTTTTCGTTCACGCCGTTCACCGTACGGGATCATTAACATTTTATTTTAATAGTTCGGACATTTACGCACGCGGCGATACCAAATATGTCTATAAAAAATGTTTTTTACGCTTTTTGGGGGTAAAATAGGAAAAAACGGACGTTTTACTTTTTTATTGGGGGAGGGGATTTTTCACTTTTTTTTTACTTTTACTTTTACATTTTTTTACATTTTTTTTTACACTTGAATAGTCCCCATAGGGGACTATTCATAGCAATACCATGATTGCTAATACTGATCTGTTCTATGTATAGGACATAGAACAGATCAGTATTATCGGTCATCTCCTGCTCTGGTCTGCTCGATCTCAGACTAGAGCAGGAGACGCCGGGAGCCGCACGGAGGAAGGTGAGGGGACCTCCGTGCGGCGTTATGAATGATCGGATCCCCGCAGCAGCGCTGCGGGCGATCCGATCGTTCATTTTAATCGCGAACCGCCGCAGATGCCGGGATCTGTATTGATCCCGGCACCTGAGGGGTTAATGGCGGACGCCCGCGAGATCGCGGGCGTCGGCCATTGCCGGCGGGTCCCTGGCTGCGATCAGCAGCCGGGATCAGCCGCGCATGACACGGGCATCGCTCCGATGCCCGCGGTTATGCTTAGGACGTAAATGTACGTCCTGGTGCGTTAAGTACCACCTCACCAGGACGTACATTTACGTCCTGCGTCCTTAAGGGGTTAAAGGAGTACTCCGGGATGGAAAAATTGTCCTCCATACTGCCGGCAGTAAAAAAAATAAAGAGCTACATACCTCCCTTCGCTCCCCCGGTGCCTCCGGTAACCCACTCCGTTCTCTGCTGCGATCCTCTTCCTGGTTGCTGGCGAGTCATACTGCACTCAGCCAATCACCGGCCGCAGTAAAGTCCCGACTCGGCCGGCATTAGGCTGAGCGGCAGTGTGACGTTTTCGGCCCCGGCACCTGCCGCTCAGCCTATCGCCGGCCGAGTTGGGACTTCGCTGCGGCCAATGATTGACTGAGTGCAGTATGACTCGCCAGCAACCAGGAAGAGGATCGCGGCGGCGAACGGAGAGGGTTACTGGAGGCACCGGGGGAGCGAAGGAAGTCATGTATCTCTTTATTTTTTTTTTACTGACGGTAGTATGGAGGACAATTTTTCCATCCCAGAGTACTCCTTTAATGTATCTGTCTTATTTAGAGGAACTCCTGCAGCCATTTTGGACTAATCAGCCCTTGGATATCAAAGATGGTGTCTTCAGAACCTGTGTCATGTGCAGCCTGTGGAGAATTGCTGAAGTTACAGGTTTGTCATGTACAGTTACTTTTCCTGTAAGGGAGGGAGACCCTAGTCTATATCCAAATCTATTGACATTGAATCAGTAAACATATAGAGATGATTTCTTTTGTATATTTTTATATATTTTTTTGTATCTTTCTCCTACTAATGAAGCTGTTATTATTACCTCTGACATTTAGGCCCATAGGACTAGTATATGCTAAATTCATAGTAGGAATACAATGCTAAACGCTTTATACTTTACGACTCCTTATGTGTGCTTGTCTTCTGTCTGCTTTTAGTCTCTGCTATGTGGACCTTCCCTGGATATTGTGTCATTTCTGCCATTTCTGGACTTTTTACCAGACAGCAATAATTCATATCTGAGCATTCACATTATTTGTGCTACACGGCTCCTGAATTATGAGGGCTCCATAGAGCGACTACTAGATCAGTGTCCTGAGGCTGTTACAATGTATGCAAAGCATGAAATAAAAGGTGGAAGCCAGGTAAGATTCCCATGTCAGATGAAAGTCCATTACATGACTGTTTACCTCATTGATGGATTTTAATGTACTGTAACACGTATCACAGGGTCCTTTATGTGGCCACAACTGACAATTTTAAACAAAATCCAGCTGAATCCATGATTTATGGCTTATTTATTCCATTGTCTAACCAGCATATAAGACTTTTTACATTTACTTAAAAATAAATACATATTGTTGAATGGTGGTACTTCTGTAGAAAATAACACTTTTGTCCAGTGAGTGGAAAAAGCCCAAGTATACCTGACAGAAGACAAAGTAGTACAGGGCTTTCCTAGCACAATACCACTTTTTTTAAAGGTACCAATTGACAGATATTAAGATATATTCCTGATTTATTATTTGCTTTTTTTTTTTTTTTTTTTTTTTTTTTTTAAGGCTCTGTGGTGGAACAAGTTATTACCTGAACTGTGTAATAGGGTACGCAGCAGTGAAAACACTAATGCAGTATTTATTTCTTCTTTAAAAGGTAAATTTGCTTTACATGTGTTGTTGACTCTACATTTGTTGTCACTAAACTAGAATTATGATTGACCTTTTAGTAACACCCAAATGAATACCTAATTTCATTACATTACATCACGTCACGTCACTGTGAATGTCTTTACAGTAAACCCCTGTTTGTGACAATATGGTAATGGAATTTGCTGCTTCTTGCCCTCTGGTTCCCTTTCATACCATTGCTATTATGGTCGAATGGTTTAAATATCCCTGTTTTTCCAATTTCTCTACTGGCATCACGGAGTTGTTACATTTACATTGAATGTGCTGTAACTGACTAACATTGCAACAGATCGGAGAATCCTTATAGGGGTACTCCACCCCTAGACATCATATCCCCTATCCAAAGGGGACCCCCACGATCTCCTTCCTGCAGCCGGCATTCATTTAGAGTGTTGGGTTCACTGCCAGAGGCTCTTGATGTCACGGCCGCGCCCCCTTAATGCTAGTCTATGGGGGGGTCGACACGTCCCCTCCCATAGACTTGCATTGAGGGGGCATGGCCGTGACATCACAAACGTGGTGTGGCCGAGTACCCCTTTAATAAGCCTCATGAGAATTATTAATAAGCCTCATGTTTTTCTCATTTTAGACACTTTGGATGTGATTGCCATGGAGCTAGACCTTCACGATTTTCTCAATCTGCTGCCCGATGATGGAAATGCAGCATTTTTCTTGCCTTATCTTGTAAACCAAAGCAAAAGAAAACTTGCAGCTTAAATTGCAAACTGATATAGCATCTTTGGTGAATGTAATATTATAAACACAGCATTCCAAAATCTGCTGTGATCAATAAACAATACTACAACTTGAAATGTCTTTGAAGTCTTATCTGAATGTAAATTAGGGAGTTTTATGTACAAAATATACATGTTATTTTATGGTCATAATTGTTCTCTTTATCATCTCTAATGATCTGATCATACATCACTATAATTTCCCAGCATCTCCTTCAGCAGAACATAGGCTGCCATTTGCAGTAGCCTATGTCAGGCCTATAGCTCAGCAGATGAAGTTTGTCATAACACAACCTGTTTCTGCTGAGCAACAGGAACATATGTGGCTGCCATACACTATGCACTAGGCTGCCATGCAATATACATTATAGCCTGCCTAATCCAGATCATTAAAACAAGAAAGAAGAGCGCTCCATAGCGTAAAACCGCCACTCCAGGGTCCAATTTAAAGTGGTAAAAATCCCTTACCGAAGGCGGTTGTGTGAACATACACAACAATGGTCTGCATGGATGAGAGAGTACATCTGGTCTGCAGCCTCCCCGACCTGGGCAATATTCAACAGGTGAGGACTTCCAAGGGGCGGTGCGGGGTATCGGCGCTGGCCAAGATCGGACACGTCCGGTGAGTAAAAGATTTTTTTATTCAAATGCAACGCTTTTCACCGCACTTAGGCTGCTGCATCAGGCATCGATGCCTGATGAAGCCGCCTAAGTGCGGTGAAACGCGTTGCATGTGATGTGAATAAAAAATCTTTTACTCACCTGACGTGTCCGATCTTGGCTAGCGCCGATACCCCCCACCGCACCTTGGAAGTCCTCACCTGTTGAATAATCCAGATCATGTCCCCTCCTAGCCTCAGATCATTAAATCTGTTTAGCTGCAACACTGCACCACTAAAGCTGTACTGCCCTGTCACATCATGCTGTCCTGTATCATTAAACTGAGAGAAGCAGGTTGGTCATTTAGACAAATCGAGCTCACCAGCTTTCTGCACAGGCCTCAGCCACATTGCTGCCTTCTTTTCTCATACTGCAGAACATCCCTTTCAGTACTTATATGTCAAGGCCACCTTGCCTAGCTGTGCTGAACTTGCTGATCCCTCGGCCTAGACTACCATTTTCTTACGGACCTTTCATGGTATCTTGACAGCCCCCAGGCGGTATTGGAATTGGCATATACATTGCCAACAGGGGCCCTAGTGACACCTCTCTTTGTGCCACCATGTGGTCTTGTAATTCTCATTGGTCTGTGACACTGTGCTGCTTATTTTGCCTCATCGTTTGACCATCTAGTCCAGTTACATACACCTCGCTCCTGATCTATTTCCTGCATTCTCCAGTGATTGTTTTTGTAGGTGCTTGAGCTTGCCTCTGGGGTTTCTAATCTCGAGCTCTTTCTGGCCCAAAGAGAGAAGAATTTTCATTGTTTCCTAGACATTGTATGGTGGCCCTTTCTCCAGGAGAAAAGTCCTTTTTGGAGTGGCCGTTTCTCTGGTCCTTACCAAGTTTAGAATCCTCAATTTTACTGTAAAATTCATAATGAAAGCAAGTTTCTCATTTCTCAATATTGCCTTTTTCACAAATGGCACCTAAATCCTCTCTACTAACTCCAAAGCATGTTCCCTTATTCAAAACAATTTTGGCATAGTTGTTGGAACTATTTTTGGGTAACACAACAAATACACGTCAGACTATATATCAGGATGTATTACACGCACAGTCTTAATACTGACAACTTCCACATCTTACAATGTATCACAGCTTGTTGAATAGGTAGCTACAGTGGGGCAAAACAGTATTTAGTCAGCTTCCAATTGTGCAAGTTCTCTCACTTAAAAAGATGAGAGAGGCCTGTAATTTTGATAATAGGTATACCTCAACTATGAGAGACATAATGAGAAAAAAAAATCCAGAAAATCACATTGTCTGATTTTTTTTTTTTAAATAATTTAGTTGCAAATTATGGTGGAAAATAAGTATTTGGTCAATAACAAAAGTTCATCTCAATACTTTGTTATATACCCTTTGTTGGCAATGACAGAGGTCAAATATTTTCTGTAAGTCTTCACAAGGTTTTCACACACTGTTGATGGTATTTTGGCCCATTCCTCCATTCAGATCTCCTCTAGAACAGTGATGTTTTGGGGCTGTCACTGGGCAACACAGACTTTCAACTCCCTCCAAAGGTTTTCTATGGGGCTAAGATCTGCAGACTGGCTAGGCCACTCCAGGACCTTGAAATGCTTCTTACGAAGCCACTCCTGCGTTGCCCAGGCAGTGTGTTTGGGATCATTGTCATGCTGAAAGACCCAGCCACATTTCATCTTCAATGCCCTTGCTGATGGAAGGAGGTTTTCACTCAAAATCTCACGATACATGGCCCCATTCATTCTTTCCTTTTACACGGATCAGTCGTCCTGGTCCCCTAGCAGAAAAACAGCCCAAAGCATGATGTTTCCACCCCCATGCTTCACAGTAGGTATGGTGTTCTTTGGATACAACTCAGCATTCTTTCTCCTCCAAACACGACGAGTTGAGTTTTTACCAAAAAGTTCTTTTGTTTCATCTGACCATATGACATTCTCCCAATAATCTTTTGGATCATCCAAATGCTCTCTAGCAAACTTCAAACGGGGCCGAACATGTACTGGCTTAAGCAGGGGGACACATCTTGCACTGCATGATTTGAGTCCCTGGCGGCGTAGTGTGTTACTGATGGTAGCCTTTGTTACTTTGATCCTAGCACTCTGCAGGTCCCCCGTGTGGTTCTGGGATTTTTTTTCTCACTGTTCTTGTGACCATTTTGACACCACTGGGTGAGATCTTGCGTGGAGCCCCCCTATGTCTCATTGTTGAGGTATACCTATGATGAAAATTACAGGCCTCTCATTTTAAGTGGGATAACTTGCATAATTGGTGGCTGACTAAATACTTTTTTTTGCCCCACTGTATGAAGCTGCATAGCACTGAGAGTGCCCAGGTTACCCCATTGCACCACCAAAAACAACTACAGTGGACATGTTAGCATCAGAACAGGATCATAGAGCAACAGAAAAAAAAAGCCTGGTCTGATGAATTACACATTGTATTGCATCATGTGGATGTGACTTGCCTGTGGGTGATATGACACCAGGATGCACTATGGGAAGACAGCAGGAAGAGGCAGTGTGATGCTCTTGGTAATGTTCTGATGGGAAACCATGAGTCCTGGGACTCGTGTGGATATTACTTTTGATACATCCCACCTATCTAAACATTGTTTCAGGCCAAGTACACTCCTTCATAGCTACTTCAACAGTACTCCATAATGACAGTGGCCTTTTTCAGCAGAATAATTCCAAAGATACAAGTTTACAAGTTCCAAAAATATTCAAGCTGTCCTGCAGGCTCAGGGAGCATCAGTGCCAGCGCAAATTATCAGTCTTCATTTAAATGAAATGAAACGCTATGGCAGGAGACCCAGGAGGACCCACTGCTGACACAGAGACATAAAAAAGCAAGACTACATTTTACCAAAATCCTTCTGGGAAAACGTCTTGTGGACAGATGAGATCAAGATAGAGCTTTTTGGTAAAGCACATCATTCTACTGTTTACCGAAAATGGAATGAGGCCTACAAAAAAAAGAACACAGAACCTACAGTGAAATATGGTGGAGGTTCAATGATGTTTCTCATTCAGCTCCATTGGGGGACACAGGAACCATGGGTATATCTTGCTGCCACTAGGAGGCTGACACTAGGCATACAAAAAAAAAGTCGGCCCCTCCCAGCAGGGTATACCCCACCTACTGCCTTAGAGACACTCAGTTTTAGCTTAGTGTCATATGATGCAACACGGGCCTGGATTGCTCCAGGCCTGGTCTTTTTATTATTTTTTAGTGTTAGCGTTTAGAATTTTTACTTATTTTCTAGGTAGGGGCGACAGGAGCATGGCGCTGCCTGTTTCCCCACATGCGACTGAAGGGCACGGTTTCATAGAGTATGGTCCGTTAACCCTTCCTCGCCACCGGCCAGCACCAGGTCCGTACCTTTTGGGTCCGGGTCGCCTATTGCCTCTGCTTGCCCCGCTTAAAGAAGCCTGTCATGATGCAGCAGGCTTAGTCTGGCGAAGACTTCTGGGGAGGTAAGTATACCTCCATAATCAGGTGAGTTCCCTACACCCCTCACCCCCTCCATCTACTAAGGCTCCTCAGGGTTACTCAGAGAAATTACTTTATTCCAGTTGGGGGGCCCCTTTATTGTTGTGGGGTAAGGGCATTGGGGACCTGTGACTTTTTTGGGGCACTGGCCGCATCCATCATACTGTGGGCTACAGCCCCCCACACATGGTGAGGCAGCTGCCGGCCCCTCCGGACGGGATTTGCGGCCGTCCGGTCTGGCTATATATCCCCGGCAGCCGTCCCCGCAGTGGAGACGGCTGCCGGCTTCTCAGTGTCGGGGCGGCGTGTTCGGCCGGGAGCCAGGCCGCTAATTTAGCCTGGTCCCAGCCGAGTGTAGTTCCGCCCCGCGGCCGGTCTCAGCTAGGTTTTTTCCGGCAGCCGTTCCCACAGAGGGAGACGGCTGCGTGCTTCACTGTCGGGGCCGCATGGTTCGGCCGGGAGCCAGCCGCAGCTTGGCCTGGTCCCGGCCGAGTGTAGATCCGCCCCACGGACCCAGCAGCCGTCCCCGCAGAGGGAGACGGCTGCCGGCTTTACAGTCTTCAGGGCGGCTTTCGGCCAGGAGCCAGGCCGCTACTTTAGGCCGCGGCTTTGGCTTGGTCCCGGCCGAGTGTAGCTCGCCCCTTCTCGCGCTCTGAGTGCCCAATCATTACAGCACTGGCACGGGGAGGGCTGGTTCAGCCTATCAGGCGGCAGCGCGGGCACACCAGGCTGTCTCAGCCTCTCCTGTGCTAGCGCGCGCGGTAACTCCTCCCCTTCGGTATCACGTGACTCGCTCCTGGTTCAGCACTGCTTCTTCACAGACGCTGTTGCACTCTGCTCCTGTGGGTCTCCAGGAACCTGGGTGAGCAAGTTCCAGTTCTTCTGTCACTAGTTGGCTGTGCTTGGCAATGTCTACCCCCAGCATTGAACCTTCCCTCAGACAGGCGGCCCCTGCCTTGGTCACTTACTATGCTTGTACAGGGTGTAAGGTTACGTTTTCGGGGGGTCCAGCTGTACCCACTTGTTCTGCCTGCTCTTCCTCATGCCCTGCTCCCCCTGCCCAAGATGGTCCTTCGGTGTCTGTGGTCCCTGATCCGGCCCCGGTTTGGGTGTCTTCCCTCTGCCAAACTATCTCAGACTTGACACAGGTTTCCAAGGAGGTAGCTTCGGCCTTAAGGCAGTCTTCCTAGCGTCCCTCTTGGAAAGCGAGTTCGGCGTCTTCGGACAGTCGACCCTCCCACAGACGTCCATGGGTTTTTTATCCTGACTCATCTCCTGATAATAGGCACCGCTCGCACTCCAGATCTCCCATTCCTAGGCAGCGTTCCCGGTCTCTCGACCGCTCTCCTAGGGGCCGTTCCCCGAACTGCCCTTCTAGATCCCGGTCACCTAGATCAGGAGCCTCCACTAACCGTTCCCGATCCCCGGGTGAATTGGCGGATTCAGACCCACATTTGGATTCTGAAGAGCTGTCCTTCATGTCTGACTTGGTGGACAGCTTGGTGTCTGTAGTCAGGGACACCTTCCGTCTACAGGACCCTGGACCTTCAGACCCTGCTCCTGAAGTTTCCTTTACCCGTACTCCTCGCTCTCCTAAGTTTTTCCATCCTCATAAGGAGTTTGATGTACTTCTGGAGAACGCCTGGAAGCTTCCAGAGAAGCACTTCCAAGGCACTAAACGGCTAAAGACTTTGTGTCCATTCCCTCAGGACCTTATCTCTAAATGGACCTTTCCACCATCTGCGGATCCCCCCAGTCTCCCGTTTATCTAAATCCACCACTCTACCGTTGGCGGATGCCGCTTCCTTTAAGGATCCCGCGGACAAGCAGGTCGAGAATTTGGCCAAATACGCGTTTGAGGCAGTGGGATCCTCCCTGCTCCCAGCCTTCTCTTCAACCTGGGTCGCGAAGGCCTTAGCGGTGTGGGCTTCTCAGCTTCATCAGGGACTATTGTCATGGGCCTCCCTGGATGATCTGGCTGAAATTGCTCGTCAGGTGTCGTTGGAGTCTGCTCGCTGTGCGGCTGTCGCGGCTGGCAACCTAATTCGTCGCTCCATGTGGCTCAAAGCTTGGAACGCCGATTCGGCTTCCAAGAAATCTCTGATGGCAATGGCCTTTACTGGCAGTCGCCTTTTTGGGAAACGGCTAGATGACATCATTTCTGAGGCTACGGGCGGTAAAAGTTCTTTGCTTCCCCAGAACAAGGCTCGCCGCACTGCGGCGCGTGGGGTTTTTTGTAAGTCAACCTCCTTTCGGTCCTTTTGCTCCTTGGGTCAAGGGCGCCAGGAAAAATCGAGCCCCTTGCAGGGTAGGCAGGGCCCGTCCTTCAAACTTCGCTCCTCCTGGAAGCACGATAATCGCTCCAACCGTTTTCCCGCTAAATCAGGAACCCGCAAACCTTCCTCGACCTGAAGGGGCGCCCCCACCCGGGACTCCGTCTCGGGTGGGTGGTCGCTTACTTCTCTTTCGGAACGTCTGGTAGGCGCAAGTCCAGGATTCTTGGGTTCAGGACGTCATCTCCGACTGTTACCAAATCGAGTTCGCTTCTTTTCCCCGGGATCGTTTTTTTCGGTCCCGGCCTCCTTGTTCACCTACTCTGGCCGCAGATTTTCATTCTGCCATTCGAACTCTGCTGCAACAGGGTGTCATTGTGCCCGTTCCATCTCAGGACCGTTTCAGGGGTTTCTATTCAAACCTCTTCGTTATGCCCAAAAAGGAGGGTTCAGTCCGTCCGATTTTGGACCTGAATTCCTGTCTTCAGTGGACATTCGGGATGCGTATCTACGCATCCCAATTTTTTTTCCTCCTCGTCAACGTTTCCACCGCTTTGCCGTTCCGCAGGGTCATTTTCAATTTGTGGCTCTGCCCTTCGGCCTGGCCACGGCCCCCCGGGTTTTTACCAAGGTCCTGGCGGCTGCCATGGCCATTCTCAGGTCCCGGGGAGTGTCTGTCCTTCCTTACCTGAACAACCTGCTTATCAAGGCCCCGTTCCGGATCCAGAACGAGGACCCTGCTGACCCTAACCAGCTTCAGGTGGCTGATCAACGAGGAGAAAGCCAACCTTTCTCCCTCCTGGTCTCTGGTCTTTCTGGGCCTCCGGTTCGATACCGGGAGCGCCCGAATCTTCCTCCCTCCGTACAAGCGGAGTGCTCTGCTGTCTGGCGTTCGTCACTTGAGACGCCTGCATCCAGTGTCCATTCGTGCCTGCATGGCAGTGTTGGGCAGAATGGTGGCGGCCATGTCAGCGGTTCCGTTTGCACAGTTCCGTTGCCGTCCGCTTCAGTGGGCCATTCTGTCCCTTTGGGACGGATCCCCCCCGTCCCTGGACCACCGGATCCGTCTGCCCACCTCGGCTCGCCAGTCTCTTCTTTGGTGGCTCCACTCTCCCCACCTTCAGAGCGGCCGCTCGTTACTACCATTGTACTGGCTGGTTCTTACGACTGATGCAAGCCTCCTCGGCTGGGGGGGGGGGTGTTCTCCTGGACCGGACGGTCCAGGGCCGGTGGTCTCCTCGGGAAGCCAGGCTTCCTATCAATGTCCTGGAGATCCGGGCAATATTCCTTTTGTCTCCAGCACTGGGAGTCTCTTCCTCGGGGTTGCCCAGATCGCATTCAGTCGGACAATGCCACAGCCGTGGCGTATATCAACCGCCAAGGGGGCACTCGCAGCAGTGCCGCCATGACCGGTTCCCTCCATATCAGCGATCCACATTCCGGGGGTGGAAAATTTGGAGGCAGACTTTCTAAGTCGCTCCTCTCCCGATCCAGGGGAGTGGTCCCTTCACCCGGAGGTGTTCGAGTTCATTTGCAGTCGTTGGGGGGGTTCCGGACGTGGACCTCTTTGCGTCCCGCTTAAACCGGCAGGTTCCAAGCTTCCTGGCAAAGTCCAGAGATCCTCTGGCACTGGCCGCGGACACCCTCGTCATTCCCTGGTCTCGGTTCACTCTCCCGTACCTGTTTCCGCCAATTCCCCTCCTTCCCCAAGTGCTCAAGAAACTCAAGGCGGAAGGCGTATTGGCCATCCTAGTGGCTCCGGATTGGCCCCGCCGATCTTGGTACGCTGACGTGGTTCGGCTCGTGGCTGACGTTCCCTTTCGGCTGCCAGATCATCTCTATCTTCTTTCTCAGGGTCCTCTTTGCCACCCCAATTCACAGCTGCTGCGTTTAACGGCGTGGCGGTTTCTCACCTGGGGTTATTCGCGCTATGCTCAGGGCGCGTAAGCCATCCTCGGCGAGGATCTACCATAGGACTTGGCGGGCTTATTTTTGCTGGTGTGAGGCCCGCTCTCTTTCCCCTATTCGTTTTTCTCTGCCGAACCTTCTGGCATTTCTGCAGTCGGGTCTTGAGACGCGCCTGGCTCTTAGTTCTCTCAAGGGTCAAGTGTCGGCGCTGTCTATTCTTTTTCAGCGGCCTCTAGCTTCTGACTCATCGGTTCACGCCTTCCTCCAAGGAGTAGCTCACGAGATTCCTCCCTACAGGTCTCCTACTCCCCCTTGGGACTTGAATTTGGTCCTGAGTGCCTTGCAATCCATTCCGTTCGAGCCTATCCGCGCTATTTCTCTTTGTTTCCTTTCTTGGAAGGTCACCTTTTTGGTAGCTGTGACCTCATCCGTCGGGTATCGGAATTGGCAGCTCTTTCTTGTCAACCTCCCTTCCTGATTCTTCATCAAGACAAGGCGGTACTTCGGCCGGTTCCTTCTTTTCAACCGAAGGTGGTTTCGTCCTTTCATCTGAACGAGGATATCGTTCTGCCTTCCTTCTGCCCTGCTCCGTCTCATCCTAAGGAGTGTTCTCTCCACAATCTGGTCCGAGCCTTACGAATTTACCTCAAGGCCACCTCTTCTTTCCGACGGTCGGAGTCGCCTTTTTGTCCTTCCGGAGGGCCGACGCAAAGGTTTGCCGGGTTCTAAGGCCACCATCTCCAGGTGGATCCGGTCCGCCATTTCTGAAGTGTATCGTTCCAAGGGGAAGGATCCTCCCTTTTGGGTTATGGCTCACTCCACTCGCTCTGTGGGGGCTTCTTGGGCGGTCTTTAACAGGGCTTCGGCCCTACAGGTGTGTAAGGCGGTTACTTGGTCTTCGGTTCACATGTTCACCAAGTTTTACCAAGTGCACACTTCTGCATCCGCCGACGCCTTTGGGGCGTAAGGTTTTGCAGGCAGCGGTGGCTCTGCCGTCCACTTGATTCTGGGTTACATGGTTCCCACCCCGGGACTGCTTTGGTATGTCCCACGGTTCCTGTGTCCCCCAATGGAGCTGAATGAGAAAAGGAGATTTTTTACACTTACCGTAAAATGTTTTTCTCAGAGGCTCCATTGGGGGACACAGCTCCCACCCTGTATTGTTAGTTGTGGTCTGAGAGTTGGTCGCCTGTCAGTCTGTTGGTTCGTTGTTTTGACTGGGCTCCCTCCGGACTCTGTATTTTTCGGTTCCTCCTATTGCTTTGGGACTAAAACTGAGTGTCTCTAAGGCAGTAGGTGGAGTATACCCTGCTGGGAGGGGCCGACTTCTTTTTTGTATGCCTAGTGTCAGCAAGATATACCCACGGTTCCTGTGTCCCCCAATGGAGCCTCTGAGAAAAAGATTTTACGGTAAGTGTAAAAAATCTCCTTTTTGGGGTTGTTTTGCGGCCTCTGCTACCTTGAATGTGTGCAAGACATCATGAAATCTGAGGATTACCAATGGATTTTGATTCGCACTGTACAGCCCTGTGTAAGCTGGGTTTGCGTTCACTATCTTGGTTCTTCCAGCAGGACAATGACCCCCAAACATGCGTCAAAAAGCACCCAGAAATGGATGGCAACAAAGTGCTGGAGAGTTCTGAAGTGGCCAGCAATGAGTCCAGATCTAAATCCCATTGAACACCTGTGAAGAGATCTTAAAATTGCTGTTGGGTAAAGGCGCTCTTCCAATAAGAGAGACCTGGAGCAGTTTGCAAAGAAAGAGTGGTCCAACATTCCGGCTAAGAGGTGTAAGAGCTTATTAAAGCTTATTGATGGAAGTGACTGATTTCAGTAATTTTTTTCAAAGGGTGTGCAACCAAATATTAAAGGGGTATTCAAAGAAAAAACTTTTTTGTATATCAACTCACTGCAGAAATTTAAACAGATTTGTAAATTACTTCCATTAAAAAATCTTAATCCTTCCAGTACTTAGCTTCTGAAGTTGAGTTGTTCTTTTCTGTCTGGCAACAGTGCTCTCTGCTGAAATCTTTTCTTGTCTCGGGAACTGCACAGAGTAGAAGAGGTTTGCTGTGGGGATTTGCTTCTACCAACAACTCAACTTCAGCAGCTGATAAGTACTGAAAGGATTAAGATTTTTTAATAGAAGTAATTTACTAATCTGATTAACTTTCTGGAGCTAGTTGATGTATAAAAAAAAAAAGTTTTTGTCCAAAACATTTTTGGTGTTTGGTGTGACATTAAGTCCAATTAGCTTTTTTCCTTCCTTTTTAGGTTTAGTTCCAATACACACACAGAATAAACGTGTATAGATAAATGTGTTACCGCAATCCTTTTCTGTGAGAAATACTTCATTTTCTAGAAAAATTTCAGGGGTGCCAACATTTATGGCCATGATTGTACCTGTGCGGCACTGGTACAGCACCTTGCCAGAATCACAAGAGGCACTAGGTATACCTCTTTAGCTGAGCATCTAGGCCCAAATTGTGATTGTTAGACAACTGGGTCAAAATATACTGCTCAGAGTACCAAGCTGACCCCTGTGCAACACCAAAAATACCTTCAAAGGGCACATTAGCATCAGATCGGGACCATGGAGCGATGGAAACAGGTGGCCTGGTCTGAAGATGAATCACCTGGATGCCTTATGGCTTGCATGAGGGTGAGATGGCTCCATGCTGCGCTATGGGAAGAAAGCCGGTGGAACTTGCCATAAGCAGAAATTGTTCAGGAATGGTCTAAGGCATATGACACAGTTTAACCCCTTAAGGACCAAGCGCATTTTCACCTTAAAGACCAGAGCGTTTTTTGCACATCTGACCCCTGTCACTTAAAGCATTAATAACTCTGGGATGCTTTTCTTTTCAGTCTGATTCCGAGACTGTTTTTTCATGACACATTCTACTTTGTTGGTGGTAAATTTTCGTCGATACTTGCATCATTTCTTGGTGAAAATGTTATGAAAAAATAAAAAATGTAGCATTTTTCTAACTTTGAAGCTCTCTGCTTGTAAGGAGAATAGACATTCCAAATAAATTATATATTGATTCACATATACAATATGTCTACTTTATGTTTGCATCATAAAGTTGACATGTTTTTACTTTTGGAACGAAGACAACAGAGAGCTTCGAAGTTCAGCAGCAATTTTCAAATTTTTCACGAAAATTTGAAAATCTTTTTTTCAGGGACCAGTTCAGTTTTAATGTGGATTTGAAGGGCCTTAATACTAGAAAAACCCCATAAATGACCCCATTATAAAAACTGCACCCCTCAAAGTATTCAGAATGACATTCAGAAAGTTTGTTAACCCGATAGGTGTTTCACAGGAATAGCAGCAAAGTGAAGGTGAAAATTCAAAATCTTCATTTTTTTACACTTGCATGTAGACCCAGTTTTTGAATTTTTACAAGGGGTAATAGGAGAAAAAGCCCACCAAAATTTGTAACCCAATTTCTCTTGAGAAAGGAAATACCTCATATGTGTATGTCAAGTGTTCTGCAAGCGCAGTAGAGGGCTCAGAATGGAAGGAGCGACAATGGGATTTTGGAGAGTGAATTTTTCTGAAATTGTTTTTGGGGGGCATGTCGCATTTAGGAAGCCCCTATTGTGCCAGGACAGAAAAAAAACACTTGACATACTATTTTGGAAACTACAGCCCTTAAAGGGGTAGTCCAGTGGTGAAAAACTTATCCCCTATCCTAAGGATAGGGGATAAGTTTGAGATCGCGGGGGGTCCGACCGCTGGGGCCCCCTGCGATCTCTCTGTACGGGGCCCCGGCTCTCTGCCGAGATAGCGGGTGTCGACCCCCGCACGAGGCGGCGGCCGACACGCCCCCTCAATACATCTCTATGGCAGAGCCGGAGATTGCCGAAGGCAGCGCTTCGGCTCTGCCATAGAGTTGCATTGAGGGGGCGTGTCGGCCGCCGCCTCGTGCGGAGGTCGACACGCCCCCTTCCCGCGGGCTGTCGGGGCTCCGTACAGGAGATCGCAGGGGGCCCCAGCGGTCGGACCCCCCGCGATCTGCAACTTATCCCCTATCCTTAGGATAGGGGATAAGTTGCTCACCACTGAATCACCACTGGACTACTCCTTTAAGGCACGTAACAAGGGGTCCAGTGAGCCTTAACACCCCACAGGTGTTTGATGACTTTTCGTTAAAGTCGGATGGGTAAATGAAAAAAAAATTTTTTCACTAAAGTACAGGTTTTTCCCAAATTTACAATTTTTACAAAGGGTAATGGGAGAAAATGCCCCCCAAAATTTGTAACCCCATTTCTTCCGAGTATGGAAATACCCCATGTTAGGACATAAAATGCTCTGCGGGAGAAATACAATGCCCAGAAGAGAAGGAGTCACCTTTTGGCTTTTGGAAAGCAATTTTTTTCTGAAATGGTTTTTGGGGGGCATTTAGGAAACCCCCATGGTGTCAGAACAGCAAAAAAAAAACAAAACACATGGCCTACTATTTTGGAAACTACACCCCTCAAAGAACGTAACAAGGGGTACAGTGAGCCTTAACTGCGGGCGAACTACAATGCTCAGAAGAGAAGGAGCCCCATTGAGATTTTGGAGAGAGAATTTGGTTGGAATTGAAGTCAGGGGCGTTTACAAAAACCCCAGTGGTGCCAGAATAGTGGGCCTCCCCCACATGTGACCTCATTTTGGTAACTACACCCCTCACAGAATTTAATAAGGAGTGCAGTGAGCATTTACACCCCACTGGCATATGACAGATCTTTGGAACAATAGGCTGTGCAAATGAAAAATTACATTTTTCATTTTCACTGACCACTGTTCCAAAAATTTGTCAGACACCTGTGGGGCATAAATGCTCACTGCACCCTTTATTACACTCCGTGAGGTGTGTAGTTTCCAAAATTGGGTCACGTGTGGGGGGGGGGGGGGTCCATTGTTCTGGCACTATGGGGGCTTTGTAAACACACGTGACCTTTAATTCCGGAAAATTTTTACCTCTAAAAGCCCAATGGCACTCCTTCACTTCTGAGCATTGTAGTTTGCCCGCAGAGCACTGTACAAATTTTGGGGGGCTATTTTCCTATTTTAGTGAAAAAAAAATTCTTCATTTTCCCATCCAACTGTAACAAAAATTCGTCAAACACCTATGGGGTGTTAAGGCTCACTATACCCCTTGTTACATTCCGTGAAGGGTGTAGTTTCCAAAATGGGGTCACATGTGGGTATTTATCTTTTTGCGTTTGTCAGCCACCCCTGTGCAAATCACCAATTTAGGCCTCAACTGTAAATAGTGTGCTCCTACGCCTGAGCTTTGTGCGCCCGCAGAGCATTTTACGCCCATATGGACCCCCAAAATTTGCACTACAAATTTTGGGGGTCTTTTTTTCCTTTTGCCTCTTGTGAAAATAAAAAGTATGGGGCAACACCAGCATGTTAGTGTAAAAATGTTTTTTCTTTATCGGCTCCATTGGGGGACACAGACCGTGGGTGTATGCTGCTGTCTCTAGGAGGTATGACACTATCGCAACAAAGAAGTCGGCTCCTCCCAGCAGGATATACCCGCCTCCAGGCCCTGAGCTAATCAGTTTTAGCTTAGTGTCTGAAGGAGGTGGACATGGTCTGGAATTCTCCAGACCAGGTCTTCTGTTTTATTATTTTCCTAGTTAGGGAATGTTAGTTTTTTATTCCTTTTTCTTTCATGTTTTCAGGTGGGGACTCAGGAACTGCGGCTCACTGTTTCCCCATTGCGATTGAGGGGGCACAGACATTGCGTATATGCGCTGTTCACCCCCTCTCGCCAACGGTCAACGCCTGGGGTTGTACCTCATGGGTCCGGGTCCCCCTATTTCCTGCTCGCCTCACTCGCACATGGTAGCTCGGCGTGATGCAGGTGACAAAAAGCTGACTGAAGACTCCACAAAAAAAAAAGACTCAGTTAGGTAAGTTCTTCTGACTGAGGTGAGTATATATATTCCTTCTTCCTTAGGTGCTGACTCGCAACCTCTGGAGACCCTCAGTTTTTGGCCCACCTTTCAGGGTCTAATGGGGCTGGCCTGTGCTAGGGGCTTAATCTTTATTATTCTGGGGAGAGCAGTGGCATATTGGGATGAATGGCTTAGTTTTTTCTATGCACGTGTGTGTGTGTGTTACTGTACACTCATGTATGTGTTACTATGTGGCTGACAGCCGTGGCACTTGTACTGTACGCATGAAGCACCGACTTACTTTCACTTCGGCAGCAGACTGCTGCCAGCGCATATCAGTCTTGCCCGCTCATTTCCCCGCAAGCGCATATGCGGACGACGTGCGCTCGGGGCAAGGAGCGGGCGCCATTATTATTCTTCTTCATCGGCATTTCCGGAGCTTACTGGAGGCGCGAATCGTTCTCCAATCAGCGCTGTGCGCACGATGCAGGTGTCAGGGGCCAATCAGACAGTGCCCCTGCTCCAGGAACGCCCCTCTCCGGCTATTGGCTAGTCTGTTCTCCTCTCTGTCTACATAGAGCGGAGTTTCATCACAGCAGCTTACACAGGGGACACAGAACTGTCCCTCCCTCTAAACAGACAACTGAACTGTTAGACTCCTATTTTGTCTGTATGACATGTATTTCCAAAATGCCTGGTTCTGCTGAACCCACTGGCTCTGCCTGCTCCACTGCTCCCCCAGACCCCCTAGCTCCCCCAGATGCTCTTACAGTTCTGGTGGATTTGGCCGCCCCTCCAGCCTGGGTTTCTTCCCTATCCCAGTATATGGCGGACTTGACTCAAGTCTCCCGTTCGGTGGCTGAAGGTGAAGGTGTCTGCCTTGAAGAGGTCTGCCTTGCGCCGGCCCTCTAGAGGGTCCCGCTCCTCTTCTCCATAAGCCTCATGCTCTCACAAGCGTACTAGGGGTGCTTCTTCTGACTCTTACATTGTCTTCAGGTAGATGTGGGCACTCCCCCCGTGGGTCTCGCCCCCCCGTGTCATCTGGTCACAGACGTTCCCGGAGTCGCCGCTCTGCCTCGCCAGAGCCGTGTACCCGGTCAGGGTCGCCCCCCTCCAGGGCTGCCTACACTCGTTCACATTCTCCTGGTGAACTGGCGGATGAAGCTTCTGAATCAGCATCTGACTCAGAGGACCGCTCGGATACAGTTGAAACGGTGAACTCATTGGTTGCGGCCATAAGAGACACCTTTCACTTAGAGGACCCAGGATCTTCGGACGTGACTCCTGAAGTATCCTTTCATCGTGCTAAACCAGCACCTCAAAAGTTCAGCTCTCATGCCAAATTTGACATCCTTCTGGAATCTGCATGGAGACATCCGGACAAGAGGTTCCTGGGAATGAAGAAGGTTCTAGTGCGTTACCCATTCGCCAAGGACCTTGCCTCTAAGGTGGTTTCCTCTCCCTCGGTGGATCCACCAATTTCCCGCCTCTCTAAGGCTACTACACTGCCACTAGCAGATGTGGCTGCCTTCAAGGACTTGACAAACAAGAAGGTGGAGGTCTTAGCGAAGTTTGCCTCTGAAGCAGTAGGCTCTTCTCTGCTTCCCACTTTCGCCTCTGCATGGGTGTCCAAGGCCCTTTCGGTGTGGTGCTCAAAACTCCGCCAGGGTATCCTGGCGGGATTCCCCCCAGAGGATCTTTCTGCTTTGGTTTTCCAATGCTCTAAAGCTGGGGACTTTCTGTGCACAGCTTCCATGCAGTCAGTCCGTTGTGCTGCCTTTGCTGTGGGTCTCCTAGAGGCCCTCCACCGCTACATGTGGCTTAAGGCGTGGGATGCGGATGCTGCCTCCAAAATGTCTCTCACCGAGCTTCCTTTTACTGGTACCCGTCTTCTTGATAAGCGCCTTGACGAGATTATCTCTGAGGCGACGGGGGGGTAAGTGTTACTTGTTGCCTCAAAATAAGGCTCACTCCACTTCCCAGAGGAAGTCCTCTTCCTTCCTTTCCTTTCAGACCTTCGGCCCCAATAGGGGGTCTGGGCAGGCACCTTCGCGGGACAAGAAGGCTCCGTCGTTCCGGGCACGTCCATCTTGGAAGTCTGACACCAACCGTTCCGGCCGTTTTGCAGCCAAATCGGGCAACCGCAATCGAACTTACGCATGCAGTGAAGCCCCCACCCGCAGATTTTTCTCGGTCGTCCCTTACTTTTTTGAGACATCTGGACCGCACACATTCAGGACTCTTGGGTCAGAGATGTGGTGTCCAATGGATACCGAATCGTATTCGAGGGATCGTTTTTTTCAGTCTCGAGCCCCCCCGGTCTCCGTTCGGTAGTGGCATCCATGAAACAAGGGGAGTTTCTTTCTTCGGTGGACATCAAGGATGCCTACCTTTATGTTCCAATATTTCCTGGCCATCAGCGGTACCTCCGTTTTGCGGTTCCGGAGGGGCATTTTCAATTCGTAGCCCTACCCTTTGGTCTGGACACTGCTCCTCGGGTCTTTACCAAGATCCTTGCGCCAGTGATGGCCCTGTTGCGGTCGAGAGAAGTCTCAGTGCTCCCTTACCTGGATGACCTTCTCATCAAGGCTTCCACCAGAGTCCATACTCTGGAGAATGTGGATCTCACTCTCCAGAGCCTGAATCGCTTCGGGTGGATGGTCAACTGGGACAGGTCTGTCCTCTCTCCCACCCAGTCTCTGATCTTCTTGGGACTTCAATTCAACACGGCCACTGTCCGGATTTGCCTTCCGCCGGACAAACGTCTGGCGCTCCTGTCAGGAGTCCGCTCTCTTCAAGCCCAGGCCCCAGTTTCCATCCGCATTTGCATGGAAATCTTGGGTCGGATGGTAGCGGCCATGGGAGCCGTACCCTTTGCCCAGTTTTATTACTGTCTCCTTCAACTGGCCATTCTCTCTCAATGGGACAAATCTCCTCTGTCTCTCTATCGCAAGATTGCTCTTCCTCGCCGGATCCGTCAATCTCTGCTCTGATGGCTCCGCTCCCCCCTTCTTCTTCAGGGGCGATCATTTCTTTCCCTCCACTGGCAGTTAGTTACAACGGATGCCAGTCTGTCGGGCTGGGGCGGTGTGTTCAGGGACTGGACGGTTCAAGGCCTCTGGTCTACCCGGGAAGCCCTTCTTCTGATAAACATCTTGGAGCTGAAGGCGATTCTTCTTTGTCTTCTTTATTGGGAGTCCCTGCTTCAGTCCCGCCCTGTCCGCATCCAGTCGGACAACGTCACGGCCGTAGTGTACATAAGTCGGCAAGGCGGCACTCGCAGCTCAGCAGCCATGGCCGAGGTGACAAAGATTCTGGGCAGAAAACAAGGTTCCGGCCATTTCGGCGATTCACATTCCGGGTGTGCTCAACTGGGAAGCGGACTTCCTCAGCCGACCCCAGCGAGTGGTCCCTACATCCAGAGGTCTTCGTGCAGATTTGCGACCTCTGTGGCATTCCAGACGTGGACCTCTTCGCGTCTCGGCACAATCGGATGATCCTTCCATTTGTGTCAAAGTGCCGAGACCCCCTGGCTCTAGCCGTGGATGTCCTAGTGATTCCTTGGGCGGGGTTTGCTGTGCCCTATCTGTTCCCTCCCCTTCCGCTCCTTCCCAGGGTTCTGAGGAAGCTCAAAGCGGAGGACGTTCTCGCCATACTGGTAGCTCCAGATTGGCCCAAAGGTCGTGGTACGCCGACGTGGTCAGGCTCCTGGACGACACTCCACTGCGCCTTCCACTTCGTTCGGACCTGCCTTCTCAGGGTCCTCTTTGCCACCCCAATTTACAGTCGCTGCATTTGACGGCGTGGCGGTTGAGACCGCGGTTTTGAGAGCCCGCGGTTTCTCTTCCCAAGTCATTTGCACCATGCTCAGGGCTTGCAAGCCCTCCTCGGCAAAAATTTACCACCGTACCTGGCGGTCTTATTTTCGTTGGTGTGAAGCTCTACTGAGGAAAGGGTCGTTTACAAAGTACCCTGAAACGCGTCTATAGATAGAGACTATTACCGCATGACCACCGCAATCCACTAACCGCTACCTCCTACCTCCGACACCACTCCTGCCAAGCTCCGTTATTTGCTGCTTTTACACCTGGCTGTGTTTTACCTGCTTCACCACCAGACGCCGAGAGATCCTCCATGAGGCTTTGTTTTGTCCCCGGAGTAGATCCATCTGTCTCCGAGTGTGCTACCATCTCTGGAGTTACTCCGTGACCGGTGACTTCTCTTCGGCCTGTGGCAACCGGGCCCGTCACTGCAAGCGCATGCCAGCACTGGACATAGCCTCCACAGCACTTGCCATCTACCTTTCGGACGTCCAGCCATAAAATCATATCATCTATGGGAGTTGGTAATTATACTACTATATGACCTGTTTTCAATTTTACGATCACGGAGTGCACTTTATAAAAAGTGAACTATGCCGGTTTACACAAAATTGGATTAGCGGAAGAATATACTATACATGCGGATTTTAAATTATTAAATTATTTTATTACTATACTATTACCTCCCCACAAGGGCCCTGTGGAATGAGATATTTATGTATTTGATTCATATTATTATTTTTACATTTATGTCTTATTTGTAATTATTTTATATTAAATGTTGTTCATCATTTAAAGTGAAGCACAGTCCGACTCTATTTCTTTGCAATTTTATCATCATGTACCATTTATGGTATTAGTCTAGAGGCTTTTGGTACCCTCTTTTTATTGTCTCCTGTTACTTTTTCTGTCCCCCGTCTTCTCTCCTTCTTGCAGTCGGGATTGGAACTGGGGTTGTCTCTCAGCTCCCTTAAGGGTCAGGTTTCGGCCCTTTCTATTCTTTTCCAGCGTCCTCTGGCTTCTAATTCTCATGTCCGGACCTTCCTTCAAGGAGTGGTGCATGCTGCCCCTCCTTATCGGTCACCTTCTCCCCCTTGGGACTTGAATCTGGTTCTGGGTGTCCTCCAAGGTGAACCTCTTGAACCCCTTAGGGAAGGTGTTCAGAGGGTGTCTGAATTGGCAGCTCTCTCCTGCCATTCTCCGTTTCTGGTGATTCACCGGGACAAGGTTGTCTTCCAACCAGATCCTTCCTTTTTGTCTAAGGTTGTTTCAGCCTTTCATCTCAATGAGGACATTGTTCTTCCGTCCTTTCTCATCCTAAGGAGCATTTACTCCACAAACTGGATGTGGTTCGGGCTGTTGGGTCTTACCTCTCTATCTCTTCTTCGTTTCGTCAGTGCGATTCCTTTTTCGTCCTTACGGAAGGTCGTCGTAAAGGACAACCTGCTTCCAAGGCCACCATTTCTCGGTGGATCCGGTCTGCCATTTCGGAAGCCTATCACTATAGGGGGAAGATTCCTCCCTTCAGGGTTGTGGCTCATTCTACCCGTTTCTATTGGGGCATCCTGGGCTCTCCAGAACAAAGCCTCGGCCTCGCAGATTTGCAAGGCGGCTACTTGGTCGTCTTTGCACACTTTCTCGAGGTTCTACCGGGTTCATACCTTCGCATCGGCTGATGCTAGTCTGGGCGCCATAAACTGCTGCAGGCAACAGTGGAACAGCCGGTCTGTGTCCCCCAATGGAGTCGATAGAGAAAAGGAGATTTTTGAACACTTACCGTAAAATCTCTTTCTTGAAGGATCCATTGGGGGACACAGCTCCCGCCCTTTTGGGTTTCTCTTTGGTTCTCTGTCCGAGGGTGTGTTCAGTTATATATTTTCATCTGGTTCTCGGACAGTTCATGTTTATTCCTTGACCTGTCAGTCCTCTACTATTGCTCTGGTACTAAAACTGATTAGCTCAGGGCCTGGAGGCGGGTATATCATGCTGGGAGGAGCCGACTTCTTTGTTGCCATAGTGTCATACCTCCTAGAGACAGCAGCATACACCCACGGTCTGTGTCCCCCAATGGATCCTTCGAGAAAAATCTCCTTCTTTTTTTTACACTAACAGGCTGGTGTAGACCCCAACTTTTCCCTTTCATAAGGGGTAAAAGGAGAAAAAGCCCCCCAAAATTTGTAGTGCAATTTTCTCCCGAGTACGGAAATACCCCATATGTGGCCCTAAATTGTTTTCTTGAAATACGACAGGGCTCCGAAGTGAGAGGGTGCAATGCGCATTTGAGGACTAAATTAGGGATTGCATAGGGGTGGCCACAGGGGTATTCTATGCCAGTGATTTCCGAACAGGGTGCCTCTAGCTGTTGCTAAACTCCCAGCATGTATGGACAGTCAGTGGCTGTCCAGAAATGCTGGGAGTTGTTGTTTTGCAACAGCTGGAGGCTCCGTTTTGGAAACGCTGCCGTACGATGCATTTTCATTTTTATTGGGGGGGGCAGTGTAAGGGGGTGTATAAGTAGTGTTTTACCCTTTATTATGTGTTAGTGTAGTGTAGTGTTTTTAGGGTACAATCACACTGGCGGGGGTTTACGGTGAGTTTCCCGCTAGGGGTTTGCACTGCGGCGGAAAATTTGCCGCAGCTCAAACTACAAACAGGAGACTCACTGTAAACCCGCCTTTTGAATGTACCCTGTACATTCACATGGGGGGGGGGGGGGGGGGCAAACCTCCAGCTGTTACAAAACTACAACTCCCAGCATGTACTGACAGACCGTGCATGCTGGGAGTTGTACTTTAGCAACAGCTGGAGGCACACTGGTTGGAAAACCTTCAGTTAGGTTCTGTTACCTAACTCAGTATTTTCCAACCAGTGTGCCTGCAGCTGTTGCAAAACTACAACTCCCAGCATGTACTGATCGCCAAAGGGCATGCTGGGAGATATAGTTATGCAACAGCTGGAGGTATGCAACTACATCTCCTAGCATGCCGAGACAGCTGTTTGGGCATGCTGTGAGTTGTAATTTTGCAAGATCTAGAGGGTCACAGTTTAGAGACCACTGCACAGTGATCTCCAAACTGTAGCCCTCCAGCTGTTGCAAAACTTCCAATCCCAGCATGCCCAAACAGCAAACAGCTGTCTGGGCATGCTGGGAGTTGTAGTTTTGCAACATCTGGAGGGCTACAGTTTAGAGACCACTGTATAGTGGTCTCAAACTGTAACCCTCCAGATGTTGCTAGGCAACTTACCGGCTTGCGTAGTCTGCACCAGGGAGCCCAGCTGCATGTCATCGCCGCCCGCTGCTGCCGCCGATCGCTGTCTGCTTCTGCCGCCGGTGGTAAGTGACCTCCGGCGCCAGTCTCAGACGGTACCCCTGCTCTGCCCGGACTACAGTGGGTGGGCAGAGCGGGTTCACCAAACTTTAAGCCCCCCCCCCCTTGCCCCCGCTCTGCTATTGGTTGGTCACTTCTGACTGACCAATAGCAGGGATAGGAGAGGTGGCACCTAACTCCTATCCTTTCAGGGGGGCCGGAGGTGTCTTGGATCCCCCCCGATCCCCCATATTTTCTGAGTCACTGGGTCACCAGAAACCCGTATGACCCGAAATCGCCGGTGTGAATTCACCGGCGATTTGCGGCGATCACCGACATGGGGGGGTCTCAGGACCCACCTGGGCATTGGCATGGCATGCCTGCTGAATGATTTTAGCAGGCATCCCGGACCAGTACCCACCCGGCAGGAATGGAAATTCCCACAAGGAACGCAGCGGTAAAGGGCGTACCCATACACCCGTGGTCCTTAAGGGGTTAAGGTCTAGATCTCAAAGTTCTTTTTAAGTTTAAGGGTGCGTTCACACTGCGAATTCTCCGCTCGGCGTCTGGCGTCTGGATTCCGCCTGGCGGCCGCTGCCGAAAATACTTCGGCACTAAGGCCGCGGGGCACTGAGCCATCACCATTGACGGCTATGCAGTGCTCGCGAAATCCGCGCAAAGAATGAACATGTTCTTTCTTTGCGCGGAACAGTTTCAGCGCAGTTTCAGTGTAGTGTGAAGTTCACACCGCGGAATTCCGCGGGAATTCCGTAGTGTGAATGTACCCTAACACTTACAGATTTTTAGCTGATGTACACTAGATATATGCAGGGCAGATATTGCTGATGTTTTTAAATATTATGAATATACAGCCTCCAGACACTGTAAAAAGACACTGGGGGATATTCTCAAAAGCTGCTGTAATTTCTGTTCCAGCAACATTATTCACACCTTTTATTTTATTCCTCACATTTTCAAAGGTCTCTTGTACTGCTTTGAAAATATGAAAATATGTGAAAAAATTTTTTCACACTTTAGTTTTTTTGTGCCAAAAATTATTATTTTCTGCTACCATATTGGATTTTATGTGTGAAAATTGCCAAGTTTGGCACCAAAATCGGAAATTTTTGCACCAGATTTTACATCCAAGACAATTCTGTCGGAAACATCTCACAAAATATTCCATGGTTACTAGTGCCCAGACAAGCGATAACTGTATAAATAAAACATTTCTAAGCTTAACCCCTTAACGACGAAGGACTTATATTTACGTCCTCCGCCGGCTCCCACGATATGCCGCGGGTCGGTCCCGGCGGCTATCAATGGCCGGGAACCGCGGCTAATACAGGACATCACCGATCAGGGTGATGCCCTGTATTAACCCTTCAGACGCGGCGATCAAAGCTGACCGTCGCGTCTGAAGGGAAAGTGAAAGTAACCCAGCTGCTCAGTCGGGGTGTTCGGGACCGCCGCGGTGAAATCGCGGCGTCCCGAACAGCTTACAGGACACCGGGAGGGCCCTTACCTGCCTCCTCGGTGTCCGATCGACGAATGACTGCTCCGTGCCTGAGATCCAGGCAGGAGCAGTCAAGCGCCGATAACACTGATCACAGGCGTCTTAATACACGCCTGTGATCTGTGTAAAAGATCAGTGTGTGCAGTGTTATAGGTCCCTATGGCAGCTATAACACTGCAAAAAAAAAGTTTAAAAAAGTGTTAATAAAGGTCATTTAACCCCTTCCCTAATAAAAGTTTCAATCACCCCCCTTTTCCCATAAAAAAATATAAAAGTGTAAATAAAAATAAACATATGTGGTATCGCCGTGTGCGTAAATGTCCGAACTATAAAAATATATTGTTAATTAAACCTCTCGGTCAATGGCGTACGCACCAAAAAATTTGATAAAATCTTCAGATCACGGCGCAAAAAATTAGTCCTCATACCGCCCTGTATGTGTACGTGTGAAAAGTTATAGGGGTCAGAAGATGACATTTTTAAACGTAGAAATTTTCCTGCATGTAGTTAGGATTTTTTCCAGAAGTACGACAAAATCAAACCTATATAAGTAGGGGATCATTTTAACCGTATGGACCTACAGAATAATGATAAGGTATCATGTTTACCGAAATATGCACTGCGTAGAAACGGAAGCCCCCAAAAGTTACAAAATGGCGTTTTTTTCGATTTTGTCGCACAATGATTTTTTTTCCCGTTTCGCCGTGAATTTTTGGGAAAAATTACTAAAGTCACTGCAAAGTATAATTGGTGACTCAAAAAATAAGCCATAATATGGATTTTTAGGTGGAAAATTGAAAGGGTTATGATTTTTAAAAGGTAAGGAGGAAAAAACGAAAGTGCAAAAACTGAAAAACCCTGCGTCCTTAAGGGGTTAAATGTGAGTGCAGGTTCAGTGACCAAATATATATGTATGTGTGTGTTTTTTTTTATAAAATTTTTCCATAATAATTATTTATTTTTTTAAATAATTACTTAAACACCTTTCCCCCCCAAAAAAACAAACAAAAAAAAACAATAAAATTACAAACCATTGCAAACCAAAATTACACACCATTACAAATCAAAAAGCTTGTGTGAAATTTCTGATGTAAACTGGACTCTCACCCCCTATAAAAATATCCTGTAAAGCAGACAACATATACGTGGACACGCCCACTTTTACAAAACTGACGTGAACAGTATAAACCGCAGTACAAAGCTCTTTGAAAATGTGGTCGATACTGTTTTTTTGGTGCAAAATTCTTTGAGAATCTCCCCCACTGTGCATAACATCTCAGTAAGATGGCAAGTTTGTATATTGTTGTGGATACAATATTACAACTTCCCTTTGAAAACACATTCTCTCAATCATTTATTATTTATAATTATAATATTTATTATTTATAATTATTTATTATTGATTTTCTTGTGAATACATATCATTTTTGTGATGGTTCGTCTTCTGTTCATCAGGTGTTTCTTCTCTTTCATGCTCAGAACTGTTAGAAAGACCATTCATGTCCAATCCTGTAAAAGAGAAAGATGTTACTCGTATGGGGGAGACTATCAGTGCAGAATGTTAAAGAGATATTCCAGGAATTTATTTTTTTATTTGACTATGCTACAGGGGCTGTAAAGTTAGTGTAGTTCATAATATAGTGTCTGTACTGGTGTGTGACGGTTTTCTCACAATTCTTATGTGATTTTCACCCCAATATTTATTTTTAACAGCATACAAAATGACTGTTGTCTCAGATTTTTCCCAGGTTGCAATGCGCCTGACTCACTAGTCAGCTGATAACAGGGAGCCTGTCTTCTTCAATGGGTGGAGTGATCGCTTGGTGGGAGAGAGATCAAATCTGCAACTAATGCAACATCTGTAGGCACCCTGATTGAAAACCACAGGTCTTTTGAATGGATGCAGCTCATTTATGTTTCAATGGGTGGGGTGGCTGATGTGTGGTTGGGAGGAAAATGGAATTGTGGGATTTGTAGGCAAAGAAGAAAACTGAAAAAGGAAATACCAGTTCACAAAAAGCTAGCCACAGTGTTATGGTAATCTCACAACATAGCCATTTAGCCCAAAGACAAGCACAGATCCTTCCTAAGCATGTCCATTACTGTCTGCCAGGTACGTACTAAAATCACCTTATGGTGGAGAACCCCTTTAATCTGCATACATGCATACTTTGCCATACATTTCCAACTTTCAGATAAAAATCTATTAGATTGCTTTCAGGTCGCTTAGACCAGAGGATTTTATTAGTTGCGGGGAACATGGTCCCTCTTTAATTCCTACATTGAGGGAGCCATAAACTTGTATAGAAAATATATGAATTAATAATATCAAATCTCGAATATAGCTTTTGGTCTAACACTCCATTGATGTTAAGCAGGAGAACAAAGATGACCACAGTGTTTTTCTTTCATGGGTATATTTGGCTGTGTGTGTGGTTTGGGCACTTTATTACAACATAGTGGTCTATGAGCATTTTCTGACATGTTACTGTAAAAATCCCACAGAAACATAGCAGATTGTGGTCAGAAAACAACAACTGGTCCATCTTATTTAAACTTATTATTATTTACTTTAAGCCTTTAACATATTGGCCCTGATTATGTAACTGTGTGAGAGAAATAGTGATTTCCCCGCAGCAGCCAATCACAGCTCAGCTTTCACTTTACCTCAGCTGGTTAGCTGAGCTGTTATTGGTTGCTGTGAGAAATCACTCCACTTTTCCTCTCACACAGTTTGATAAATTTGGGCCGCTGTTCATGCTTTTTTCCAGACTATATCGCCTTTAAAAGGCTTTTTTCAATTTTGTTTCATTTTGCTTTTTTCAATTTTGTTTAATTTTGCTAAATCAAAAGCAGTTTGCGAAACATTTTTGAATTTTTAAAAAGAGTTGCGAAGAGCTTACATGGTACAACCCTCAGACCCCATGTACTGTACAGACTGAACTCTGTTTCTGACATCCAGCTTAAAAGAATGTTCTAGTAAAGCATTGTGAAGAAAACTCCTTGTCAGCAGTGTTCAGTCAGCTTTGCTGAGAATACGGGTAAAGCTAGGTATATGCTGAGGTCAGAAAATGCTGATGTATACCGCAGCATGCTGGCAGCGGACCCATTGAGTTTTCTGGACTGAATGTAGTCAATTAGTGACTATGATTGGTACATTTCCCTAGCGAGTGCAACAGAGTGATGCCCAGCGAGTTCTGTGCATAAGCCCTTTTGTAATTAAAGGGGTACTCCACTGGAAAAAAAAATAATAATAATAATCAACTGGTGCCAGAAAGTTAAACAGATTTGTAAATTACTTCTATTTTAAAATCTTAACCCTTCCAATACTTATCAGCTGCTGTATGTTCCTTTCTGTCTGACAACAGTGCTCTCTGCTGACACCTCTGTCCATTTTAGGAACTGTCCAGAGTAGGAGCAAATCCCCATAGCAAACCTATCCTGCTCTGGACAGTTCCTGACATAGACAGAGGTGTCAGCAGAGAGCACTGTGGTCAGACAGAAAGGAAATTCAAAAAGAAAAGAACTTCCTGTGGAGCATATAGCAGATGATAAATACTGGAAGGATTAAGATTTTTAAATAGAAATCATTTACAAATCTGTTTAACTTTCTTGCACCAGTTAATTTAAAAAAAAAAAATGTTCCAGGGGAGTACCCCTTTAATGGAACTCATTCTCTGGAACTCACTTGGCATTATAAAGTTGCCTCAGCAACCCATCTACCCAGTGTGCGCAGCGTCTCCAACCCGGAATTTGCGGAATGTGCAGGAGAGCAAGGCTGGAGTTACACTTTCAGCTCTACTGCAGAGGAAAATATGAAGTAAATTATATGTTGCTGAATCAGGTCGTCATTTTTTCCCCCTTTTTCTTAAATATGGACAAATAAGTATGTCCATACAACAATAAGTATTTCTGCTTACATAATAGTACTGTGTACACGGTCTCCATTCCTGCCACCATATGGTCATCCACATGACAGTGCAGGAACCATGTTCCTGGGTTTTTTGCTATCATCGCAACAGTTTGAAATGTTCCAGGAAAAGTCTCAAATACATCAGTTTGATAAACCGCCCCTCTCTGCAAAATAGAAAATGAATGGCATTTTTTTTTACTATACAATTTAGTAAGAACATTATTACAAATATAAAATATACTCTTGACTGTTCATAAAAAGATAGAAAGGATATTGTTATTTCTGTGAAAATATATGAATTATTTAATGTTAGTACTAGTTTTGCTGCTACCATCTATAGTGGCCACCAATAATAGTCCCTGAACCACTAGCCAGCACATGTTTAACCCTAGAACAGCATGTGATAGGTTAAAAAAAGTTACCTTATACTTAAAGCTGTGTCCATGGAAATGCACAGTGTGAATATCCACTTCGTTTCCCATTGCAATGAGATGCCAGTTTATATTATCTCAGACATGCATTGTAAGGCCTTGTAAGTTGGCATACATAAGCCCATTGATACCTGAAATACAAGACATGCTCCACATTATGCTCAGCTTAATTCTGATGTTATTTGAAAACTTTGCTTTTACAGAAGAAATAGGAAACATCTTTAGTCAGGTGCATTCAAATGTGTCAATGTAACAGTGATGGGTTGGTCATCTGGCACAGCTCATTGTAAAATCTGTAGGTTTCAAGGGACTGCAGATAAAGTTAAAAGGGTACTCCGCCCCTAGACATCTTTCCCCTTTCCAAAGGATCACTGAGGTCCCGCCGCTGGGGACCCCCGCTATCTCTGTCCTGAACCCGGCGTTCGTTTAAGACGTTGGGCTCAGTGCTGGAGGCTCGTGACGTCACGGTCGCGTCCCCTCAATGCAAGACTATGGGGGCGGGGGACATGACTGCTGTCACGCCCCCTCCCATAGACTTGCATTGAGGGGGCATGGTCATGACGTCATGAGCGGGGCATGACCCTGACATCACAAGCCTCCACCCTGCAACGCCAGTCATCCGTCCCAGAGCAAGGTGCACCCCAGTGGCAGGACCCCGCGATCATACATCTTATACCCTATCCTTTGGACCGAGCTCCGGTAACATGATCGCTGACCTGTGATTGTTTACTATGGGCAAATCAGAAAGATTGATAAATCTGGGCATTTGTGTCTTTTCAGACTGTCCATGTTTAAATTCCAGATGTTGTGCTGTACAGTATCTTGAACATACCAAGAAACCATGACATCTATTTGAAATAACGGGGAATGGGCTTGCAATTGTACAATATATGTAATCTTCATATAGTTCCAAAAAATTCTGTAGTGCTTTACAAATGATGGGATAATGTACACTTACAGGTGCTTAGAAGATAATTATAACTATAAGGTCCGTGACTATATAAAATATTTCACCAGGATTATGCTGTTGTATCTGATTTAGGGTCCATCTTCATTTTTATGGTGCTGTTTTGGTGCAGTTTTCGTAAAAACCCTGTTTCTTAGCTGGATCTTTAGCTACTGAACATGTGGAGGTGGGTCGCTACACAATGCCGCTCACACTGTTCTTTCCACATCATCCTACCCATTAGGGGGGATTTATCAAAACTTGTGCAGAGGAAAAGTTGCCCAGCTGCCCATAGCAACCAATCAGATTGCTTCTTTCATTTTACAGAAGCCTTGTTAAAAATGAAAGAAGCGGTCTGATTGGTTGCTATGGGCAACTGGTCAACTTTTCCTCTGCACAGGTTTTGATAAATCTCATTAAGTGCAAAGCACAAAGTTGTTTCTACAGACACAGAGACTTTTGACAGGAGTCCCTGTTCCTGTAGGACCTTTCCATAGTGAAGGGGTGTGGCTGCAAAGGCAACACAGTAGGAGGCCAAACCCCATTGTCCTTCTGCTCCTGACTTTAAAATGAATAGTGGTGACAGTAAGGATCACCACGTTAAGTCTGACTGAACTAAGAAATTCTGGGGAAAACAGCAGGTGATAACACAAGAAGGTTACATTTAAAAAAAAAAAAAATAGAAATCATTTACTAATCTACACCAGTTGATTAAAATAAAGTTTTGCTTTTCTATAGCATACCCCTTTAACCCTTCATAGAAGTGACAAGGGGATTTTAGTGACTTGATTTTCAGGGGGCTGTGTGAGCAAACATGCAAAAACAGTACCAGCAATGAAGGGGTTAGACTGAGCACTGAGCTGCTGCTGCTGATGAAAAACCTAACAGGAAAAGGGAAATTATCCTGCACTGTTGACATACAGCAGTAGGTACACTTGTATTCACACAAGGGGCAGCTGTCCTGATCTTGAGATCAGATGGAAGCCTTGATTTACCTTTCAGGAACATTGTGTATCCTCTGCACCAGGCAGATTGGCTCAGCTTGCATGTACACAGCTCATGCACTCTCAGGCTTGCTTTTCCCATCCCCAACAGACATCACATTGCTCCGCCCCCAACTTCCCATGTTCCCTTTTGTTGTCTCTGTTACTAGAGATGGATTTCTCCTAAGAGTCAGTGGGCAGTAGATAGATTACAGGGAAATGAGACACCTAGTGGCCAAGATTTTAGAGCTGTTCTGGAGATAAGGTGTCTTTTTTTGGTAAAGGGATTTACAAATATGTTAGGACTCACTTTGCCCTTCATTTGATAGGCTTACATACCATAGTGGCAGACTATGCAGTCATTATGAAGCCTTTGTTAAGAAGGGGGTCCAGCCTTATATTATCCTGTCCACTGTGCTACTGGATGATGACAAACAGTACACAACTCTGTCTTGATACCAAGCAAGGGGGAATAGGGTATGGAGGGAAAAAAGTCTCTTCTATCCATAGGATGGTCATACTCTGACTCTTCAATGGGAGGGGACCCATGGTATACTTTGCAATGAGGCCCACTGTGTTCTAAGTAAATCACTGCATTTAAAGGGGTATTCTTCCAGCACAAAACTGTTTCCTATTGCTTATGTTCCCTGCTGTTCTTAACGGTTTACAGGTTTCTGTGACAAGTTGTCCCCATAGGACTTCCCTGATCAGCAGATTGCTGTTCACAGTGGTTACCTCCCCCAGCTAGTAATTGACTAAGCAGGTATATTCTGCAGGACCAACATGTCACAGGAAGCAGCAGGGACTGGGAGTTATCACAACAATACTTGTGTGGGAACAGGAAGGTAAGGTGAGTATGGCTTTATTTTTTTAGCACACCAAATATAAGATGTGCCACTAGAATACCCCTTTAAAACATGAAACCACAAGCCTTGTGCATTACACAATTATATACAGAAAAGTGAGTAAAAAATTAACATTGAAATATAAAAGCTATAAATTGCGTGTATGTGTAGTTAGGAAAGGTGACATAAAATTACTGTGCATCTTGTTGCTTTCAATGAATTCCTCATTGGTTTTGTTCACTCTCTCTGGATTTAGGCAATATGTTTGGATATTTTCATCTATATACCAAGATTTATTTTCATCAAACACCATAAAAAAGAGAGCGAAGCGCACGACTGGTGTCTTCAGCATCTGAAGTGGAAAATATCCTTTCTTGCAAACAACAAGGGGCCCAATCAATCCACTGTATATGTCCTACAAAAGAACACAAGTATATCCACATCATATCCATTGTATGGTAAAGTAAAAGTGCAGAATTTAACATATGCCGTCTGACCATACTAAACCTACCCAGGTTAGCTTTTTTCACTCATTGGGGAGATTTATCAAAACCTGTGCAGAGGAAAAGTGGTGCAGGTGTCCATAGTAACCAATCAGATCGCTTCTTTCATTATTAATGATGCCTGTGAAAAATGAAAGAAGCGATCTGATTGGTTGCTATGGTCAACTGCACCACTCTTCCTCTACACAGGTTTTGATAAATCTCTCATTGTCCCTAAATAGTTTCTCGTTTTCTTGGAATAGCTTTCCCTTTGGTTTTTTTTATTTCGGAAACTTATTCCCAAAATTTTGGGGAAACAGTTGCCAAACCTTCTTTCTCCACTCAGTTGTGCCCTGGAGGCTTTTGTTATACTTACAGGGCACTGATCTTGTGTAGATAGCAGGAGGACTGAAATAAGGGCTATTTAATGGGTATCATGAACAAAAGCACAAATTGTAAACCATGGTTTAAAAGATATGTAATTTTATCATACAGAATGAAAATCTTGGTTTCCAGCTCATAAAAGACAAGGCATTTCTAAAATTCTAAAATGAGATAAAAATTTCATACAGGGAAACTTTAAAAGCAAAAACAAAAAACTACCTTTACTTGATCAACATTGGAGTAGTAAGCCCAAGTTAGACAATATTTCTCTTGTATATTAGGCCCAGAACGTTCCAGAACATCCCAGACATAAGTGTGTACCTGCCCTGTGATAATGTAAATACATAGTGGATTATGTAAAGTTCAGCAAATAATAAGTATAACTTTATCAGTTTAGTATTTTCCATAATTCTAAAGATATTCTCACCTGGTTCGGTAGGTTTTATATCATTATCCTCTGGTTTAACACCGTGTGCATAGATGGAGTACGGTCTACTTGCCATGTTTTTAAATACAATCTCAATTCTATCACCAATATTTGCTGTTAGGAGAGGACCTGGAATATACAGAGCAATGTGCACATTAGTGTGATAAATAATTTTGTTTGGCTGTAATAAATGCATACTAATAGATAACCATGTGTTATAATTCGATGCATGGGGTAAGACGATCCAATGACAGAAGTGTCATCTCTGCCTATAGATACACAAACCTATGGCTTTTACAACAAATGAAGCACTTGTTGATCCTTCCAAACTTTTGATAGTAAAGTAAACTGAGCAGATAGAACAATGTTTTCTCCAATAATTGTCCCTCCTTCATCACTTTCATTTACTACAAAAAAAATCAAAATTACCTAGAAGTCCCAGATGTTCCTGGGTCTCAGTTCTTTCCTTTCTTACTGTAAATGTTCCATCAGTATATTCTCGATACACAGCTTTCTTATACTTTGAACCAATAGTTGTTTGGCTCCTGTTTAAAAATGTATCTCCAGAGCTGAAAAAAAAAAAAAAAAAGTAATATATTTGCATTAAAATGTGAACCACATACCTAAACGTGCATACAGTATAGGATATATAGTAATGTCCATCTTGGTGCAAGCAACATTTTCTTATTTACTAGTTGTTGTATTGTTTAATTTTATTGAAGCATTACATTCCTCATTCACAAAAAAAATTACTAGAAACTGACAAGATGATCCACAGCCAAGTCATTTGAATCTATCACTTTTTCAAAATTTTTGGAGTTAGTGTATCTGTCATCAACAAAAACTTTTTATATAACGTAGATAATATCATATGTATATTTGTAATATACATTGGTTAAAAAAATGTGTATGTTTTTGTCCGAGCAGCTATTGCATGTGTGTCTCTATGAGGGTGGACTCTGTCCACCGAGGACAAGCGGGGCTCTGTACACTGTGGGCAAGCGGGGCTCTGTACACCGAGGACAAGCGGGGCTCTGTGCACCGAGGACAAGCGGGGCTCTGTGCACCGAGGACAAGCGGGGCTCTGTGCACTGAGGACAAGCGGGGCTCTGTGCACCGAGGACAAGCAGGGCTCTGTGCACGAGGACAAGAAGGGCTCTGTGCACTGAGGACAAGCGGGGCTCTGTGCACTGATGACAAGCAGGGCTCTGTGCACTGAGGACAAGAGGGGCTCTGTTGACTAAGGTTCTGTGACACACAGCAGGATGATTGACAAACCAGGAGCCTACACAGAGCCCTGCTTGTCCTGCCCACACTTCCTGTATTTGGTCTCTGCACAGAGAAACACAGGCAATAGCTTCAGGGACAGTATTTTTTCACTCAAAAATATTCACATTTTTTAACCAATGTATATTACAAATATACATAAAATGGTATTATATAAAAATTGTCTGTTGAAGACAGGTACACTTTAAATGAATACTTTCTTGACTCCTGTGTGCTCAACTCTACCATTCTTGTCAATAAAACTACAGTGACCTTGATAGACCCAAAATGGGTCTCTTGGTTTTATCAGTCTCATGCATCTCCCAAAACGTTGTGTCTTTTACAAATGGAAGACACAATGCAGAAGTACAACTTCACTTTCTAGTCACTAGATAGACTGGCTTTAATTCTAAAATACCATACATAATATATTGCATTTTCTACTATTAGGCCATATTCACATGACAGAATTTCGGAGACTACGGCGGAAAAATTGAGCTTGGAACTCCTGTTGCATCCAACCATGCACACAGCAGAATTTGTGCAGTGGAAACATCTGCCATTAAAATCCCTAAGTGTTGAAAATCATTGTATATGTATATATAATAAATTGGACCCTGGGTCCCTGGACTGGACTTCTGCTGCTTCATGATTTTGTACCCACAGATAATTTAGAATACCCAGTTCTGTAGTTCTTTTTTTCTTGACATGTCCTAACAACAAGCTTTTTAAGAGTATAAATGCCCTTGTAATGTTAACTTACCTGTTTTGATGCCACAAATGCTCCCAGGTGCGGTTGGGAGAATAATCCCATTCCACCTCTTCAGCTGCAATGTAATATGAGACATTACGGGAATATTGGAATGTAGAATTTTGCTGGTCACATGACTGAACCGTGTAGTGCTGTCTCATTCCACTTGTGTAGTGATCTGCGGTCAAACATTCCACATTGAAAACACCTGTAGGGAAATAATGCAGTTAAATATAGTGCATTTAAAGGGGTACTCCACCCCTAGACATGTTTTCCACTATACAAAGGATAGGGGATAAGATGTCTGATCGTGGGGGTCCCACTGCTGGGAACCCCAGCAATCTCTCCTGCAGCACCCACTTATCATCAGCTGCATGAAGCAAAGATCGCTCCATGTCTGATGACTCACAATACAGGGGCCTGAGTATTGTGACGTCATGCCCCGCCCCTCAAGACAAGTCTATGGGAGGGGTGAGGCAGCTGTCACACCCCCTCCCATAGGCTTGCATTAAGTGGGCGGGGTGTGATGTCACAAGGGAGCGGAGGCGTGACATCACGATACTCAGGCCCCTGTATCGTGAGTCATTAGACACAGAACGATCTTCACTCTGTGCAGCTGATGACAAGTGGGTGCTACAGGAGAGATTGCGGGGGTCTCCAACAGCAGGACCCCTGCAATCAGACATCTTATCCCCTATCCAAAGTACCCCTTTAAGGGTATCTATTCTTTGCAATCAACATTTATATCCTTTTTGGCTCCAATACATCTAAAATATATCTGTCATTTCACAATTTCACAACTTTTAGTATATCAATATCTACAGACATGGACAAAATTGTTGGTACCCTTCTGTTAAAAGACAGAAACACCCACAATGCTCCCTGAAATAACTTAAAACTGACTAAAGTAATAATGAAAAAAAAATCTACTGAAAAATAACAGATGAAAATTAGACATTGCTTTAGAATTTTGGTTTAACAGAATCCTAAAAACAACAAAATAATGAAACTGGCCTGAATAAAAATCATGGTACCTAAACTCAAAGGGGTTCTCCGGTGCTTACACATCTTTTCCCCTATCCAAAGGATAAGATGCCTGATCGTGGGAGTCCCGCCGCTGGGGACCCCCGGGATCATGCACGCGGCACCCTGTTTGTAATCAGTCCCCGGAGCGTGTTTGCTCCAGGACTTATTACAGGCGACCACCAGGCTGGCGGCGTGTGACGTCACGCCTCCGCCCCGTGTGATGTCACGCTCCGCCCCTCAATGCAAGCCTACGGGAGGGGGCGTGATAGCTGTCACGCCCCCTCCCGTCAGCTTGCAAAAGATGTGTAAGCACCGGAGAACCCCTTTAATATTCTGTTGCACAACCTTTTGAGGCAGTCATGGCAGCCCAGCAATCTCTGTAACTCTCAATGAGACTTCTGCACTTGTTTACAGGTATCTCAGGCCTCTCCTCATAAGATACTTCTCCAGATGGTGAGAAGGTGTCTTCTCTAGACGGCATGTTTCAGCTCCTTCCATTGATGTTCTACAGATGTTCTATAGGATTTAAATCAGGGCCCATAGAAGCCACTTCAGAATGGCCCAATGTTTTACTCTTGATATTTTATTGTACCCTGAACAGAAGCAAGACCCTGTGCCAGATGCAGGATAGCAGCTCTAAAACATAACAGAGCCACCTTCGTTATTTACATTAGGTACAGTGTTCTTTTCTTTGTATGCTTCATTTTAAAAATTATGGGGCGTCTTTAAATGGGCACTGTCAGACAGTGGCGTTGCGACCCGGGTGCGGGGGGTGCGGCCCGCACCGGGTGACACCAACCTAATGGGGTGACACCAAGACGCTCCGCAGCCGGCAGCACCCCCCATACCCCCGCCCCCCCCCCACCTACGCTGTGCGCCCGTCCAGCACCCCCCCCGGCCTTCATCGCCGCTGTGCGCCCGTCCGTCAGCACCACCGCATGGGACGTCAGTGACGTCACTTGCAGCTCGCCAGGAGAGAAGGAGCGCTGCGCTGGATGGGTGAGTGTGTGTGTCTGTCTGTCTGTCTGTCGCTATCTCTGTCTGTGTGTGACTGTGTGTGACTGTGTGTGTGTGTGTGTATGTATGTGACTGTGTGTGTGTGTGTGTGTATGTGACTGTGTGTGTGTATGTGACTGTGTGTGTGTATGTGACTGTGTGTGACTCTGTGTATGTGTGTGTGTATGTATGTGACTGTGTGTGACTCTGTGTGTGTGTATGTGACTGTGTATGTATGTGACTGTGTGTGACTCTGTGTGTATGTATGTGACTGTGTGTGACTCTGTGTGTGTATGTATGTGACTGTGTGTGACTCTGTGTGTGTGTGTATGTATGTGACTGTGTGTGTGTGTGTTGCAGGGGGACCCAGGAGCGCTACACCCCTGCCCACAATCATTTCTTGTATTGGAATTATGTAGGAGGCCTTCTGGTGTGCCAAGTATGCCTTATTTTCTGTGGGTGTGTGTGTGTGACTCTGTGTGTGTGACTCGGTGTGTGTGACTGTGTGACTCTGTGTGTGACTCCGTGTGTGTGACTGTGACTCTGTGTGTCTGTCTGTGAGTGTGTGTCTCTCTGACTGTGTGTGTGTTTGTGTGTGTGTCTCTCTGTGTTGTATGTGTTTTTTTTTTATTGTGGGGGGGGGGGGAGTTAAACAGCGATCTAATGTGAAGAGACTTTGACCCATTGTGGGGAACCTGCGGCCTAATGTGGGGTAACTACTACCAAATGTGCGGAGTCTATGCTACCTAATGTGGGGATTCTATGCTACCTAATGTGGGGAGTCTATGCTACCTAATGTGGAGAAACTGCTACCTAATGTGGGGAATCTGTGCTACCAAATGTGGGGAGTCTATGCTACCTAATGTGGGGAATCTGTGCTACCGAATGTGGGGAATCTGTGCTACCGAATGTGGGGAATCTGTGCTACCTAATGTGGGGAAATTGCTACCTAATGTGGGGGAACACGTACCAAATGTGGGGAAAATTTGCTACCTAATGTGGGGGAATTGCTGCCTACCTAAAGTGGGGGGACTGCTGCCTACCTAATGCTCCCCCCCCTGGCAGTAGCACCCTCATCATCCACCAGCAACACCCCCCCCCCAGCAGTAGCACCTCCATCAGCAGATCCTGATGATGGATGATGGCGGTGCTCCTGCCAGGAGGATGATCCTGCGGATGGATGATGGGGGTGATACTGCCAGGGGGGATGGCCAGTTGCACCCTCATCATCCTCCAGCAACACCCCCCCAGTAGTAGCACCCCCATCATCCACTAGCAACACCACCAAAACCCCCCTCCCGTGGTAATAGCATCAGCTAACGGATGTTGAGGGGTGTTACTGCGGTTGTGGTATTATATTCAGAGGGTGCACTGTATGGCAACGTTAAATTCAGAGGGCGCAGTTTGTGGTAGTATTATATTCAGAGGGTACAGTGGGTGGTAGTATTATATTCAGGGGTACAGTGTGTGGCGGTATCATATTCAGGGGTACAGTATGTGGTAGATTTATATTCAGAGGGTACAGTATGTGATGGTATTATATTCAGAATGTACAGTGTGTGGTAGTATTATATTCAGAGGGTACAGTGTGTGGCAGTATTATATTCAGGGGTACAGTATGTGGCAGATTTATATTCAGAGTGTACAGTATGTGTTGGTATTATATTCAGAATGTACAGTGTGTGGTAGTATTATATTCAGAGGGTACAGTGTGTGGCGGTGTTATATTCAGGGGTACAGTATGTGGCAGATTTATATTCAGAGGGTACAGTATGTGGTAGATTTATATTCAGAGGGTACAGTATGTGTTGGTATTATATTCAGAATGTACAGTGTGTGGTAGTATTATATTCAGTGGGTATGGTGTATGGAAGGTTTCTAATCAAAGAGTATAGTGTTTAGTAGTATTATATTTAGAGGATACAGTGTCTGGCAGGTTTATAATAATACTTGTTTTCATATAGAGGATGAGAATGCGCTGACATAGTGAGGAGACGTCTGGGCGTCACATTCTGCAGAGAGAAGTTTTAGCTGGACCAGGCGGTATGTACCATCTGAATTAGATAAGGGAAGACTATAGAGAAGAGGTCACCTGTAGTCACTGATATCATTGTGTATTCTCCTGACTATAGAGAAGACGTCACCTGTAGTCACTGATATCATTGTGTATTCTCCTCACTATAGAGAAGACGTCAACTGTAGTCACTGATATCATTGTGTATTCTCCTCACTATAGAGAAGACGTCACCTGTAGTCACTGATATCATTGTGTATTCTCCTCACTATAGAGAAGACGTCACCTGTAATCACTGATATCATTGTGTATTCTCCTCACTATAGAGAAGACGTCACCTGTAATCACTGATATCATTCTGTACTCTCCTCACTATAGAGAAGACGTCACCTGTAGTCACTGATATCATTGTACATTCTCCTCTCTGTGTCCTATCAGAGCTGTAGTCACTTGTAAGTTCTACAGTTATGGTGAGTGAAACTACAACTCCCAGCATAACCTCACCACTGCTCAAAGGGGTACTCTACTGGAAAACATTTTTTTTTATCAATTGGTGCTACAAAGTTAAACAGATTTGTACTTCTATTTAAAAATCTTAATCCTTCCAGTACTTATTAGCTGCTGTATAAGTGATTCACAGGAAGTTCTTTACTTTTTTAATTTATTTTCTGTCTGACCACAGTGCTCTGTGCTGACACCTTTGTCCATGTCAAGAACTGTCCATAGTAGGAGCAAATCCCCATAGCAAACCTATCCTGCTCTGGACAGTTCCTGACATGGACAGAGGTGTCAGCAAATAGCACTGTGGTCAGACTGGAAAGAACGACACAACTTCCTGTAGAGCATACAGCAGCTGATAAGTACTGCAAGGATTAAGATTTTAAATAGAAGTAATTTAAAAATCTGTTTAATTTTCTGGCACCAGTTGATATAAAAGTAGATGTTTTCCAGTGGAGTACCCCTTTAAGTAATTCTGGGAGCTGTATATTTAAATGGTGAAAACTTCTTTAACACTTTCCTATTCTGTGGCAACTGGTATATCTGATTATTATACTGGAATTTCTCACAATGCGCTACAACAGTGGTGTCTGTCACAACAGGCTAAAAACTTACTGCACGGGGGGGAGGTATGGGGGTGACACCATTTTCTACCGCACAGGGTGACACCAACCCTAGCAACGCCACTGCTGTCAGATACAAAAACGTTTGATATGTTGTAAAGCATACAAAACGAATAGGTTTTGCAATTGCTTTCATAAAATAGTTTTCAGTATTTCATATTGAAAAAGCCAGTCAAACAATTGCCCCCCCTGCCTGCTTGGACACATACTAGTCCTGCTGTGTCCATGCATCATCACCTATGTCATGGACACACTTCCTTGATTGACAGCTGTGAGCGCAGGGCTCACAGCTGGAGGAAAAATCCTCCCACTGTCAGCTTGTGTCCTGATACTGTCAGTGAGGACAAGCTGGGAGTTGTGGTTATGCTAATGCTAGGGGAGATGTGAGCAGACAGCATACTGAAGGAGGGGGCGGAGACCTGCACAGTGAGGCCGCACCTCCCTTTGAGAGGAATGAGCTAAATTAAAAGTGTAAAAAAAAAAATAAAGGTGCTAGACACATAAAAATTAGATGTACATGGTCAGGATTAGGTAATGAGTGATATATTAAAAAAAATAATAATAATTTTTGTTGGATCTGACGGGTACGCTGTAAGGGGCCCAAGTAGGTAATACATGTCAAAAGACTTATAATGAACACATACTCCATGCTTTGGTGGTTATGTAAGAAACAATTGTCAGGCATACAATGATTAAAGTATGGACATGGGACTGGCCACTATGGGAATAATAAGTCCCACTACCAACCGGCCTGTCATTCTATAAAAATCCAGGCCCTTAAACAGAATTTACTAAAAGTCTCTTAGCAACTATGCTTTGCTAGGGATTTCCAACTACCTTGGATTTTTCATATCTCCTCCAGCTTGCCCTGGATAAGATATACACTATATTACCTACAAGCCTAGCGGCTAATCCAAAACTCAATTATATACCTACAAAAATTAGCCCAGAAGAATTATTTGTGTAACCAACATCTCTTTATTAATCACAATCAATAACAATAGGTAGAAAAAAAACCATAAAAAATACCCACCCTTAAAATTGCCCCCCCCCCCACACACACAAAGGCAGGATGTGGGGAACCCAATATATAGATGTAAAATGTACAGAGTCCCTATCAGCATGCCATCATATAATAATTAGATCAAGTACTGTACCTGTCGGTAGCATGCTGAACAAGTCCCCACACTTCCTAAAACCTAGTACACACTTATTATAGGAATCTTAGGGTAAGCAACAATCCCCGACCACTATTCCTGTCACTGTTTCACAGCATAAATCATTATACAAATATCCAATACACATATAATTATATGTGTAGTATTTAAATGATCTTTATGATTAAAATAATAATAAAATATTTATATAGCACCAACAGATTCCGTCGCACTTTACAATTAAATTTTAGTCCTGATCTTACAGTTATTCTCTGTAACTTACCTTCATTGTCGGGGGTCATTGTTACCGAGTATGAGATGTGTGGAAATAAGCTTGCTACATCCCTTGTGGTTTCATGGATCTGAAAGGTATTTCCTGTAAAGTGTATTCCATGCATATCAACCTCATTGCCTAGACCCAGCATATGCCAACGGATTGAGTCTCCTTTACACATCTCTAGCCCGGGCTGATTCCCGTACATGTATCCATTGATTGCTGTAAGAAAAATTAACTTTATAACTGATAACTATATTTAAAGGGAATCTGACACAAGATTCATCTGTACTAAACCCAGTGCACATGGTTATAGTGAGGGTGAACTGGAAAGAATTATGTGTTACTCACCTGGATCCATATCCGACCTCATATCCAGACCTCATATCCTGTCCCCATATCCCGACCTTATATCCCGACCTCATATCCCGTCCCCATATCCTGTCCTCATATCTAATCCCCATTTCTAATCCTCATATCCTGTCCTCAGGTGGGGCTGAGTTGTGATGAACATATTGTAAGCTGAGAATAAAAGGGTGTGGCTTAAAGGGTGGGCGTGTATTTACAAGATGGGGTATGGAATGTGGGGAGGGTGTGGCTTGCCAGCCAGGTTGACGCATTCATCAGGGGATGCAGAACTGAGCTTGTGGAGTAAGGCACCAGAAGTCCTATATATTTGCATTGGACTTGAAACAAAAACCCCTTCCTTCACATATGGGGGTAGGTTAGGTAGGTTATTATATATTTTTATTTGACATATAAGTAATATGTGTACCAGGTATTATTGAAATATCTCCAGCCATACTGAAGTTATGCTGGAACATACATTGCCCATAGATTTGCATAGGACTTTAAACAAAAGCCCTGACCCTCGCAAATGAGGGTAGGTTAAATTAACTATCCTATATTTTTAGTGGACGTATAAGTAACATGTGACAGAGTATTATCGAAATATCTCCAGCTGTTTGGAAGTTATGCAGTGGCCAACTCCTGGACAGTCTGTGGTGAAACATGGTGGATGGAGCGAGACACGATGTTCCAGATTTGCTCAATCGGATTAAGGTCTGGGGAACGGGCGGGCCAGTCCATAGCATCAATGCCTTTCTCTTGCAGGAACTGCTGACACACTCCAGCCACATGAGGTCTAGCATTGTCTTGCAGTAGGAGGAACCCAGGGCCAACCACACCAGCATATGGTCTCACAAGGGGTCTGAGGATCTCATCTTGGTACCTAATGGCAGTCAGGCTACCTCTGGCAAGCAAATGGGGGGCTGTGTGGCCCCCAAAGAAATGCCACCCCATACCATTACTGAACCACCGCCAAACCGGTCATGCCGGAGGATGTTGCAGGCAGCAGAATGTTCTCCATGGTGTCTCCATACTCTCTCACGTCTGTCACGCGCTCAGTGTGAACCTGCTTTCATCTGTGAAGAGCACAGGGTGCCAGTGGCGAATTTGCCAATCTTGGTGCAAACATCCTGCACAGTGTTAGATTGTAAGCACAACCGCCACCTGTGGACGTCGGGCCCTCATACCACCCTCATAGAGTCTGTTTCTGATTATTTGAATGGACACATGCACATTTGTGGTCTGCTGGAGGTCATTTTGCAGGGCTCTGGCAGTGCTCCTCCTGCTCCTCCTTGCAGAAAGGCGGAGTTAGCAGGACTGCTGCTGGGTTGTTGCCCTCCTATGGCTTCCCTCCACATCTCCTAATGTACTGGCCTGTCTCCTGGTAGCGCCTCCATGCTCTGGACACTACGCTGACAGACAATGCAAACCTTCTTGCCACAGCTCGCATCGATGTGCCATCCTGGATGAGCTGCACTACCTGAGCCACTTATGTGGGTTGTAGACTCCGTCTCATGCTACCACTGGAGTGAAAGCACTGCCAGCATTCGAAAGTGACTAAAATCTCAGCAGGGAAGCATTGGAACTGAGAAGTGGTCTGGGGTCACACCCTGCAGAACCACTCCTTTATTGGGGGTGTCTTGCTGATTGCCCATAATTTCCACCTGTTGTCTGTTCCATTTGCACAACAGCATGTGAAATTGATTGTCAATCATTGTTGCTTCCTGAGTGGGCAGTGTGATTTCAATGAAGTGTGATTGACTTGGAGTTACAATGTGTTATCTTAGTGTTCCCTTTATTTTTTTGAGCAGTGTATATTTCCCATAGACTTGTATGAGACTTTAAACAAAAACCCCAACTCTCGCAAATGTAGGTTGGTAAGGGTTAAATTACCTATCCTGTGTTTGTTGTTGACATACAAATTTTTTCATCAAGTATCTTTGACGTTTCTAGTATATGATTTTTTAGTTTTATATAATAAAAGTTAAGTCTTATATTGGTTATTCTGATCAGAGGTTCCTTTGCTCTGTGATTTTCTTGTTGACATATAAGTAACATGTGTACCAAGTTTCATGTTAAAGGGGTACTCCCATGGCAAACTTTTTTTTGTTTTGTTTTAACCCCTTCAGGACGGAGCCCATTTTGGCCTTAAGGACCGGAGCGTTTTTTGCACATCTGACCACTGTCACTTTAAACATTAATAACTCTGGAATGCTTTTAGTTATCATTCTGATTCCGAGACAGTTTTTTTGTGACATATTCTACTTTAACATAGTGGTAAATTTTTGTCGATACTTGCATCCTTTCTTGGTGAAATCCGTAAATTTGATGAAAAATTTGAAAATTTAGCATTTTTCTAACTTTGAAGCTCTCTGCTTGTAAGGAAAATGGATATTACGAATACATTTTTTTTTGGTTCACATATACAATATGTCTACTTTATGTTTGCATCATAAAATTGACGTGTTTTTACTTTTGGAAGACATCAGAGGGCTTCAACGGTCCGCAGCAATTTTCCGATTTTTCACAAAATTTTCAAACTCAGTATTTTTCAGGGACCAGTTCAGGTTTGAAGTGGATTTGAAGGGTCTTCATATTAGAAATACCCCATAAATGACCCCATTATAAAAACTACACCCCCCAAAGTATTCAAATTGACATTCAGTCAGCGTTTTAACCCTTTAGGTGTTTCACACGAATAGCAGCAAAGTGAAGGAGAAAATTCACAATCTTCATTTTTTACACTTATATGTTCTTGTAGACCCAATTTTGAATTTTTACAAGGGGTAAAAGGACAAAATTTTTACTTGAATTTGTAGCCCAATTTCTCTCGAGTAAGCACATACCTCATATGTCTATGTAAAGTGTTCGGCGGGCGCAGTAGAGGGCTCAGAAGGGAAGGAGCGACAAGGGGATTTTGGAGAGTACCTTTTTCTGAAATGGTTTTTGGGGGGCATGTTACCTTTAGGAAGCCCTTATGGTGCCAGAACAGCAAAAAAAAAAACACATGGCATACCATTTTGGAAACTAGAACCCTCGGGGAATGTAACATGGGATAAAGTGAACCTTAATACCCCACAGGTGTTTCACGACTTTTGCAAATGTAAAAAAAAAATAATAATTTTTACCTAAAATGCTTGTTTTCCCAAAAAAATTTTATTTTTAAAAAGGGTAATAGCAGAAAATACCCCTAAAAATTTGAAGCCCAATTTCTCCCGATTCAGAAAACACCCCATATGGGGGTGAAAAGTGCTCTGCTGGCGCACTACAGGTCTCGGAAGAGAAGGAGTCACATTTGGCTTTTTGAAAGCAAATTTTGCTCTGGGGGCATGCCGCATTTAGGAAGCCCCTATGGTGCCAGGACAGCAAAAAAAAACCCACATGGCATACCATTTTGGAAACTAGACCCCTCAGGCAACGTAACAAGGGGTTAAGTGAACCTTTATACCCCACAGGTGTTTCACGACTTTTGCATATGTAAAAAAAAAATTTTTTTTTTACCTAAAATGCTTGTTTTCCCAAAAATTTAACATTTTTAAAAAGGGTAAAAGCAGAAAATACCCCCCAAAATTTGTAACACAATTTCTCCCGAGTACGGCGATACCCCATATGTGACCCTAAACTGTTGCCTTGAAATACGACAGGGCTCCAAAGTGAGAGCGCCATGCGCATTTGAGGCCTAAATTAGGGACTTGCATAGGGGTGGACATAGGGGTATTCTACGCCAGTGATTCCCAAACAGGGTGCCTCCAGCTGTTGCAAAACTCCCAGCATGCCTGGACAGTCAACGGCTGTCCGACAATACTGGGAGTTGTTTTGCAACAGCTGGAGGCTCCGTTTTGGAAACAGTGGCGTACCAGACGTTTTTCATTTTTATTGGGGAGGGGAGGGGGGCTGTGTAGGGGTATGTGTATATGTAGTGTTTTTTACTTTTTATTTTATTTTTTGTTTTAGTGTAGTGTAGTGTTTTTAGGGTACAGTCGCACGGGCGGGGGTTCACAGTAGTTTCTCGCTGGCAATTTGAGCTGCAGCAGAAAGTTTGCGGCAGCTCAAATTTGCAGCCAGATACTTACTGTAATCCTCCGCCCATGTGAGTGTACCCTGTACGTTCACATTGGGGGGGACATCCAGCTGTTGCAGAACTACAACTCTCAGCATGCCCGTTGGCTGTCGGTGACTGCTGAGAGTTGCAGTTTTGCAACAACTGTAGGCACACTGGTTATGTATCACTGAGTTTGTGACCTAACTCAGTGTTTCACAACCAGTGTGCCTCCAGCTGTTGCAAAACTACAACTCCCAGCATGTACGGTGCATGGTGTACGGTGACTGCGGAGAGTTGTAGTTTGCAACAGCTGGAGGCACACCGGTCGTGAAACACTGAGTTAGGTAAAAAAAAACTCTGAGTTTCACAACCAGTGTGCCTTCAGCTGTTGCAAAACTACAACTCTCAGCAGTCACCGACAGCCAACGGGCATGCTGGGAGTTGTAGTTATGCAACCAGCAGATGCACCACTACAACTCCCAGCATGCACTTTAGCTGTTTGTGCAAGCTGGGAGTTGTAGTTATACAACAGCTGAAGGTACACTTTTCCATAGAAAGAATGTGCCTCCAGCTGTTGCAAAACCATAAGTCCCAGCATGCCCATAAGGGAATGCTGGGAGTTGTGGTGGTCTGCCTCCTGCTGTTGCATAACTACAGCTCCCAGCATGCCCTTTTTGCATGCTGGGAGCTGTTGCTAAGCAACAGCATAAGGCTGTCACTCACCTCCAACGATCCAGACGCTGCAGGTCAGTCCCGCCGCCGCCGCTGCTCCTGGGGCCCCGATCCCAACATTAACGCCGGGGATCGGGGTCCCCAGCACCGGGGGTCGTCTTCCCGCACCCGCTCACGTCCTCCAGAAGAGGGGCGGAGCGGGTGCGGGAGTGACACCCGCAGCAGGCGCCCTGATTGGTCGGCCGGTAATCCGGCCGACGAATCAGGGCGATCGTGAGGTGGCACCAGTGCCACCTCACCCCTGCAGGCTCTGGCTGTTCGGGGCCATCAGAGACGGCCCCGAACAGCCAGTAATTCCGGGTCATCGGGTCACTGGAGACCCGATTGACCCGGAATCGCCGCAGATCGCTGGACTGAATTGTCAAAAATGATAGCCGAAATGGGGGGGCATAATGACCCCCCTGGGCGATATGCCGGGATGCCTGCTGAACGATTTCAGCAGGCATCCGGCTCCGGTCCCCAACCGGCTAGCGGTGGGGGCCGGAATTCCCACGGGCGTATGGATACGCCCTCGGTCCTTAAGGACTTGGGATGCAGGGCGTATCCATACGCCCTATGTCCTGAAGAGGTTAAATCAACTGGTGCCAGAAAGTTAAACAGATTTGTAAATTACTTCTATTAAAAAAATCTTAATCCTTCCAGTACTTATTGGCTGCTGAATAGTACAGAGGGAATTATTTTCTTTTTGGAACACAGAGCTCTCTGCTGACATTATGAGCACAGTGCTTTCTGCTGACATCTCTGTCCATTTTAAGAACTGTCCAGAGTAGGAGAAAATCCCCATAGCAAACATAGGCTGCTCTGGACAGTTCCTAAGATGGACAGAGATGTCAGCAGAGAGCACTGTGCTCGTGATGTCAGCAGAGAGCTCTGTGTTCCAAAAAGAAAATAATTTCCTCTGTAGTATTCAGCAGCTTATAAGTACTGGAAGGATTAAGATTTTTTAATAGAAGTAATTTACTAATCTGTTTAACTTTCTGGCACCAGGTGATTAAAAAAAAAATGTTTTCCACCTGAGTACCCCTTTAATATCTTCAGCCGTTTGGAAGTGATGCTGGAACATACACACATACATTGAGTTTTATATGTATAGATAAACCCCATTTTCACAATGCCTCCATCCCCCTCTGCTCTGATATGATTGCCCACCTATCTCATAAATATTCATACAATCTTCACACTTGTTAGCACTCTGCGGGCAGGAATATCAGAGCAGAGGGGGACCGAGGCAGTAATCATTTTAATGGAGTTCACATTATACAAGTGTCTGGATTTCTCATTACTGCACTTAACACAACAGTGATAACCCATTTGACAAAAAGGATTACTTGGTGACATCAATCCATCAAATGGTGACATTACCACCATTTACTACCAAAGGACTACTCCCAGCTTGCCTGCACTACAGCTTCTATCCTCCCCTTCTCAGGTGTCCCAAGGAAGAACAAATAATTCAAAATATTTGTGGCAGACATTGAGGGTCTCTTGACTATTCCTATATTAGACTGTATTCCAATGTCACTGAAACTGACAGTTTCAACTGCAATTATTGAAATGTGTAGAACCGGCATTAGATTTGTCCTGGCTCCGTCCATCAATCAGCCATGACATTAAAGCAGCTGCCTCATATCATATATCCTCCTATGATATATCATATGCTGCCAAAAAAAGCTCTGACTTGTAAAGGAGGGGACTCTATAAGACGTCTGAAGATGTCCTGGTGGTACACTTGTCCTTCTTCAACAAACTGGCTGTTCAATTGCTGTCTAAGAGTAAGGTCACACGGCACATATTTTGCTGCATATTTTGCTACTTTAGCCTTGCGAAAAAACATTTAGGTACAATAAATACTCCAAATATATTTGAATGGACCTCAGATAAGCAGTCTTGGAAAACATTAAAAATTACTTACAATGCATCATATTGGACTCCTGAAAATCGGGATCCTCCTTGTTCACAGTTTGAGGGTTGCCTGCAAATTTCTCAATATTGTCATCCAAATACCAGCTCTTATTCTCATCAAATACATTTGCCATTATAAAGAAATTATGGTCAACATCCACCTGTAAGCAGAGGGAAAGAGGACAGGGAAAGGATTTAATGTAATTAGAGATGAGTGAATTTTTGAAAAATTTGATTTTGGTTCAGTCCGAAATTTATTTATGGTGAATCTGTATTAAAAACGGTTATTTCTGGCCTACCGAGAGCCTCAATAAGGGTGTAGAACACTTTTTGTTGTAACACACATAGAATCACTGTCGCAGAGCAGTTCAATGACAGAGCCTTAAGGTGGCATCAGTATGAGGAGACCATATAGTGGCTGAATGACAGTGTGGAGGTGGCAGCAGCATGGGGAGACCATATAGTGGCTGAATGACACAGCCTGGACTTGTCGGCAGCATGAGGAGAAAATATAATGACTGAATGCAACAGCCTGGAGTTGGCGGCAGAAAGAGGAGACCATATAGTGGCTAAATGACACAGCCTGGAGTTGGCGGCAGCATGAGGAGACCATATCATGGCTGAATAACACAGCCTGGAGTTGGCGGCAGAAAGAGGAGACCATATAATGACTGAATGACACAGCCTGGAGTTGGCGGCAGCATAAGGAGACCATACAGTGGCTGAATGACACAGCTTGGAGTTGGCGGCAGCAAGAGGAGAAAATAGAGTGGCTGAATGACACAGCCTTGAGTTGGCGGAAGCATGAGGAGACCATAATGTTGAAGAAGGAGACAGCCCGGATGTGGCAGCAACATGAGAAGACCATATAGTTGCGGAATGAGACAGTCTGGAGGTGGCAGAAGCATGAGGAGAGCATATGGTGGCAGTATTAGACAGCCTTGAGCTGGCATCAGCATGAGGAGAACATATGGTGGCAGTATGAGACAGCCTGGAGCTGGCATCATCAGGAGGAGACCATATAGGTGCTGAATGACACAGCCTTGAGTTGTCGGAAGAATCAGGAGACCATAAAGTTGCAGAAGGAGACAGCCTGGGGGTGGCAGTAGCATGAAGAGAACATATGGTGGCAGTAAAACAGCCTGGAGGTGGCACCAGCAATAGAACATATGGTGGCAGTATGAAAGAGCGTGGAGCTGGCATCAGTATGAGGAGAACATAATGTGGCAGAATGATGCAGCCTGGAGTTGGCGGCAGCATGAGGAGACCATATCGTGGCTGAATAACACAGCCTGGAGTTGGCGGCAGAAAGAGGAGACCATATACTGTCTGAATGACACAGGCTGGAGTTGGCAGCAGCATAAGGAGACCATATAGTGGCTGTATGACACAGCTTGGAGCTGTTGGCAGCAAGGGGAGACCATACAGTGGTTGAATGACACAGCCTTGAGTTGGTGGAAGCATGAGGGGACCATAAAGTTGAAGAAGGAGACAGCCCGGAGGTGGCAGCAGCATGAGAAAACCATATAGTTGCAGAATGAGACAGTCTTGAGGTGGCAGAAGCATGAGGAGAGCATATGGTGGCAGTATTATACAGCCTGGAGCTGGCATCAGCATGAGGAGAACATATGGTGGCAGTATGAGAAAGGCTAGAGGTGGTATCAGCATAAAGAGAACATATGGTGGCAGTATGAGACAGCCTGGAGCTGGCATCAGCAGGAGGAGACCATAAAGTTGCTGAATGACACAGCCTGTAGGTGGCAGAAGTATGAGGAGAGCATATGGTGGCAGTATTAGACAGCCTGGAGCTGCCATCAGCATGAGGAGAACATATGGTGGCAGTATGAGAAAGGCTAGAGGTGGTATCAGCATAAAGAGAACATGTGGTGGCAGTATTAGACAGCCTGGAGCTGGCATCAGCATGAGGAGAACATATGGTGGCAGTATGAGAAAGGCTAGAGGTGGCATCAGCATAAAGAGAACATATGGTGGCAGTATGAGACAGCCTGAAGCTGTCATGAGCATGAGGAGAACATATGGTGGTAGTATGAGACAGCCTGGAGCTGGCATGAGCATGAGGATAACATATAGTGGCAGTATGGTACAGCCTGGAGCTGGTATCAGCTTGAGGAGAACATATGGTTGCAGAATGAGACAGCCTGAAGGTGGCAGCAGCACGAGGAAACTATATAGTTGCAGAATGAGAAATCCTGGAAGTGGCAGCAGCATGAGGAGAACATATGGTGGCAGTATGAGAAAACCTGGAGCTGGCATAAGCATGAGGAGAACATATGGTGGCATTATGAGACAGCCTGGAGCTGGCATCAGCATTAGGAGCACATATGGTGGTAGATTGAGACAACCTGGAGGTGGCATGAGCATGAGGAGAACATATGGTGGAAGTATGAGACAGCCTTGAGCTGGCATCAGCATGAGGAGAACATATAGTTGCAGAATGAGACAGCCTGGGGATGGCAGCAGCATGAGGAAACCATATATTTGCAGAATAAGACAGCCTGGAGGTGGCAGCAGCATGAGGATAACATATGGTGGCAGTATGAGACAGCCTGGAGCTGGTATCAGCTTGTGGAGAACATATGGTTGCAAAAGGAGGCAGCCTGGAGATGGCATGAGCATGAGGAGAACAAATGGTGGCAGTATGAGACAGCCTTGAGCTGGAATCGGCATGAGGAGAAAATATGGTGTCAGTATGAGACAACCTGGAGCTGGCATCAGCATGAAAAGAACCTATGGTGGCGCAATATGAGACAGCCTGGAGCTTGTATCAGCTTGAGGAGAACATATGGTTGCAGAATGAGACAGCCTGGAGGTGGCATCAGCATGAGGAGAACATATGGTGGCAGAATGAGATAGCCTGGAGCTGTGATCAGCATGGGAACATATGGTGGCAGTATGAGATAGCCTGGAGGTGGCAACAGCATGAGGAGAAAATATGGTTGCAGAATGAGAAAGCCTGGAGGTGGCATCAGCATGAGGAAACCATATAGTTGCAGAATGAGACAGCCTGGAGGTGGAATCAGCATGAGGAGAACATGGTGGCAGTATGAGACAGCCTGGAGCTGGCAGCAGCATGAGGAGAACATGGTGGCAGTATGAGACAGCCTGGAGCTGGCAGCAGCATGATGAGAACATATGGTGGCAGTATGAGACAGACTGGAGCTGGCATCAGCATGAGGAGAACATATGGTGGCAGTATGAGACAGCCTGGAGGACGCATCAGCATGAGGAGAACATATGGTGGCAGAATGAGACAGCTTGGAGCTAGCATGAGCATGAGGAGAACATATGGTGGCAGTATGAGACAGCCTGGAGGACGCATCAGCATGAGGAGAACATATGGTGGCAGAATGAGACAGCCTGGAGCTGGCATGAGCATGAGGAGAACATATGGTGGCATTATGAGACAGCCTGGAGCTGGCATCAGCATTAGGAGCACATATGGTGGTAGATTGAGACAACCTGGAGGTGGCATGAGCATGAGGAGAACATATGGTGGAAGTATGAGACAGCCTTGAGCTGGCATCAGCATGAGGAGAACATATAGTTGCAGAATGAGACAGCCTGGGGATGGCAGCAGCATGAGGAAACCATATATTTGCAGAATAAGACAGCCTGGAGGTGGCAGCAGCATGAGGATAACATATGGTGGCAGTATGAGACAGCCTGGAGCTGGTATCAGCTTGTTGAGAACATATGGTTGCAAAAGGAGGCAGCCTGGAGATGGCATGAGCATGAGGAGAACAAATGGTGGCAGTATGAGACAGCCTTGAGCTGGAATCGGCATGAGGAGAAAATATGGTGTCAGTATGAGACAACCTGGAGCTGGCATCAGCATGAAAAGAACCTATGGTGGCGCAATATGAGACAGCCTGGAGCTTGTATCAGCTTGAGGAGAACATATGGTTGCAGAATGAGACAGCCTGGAGGTGGCATCAGCATGAGGAGAACATATGGTGGCAGAATGAGATAGCCTGGAGCTGTGATCAGCATGGGAACATATGGTGGCAGTATGAGATAGCCTGGAGGTGGCAACAGCATGAGGAGAAAATATGGTTGCAGAATGAGAAAGCCTGGAGGTGGCATCAGCATGAGGAAACCATATAGTTGCAGAATGAGACAGCCTGGAGGTGGAATCAGCATGAGGAGAACATGGTGGCAGTATGAGACAGCCTGGAGCTGGCAGCAGCATGAGGAGAACATGGTGGCAGTATGAGACAGCCTGGAGCTGGCAGCAGCATGATGAGAACATATGGTGGCAGTATGAGACAGACTGGAGCTGGCATCAGCATGAGGAGAACATATGGTGGCAGTATGAGACAGCCTGGAGCTGGCAGCAGCATGATGAGAACATATGGTGGCAGTATGAGACAGACTGTAGCTGGCATCAGCTTGAGGAGAACATATGGTGGCAGTATGAGACAGCCTGGAGGACGCATCAGCATGAGGAGAACATATGGTGGCAGAATGAGACAGCTTGGAGCTAGCATGAGCATGAGGAGAACATATGGTGGCAGTATGAGACAGCCTGGAGGACGCATCAGCATGAGGAGAACATATGGTGGCAGAATGAGACAGCCTGGAGCTGGCATGAGCATGAGGAGAACATATGGTGGCAGTATGAGACAGCCTGGAGGAGGCATCAGCATGAGGAGAACATATGGTGGCAGTATGAGACAGCCTGGAGCTGGCATGAGCATGAGGAGAACATATAGTTGCAGAATGAGACAGCCTGGAGATGGCAGCAGCATGAGGAAACCATATAGTTGCAGAATAAGACAGCCTGGAGGTGGCAGAAGCATGAAGATAACATATGGTGGCAGTATGAGACAGCCTGGAGATGGCATCAGCATGAGGAGAACATATAGTTGCAGAATGAGACAGCCTGGAGGTGGCAGCAGCATGGGGATAACATATGATGGCAGTATGAGACAGCCTGGAGCTGGCAGCAGCATGAGGAGAACATACAGTGGTAGTATGGGACAGCTTGGAGCTTGCATCAGCATGAGAAGAACCTATGGAGCTGGTATCAGCTTGAGGAGAACATATGGTTGCAGAATGAGACAGCCTGGAGGTGGCATCAGCATGAGGAGAACATATGGTGGCAGAATGAGACAGCCTGGAGCTGTCATCAGCATGAGGAGAACATATGGTGGCAGTATGAGATAGCATGGAGGAGGCATCAGCATGAGAAGAACATATAGTTGCAGAATGAAACAGCCTGGAGGTGGCATCAGCATGAGGAAACCATATAGTTGCAGAATGAGACAGCCTGGAGGTGGCATCAGCATGAGGAGAACATATGGTGGCAGAATGAGACAGCCTGGAGCTGGCATCAGCATGAGGAGAACGTATGGTGGCAACATGAGACAGCCTGAAGGTGGCATCAGCATGAGGAGACCATATGGTGGCAGTATGAGACAGCCTGGAGCTGGCAGCAGCATGATGAGAACATATGGTGGCAATATGAGACAGACTGGAGCTGGCATCAGCATGAGGAGAACATATGGGGACAGTATGAGACAGCCTGGAGGAGGCGTCAGCATGAGGAGAACATATGGTGGCAGAATGAGACAGCCTGGAGCTGGCATCAGAATGAGGAGAACATATGGTGGCAGAATGAGACAGCCTGGAGGTGGCATCAGCAGCATCAGGAGTCCTGAAAGTGACCCAGTGGGGCGGTGGGTGGCAATACCAGTACCTAGTGACAAAGGTGGGTAAAAAAGGCATTAGATATGTGGCATCAGCAGGATCAGAATAGTAGCTGAGGCTGGTAGGCAGAAGAATCCGGTCTCTTTTGTAAAAGTGTTAGTGTGCACAAGTAAGTATTGAGGATATGCATTACATAAAACTTAACTTTTAATGATATTCTTAGGATAAAATATATGTTCCCCAAATTTTTTTTAAATTAAACAAAGGAACGGTGTGCAAAAAACTCCATGTGCCACCTACACCACCAAGTATGGATGTGATGCAAAGACCTCTAAAAGGTGGAAGGGAACAACGTATGGTTCATTGTATCCAGTAGGGGTAAAAACTTCCCCTGTAAGGCCCTACTCTTGCATTATTAATCCCTTCTTGGCAAGTGTTACTCGCCCAAAAAAGGGCGGCCCCACACAGGAACCTCTTCCTATTTCCACCTACAAACACTGCCCTTTCCCAGTTTTTTTAGGTGGATATAAGAAGAGGTTCCTGAGGGGGGCCACCCTTTTTAAGACTAGTAACACTTTCCTTGAAAAGGTGGAATGGAACAATGTATTGTCCATTGTAGCAGGTGGGGGTAAAAAATTCCCCTGTAAGGCCCTACTTCTCGCGCTATTAATTCCCTTCTTGGGAAGTGTTAATCGTCCTAAAAAGGGCAGCCCCAAACAGGAAACTCAACATAAAAACCCTGTGAAATGGCAGTGTTTGATTTCCAGAAAATTTTGGGTCCCTATATATTATATCCTAAGAAAAGTAAAGTTTTAGCTAATGCATATCCTCAATACTTACTTGTGGTATGATCTGGAGGAATGTCTGTAACTGGGGAGCAGCAACTTAAAGGGGTTATCCAGGGAAAAAATGTTTTTATATATCAACTGGCTCCAGAGAGTAAAACAGATTTGTAAATTACTTCTATTAAAAAATCTTAATCCTTTCAGTACTTATGAGCTTCTGGAGTTAAGGTTGTTCTTTTCTGTCTAAGTACTCTCTGATGACATGTGTCTCGGGAACCGCCCAGTTTAGAAGAGGTTTGCTATGGGGATTTTCTTCTAAACTGGGCGGTTCCCGAGACACGTGTCATCAGAGAGCACTTAGACAGAAAAGAACAACCTTAACTTCAGAAGCTCATAAGTACTGAAAGGATTAAGATTTTTTAATAGAAGTAATTTACAAATCTATTTAACTTTCTGGAGCCAGTTGATATATATAAAAAAGTTTTTTTTTCCTGGATAACCCCTTTAACCCCTTCACGACGAGCGACGTACATGTACGGCGCCGCGAAGTGTCACTTGGCGCGCGGCGACGTACATGTACGTCGCGGGGTTCCGGGAGCGCCGTGTCACCGGTAGAGGTGATCGGACCGGGATGACTGCTGTTATCTAACAGCAGGCATCCCGGCACATCGCCGAGGGGGGTCCTGAGACCCCCCCATGACAGCGATGCGCGCAAATCGCAGGTCAATTCAGACCTGCGATCTGCGCGATTCCGGGTCATATGGGTCACTGGTGACCCGGTGACCTGGAAAATAAGAGGGATCGTAGGTGTCTGAGACACCCTAGATCCCCCTAAAGGGATAGGAGTTTGGTGGCAGGGTTGCCACCCCTCCTATCCCTGCTATTGGTCGGCCGAGCGACCGACCGATAGCAGACCGGGGGAGGGGGGTTAAAGTTCGGTTCCCCCGCTCTGCCCACCTATCGGTGTCCGGGCAAAACGGGGGAACCGTCCAGGGAGGGTCGGCGCCGAAGGTCCCTACCTGGATCCCGGATCACGATCCTCCATGCGGGGATCCCCCACGGGCGGCGGCGGCTTCCGGGTCCTGCTAGGTGAGTTGTTGCCTAGCAACATCCGGAGGGCCACAGTTTACAGTGGTCTCTAAACCGTGGCCCTCCAGATGTTGCAAAACTACAACTCCCAGCATGCCCAGACAGCTGTTTGCTGTGTGGGCATGCTGGGACTTGTAGTTTTGCAATATTTAGAGGGGTTCAGGTTGTAGATCACTAAGTGGTCTCAAACTGTAGCCCTCCAGATGTTGCAAAACTACAACTCTCAGCATGCCCAGACAGCAGTTTGCTGGCTGGGCATGCTGAGAGTTGTAGTTTTGCAACATCTGGAGGGCCACAGTTTTGAGACCACTGGACAGTGATTTACAACTTGAACCCCTCTAAATCTTGCAAAACTACAACTCCCAGCATTCAGGAACAGCATAAGGCTGTCTTGGCATGCTGGGAGTTGCACTTGCGTGCCTCCAGCCATTGCATAACTACATGTCCCAGCATGCCCTTCCGCAATCAGTACATGCTGGGAGTTGCAGTTTTGCAACAGTTGGAGGCACACTGGTTGGAAAATACTGAGTTAGGTCATAGAACCTAATTCAAGGTTTTCCAGCCAGTGTGCCTCCAGCTGTTGCAAAACTACAACTCCCAGCATGCATGGTCTGTCAGTGCATGCTGGGAGTTGTAGTTTTGACCCCCCTCCCGTGTGAATGTACAGGCTACATTCACACTGGCGGCAGATTACAGTGAGTTCCCCGCTGCAAATTTGAGATGCGGCAAATTTTCCACCGCAGCTCAAACTCCTAGCGGGAGACTCAGTGTAATCCGCCGCCAGTGTGAATGTAACCTAAAAACACTACACTACACTAACATAAAATAAAGAGTAAAACACTACATATACACACGTACACTGCCCCCCCACCCCCCACCCCCCTTCTCCAATAAAAATTAAAAACGTATTGTACGGCAGTGTTTCTAAGATGGAGCCTCCAGCTGTTGCAAAACAACAACTCCCAGCATTTCTGGACAGCCACTTACTGTCCAGGCATGCTGGGAGTTTAGCAACAGCTGTAGGCACCCTGTTTGGGAATCACTGGCGTAGAATACCCCTATGTCCACCCCTATGCAAGTCCCTAATTCATGCCTCAAATGCACATGGCGCTCTCACTTTGGAGCCCTGTCGTATTTCAAGGCAACAGAATAGGGTCACATATGGGGTATCGCCGTACTCGGGAGAAATTGCCTAACACATATTGGGGGGCTTTTTCTCCTTTTACCCCTTATGGAAAGGAACAGTTGGGGTCTACACCAGCATGTTAGTGTAAAAAAATAAAAATTTTTACACTAACATGCTGGTGTTGCCCTATACTTTTCATTTTCACAAGAGGTAAAAGGGAAAAACGCCCCCCAAAATTTGTAACACAATTTCTCCCGAGTACGGAGATACCTCATATGTGGGCGCAAAGTGCTCTGGGGGCGCACAACAAGGCCCAGAAGGGAGAGTGTGCCATGTACATTTGAGGTGATTTGCACAGAGGTGGCTGATTGTTACAGCGGTTCTGACAAACGCAAAAAAAAAAAACACACCCACATGTGACCCCATTTCGGAAACTACACCCCTCACGGAATGTAATGAGGGGTGCAGTGAGAATTTACACCCCACAGGTGTCTGACGGATCTTTGGAACAGTGGTCCGTGAAAATGAAAAATTTTGCACAGCCCACTGTTCCAAAGATCTGTCAGACACCAGTGGGGGGTAAATGCTCACTGTACCCCTCATTACATTCTGTGAGGGGTCTAGTTTCCAAAATGGTATGCCATGTGGGGGTTATTTTGCTGTTCTGGCACCATAGGGGCTTCCTAAATGCGACATGCCCCCCGAGCAAAATTTGCTCTCAAAAAGCCAAATATGACGCCTTCCCTTCTGAGCATTCTAGTTCGCCCGTAGTGCACTTCAGGTCCACTTATGGGGTACCTCCATACTCAGAAGAGATGGGGTTACAAATTTTGGGGGGTCTTTTCTGCTATTAACCCTTGCAAAAATGTGAAATTTGGGGGCGAAACCCACATTTTAGTGAAATTTTTTTTTTTTTTTTACATATGCAAAAGTCGTGAAACACCTGTGGGGTATTAAGGCTCACTTTATCCCTTGTTACGTTCCTCAAGGGGTCTAGTTTCCAAAATGGTATGCCATGTGTTTTTTTTGTTGCTGTTCTGGCACCATAGGGGCTTCCTAAAGGTGACATGCCCCCCAAAAACCATTTCAGAAAAACGTACTCTTTAAAATCCCCTTGTCGCTCCTTCGCTTCTGAGCCCTCTACTGCACCCGCCGAACACTTTACATAGACATATGAGGTATGTGCTTAGTCGAGAGAAATTGGGCTACAAATATAAGTATACATTTTCTCCTTTTACCCCTTGTAAAAATTCAAAAATTGGGTCTACAAGAACATGCGAGTGTAAAAAATGAAGATTTTGAATTTTCTCCTTCACTTTGCTGCTTTTCCTGTGAAACACCTAAAGGGTTAAAACATTTACTGAATGTCATTTTGAATACTTCTGGGGGTGCAGTTTTTATAATGGGGTCATTTATGGGGTATTTCTAATATGAAGACCCTTCAAATCCACTTCAAACCTGAACTGGTCCATGAAAAATTGTGTTTGAAAATTTTGTGAAAAATTGGAAAATTGCTGCTGAACTTTGAAGCCCTCTGGTGTCTTCCAAAAGTAAAAACTCGTCACTTTTATGATGCAAACATAAAGTAGACATATTGTATATGTGAATCCAAAAAAAAAATATTTGGAATATCCATTTTCCTTACAAGCAGAGAGCTTCAAAGTTAGAAAAATGAAAATTTTTTTATTTTTTCATCAAATTTTGGAATTTTTCACCAAGAAAGGATGCAAGTTACCACAAAATTTTACCACTAAGTTAAAGTAGAATATGTCACGAAAAAACAATCTCAGAATCAGAATGATAACTAAAAGCATTCCAGAGTTATTAATGTTTAAAGTGACAGTGGTCAGATTTGCAAAAAAGGGCTTCGTCCTAGAGGTGAAAATGGGCTCCGTCCTTAAGGGGTTAAATATTTTTGGCACTATACTTATTTGTGAAGTGTTGGTGTTGCACCATGGTCAATCTACTCTGATGCATCAGGCATTGGTGGGTGATCATGGCCATAAATATTGGCACCCCTGAAATTTTTCAAGAAAATGAAGCATTTCTCACAGAAAAGGTTTGCAGTAACACGTGTTTTGCTATACACATGTTTATACCCTTTGTGTGTATTGGAACTAAACCAAAAAGGGAGGAGAAAAAGGAAATTGGACATAATGTCACACCAAACTCCAAAAAATGAGCTGGACAAAATTATTGGCACCCTTTCAAAATTGGGGAAAAATAAAATAGTTTCAAGCATGTGATGCTCCTGTAAACTCACCTGGGGCAAGTAACAGGTGTGGGCAATATAAGAATCCCACCTAAAAGTAGATAAAAAGGAGAGACGTTCACTTAGTCTTTGCATTGTGTGTCTATGTGAACCACACTAAGCATGGGCAACAGAAAAAGGAGAAGAGAACTGTCTGAGGACTTGAGAACCAAAATTATGGAAGTATATCAACAATCTCAAGGTTACAAGTCCATCTCCAGAGATCTAGATTTGCCTTTGTCCACAATGCGCAACATTATCTTGAAGTTTGCAACCCATGGTACTGTAGCTACTCTCCCTGGATGTGGACGGAAGAGAAAAATTGATGAAAAGTGCCAATGCAGGATAGTCTGGATGGTGGATAAGCAGCTCCAAACAAGTTCCAAAGATATTCAAGCTGTCCTGCAGGCTCAGGAAGCATCAGTGTCAGCGCAAACTATCCGTCGACATTTAAATGAAATTAAACACTATGGCAGGAGACCTAGGAGGACCCAGGCTGACACAGAGACATAAAAATGCAAGACTACATTTTGCCAAAATGAACTTGAGTAAGCCAAAATCCTTCTGGGAAAACGTCTTGTGGACAGATGAGACCAATATAGAGCTTTTTGGTAAAGCACATCATTCTACTGTTTACCGAAAACAGAATGAGGCCTACAAAGAAAAGAACACAGTCCCTACAGTGAAATATGGTGGAGGTTCAATGATGCTTTGGGGTTGTTTTGCTGCCTCTGGCACTGGGTGCCTTGAATGTGTGCAAGGCATCATGAAATCTGAGGATTACCAATGGATTTTGGGTCGCACTCTACAGCCCAGTGTCAAAAAGTTGGGTTTGCGTCCGAGATCTTGGGTCTTCCAGCAGGACAATGACCCCAAACATACATCAAAAAGCACCCGAAAATGGATGGCAACAAAGCACTGGAGAGTTCTGAAGTGGCCAGCAATGTTCCAGATCTAAATCCCATTGAACACCTGTGGAGAGATCTTAAAGGGGTACTCCTGTGGAAAGCTTTTTTTTTTTAAATCAACTGGTGCCAGATTAGTAAATTACTTCTATGAAAAAAAATCTTAATCCTTCCAGTACTTGTTAGGGGCTGTATACTACAGAAGAAATGCAGGAGAAAATCCCCATAGGAAGCATATGCTGCTCTGAACAGTTCCTAAAATGGACAGCAAAGGTCAGCAGAGAGCACTGTGGTCATGACATCAGAGGAATCCAAAAAGAAAAGCATTTCCTCTGTAGTATATAGCCCATAAAATGTATTGGAAGGATCAAGATTTTTTTAAAGAAGTTTTTTACAAATCTGTTCAACTTTCTGGCACCAGTTGATTTAAAAATAAAAGTTTTCCACGGGAGTACCCCTTTAAAATTGCTGTTGGGAAAAGGCACACTTCCAATAAGAGAGACCTGGAGCAGTTTGCAAAGGAAGAGTGGTCCAAGATTCCGGCTGAAAGGTGTAAGAAGCTTATTGATGGTTGTAGGAAGCGACTGATTTCAGTAATTTTTTTTTCCAAAGGGTGCCATGGCAGTGGAAGGTGCCATGGCAGTGGAAGGTGAGAGCAGAGGGCCCCCCGAGTCAGACCTGTGAGAGGATGGACTATGGCGCAGATAGGCATCAGCCAACTGACTACATAGGATGTCTCTGTAGTAGGCCCGTTTGTCCTCCCTCTCAGTGGGTGTAAAAAAGGCCCCCATTTTGTGTTTGAGGATCCAAAAAGGTGATGAGCCAGAAGTCATCCCGCTGCCAAAGGCTGACAATTTGGTGGTCACTACACAAGCAAGTGAGCATGCATCATGTCATTTGTGCAACTGACTCGGAGGGACTACCTACCTCCATCTCCACTGCATACTGCCATAGTGTGTCTGGGTGCTCTGTCTCGCCTTCCTCATAACCCTCTAGCTCCTCTGGCTGCTCCTCCTTTTCCTCTCCTTTCAGATGACTAGAAAATCTGCCCATCTTGCGAAACCTAAACTGTGCTCCACTGAGCCCATCCCAATCCTCCTCCTCCTCCTCCAGTTCAGCCCCCACAGGGCTCATGTGTCCATGAGATGTAAGCGCCACGTCTCCAGTGCCCTGACCAGCCATCGTTTCCAACACATATTGTAGTAAATGAAGCAGTGGAATGACGTTGTTCATCCCGTAATCCTGGCGCCTGACTAATAATGTCAAAGGGCTTGAGCAAACGGGAGGAGTCACGTATGAGCTGCCACTGGTTGACATTGAAGTTACACAGGGGAGTACCCCTATCTGCTTGGATCATCAAGAAATCGGTGATGGCTTTTCTCTGTTCGTATAGTCGGTCCAACATATGGAGGGTAGAATTCCAATGTGTGGAAACGTCACAAATCAGACTATGTTGAGGGATACCGTTCTGATGCTGCAGCTCAAAGAGGGTGTGCTTTGTGGTGTACGAGTGGCTGAAATGCATGCAAAGTTTCCTTTGTTAGTATGTCTTGCAGATGGGGGAACACTTCAGGAACCGCTTGACAACCAGATTGAACATGTGTGCCATACATGGCGCATGTCTTTCTTGTTGCAGCACAGACAAGATGTTCTTCCAGTTGTCGGTCACCATGGTTACCATTTCCAGTTTTCGTGGAGTAAGCCATGATTCGATTTCATGATGAATCAATTCCGCCCCTGTGTGACTCCGTGTGTCACATGGTATGCTGGAGGGGCACTGAGACTTGTCCGTGCAGTGGAGCCTGAGGACACAGTGGAGGAAGAGGAGGCGGAGTCGCACACTGTCACAGGACCAATGGCCTGAGAGCATGGACACGAAATTGGCATGACCTGTCCAAGTTGCTGTTGTGGCTGTGCAGGAACCACATTTACACAGTGGGCGGTAAAGGACATGTATTGTCCCAGACCGTAGTTACAGCTCCACACATCGGCACTGCCGTGCACTTTGGTACACACCGACAGGCTCAAGGACTGGCCAACCTTCTGTACCACAAAATTTTGCAGGGCTGGTATTGCCTTCTTCACAAAGAAATGACGGCTTGGGACTCTCCACCCCCTGGTCAGGAGCGCATTCAGCTTCTGCGCCGTTGGATGAGTAGGCACATACTGTTGTCTCTTGATAATGGCTTTGCTGATGGGTTGCTGGCGGAAGGACTGAATCGAACTAGAAGGAGCAGGAGTATCTGGAGCGACAGATGATGGGTAAGACACACAGCTCCCTTCGGCTGAGGTGGTGGAGCCTTGGCTGGCTGAAACAGGGAGCGGCATGCCACTGGGGAATTCAGCAGGCTGGACCACCACATCGGAGCCATGGTTCTCCCAGGCTGCTTTATGGTGATGCTGCATATGTTGACGCACGGCCGTGGTGCGGGACCCTGGCCACGCATCCCCTTCTGCTGACACATCTTGCATGTGGCCATGTTAACATCCTCCGGATGCTTGATGGAAAACTGCCACACCGCTGAGTAGCTGATTTTCCCTGCAACAGTCTGCACTGATTGACTGCTACTGCCACTGACTTTAGGAACCCCTGCTCCAATACCACCTGGGAAGGTAGGTTGCAGTAAAGCAGGTGGTATACCCCGGGCACGTTTGGCTCCAAACTTTCAACTTCCGCCACCATGCTGACTGCCAACAATGCTACCACCTTGCTGGCTCAGCTGCTGCCTCACGGGCAACCTGCAACCCTCCTCTCCTGATGTTGAAGCCCCTTCTGCACCCGGCTCCCAAGTGCGATCGGCTTCATCATCATCAAGTTGTATCTGCACGTCACTGATGCCCTCCTCAGGTTCCTCAACAGTATCTGCTTCAGGAGCCTGAACGCTCGCAACTCCACCTCCCATGCACTCTCCTCATCGCTACTTTCCCGCCTATCAGAGCAAGTATCTCCTAAACTTCTTGGCTGGGCAGTAGCTGCTGACAGTCCTCTAGTAGATCGTCCTCACTAAATAGTGGAGCTGAACCCACAACATAAGATACTTGTGTGGGGGAGGGAACAGCATAGGATAGAGCAAATGGGAGGACAGGGGCTGCTCCCGGGCCATGTCAACTGAGGATTGTGTATGTGGAACCCACCGACTGTTGACTGGGGGTGTCAGATGTCACTTGTGATGAAGTAAATGACCGTGTTAACCAATCGATGATGGCAGATAGGTTGCTGGTCGAGACATGACCACTAGCTGATACCGGGAGCTCAGGCCTCTCGTTGTGACTCCTGCTGCCACTCGCCCCTAGTCTGCTGCGACCTCTGCCTGATGAATTTAGGTCTCTGCCACTCCTTTGTGCATGTCCTGGCACTTCTCTGCCTGACATACTTTGTACGTATATGAGGGGAGTACAATGCGCTCCACTACGCTTAAAACAGTATATGTCTCCTTGGTAGCATACAGCTGCTAAAAATGGGTAAAGGGTAAAGATTTTTTTAAAGTAGTAATTTACAAATCTGTTTAACTTTCTGGCACCAGTTGACTTATAAAGACCTAAAAAAATGTTTTCCACCGGAGTACCCCTTTAACACTTCTTGGGAAGTGGGGATCATTGCTGTATTGTTATAGCTTAAAATACTAGAAGGAAGTGTTCATAGTGAACTCAATTGAATACAGCAAAAGAGGATGCATTTCTGGAGAGTAATGATATTACAGGTTATGGATACTAGATTTATAGGAACAGAACACTTTTCCAGGGATTTGTTCTGATTGCCATATTTGGAATTGAGAATATTTTTTTTTTCTCCCCAGTATGGGGCAATAGGCATCCTCATAATTTTTATTTTTTTTGCCTTCCTCTGGATCAATACAGCAGGGACACAATAGGGATATAAGTTGAACTTAATGGATTTTTTCAACCTTATAAACATTTTTGCCTGATTGGAGTATTAATCATTTCCGAATCGGTTTCTTAGTTGGTCAGCCATTTAGATGCATTGAGTTAGTCAGCTCACATGATTTCAGATTCGTCTTTGAGGAATAATTCTGAGTACTCCATTTCTGGATCTCAGAAGAAGGAAAACAGACCCCTTGTCATGTGGCTTAATAGTAGGTACAAAATCAAATGGTAAGACTTACCGGTTTGCCATCATTCAGGCTCATACATACTAACAAAGGACCCACAAGCCCAGAATAAGGATCTCGGACCACATCAACCGATGAGTAGTACAGCCATGGTATGCAGTTTAGGTCATCAAGGGTTGGTCCCACTCTGTATGGTACGTGCCATTCATATGTGAAGGTATCTCCTGGCTCTACATGGGAAGCCTGAGACTTTTGATCTGATTCTGTGGTTGTAAGATTCGCTGGAAGATTTAAAATGAGTTAATATCCTAAATAATAATCTTTTTATAGAAACATAAAATGTGTCAGCAGATAAGAACCATTTGGCCCATCTAGTCTGCCCAATATTTCTGAATACTATGAATAGTCCTTGTCCCTATCTTATAGAAAGGATAGCCTTATTCCTATCCCATTCATGCTTAAACTCTATTTGTGCTATTACTTTATAGCGGTTAATATATTTTATGTAACTTGAATATGTACCAAGCTGAAAATTTTTACTTATATCATTACTAGTCCTACATGCTATCTGTTTCATTCCAGCGGTTTTCACATGTTACATTTTTTCCATACCTTTTGTCTGCACTGGTATGATGCTGAAATCCAATTACTGCCTCTACTCCCTAGTGCTTGTGGTAGCAAGAAAACGCAAAAATTTTTTTTTTATTTACTCATAAAACTGCAACATTTTAGCTTACTGAACACCAGGCTCAGTGGGAATGGAAATCAATGGTTAATTATAAGTGAATCTCACTTTATTAACTTGAAGAACAAAGGGCTTTATAAGTGTTTATACATCATTGCCACAGAAGTTTGTAATATCTATTTAATTCAATGGCATTTCAATACATGCGACATTTAAGTAATCAGAAGAGCAATTTGAGATGTCACAGACTCCAATCACATGTCTGTAACTTTCTGAAGATCATTGTGACTTGATAAAACTTGCTTTTATGATATAAAAATAGAAAAGTAACCAGCACCAACCTTTAGAGACGTTGCCTGTTTCGTAGACTGCACCTTCCATAGATTTCATATAGCTCACTCCATGGGCCTGGATACTGTAGGGGCGGCTTGCATTGTTCCTAAAAGTAACTTTTATTGTATCTCCAACTTCTGCCGAAATAACGGGTCCTAGAAATAGAGACAAGTTTATTAAAAGATTGACTATACAGAAATAGCTTTTTGAAGGATGAATTTAAAATAATGAATAAATATTATTGCAAAGGCCTGCTTACATGACTTGTGCCGCATTTATTAAGTGTTTAGACACTTTATAGACATGTGCTTTGCACTTGTGTGCAACTGCATGTGCTACATATATGTCAAAATTGTGGCATTATATTGTGAAGTAATGTAGGAAAAATTATAGCTGGTTCTAAACCTAGACAAGACAATCTAAAGGTATGCTATATCTGTTAAACAGCATGAATTACACTGTTTTGATGACTGTCTAGTCTAAGAACACACTGTCTGTTATACAGTATTAGTAAATCTGGACTGATATTTTCTAATAGGCAGTGCAGCATTATATACGTTATTTTACAGGTTGAGTTAACAGCTGAATATTTATCAGATTTTTTAGTGTTTTAGTAAGAATGCTTTAAAGGGGTACTCCGCCCCTAGACATCTTATCCCCTATTCAAGGATACGGGATAAGATGTCTGATCACAGGGGTCCCGCTGCTGGGGACCCCTGCGATCTCTCCTGCAGCACCCCTGTCATCAGCTCTCCGGAGAAAAGTTTGCTCCATGGCTGATGACAGGGGCCAGCTGTTCGTGATATCGTGGCTCCGCCCCCTCATGACATCACACCCTGCCCCCTTAATGCAAGTCTATGGGAGGGGGCGTGGTAACAGTTATGCCCCCTCCCATAGACTTGCATTAAGGGGGTGGGGTGTGACATCATGAGGGGGCGGAGCCACGATATCACGAACCGCCGGACCCTGTATCGTGAGTTATCAGCCACAGAGCAAACCTAGCTCCGGAGAGCTGATGACTCGGGGGACTACAGGAGAGATTGTGGGGGTCCCCAGCAGCGGGATCCCTGCGATCAGACATCTTATCCCCTATCCTTGGATAGGGGATACGATGTGAAGTGGCGGAGTTCCCCATTAAGCATGACCAAAAAGTAGCTTGTTTTACCTAGAATATTGTTCAAGTGCATTCATGAAAATGAATGAAAACCCTGAAGCACTGGTCCATTTAAGAACTTTAAAGGTAAAGGCCCATTCTATATAGGTAACTTATATTAAAGTCAATGATCAACAAATTGGAAACAGTTTCACACTAAATCTCAAAATCAAACAAAATGCATCCCGAATCTATATGACTTTCCTCTGCTCTCTGTACAATTCTTTCTATCAACCTATCAATTTTTGTAGAAATGTATCGGCAAGTTTTAAAGATATAAAGGATTACCCAGGAGTCCAAGATGTTCTTCCTCCTTGGTTCTTTCTTTTTTTTTAGTAAAAGTTGCATCTGTATATTCTACATAAACTGCTTTCTTATAGGATCCTCCAATTCTGTTTTTATTTTGTGTGAAAAATGTTGCTGATTCGCTGTAGTAAAATAGAAAACAATGTAAGGCTCTGATCATATCATGTTTCAGCCTTCCTCAGATGTTACACCAAGAAATATATACAAATGTTTTGGGTAGAGAGTATGGGGGAGATTTATCAAAACCTGTCCAGAGGAAAAGTAGCTGTGTTGGCCATAGTAACCAGTCAGATTGCTTCTTTCATTTTGCAGAGGCCTTTTCAAAAATGAAAGATTTTGATAGTCTACTATGCAAAAGAAAACAAATTATACAGTATTTTATTATTATTTTTTTTATAATAAAATACAATGGCATAAGCAAATGTGAAGAATGAATAGTAGAACTGTCAAATGGATGTAAACTTTTTAATTTATGAATGCATTTGGCAAAACTTTTTTGCGCAATATACATTTCAACCCGCCTCCTAATAAAGCTGAAGGTTAAACTTAGGGGGAGATTTATCAAAACCTGTCCAGAGGAAAATTTGCCCATAGCAACCAATCAGATCGCTTCTTTCATTGTTCAGAGACCTTTTAAAAAAATAAAAGAAGCAATCTGATTGGTTGCTATGGGGAAATCTCCCCCTTAGTCTTTTTTCATGTAATCTCATTTCTGTTTTTGCAGATGATTCCAAGTAATACAGTAAAGTCTACAGAAGATGTGCATACAGTATAAGCTAATTCGGAAACAGTAAGTGTTTGGGCATCAGTAAAAATAGAGTAAACACAAGTAGAATTTAAGACTAATGCAAAATAAATACTAGAAAGTTACTGTGACACTAAACATTCACCATTTAGGGTGCGTTCACACAAAGTAATTCAAGAGGAATTTGCTCGAGTAATTCCTCTTGAATTCTCGGCTCCAAATGAATGCACATCTCCTCTGCCTATTAACTTTAATGTTTTTTTCCTCTGTCCTGTTCACACTGTGGAAATTCTGCTAGCGGAATTCCAACGCTGAATTCCGTTCCGCTTGAAGAATGAGCATGTTCATTCTTCAAGCAGAATCCGCTAGCAGAAATCAATAGATGTCAATGGTAAAAAAAAATTCAGCCCGACCTCGTTTTCGTGCGCAATTCACGCGGAAATGGCTAAAAAAACCTTAATTTCTTTCTCCCCCACTTCCGCGTACAATTCCTCGTGCAATTACGGGCACATTGCACGCGAATTGCACGCGAAAATAAATAAAAAAATTAGCCCGTAAATTTTTTGGTGTGAATTACTCTTGATTTACTACGTGTGAACGCACCCTTATGTTAAAGGTGCACTCCACTGGAAAACATTTTCTTTTTAATCAGCTGGTGCCAGAAAGTTAAACAGAGTTGTAAATTACTTCCATTAAAATATATTAATCCTTTCTGTTCTCATCAGCTGCTGTATGCTCCACAGGAAGTTCTTCTCTTTTGGAATTTTCTTTATGTCTGACCACAGTGCTCTCTGCTGACACCTCTGTCCATTTTAGGAACTCTCCAGAGTAGGAGCAAATACCCATGGCAAACCTCTGCTTCTCTGGACAGTTCCTGACATGGACAGATGTGTCAGCAGAGAGCACTGTGGTCAGACAGAAAAGCAATTCAAAAAGAAAAGAACTTCCTGTGGATCATACAGCAGCTGATAAGTACTAGAAGAATTAAGTTTTTAAATAGAAGTCATTTACAAATCTGTTTAACTTTCTGGCACCAGTTGATTGTAAAAAATAAAATTTCCACTGGAGTACCCCTTTAATTTGAAACTTTTGTTCACTTATGTTAATTTGAAAAAAAAGACCTATAATTACATTCTGTTGTGGAATTTGTCTGTGAGACAATAATGTTCTCCAACCAAGAAATAATGCTGCCTCTTGTGACTAGAGATACCGTACATACCTCCCAGGATCATCCAACTGTTGTCCATTGAACTTGTTTATTGCTGTTGGCGCATAATTCCAGATGACCTCCTCAGCAGCAATATAATACTGTCTTACATTTGAGCTAAAGCTGCAACTTGTTTGTCCTGTACAGTTTTCTACTTCAAAAATTGCCTGCATTCCACCTGTGGAACAATATATTTCTTTATAGATTAATGGGATCCTGTTAATATGATTTTCAGTATTAATTTACCAGTAAAGCATACTTATTTGATATTGTTTCTTATCGTGTGCCTCTATAAGCATTCTGATCCATAATTGTAAAAAAAAATCAATTTTATGGAGAACCTGTAGCCAAACCTTAAAAATGTGATATCACTGTCATTAAATACCTTAGGGAGCAATGATCAAATACCTTTTTACAGATTCTTGATATGTCTGACAAGTAAGGGAATAAGTCAAATGGGTGTGACTTCATTTTAATAATGGGAGGACTTACCTTTAGAATCGACTGACGATATAATTTCCCACTTCTTACCCCACTCAGTCAAACCTCAGGATAAAAACTAGGCCTGTGCCTAAAGAACTAACATGTAGTTAACAATGTGATCGTTGGTGACTATCTTTCCCTGAAAAAGTAAATGTTTGTGACCACCCCAAGCTACTACTTTGTCATATTTTAAAATAGGTAATTCATCAATGACCACAGTTTTACATCTTTTGCACTGCTGTGCACTCCTCTCGTTGTCTCCCCCCTCCCCCCCTCTTCAGACCCATTGACTTTATTCACATTTTGTTAGGTGTTGAGGTCTTGAGTTAAAATAAATAAATAAACACCACAATGTCTTCTTTACCCTTACACAAAGCCCAGGAATGAGACTTCTGACAGCCAGGGTTTTGGTGGGCAATTGTAACTTCACCTAAATGGACACTGTCAGATGAAAAAACTTTTGACATATCCTAACAGCATATTAAAATGTTTGATGGGTGGGCACTGAGTGTTAAAATTTCTATTGATCAGAAGAATGAGCCAGGAGAAATCCGCACTCTGTCCCGGCTCTGTGTCACATGACTGAAGTAAGTTAATGCCCATGTCAAAGTGGTCAAATAATGACAACAATTCCTTATGGCAACAGTTAATGTGTAAAAATGTACTGTAATCTCTGCCTGATGGATCTCTTCCATATATCAGAAAAGTTTTACAAATTCCTTTAGTGATAATCACTATTCCTATTACTGTACTGTACGACAGGTATCACTAGAGAAGAGGGTAATGGCTTTTATACTAAAGATCATGTACAGACAGGATAGAACAGTGTAAAATGTAAGGAGAGCTTATGTGACACCGTGATCAGGAGGATGCTGGTAAACAAATGGGTCATGGAGTCAATAAAAAGGCCTACTAGACGCAGCGAGGTGAGAAGATGAGCAAGTGCTTCTCTTCTCACTCCTAAGTTGGAAAAAAAACATACAGTAAGTAACAATCAGAGGGCAAGTATGATCTTTGGTTAAGGGAAGAATGGGTAACATTTAAAAAATTCCATGTTGCCCCTCCACCTGAGTGATCTACAGTCATACAGAAAGAGGAAGAGGACAATGCAAGAATAAAAAATCTTTTCACAGGTGACCATAGCTTTTAAATAAACAGATCATTTTAATCTGAAATAATTTACCTTCCCAATGGTCAGTAACTTGACAGCTGAGGAGCCACTTTCCAGGGTTCTTAGGTGACATTGTGGCTTGAATCATTGTTGCCGGAAAAACATTAAGAGTATCCACACGATAATGCTGATATGTTAATACCTGACCATGGAAGTTCACTGAATGAATATCTACTTCATTTCCTGTCCCGATCATATACCACACGACTTCTGTGTTATCGCACATGGAGAGACCTGGGAGGTTCCCATACATGTAGCCATTGATAGCTGTCACACAGGAAGAAATAGGAAGAAATGAAAATAATAATAATATTTATTTATATAAATTACCCTGCACTTTGCAATTTTGAGGGGATAAATATCAGACATTACAATATTACAGCTAATTATTCCAGCTAGAGGCATGAAGGTCCTGCTCACGAGAGCTTTCAATATGTGTAAATATTATATATATATATATATATATATATATATATATATATATATATATATATACTATGGTTCAGCCATGTTTATAAATATAATAAATTACATAAACACCAATATCTGCGTGTTTGAAGTGCATAGAGCATATATGATGGTGGAGAAACAGATTGATTGGAGCGAGATCAATTAGGGATATAATACGTCTGCTTGAAGAGATGTGTCTTTAGGGCACTTTTATAACTGTAAATGGTGGGTGTAAGTCTAAGGGTATTTATTCCAGAGAATTGGTGCAGCACAAGTAAAGATATTAGTTTTAGATAATTAACAGAGAGGAGAGCATATATAAAATAAGAAAAACTACTACAAGAGAACATAGTTTTAAATTAGAGGGGCAAAGGTTTATGCAGTAATGTGAGGAAGTATTACTTTACTGAGAGAGTAGTGGATGCATGGAATAGCCTTCCTGCAGAAGTGGTCGCAGCAAATACAGTGAAGGAGTTTAAACATGCATGGGATAAGCATAAGGCTATCCTTCATATAAGATAGGGCCAGGGACTATTGATAGGATTCAGATTATTGGACAGACTAGATGGGCCAAACGGTTCTTATCTGCCGACACATTCTATGTTTCTAAGCATGTACAGGATGGTAGATAGCGATGAGGGAAGTGCAGCACTGTGAAGAGCTTTATGGATGAGAGAGAGGATTTCAACTCCAAGACATAAGCTTGCTACCTAGGAGTTAGGCAGAGTTAGGCTGAATCTCCTGCCGGAAAACTTCCATCCAGAGATTCCCAGTGTGGCCTGCACTGACTGAAGTCTATGGGCTATAGTTTGAGCTACAATTCCACAAGCGGAAGTTCTGCCATGTAAATAGACCCTTACACTCGGAAATTCCACAGTATGAACCTAGCCTTATGGTAGTACCACACTGAGATGGATATATCAGGTTTAGGTAGTTTAGTCAATGGAGGAAAAACAAGAAATATTTTCTTATAAATATAAAAGGAGGACATGATGTTTGAGATAGTAGGAGTGTCACAAGAGGTATAGAGCTAAGTGTCATCAGCATAGAGATGATACTGAAACCAAATCTGGTGATATAATATCTGGTTTCACTCAGCTTTATTATTTATCCCCAGCAACACTAAGTACATTAAACACAAAAGACAACCTGCTCATCTGAGCACTAAACACTTTACAACATCCCCGAGTGTTGTTGTAAGCCTCTTGCTCAGTGCTGTACATATAACATGTCCCATAGTAATGAATAGTCCACCATGAGACTTTTACAATTTTACCCAACAAAATTCAACAATTACATTTTTTTTTGCTTCGTAATGCATTATATGGTAAAATAAAGTGTGCCAATAAAAAGTACGACTTGCCGCACAAAAAAATAAGTAGTAAATTCAACCTAAATTCAACCCTGTCAGTGGATAAATGAAAGCATTATGGGTCTTAGAAGGTGAGGAAGAAGAAAATGCAAGCCAAAAAGCAAAACTTGGGGTTTGGGAAGTAGTTAGACTCATCAATTCAAGAGGCATAATGCCACAAGCCATATGTAAAACCATACATATACCCATTCATACATAAATACCCATCTCACCATATACCAATCCATCCAAGTACCCATTCTTTAACAATCTCATATCTACATGTCTATCTAGTAGATAACTTACAGTGCATTTTATTGCTTTCTATAAAGTCTTCATCTTCTTTATCAACAGAGGCAGGATCAGTGCAGTAAGTATTGATATTTTCATCCAGATACCAACTTGAGTTTTCATCCACCACAGAAAACATTAAAATAAATTCCTTCTGTCTTTCCCTCTGCTCCTTAGCATTTAGGACACCTATAGGAAAAGGCAATAATACCTGTTTAGCATTTTACTGCATTTTTGTGCTATTTTTCCTGCCATTTTCTCCAGCTTTCTTAAATTGCAAAAAAAACACTGCTACTATATTGTGCATTTTTTTCTGTCCTCTGTTTTCTTTTTTTCTAAAAGCAGTATGCTGTAGGTATAGATTATTTTTTTCATGAAAGCTAAAGTATTTCAGAGTATGAAACTGAAACTGCTTAGAGGTTCCCTATAAAGGGGTATAATGGGTACTAAAAAATATTTGAAAATCAATACACTGTAGTACTTTTCTAAAATACATCTTTATGCCTGCATCCCTGGAGTAGGCTAAGGCAGCAGACGACAACTCAGGGGGCTTGCTTTTGACCTTGGAAGTCAAGTATTCAAGCAAAATACAAATATAATACTTACTACAATTAAATCTTTTACTCACATAAAAGGTATATAAAACAGATGAATAAAACTATAACAGGAATATCCAGTTATACCTTCTTTGCAGATAATTAAGGGTCCAACAAGTCCGGAATAAATGTCTCTTGTAGAATCCACATGTGAGTGATAAAGTCTGACAACACAATTATCATCCATTACAGATGGACCTTGGTCAGCGACAACCTCCCATTGGTAAGTATACGATTCACCTGGCTCTACGAAATCATCTTTCTTTTGTGCCCCGGAAGTATTATCTGGATATAAGGCTCCTGAAAAAAAGCTATCATTACATTAATATTCATGCTATTGTGGAAATTTGACTTTATTTTAAACTATTTGACAAAATGGTATATAGTAGATTCAGCAATATTAGCTGGATGAAGATCGTCTTGTGTGCAGGGGTGTAAGTTGTTCTTGGTAGAGGGAAGAGTAAATTGTGAAATATGAAACGCCTGACTTGGAGTGTTGTCCCCAATTCTCATAGCTACCACTATAGCAAGATAAGGACCCTTTAACACAGGTCGATGCTGCCCAGATGATAATACCAACTCTGCCTCTTTGCATGGGTTTCAGCAAGGAGATTTACAAGAGGACATTTTTCTCACTGAATTCCGTTGTGTGAACATACCCTTAGGCTTGGTACAGTGACCCCCTCGACCTACGATGGCCCCGACATACGATAATTTCAACATGCGATGGCCTCTCAGAGGCCATCGCATGTTGAAGGCAGCATCAACATACGATGCTTTTTTATGTCGGGGCCATCGCATAAACGGCTATCCAGCAGTGCTGACTGCTTCAGCTGCCACCGCATAGCCGTTTACGGTGCCCCGTGAGCTCCGGCGCGTCCTCTTCAGGATCCTCTGCATCGTTGGCGCTCTCCATCAACGTCATCACGTCGCTGCGCATGCCGTCCCGTCATCCAATAGGAGCGGCATGCGTAACAACATGATGGCGGCGACGGAGAGCGCGGATGCCGGGGAAGCAGAGGTCTTACCGGAGCATCGGGGACACCTCAGGGACGCGGCGACAGCAATGGATGGCGACATCCCGGGCAGCGGTGACGAGCGGTGATGGTCCGGAGCGGCGGGGACAGGTGAGTACAATTTCCTCTAACAGTGGTCTTCAACCTGCGGACCTTCAAATGTTGCAAAACTACAACACCCAGCATGCCCGGACATGCTGGGTGTTGTAGTTTTGCAACATCTGGAGGTCCGCAGGTTGTAGACCACTGTCCTATACTTTACATTGCACGGATCCCTCAACGTGCAAAGGTTTCAACAAACGATGGTCCGTTTGGAACGGATTACCATCATACGTTGAGGGACCACTGTATATTATAACAGACTCTGCTGCAGGGGTATTTCTAGCTCCCCACTCCTGAAAAAGGTAGATGTCAAAGACACTGGCCCAGATTTATCAGTTTACCTGAAACCAAAACTGTCTGGTGTTGCCCATAGTAACCAGTTACAACTCAGCTTTCATTTTACCAGAGCTCTTTAAGGTATAAAAACTGATATGTGATTGGTTGTTATGGACAAAACCAGAAATTTTAGGTTTCTGGCAGATTAATAAATACGGGCCAATATATTTATTTGTTTAAAAGGTGATGTAGCTGACATAGCTATAACATCTCAAATGCTCATTGTCCCAGAATACTACTTTTTATTAAGGTGAACAAATAAGAAGAATGTGATTTATTCAACCCATGTTGCAGCAGCAACATTTCAATTCATCAATAGAATAATTTTCATTGTGTAAGCGATAAATTCAGTGCACCATTTCATCTGCTAACTATACCCCTGGGAGCGCACAACAAGACAAATCACAAAGCCTGAGCAGAAGACATGAAAATATTGCAAAATTAGACGATTATTTTGGTGCAAGTCATTGTGAAAAATAAAATAGACTGCACACGCAGTTTTGTAGGTGCATGCCTGTTGATAAACCTCCCTCTAAAAGTAGTTGACCTGTATGTTGTCACTACATATATATATATATATATATATATATATATATATATATATATATATATATATATTTATATATTGTTTTTTTTTTTTTTTTTTTTTTTTATACAACTTGTCCATCCTCATCCATACGTACCTACCCTGCATCCGGAGACTATTCTCCTAATAAAATATAATAGATCTCATCAGATCGGATTCTGATACTTCTCAGTGATGTTACCATAGTTTCCATCTCTATTCAAATAAGGAAGTAGAGCACATTTTATATGCCTCCGTTTCTTCCAGTTTATAGTTCCTTTGAACTATAGTCATAACTTCCATAACTATAGGCATCTCCTTAGATTTCCACCTTTTAGCTATTTCATTATGGGCCACAAATAGTATATGGGCAGTTATCCTTAATTTTGTAATAGGTAACTTCCCCAGTGTTAAAGAAAGTAATGTAGCCTCTGGTCCCCATGGTATCAGGGATTTCACCTTGGCCTTTACTGCTAAGTTAAGCTCTCTCCAAAATTTTACTATTTTTCTACACTCCCACCAGCATCCACACATCGCCAACAATGGTTTAAAGGGGTACTCCGGTGAAAACCTTTTTTCTTTTAAATCAACTGGTGGCAGAAAGTTAAACATATTTTAAATTATTTCTATTAAAAAATCTTAATCCTTCCTGTACTTATTAGCTGCTGAATACTACAGTGGAAATTCTTTTCTTTTTGGAATGCTCTCTGATGACATCACAAGCACAGTTCTCTCTGCTGACATTATGATAATAATAATAATGCTTTATTTATTGTTGTCCTTAGTGGGACTTGAACCCAAGTCCCCAGCACTGCAGGGCAGCAGTGATAACCACTGAGCCACCATGCTGCCCTTAGCATACATGTGCTATGCATATGGTTGCTAAAATGGACAGAGATGTCAGCAGAGAGCACTGTGCTTGTGATGTTCCAAAAAGAAAGGAATTTCCTCTGTAGCATTCAGCAGCTAATACGTACTGGAAGGATTAAGATTTTTTAATAGAAGTAATTTACAAATATGTTTAACTTTCTGCCACCAGTTGATTTAAAAGAAAAAAGGTTTTCACCAGAGTACCCCTTTTAGTTAAGTGGAGAAATCTGACTCATCCGATGTGGAGTCAGATTCCATCTATACATAAGTTTCCTTGATACTTCCAGATAGTTTATACAGTGAGAAACCTTAGTTGGTAATTGAGAGGCAAAACTCTACTCTTCTCTCGAAAACTCTCGAAAGATCTCTTTCCTATTTTGACTGAAAGGAAAAGAGCTGGGAACCCTCTAGTGCTAGCATGTGGGTGAATGCAGTTGATATGCCTCAATTATTCTGATTTGTAAAATATTTTTCATAAAGGGCGGGGGGGGGGGGGGGGCTCCTGTAGGGTCTGCCAGTGCAAAATCCTTAATCCTTCCAGTACTTATTAGCTGCTGAATACTACAGAGCGAGTTCGCTCTGTGCGTAATGACGGGAGCGATACAGGGGACAGAGCAGCGTGACGTCATGGCTCCGCCCCTCATGACATCACGGCCCATCCCCTTAATGCAAGTCTATGGCAGGGGGCGTGACGACTGCCACCCCCCCATAGACTTGTATTGAAAGGGGCGGGCTGTGACATCACGAGGGGCGGAGCCGTGATGTAATGATGCTCCGGCCCCTGTATTGCCCATCATTACGTGCAGAGCGAACTCGCTCAGTGCTGTAATAATAGCGAGTGCCGCAGCGGGATCCCGGGGCTCCCCAGCAGCGGGACTGCGGCGATCTGACATCTTATCCCCTATCCTTTGGATCTAGGGGCGGAGTACCCCTTTAAGGACCCAGGGGTTTTCCGTTTTTGCATTTTTTTTTCCTCCTTGCCTGTAAAAATCATAACTCTTTCAATTTTGCACCTAAAAATCCATATGATGGCTTATTTTTTGCGCTACCAATTCTACTTTGTAATGACGTCAGTCATTTTACCCAAAAATCTACAGCGAAACGGAAAAAAAATCATTGTGAGACAAAATTGAAAAAACCCCCCACTATTTTGTAACTTTTGGGGGCTTCCGTTTCTACGTAGTACATTTTTCGGTAAAAATGACACCTTATCTTTATTCTATAGGTCCATACAATTAAAATGATACCCTACTTAACCCCTTAAGGACTCAGGGTTTTTCCGTTTTTGCACTTTCGTTTTTTCCTCCTTACCTTTTAAAAATCATAACCCTTTCAATTTTCCACCTAAAAATCCATATTATGGCTTATTTTTTGCGTCGCCAATTCTACATTGCAGTGACATTAGTCATTTTACCCAAAAATACACGGCAAAACGGGAAAAAAAATCATTGTGCGACAAAATCGAAAAAAAAACGCCATTTTGTAACTTTTGGGGGCTTCCGTTTCTACTCAGTGCATATTTCGGTAAAAATTACACCTTATCATTATTCTGTAGGTCCATACGGTTAACATGATACCCTACTTATATAGGTTTGATTTTGTCGCACTTCTGGAAAAAATCATAACTACATGCAGGAAAATGTATACGTTTAAAAATGTCATCTTCTGACCCCTATAACTTTTTTATTTTTCCACGTACTGGGAGGTATGAGGACTCATTTTTGCACCGTGATCTGAAGTTTTTACCGGTATGATTTTTGTTTTGATCGGACTTTTTGATCACTTTTTATTCATTTTTTAATGTTATAAAAAGTGACCAAAATACGCTTTTTTGGACTTTGGAATTTTTTTGCGCGTACGCCATTGACCGTATGGCTTAATTAATGATATATTTTTATAGTTCGGACATTTACGCACGTGGCTATACCACATATGTTTATTTATTTATTTTTTTACACTGTTTTATTTTTTTTATGGGAAAAGGGGGGTGATTCAAACTTTTATTAGGGAAGGGGTTAAATGACCTTTATTAACACTTTTTTTTTACTTTTATTTTGCAGTGTTATAGGTCCCATAGGGACCTATAACACTGCCCACACTGATCGCTCATCCTGATCACAGGCGTGTATTAACACGCCTGTGATCAGCATTATTGGCGCTTGACTGCTCCTGCCTGGATCTCAGGCACGGAGCAGTCATTCGTCGATCGGACACCGGGGAGGCAGGTAAGAGCCCTCCCGGTGTCCGATCAGCTGTTCGGGACGCCGCGATTTCACCGCGGCGGTCCCGAACAGCCCGACTGAGCAGCCGGGATACTTTCAGTTTCACTTTGGAAGCGGCGGTCAGCTTTGACCGCCGCTTCTAAAGGGTTAATACCGCACATCGCCGTGATCGGCAATGTGTGGTATTAGCCGCGGGTCCCGGCCGTTGATTAGCGCCGGGACCGACGCGATATGATGCGGGATCGCGGCGCGATCCCGCTTCATATCGCGGGAGCCGGCGCAGGACGTAAATATACGTCCTGCGTCGTTAAGGGGTTAAATAGGTTTGATTTTGTTGTACTTCTGGAAAAAATCATAACTACATGCAGGAAAATTAAGACGTTTAAAATTGTCATCTTCTGACCCCTATAACTTTTTTTATTTTTCCGCGTATGGGCGGGTATGAGAGCTAATTTTTTGCGCCATGATCTGAAGTTAATAGCGCGCAGCACCGCGATCAATGCCACGCGCTATTAGCCACGGGTCCCGGCCGGTTGTTAGAGGCCGGGCCCGACCCTGTATGACGTGGGGCCACGCCATGGCCCCGCGTTATAGATCGGGAGCAGACTCATGACGTACGCGTATGTCATGGGTCCTTAAGAGGTTAATACCCTTCTTGGCAAGTGTTACTCGCCCCAAAAAAAGGGAGGCCCCGCACAGGAACCTCTCCCTATTTCCACCTACAAACACTGCCATTTCCCAGGGTTTTTAGGTGGAAATAGGGATTGGTTCCTGTGTGGGGCCGACCTTTTTAAGACAAGTAATACTTTCCTCGAAAAGGTGGAAGGGAACAATGTATTGTCCATTGTAGCAGGTGGAGGTAAAAACTTCCCATGTATGACCCTACTCTCACCCCTAATAATTCCCATCTTTGCAAGTGTTACCCTAAAAAGGGCGGCCCCACACAGGAAAATCTCTCTATTTCCACCTAAAAACCCTGGGAAATGGTGGTGTTTGTAGGGGGAAATAGGGAGAGGTTCCTGTGTGGGGCTGCCCTTTTTAGGGCGAGTAACACTTGCCAAGAAGGGAATTAATAATGGGAGAGTAGGGCCTTACAGGGGAATTTTTTACCCCCACCGGATACAATGAACCATACGTTGTTCCCTTTCCCCTTGTAGAGGTCTTTGCATCACATCAATACACATCAATGTTGTAAGTGGCACATGGTTATTTTTGCACACCTTTCCTTATGTTTGATTTCAAAAAACATTTTGGGTACATATATTTTATGCTAAGAATATTATTAAAAGTTACATTTTACGTAATACATATCCTCAATACTTACTTATGGTCTGATGCGGAGGAATGCATCAGGCATTGGTGGGTGGAAATCCTGGCTGATCCATGCCTGATTCCTCTTCACAAAGGTCAGTCTCTCCACATTTTTTGTGGACAGAAGAGTTCTCCTTGGGGTTTCTATGGCCCTCACCACACTAAACACCGGCTCTGATGGCACACTACCGGCCGGGCAGGTCAGCTTTTCCAGGGCAAACTCTGCTAGTTGTGGCCACAAATCAAGTTTGGCTGCCCAGAGGTCCAGCGGATCTTCAAGGTGTGTTGACATGGTCATGTGAAGGTATGCCACAACCTGCTGGTTCAGGTCCTGCTCCAGGTCTACCTGCTGTTGATGAGTTGCTTCACTATGCGGGTGAAGAACGGTACTCATCAGCAACTGTAGACTCAGGCTGCTGCTGCTCCTGCCTACCCACCCCTCCCAGCAGCCATGGCAGTGGAAGGTGAGCACAGAGGGCCCCAGAGTCTGACCTGCGAGAGGATGGATGATGGTGCACACGTCTGACTACGTAAGATGTCTCTTTAGTAGTTCAGTTTGTCCTCCCTCTCAGTGAGTGTTAAAAAAGGCCCCCATTTTGAGCCGGTAGCGAGGGTCTAATAAGGTGGAAATATATTCGCAAAGTTCCCCAAGGGTTTCCCAGGGTTTTATATATACAATCTCAAATTCCCATCTGAGCCTAAGCCCAGATGGGACTAGTTCCCAATACTAGGGAGCCCCCTATATTAAAATTTAACTTTTATTGTTCCTTTATTAAAATCTTAACCTGAGTGCTCATATATACAATGATATATCATTAAAACTACGTGGTGGTGGTAATATATTGTATCCACTTCAGGATCGGGGATTGTTGTACTTAAATATTACCGAGCCTTCACTTGTTATGCCGACCGTGACAGTATAGTGAACCTGTCCCTCACTTATGTCGGCCTCATTTATTACCAACATTATCTCCCTTTATATGGTCCGTCCTTATGCTATTAAAGTATCACTGGCGTATACCCCCCCCACCCGACGTTTCACTGGATAGAACCAGCTTTGTCAAGGGTCGGGGTAATACTAGCATGACAGACTCTATCCCAGCTTCTTATTACCTCTGTTTGTATTCGTTATTAACCAATCTACCCATCCTGGTTTGTTTCTAAGGTCGCCGTAACCTCCCATCTTGACACCTCAGATTCTAATTGGTTCTTACCGCATCACTTCATCTGTCAAAATCCGTTGCGTGGTGACGTCTCCCCCATCACATCTTCTCATTGGTGCCCGTCATTGTTGATTTCGGATTGGTCACGTGATCATGTGTCACCTTTACGTGATCCGCGTCATTATTTACTTCCCCGTGGTCACGTGACTAGGTACGTTCTCATTATGCGTCCCGTTATGTTGTTTCCCATTCATGTATAGTCATTTTACTACATCCAATCCTATTCTCTTTCACAGATCACATGATCAGATCTGTCAAAATGCACTGATCCCCAAGTAGGTGCCTGTGTTATGAACGTAATTATGTACCCATTCCAGAAGGATTCTCCTTATCTATTTCTTGTTATTTGTTGTTACCATCCATTTCATATGCAATTTTGACAAGTTCTCTATGTTGACTATTGAGATACTAATCAAAAAATAGATCTTATTCATCAATATAATCTATATCCAAATGCAGGAATATTCTATATATGCCCATAGTCGTTATTAACAGATGCTAGCCAGATGCACTTTAATTATTTACCCACAACTCATCCTAAAATATAAAGATCCATGTTCAGTCCAACCTAAAGGGTATGAGGTTATGTCCTACTTTCACCTCCAGTAGGAAAATAGATATGTTTATTATATTATTTATTGATATTTTACTATTAATGATTTAAATATTTTAATACTTTGGACATAATTACATAGGGAGATCATTTGTAACATTCTATCACGACATCTCCTTATTCAATTTTAGATATTATAGGTTATGATCAAATGATGAAAGTGATGAATGAATGATGAATGATGAAAAGGAGGGGGAATGGGAGTGGTGGGGGGAAGGAAGACAGGGAAGGGAAGAATAGGGTATATGGGTTCATAATTAAAGGGGTTCTCCGGTGCTTACACATCTTATCCCCTATCCAAAGGATAGGGGATAAGATGCCTGATCGCGGGAGTCCCGCAGCCGGGGACGCCCGTGATCATGTACGCGGCACCCCGTTTGTAATCAGTCCCCGGAGCGTGTTCGCTCCGGGTCTGATTACAGGCGACTACAGGGCCGGCGGCATGTGACGTCACGCCTCTGCCCCCGTGTGACGTCACGCTCCGCCCCTCAATGCACATCACACAGGGGCAGAGGCATGACGTTACACGCCGCCGGCCCTGTAGTCGCCCATAATCAGATCACGCTCCGGGGACTGATTACAAACGGGGTGCCGCGTGCATGATCACGAGCGTCCCAAGATGCAGGACTCCCACGATCAGGCATCTTATCCCCTATCCTTTGGATAGGGGATAAGATGTGTAAGCACCGGAGAACCACTTTAATTACATCGTTTTCTTCTTCCTTTTAGGTTTTCCCCTATCAAAATGGGGACCTCTCACAGGGAACATCAACATCCATAGGGCACCACACTCTCTACGCAGGTAAGTTCATATTATTGGTTAATTATTTAGTGGGTTATTACCAGAAGTTATTTTCTTTTTCTTAGGTCAAAGCGTCTGCATATCAGTATATATGATGATTTTATACAGTTAGATTAGTTTTACTTAATAATCCTATTTGCTACAAAAACGCTGTAAAATTCAATCCTTCCTTGAGGCCATTTGGGGATCTACAGTTCAATCTGTAGATCCATCTTGCCTCTTCTATCAATAACAGATTGTCTATATTCCCTCTTCTAGGGCCCAATTTGATTTGTGTAATCCCCCAGAATTTTAGGGATTCCAATCTCCCTCCATGGATGTTTCTAACATGTCTAGAGATGGGGGTATCCCCCTGCGTTCTTATAGTACTAAGATGTTTTCCTATTCGTTTCTTGTTGCTGTGTTGTTTTGCCCAACATAAAGTAGATCACATTGGCATTCCGCTGCATCGATTAGGTTGTGGCTACTACAGTTTATAAATTCCCTTATTTCATAAGTCTTCTTGTCTTAGGGATTGAGGAAAATTGTCCTTTTGGGCAGATATTTGCATATTATGCAGTGGCCACATGGGAAAGATCCTTTTGGTGGTTTTGGTAACCAGCTCCCATCGATGGTATCACCTCTTTTTTCCTATCTTTGATGGCTATGGACCAAAAGATCTTTTAAATTAGGGCCCCTTCTATAAGTGATACTTGGTCCCTGTCCAATTATCTCCTGCCTGTAATATAGGCCTGTAATATCCGCCTGTAATATAGGCCAATATTTCCTCAAGATCTGATTGACTTGTGTGGAGTAGCCATTATACATCCCTATACATCGTATTTTTGGATTGGTGTTCGGTATTAATTCCTTTTTATCTTCCAAGAGGGATGTCCTTGATCTTCTTGTCGCATTGTTATATGCTCTTCTCATAAATTTCTTTGGATATCCTCTATCCACAAATTGCTTCAATAATTTGTTACTTGCCTCCTCATAATGGTTTTCTTGTGAGCAATTTCTTCTTGCTCATACATATTGCCCTATTGGGATACTTTTCCGTAATGAACTGGGATGCCAGCTATTCCAGTGTTAAAGGCTATTGGTAGCCGTGGGTTTTCTGTAAGTCGTAGTTTGTATGTTAGATCAATAAAATTCTATGTTTTCCCCCCTATTTCATGGGTAAACCTTATCCCTATGTAATTGCTGTTCAGTTTGGTTACAAATTCCAAGAATAAGTTTTCCTTTCCCTCCCCAAAAATGAAAATATCATCCAGTTATCTACCCCAAAATAAAATGTGCTCAGTGTATTCAATCAAATCCTCATCACCAAAAACAAAATTGTGCTCCCACCACTCCAAAAAGAGATTTGCAAAAAATGTGCACACGTGGTCTCCATAGCAGTACCTTTTATCTGTCGATAAAAGGTACTTTGAAAAAGAAAGTTGTTGTGGGTCAACAAAAAATCAAGTAATTGAAGTGCAAATGAATTATATTCTGTGAATACTCTACTTTTTGTGCTTAAAGGGGTACTCCGGCGCTAAGACATCTTATCCCCTATCCAAAGGATAGGGGATAAGATGCCTGATCGCAGGGGTCCCACCGCTGGGGACCCCCGTGATCTTCCACGCCGCACCCCGTTAGAATCAGCCCCAGAGCTTGCTCGCTCTGGGTCTGATTATAGGCGATCACTGGGATGGAGCATAGTGATGTCACTATGCTCTGCCCCTATGATTGCCGATAATCAGACCCGGAGCGAGCATGCTTCGGGGGCTGATTCTAACGGGGTGGGGCGTGGAAGATCACGGGGGTCCCCAGTGGCGGGACCCCTGCGATCAGGCATCTTATCCCCTATCCTTTGGATAGGGGATAAGATGTCTTAGCGCCGGAGTACCCGTTTAAATAAGTGCTTGTGGCAAGTAAACCCACATTGGGTTTAATATTACTATATAATCACTCAACGTCCAAACTCATTAGTGTAGTGTTAGTAGTAACTGTGAGGTCATTCATTTTTTTGACTGTAACCTTCGTGTCTTTTAGGTGTGAAGATAAAGTGGGAGCAAAGGGTGCTAGAATTTTGTCAACGTAAATACTAATATTCTGTGTGATATTATTGTTCCCTAAGACGATTGGTCTTCCCTTGATTGGGGATACTTTTTATGCAGTTTGGGAAGGGCATAAAAAGTAGCTATTCTTGGATGAGTGATTAACAAAAATTTGAATTCTTCCTCTGAGAGGAGGTTTTCTACTTGAGCTGACTCCAAAATTCCTTTTAATTCAGTTAGGTAATCTTCCGTAGGGTCTTTTCTGAGGATTTCGTAGGTCTCTGTGTCATTGAGGATATCAAGGACCATTTTAACATATTCTTTTTTGTCCAGGAGGACAATATTCCCTCCCTTATCTGGGGTTTGATCACCAATTCTTCATTTTGGTGTAAGTTTTTAAGGGCTGTTTCTTCTCCTTTAGACAAATTTGAATGGATTTTATATCCCTTTGGTTTAATATGAAGGTCCTTTGTTACCAAATTTACAAATGCTTCAATGTTGGTAAAGGAAGGTGTCATCTTAAAACTTGGTCTCAATTGTGTAAAGGGGGCTCTCATCATTGATGGAGTTTCTTTATTTTCCATCTCTAAATCAATTAGTGTCTCCAGGGCTATACTCTCTCTATATCTGAGATCACCCCCACTTCTATCTCTCTCCTGATGCCATTTTTGGAGGGCCAGTTTGCGGGCAAAGTGATTAATATCTTTAACCCATTCAAACTGGTCAAATTTTGGGGTAGGTGTAAATGTCATGCCTTTTAGTAGGAGTGATTTTTCAGCTTCATTTAAGACACATGTGGACAAATGAAACATTTGCATTGTGTCATTTTCACTCTCTTCTAATCCATAGGTTGCACCTTCTATCACATCGTACAAGGTAAGTTCAAAGTTGGAGGTAGTGTTGGTATATTTATTTGTCCTTGTGCTAATGATGTTTGTAGTGGATTCTGTATGGGGGAGGTCCCTCTAAAAAGGAGTTAGGAGATTGAGGTGCCTGTAAAAGTGGGGTGACCATACTCTGCGCACTCTGAATAGTGAATACACTGAGCACATTTTATTTTGGGGTAGATACCTGGATGATATTTACATTTTTTGGGAGGGATCAGAAAACTTATTCTTGGAATTTGTAACCAAACTGAACAGCAATGACATAAGGGTGAGGTTTCCCCATGAAATTGGGGGAAATATTGAATTTTCTTGATCTCACCAACTTTATAGATGGAAATAATAAGATACAAATTGCGACTTACAGAAAACCCACGGCTACCAATAGCCTTTTACACTGGGATAGCTGGCATCCTAGTTCATTACGGAAAAGTATGCCAATAGGGCAATATGTACAAGCAAGAAGAAATTGCTCACAAGAAAACCATTATGAGGAGGAAAGTAACAAATTATTGAAGCGTTTTGTGGATAGAGGATATCCATAGAAATTTATGAGAAGAGCATATAACAATGCGATGAGAAGATAAAGGACATCCCTCTTTGAAGATTAAAATTAATTAATACCTAACACCAGTCCAAAAATATGATGTATAGGGATGTATAATGGCTACTCCACACAAGTCAATCAGATCTTGAGGAAATATTGGCCTATATTACAGGCAGATGGCGACTTAAAGGAGATAATTGGTCAGGGGCCAAGAATCAATTATAGAAAGGGCCCTAATTTAAAAGATCTCTTGGTCCATAGCGATCAAAGATAGGAAAAAAGAGGTGATACCATCGATGGGAACTGGTTACCAAAACTACCAAAAGGTATTTCCAATGTGGCCACTGCACAATATGTAAATATATGCCCAAAAGGACAACTTTCCTCAATCTCCAAGACAAGAAAACTTATGAAATAAGGGAATTTATAAACTGTAGTAGCCACAACGTAATCTATGCAGCAGAATGCAAATGCGATCTACTTTATGTTGGGTAAAACAACACAGCAACTCAAGAGACGAATAGGAAAACATCTTAGTACTATAAGAACGCAGGGGGATACCCCCATCTCTAGACATGTTAGAAACATCCATGGAGGAAGATTGGAATCCCTAAAATTCTGGGGGATTACACAAATCAAATTGGGCCCAAGAAGAGGGGATAGACAATATAGACAATCTGTTATTGTGAGACGAGGCAAGATGGATCTACAGATTGAACTGTAGATCCCCAAATGGCCTCAATGAAGGATTGAATTTTACAGGGTTTTTGTAGCAAATAGGATTATTAAGTAAAACTAATCTAACAGCATAAAATCCGAGCTCCGTAGCATGCAACAGAATTAAACCCCCTCCCCCTCGCATGTACCACCGTTCAGCGGACTTACCAAACAACGAACCACTTCAGCAGGAACCAGGCAAGCGTAGACCTTCTCACCCAGGGAACGTGGGAGCTCACAGCGGTGGACAAGTACAACCACCAAACGCAACACACGCACCTGGATGCAGGGCGTGGTGCGTTATATCCTTCACGTCCCTCCCACAAATACAGCCTAATTAGGCTTTACACGTGTCTACAAAACCAGCAGGTGTGTACTTTTGCCTGGCCTTTCACAGTATCTAGGCCCTTAAGTCTTTAACAGGAACAAAATAGTACACCACTTAGATGTATGTATGTGGTATGCACTTATGAGGGGAGGACAATGTGCTCCAGTACAATTAAAACAGTATTTGTCTACAACACCAACAGGTGTGTACTTTGGCTGGCCTTTCACAGTATCTAAGCCCTTAAGACTTTAACAGGAACAAAATGATACACCACTTAGATGTACGCACAGGTTACACTTAATAGAGGACTATGCTTTTAGTGCTCTGCTCACCCTAACTGACTGGCTACTATTAGCTTTTCAGTTGTTGTACACACCAGTGCTGCAGTACACAGTCGCTGTGTACTTCACCCAAAATTGCACTTTCTCTCTCAGTCTCACTACCTTCTCTATCAGTGCTTCTAGGCTGGATTTGGGCTTGAGGTGAATCGCTGCTGTAAAAAAGCTTTTCTGTGCAACACACTGCTCTCTGTCCCTCTCTCTCTGCAACAGAATGCTGATGGGACTTGTAGGTGAATCACTGCTATAAAAATGCTTTTCTGTGCAACACACACTATCTCTTCCTCTCTCTCTCTCTGCAATAAAAGGCTGAAGTGACTGGCCGCAAGATGGCTGCCAATTATATAGGGCTGTGAAATCACAGGGGTGGCTGGCTGCTGATAGGCTGCATGCTGCATGAGATTCAGGGTCATCCCTCCTACCCTTGTTCCCACCTTCCCAGGATTCCTTGCCCCATGTCCTCACATGTGGATCCACCATTTTAGATGCTCTGGAGCCTGGACCGCACCAAATGGAGTTTAATGAAGCGTTTCGCATGATCGAATCGCGGCGATATTTACATTCATTGCAAATTGAATTTTTCCTAAAATTTGTAACAAATTCGGATTCCACTGTTGCCCAGAGCTCTGTTTGTATAGTGTTTTTAAGGTTAATGCATATGGCCACTATGGCGGCTTCTGTGAGCAGTGGTGAGGAGCCCTGATTTAGAATATAGGGATGAGCCTGTGGAGTGAGTGTAACAAATGTTCCTGATTTTCCTATGTCTTCTACTGTCTCTCCTTCTATTCCATGGGGAGAAATTGGGAAGTTAATTTTTTTGTTTGCAATTTGTTACTGTTTTGCGTGTTAGAAGACATTATTATATCTAGCTGTGAATTAGCTTAAAATAAGACATTTTGTAAGTGGGATAGAACTATTTTTGTTTCCTTTTCCAGCTTTCCAGACCTTATCTGAGTTCATCAAACCCTTTATGTTCACCAGCCCTTCATATTAAACACTTGGCTACAACAGATAAAATAGCTTACATTTCTCTTACTGGTTGCTGAGCGATTCAGTGTTGCAAACAGTTACAAGTAGCACAAGATTATATTTACCCGGAGGTTGAATGTATTCTGAGATTAGCGTGCACATCTAGAGTGGCCCAACATCAGTAACCTTGTTCCTCCAATACATGCAGGACCCTCCGTCCTCTTGAAACAGTTCTTCACAACTATCCCCCACTTTTCGGCTTTCCAACAACTCTTTCTGTTCCCCCCCTCTGTGTACCGGAGCATGTCACCTCTTGCCAGCTTTCTCCTCCGCTGCTGGTGCTCCCGCTTTCAGTGCTTCCGGGTTCAGGGGGAGGGCTGACATCACTGCCTGTAGCGGCTCTTTCAAAACACAAGGTCCCGGCTGTCCTCCTCCGCTTCTCTGTAGCCTCCGATGTTACGCTATGCTCCACTCAGCCACTACGACTTCCCCTGCCCCAAATAGATTGCCCAATCATAAAAACGAATCTGTTGCATACCTTTGCCCCAATGTGTTGTATACCTCTGCCCCAACCAATATCACTATACAAAAAGTAAACTTTTCCACCATACACCACAATATTTACATAGGCTCTGCAGACCATATATATGTGAATACATTGCCGTGAACTCTAACAGGCAAGCAACTCAACGTTTTCTTTTCTAGTGCCCCATATAATAGCCTATACAGCAGTTGTGTTCTAGAGACAGTGGGGGAGATTTATAGAAACCTGTCCAGAGGAAAAATTGCTGAGTTGCCAAAAGCAACAAATCAGATTGCTTCTTTCATTTTTTTAAAAGCCTGCAAAAAAAATTAAGAAGTGATCTGGCAACTTAGCAACTTTTTCTTTGGACAAGTTTTGATAAATCTCCCCAGTAAGTAGAGCCCCATATTTCCCATAGACAAGCTCTACATAGTGTTCCAGAAAGTTAGTAGTTTCCCATTGAGTTGTAATGCCCAATATAATTCCTCATATGGTAAAATGATGTATTACTGACTCTGAACGATGGTTCTGTTGCAGACTTAGAGCCTCTTCTTCATCCATTGCACAAAGGAGGCTTACAGCACTACAGTGAGGGGAACTCTTTGCAAACATTGGAGGTAAATTAGGTTGGACTGTAGAGCTCATATGGATGTAAAGGACAATTTTTTTTAGCCATATAGGGGGAGATTTATCAAAACTTGTGTAGAAAAAGAGTGGTGCAGTTGCCCATAGCAACCTATCAGATCAATTCATAAAAAAAAAAATGAAAGGAGCAATGTGATTGGTTGCTATGGACAACTCAGCAACTTTTCCTCTGGACAGGTTCTGATTAATGTAGTGTACATCCATGGGACAATTAGTCTGTCTACAAATACTCAAATGGGAAAAATTGAAAGTTCTCAGTGATTGATACCTTTAACCCCTTCCCTCTTGGACCTTTTTTCATTTTTGCACTTTTGTTTTTGCTTCCTTACCTTCCAAAAACCATAACATTTTCAATTTTCCACCTACAGACCTATATGGGGCTTGTTTTTTGTGCCACCATTTGCACTTTGTAATTACATCAATAATTTCACCACAAAATCTACAGCGAAACCAGAAAATAAATATTTGTGGGGCAAATTTGAAAAATAAACCTCCATTTTGTAAATTTTGGGGGCTTCTGATTCTACACAGTGCACTTTTCAGTGCAAATTACACCTTATCTTTATTCTGTAGGTCCATACGGTTACAAGTATACCTAATTTATATAGGTTTTATCTTATTTTACTTCTTTAAAAAAACTACATGCACCAAAATTCGTATATGTTTAAAATTGTCCAATTCTGACCCCTATAACTTTTCTATTATTCCGTATATGGGGATGTATGAGGGCTCATTTGTTGTGCCATGATCTGAAGTTTTTATCAGATCCATTTTTATGGCACCTTTTGATCACGTTTTATTCATTTTCTTCTAGTATATGAAGTGACCAAAAATACGCATTTCTGGACTTTGGAATTTTTTTTACGATTGCGCCTTTGACCTTGCGGTTTAATTAACATTATATTTTAAAAGTTTGGACATTTATGCATGTGTCAATACTACACATGTTTAAGTTTTATTTATTTTTTTCGTTTTTTTATTTAACCCCTTAAGGACGCAGGGTTTTTCCGTTTTTGCATTTTCATTTTTTCCTCATCACCTTCTAAACATCATAACGCTCTCAATTTTGCACATAAAATTCCATATGATGGCTTATTTTTTGCGCCACCAATTCTACTTCACAGTGACAATAGTCATTTTAACAAAAATTCACGGCGAAACGGTAAAAAAATTCATTTTGCGCCAAAATTGAAGAAAAAATTTCATTTTGTAAATTTTGTGGGCTTCCGTTTCTACGCAGTTCATTTTCCGGTCAAAATAACACCTTATCCTTATACTGTAGGTCCATATGGTTAAAATGATACCCTATAGGTTGGATATTGTCGTACTTCTGGAAAAAAATCATAACTACATGCAGGTAAATTTATACGTTAAAAATTCTCATTTTCTAACCCCTATAACTTTTTTATTTTTCTGCATACTGGCCGGTATGAGGACTCATTTTTTTGTGCCGTGTTCTGTAGTTTTTATCAGTACCATTTTTGTATTGATCGGACTTTTTGATCGTTTTTTTTCCATTTTTTCATGATATGAAAAGTGACCAAAAATACGCTATTTTGGACTTTGGAATTTTTTTGCGCATACGCCATTCACCGTGCGGTTTAATTAACAATATATTTTTATAGTTTGGATATTTCCACACGCGGCGATACCACATATATTTATTTTTACTTACACAGTTTTTTTTAATGAGAAAAGTGATTCAAACTTTTATTAGGGAAGGGGTTAAATGACCTTTGTTAACTTTTTTTTTCCACTTTTTTATGCAGTGTTATAGCTTCCATAGGGGGCTATAACACTGCACACACTGATCTTTTACCCTGATCCCTGCAAAGCCATAGATTTGCATGGATCAGCGAGATAGGGGCTCAATTGCTCAAGACTGTATCTCAGGCTTGGAGCAATCAAACGCTGCGATGGAGTAAGGTAAGGGGGTCTCTGCTCGCGTCCTAGCTGATCCGGACATCGCGATTTTATCGCGGCACGATAAACGATTGGTGCCGCAGGCTATTAGCCCAGGGTCCCGGCTATTGTTAGCACGGTGTGACCCCGTTTTAAACACCAGGACCAGGCGAGGGGCGTACAGGTAGGCCCTTCGTCCTGAAGGAGTTAAAAAATGGGGAAAGGGGGGGTGATTTAAACTTTTATTAGGGAAGGGGTTAATGCATATTTATTTCCTTTTTTTTAATTAATTTTTTACACTTTTTTTAGTCTATAGACTATAACATGCAATCTTTAGATTGCATACACTGATCAATGCTTCTCCATAGGAGAGCACTGATCAGTGTTATCAGTGCTCCATTGCTCCAGTCTAGCATTGCTTAAAGCAAAGCTAGAGCACCGATTGGATGGCACCTCCCCCATCCACTCAGCTGATTGGGATGATGCGGTTTCGCCGTGGCAGTCCCGATCATCCCACTGAGCTAGCCAGGAACAGGATTGACTGCTATTCGACGCCTCAATCAACTTTGATCCTTTGATCACGGTGTCTAAAGGGTTAATGCTGGACATCAGCCTGATTGGTGACATCCAGCATTAGCTGTTGGTCCTTGTTGCTGATAGCAGTCGGGACCCACCAGGTATGATACGCGCTCACCAGCTGAGCGTGCGTCATACAGTGGGAGCCCACAGTGGATGTACATATACCTCCATTTGCAGGAAGAGGTTAATGGCTGATTGATGACAAAAATATGTTAACCTCGACTTTAGTGTCAAACCATACTGAAAAAGACCATATCCAGTCTCGAAAGCTCTATTTTTGTCATTACCTATTTCAGCCAGCCATAAAATATATCATAGACTGAGAACTATCAATTTGTTTGTTATTTCTATCTACTGACTAACACAGTGTACTAATTAGTTTATGCAAATATTTAGTATAGGTATGACTAAATATAGCTTGCATATATTTAAACATTAATTTTTATTTTAATAAACAAGGGCATGTCAACAATGTAACATCGCTCAGTTAATAAATCATAATAAGGCGATTAACATGCAGTTATTTCATAAGAATCTTGTTTGACTTGAATTTCTACATTCAGGCTACAATAATCCATTGAATGTACAGCAGTTATAATCCTGATAAGATGTTGTGTTTCCAACATTCATAATGTGTGCAGAACATAAGAGGTTTGAACTGTGCTTAAACTAAAGCAGTGATTGCTTCATTTTATAATGAATAGGCCCCCACTGATTTCTATGTTACATCTCTGCATGAATCAACTATTTCTGCCTGTAACATGGGAGTGAGCTTAGGACTGGCGCAAAGCACTTTTTACTGCAGTGTCAAAGTATCCATCTAACAGCTGCTGTGGTCTAAGTTTTTTGTGTGGCTGTGGATTATCTATAAATAACTTAATCTTTGTCTGGGTGTTGTGAGTCTAAATGTCCATTTTGTGTGTAAAAACAGATGTATAATAACGGATGAAATAACGGGTGCTAACGGCTGAATAAATATTCATCCATTAAGACCCATTATAACATCCCTTATGTATGGCCGTAACACCTCTGCCTACAGACTCTCACAGCCGGGACTACTACTTCTCCCATCATGGAATAGACTTGTTTCCATGATGGGAGTAGTAATTCCCCGGCTGTGGGAGTCTGCAGACAGCTGGGGAGGCTACATTAGTGTTTGTACTACTACCCCCATCATGGAACAGAGTCTGTTCCATAATGGGGGTTGTTGTACAGGGGCTGAGGGATTGATCGCACCGGATTTCTGAGACCCGGTGCAATCCAAAGTTATTAAGCAGGGGAGTGGGCAGCAAGCTCCGCAATCCTGCGATGTGTGGTGTGTTTTAACTTCATTTTTTAATCCCCTGCAGGGAGCCCTGAATGGCCGGTACTGAGGAGCCATTCAGGGCTCTCAGCGGGAGATTTAAAAATGAACATCGTGAGTAGCAGGGGGTCATATCTATATTAAAAGCGCTGTTGGGGGCAAGATATATAGCGCTGCAGGGGAGGGCTGGCAGACATATAGCCTAAACATCTAGCCCCCCAGGGCATTTATAATATGCCCCCTGCAGCGCATTAATAAAGATATGACCCCTGCCGGCGCATTTATACATATATACCCCCCGTCAGCTGCTGGCCCTATGCGCTTCTAATAGAAATACTTTCCTTCATAGCGCTGCAGGGGTATATGTATATAGATGCGCTGGGGGGCAGACATATAGCGTTATCTGGCCCCCACAGCGCATCTATATACATAGCGCTGCGGTGGCATATGTATATAGATGCGCTGCGCTGCAAGGGTATATTATACATGCGCTGCAGGGGGTATATATTTATTAATGTGCCGGTGGGGTGTATATTTATAAATGCGCCGGCGGGGGGTAAATATTTATAAATACGCCAGCGGGGGTATATATGTATAAATGCTGCAGGGGGCATATTATATGCGCTGGGGGGTAGATATATAGGCTATATGTGTGCCCCCCCTACAGCGCTATATATCTTTTAATATAGATATGGCCTCCAATGCTACACACAATGTTCATTTTTAAATCTCCCGCTGAGAGCCCTGAATGGCTCCTCAGCACCGGTCTTTCAGGGCTCCCTGCGGGGGATTCAAAAATGAAAGTCAAAACACACCATACATCGTAGGGTTGCAGACCATGCTGCCCACTCCCCTGCTTAATAACTTCAGATCGCATCGGGTCTCAGAAGTGAAACCTGGTGCGATCAATCCCTCAGCCCCTGTACTACCACCCCCATCATGGAACAAACTCTGTTCCATGATGGGGGTAGTAGTACAAACACTAATGTAGCCTTCCCAGCTCTCTGCAGACTCCCGCAGCCAGGGAATTACTACTCCCATCATGGAAACAAGTCTGTTCCATGATGGGAGTAGTAGTAGTCCCTCAGCACTGCAGGAGTCTGCTGATGTCACCGCTTCTGAGCATGCTCGGAAGTAATAACGGATATTAACCCCTTAAGGACCACGGGTTTTTCCGTTTTTGCCCTTTTGTTTTTCCTCCTCACCTTTTAAAAATCATAACCCTTTCAATTTTGCACCTAAAAATCCATATGATGGCTTATTTTTTGCGCCACCAATTCTACTTTGCAGTGACATCAGTCATTTTACCCAAAATCTACGGCAAAATGGAAAAAAAAATAATTGTGAGACAAAATTGAAGAAAAAACGCCATTTTGTAATTTTTGGGGGTTTCCGTTTCTACGAAGTAAATTTTTCGGTAAAAATGACACCTTATCTTTATTCTGTAGGTCCATACGGTTAAAATTATACCCTACTTATATAGGTTTGATTTTGTCATACTTCTGTAAAAAATCATAACTACATGCAGAAAAATGTATACGTTTAAAATTGTCATCTTCTGACCCCTATAACTTTTTTATTTTTCCACATATGAGGCGGTATGAGGACAAATTTTTTGCGCCATGATCTGAAGTTTTCAGCGGTACCATTTTTGTATTGATCGAACTTTTTGATCGCTTTTTATTCATTTTTTCATTATATAAAAAGCGACCAAAAAGACATTATTTTGGACTTTGGAATTTTTTTGCGCGTACGCCATTGACCGTGCGGTTTAATTAATGATATATTTTTATAGTTCGGACATTTACGCACGCGGCAATAAAACATATGTTTATATTTATTTTTATTTACATGGTGGGTTTTTTTATGGGAAAAGGGAGATGATTTGAACTTTTATTAAGGAAAGGGTTAAATCACATTTATTAACTTTTTTTTTTTACACTTTTTTTTTGCTCCCATAGGGACCTATAACACTGCACACACTGATCTTATACCCTGTTCACTGCAAAGCCATAGTTTTTCAGTGATCAGGGTTATCGGCGGTCGATTGCTCAAGCCTGAATCTCAGGCTTGGAGCAATCAATCGCCGAGGGGACATGCCGGAGGCAGATAAGAGGACCTCCGCTCGTGTCCCAGCTGATCGGGACACCGCATTTTCACTGCAGTGGTCCCGATTAGCCCCGCTAAGCAGCCAGTCAGCTTTCACTTTCGGTTTAGATGCGGCGTTCAACTTTGAACGCCGCGTCTAAAGGGTTAATAGCGTGCGGCACCACGATCGCTGCCACGCGCTATTAGCCCGGGGTACATGCCGGGACCGACCCGATTCGACTCGGGGTCACCACGTGACCCCGCATTGTATCGGGGGAGCCGGCCATGGACGTAAATATACGTCCTTGGTCGTTAAGGGGTTAAAAACCAGGTGCAAACGAATGAAATAAAGGCTCATCTGTTTTCCATAGACTTCAGTGTTAAAAATAACGGCCGTTAATTCATCCGTTTCTTGTGACAGAAGAAAAATTAGTTCATGTTCCGTTAATTCTTCCGTCACAGCTAATGTCTGTTAGTCATGACGGACTATAACGGGTCATAACGGATAATCAAAAAATTCCATAGACTTTAATGGGATTTTGTAACGGACGTTTAACATCCTTTTTTAAAGCTTTTCTAATGGACGTTTATAACGGATCTTTTAATGGATGAATTTTATAGTGTGAAAGCAGCCTAAGGGTGGGTTCACACTACGTTTTCTCCCATACGGGAGCGCATACGGCAGGGGGAGCTAAAACCTCGCGCTCCCGTATGCCACCGTATGCGCTCCCGTATGTCATTCATTTCAATGAGCCGGCCGGAGTGAAACGTTCGGTCGGCTCATTTTTGCGCCGTATGCGCTTTTACAACCGGACCTAAAACCGTGGTTGACCACAGTTTTAGGTCCGGTTGTAAAAGCGCATACGGCGCAAAAATGAGCCGACCGGACCGAACGTTTCACTCCGGCCGGCTCATTGAAATGAATGACATACGGGAGCGCATACGGTGGCATACGGGAGCGCGAGGTTTTAGCTCCCCCCTGCCGTATGCGCTCCCGTATGGGAGAAAACGTAGTGTGAACCCAGCCTAACATGTATAACTTTTCACATTACTACACCTGCATACACTGAGGATAGGAATATTCAAGAGTTAAATATTTCTCTGTACTGCCACCTATGTGGGATCATCTGTAAAGGATTTATGAAGTATTGGCCTATGGGGAGATTCATCAAAACCAGTGTAGAGGAAGAGTTGTGCAGTTGCCCATAGCAACCAATCAGATTGCTTCTTTCATTTTTGAAAAGGCCTCTGAAAAATGAAGGAAGCAATCTGGTTGCTATGGGCAACTCAGAAACTTCCAGGAAAAGCTGCTGAGTTGCCCATAGCAACCAATCAGATCACTTCTTTCATTTTGCAGAGGCCTTGTGAAAAATGAAAGAAGCGATCTGATTGGTTGCTATGGGCAACTCAGAAACTTTTCCTCTGGACAGGTTTTGATAAATCTCCCTCTATGGGACTCATGGTGGTCTCCCATCCACTGTGCAGCCAAGATGGTCCTGCTTAGCTTACTGTTTTATTTACCGTGAGATCCCCATAGACCACAATGGGCCTATTGGTTTCAATGGGCCAAAAAATCACAGAGTTGATCACTAGTAAGAGTTCCCTATACCATATAATAAGGGAGGACTCAATATTCGCGAATATGCGCATATGCAATATTCACGAATAAAATTTGAATTGCGAATATTCGCGAGCAACACTACTTTTGGTGTCCTCTTGGCTTCCTGATCTGGCTTGCTGACAATGAAATCTGTTTTCCTCCCTGTTAGTATTGTTTCCTGTGTGTGTTAACCGATCATGTTCAGACTGTTTCCCCCTAATCCTTACTGTATTGCTGTAGATTGTTGTTTTTGACCTTTAACATCCCAGCACTTATTTCAGAGTAGGTATTGTCTTCAAGTTGTCACCATTTAGGTTGACTATGCAATAGGCAGTTCTCATTCTGGATGAGAACTAGATGGCACTGTTTCCCTGCCCATATGTGAAAGTAGCACTTTAAGAAATTAACTCAAGAACTGTCTCCAGTCCACAGTGAGAGGACACTCAGCTATACTCTCCTGTTACTGGTCCAAGAGGGAGAATTTTCTAGCAATACAAATAAATAGCTGATCAAAAAGTATTTTTGTGGGCCTTCAGCCGGAGTTAGTGATGCATGGCTTACAAATCACAATTGTCTTTGACTTATAGTGAATTGTAATTATAGGGAATTGTAATATCAGTAACCGTGAGCACAATTTTTTTCAATTCCATTAACCACAGTCAGCCAAACTGTTTATGCCTTCCTCAGTGCTGAGTATTCTAATTGCCCTCATACATCTCCATCAGCAACACTTAAGGACTTAAGAACACCCCTTAAGGACTAAGCCCTTTTTCACCTTAAGGACTCGGACGTTTTTTGCAATTCTGACCACTGTCACTTTAAACATTAATAACTCTGGAATGCTTTTAGTTATCATTCTGATTCCGAGATTTTTTTTTCGTGACATATTCTACTTTAACATAGTGGTAAAATTTAGTGATAACTTGCATCCTTTCTTGGTGAAAAATCCCCAAATTTGATGAAAAATTTGAAAATTTTGCATTTTTCTAACTTTGAAGCTCTCTGCTTGTAAGGAAAATGGATATTCCAAATATTTTTTTTAATTCACATTTCCAATATGTCTACTTTATGTATGCATCATAAAATTGACGTGTTTTTACTTTTGGAAGACACCAGAGGGCTTCAAAGTTCAGCAGCAATTTTCCAATTTTTCACAAAATTTTTAAACTCGCTTTTTTTCAGGGACCAGTTCAGGTTTGAAGTGGATTTGAAGGGTCTTCATATTAGAAATACCCCACAAATTACCCCATTATAAAAAATACACCCCCCAAAGTATTCAAAATGACATTCAGTCAGCATTTTAACCCTTTCGGTGTTTCACAGGAATAGCAGTAAAGTGAAGGAGAAAACTCATAATCTTCATTTTTTACACTCGCATGTTCTTGTAGACCCAATTTTTTTATTTTTACAAGGGGTAAAAGGAGAAAATGTATACATATATTTGTAGCCCAATTTCTCTCGAGTAAGGACATACCTAGGAAGCCCCTATGGTGCCAGGACAGCAAAAAAAAAAACACATGGCATACCATTTTGGAAACTAGACCCCTCGGTGAACGTAACAAGGGATTAAGTGAACCTTTATACCCCACAGGTGTTTCACGACTTTTGCATATGTAAAAAAAAAAATTTTTTTAACCTAAAATGCTTGTTTTCCCAAAAATGTTACATTTTTAAAAAGGGTAAAAGCAGAAAATACCCCCCAAAATTTGTAACACAATTTCTCCCGAGTACCGCGATACCCCATATGTGACCCTAAACTGTTGCCTTGAAATACGACAGGGCACCAAAGTGAGAGCGCCATGCCCATTTGAGGCCTAAATTAGGGATTGCATAGGGGTGGACATTCTACGCCAGTGATTCCCAAACAGGGTGCCTCAAGCTGGTGTAAAACTCCCAGCATGCTTGGACAGTCAACGGCTGTCCGGCAATACTGGGAGTAGTTGTTTTGCAACAGCTGGAGGCTCCGTTTTGGAAACAGTGGCGTATCAGACGTTTTTTATTTTTATTGGGGAGGGGGGCTGTGTAGGGGTATATGTATATGTAGTGTTTTTTACTTTTTATTTTATTTTGTGTTAGTGTAGTGTATCGTTTTTAGGGTACAGTCACACGGGTGGGGGTTCACAGTAGTTTCTCGCTGGCAGTTTGAGCTGCGGCAGAAAATTTGCTGCAGCTCAAACTTGCAGCCGGAGGATACTTACTGTAAACCTCCGCCCATGTGAGTGTACCCTGTACGTTCACATTGGGGGGGCATCCAGCTGTTGCAAAACTACAACTCCCAGCATGCGCTGACAGACTGTACATGCTGAGAGTTTTAGTTTTGCAACAGCTGTAGGCACACTGGTTATGTATGACTGAGTTTGTGACCTTACTCAGTGTTTCACAACCAGTGTGCCTCCAGCTGTTGCAAAACTACAACTCCCAGCATATATGGTGTATGCTGGGAGTTGTAGTTTGCAACAGCTGGAGGCACACCGGTCGTGAAACACTGAGATAGGTAAAAAAAAACTCTGAGTTTCTCAACCAGTGTGCCTTCGGCTGTTGCAAAACTACAACTCTCAGCAGTCACCGACAGCCAATGGGCATGCTGGGAGTTGTAGTTATGTAACCAGCAGATGCACCACTACAACTCCCAGCATGCACTTTAGCTGTTTGTGCAAGCTGGGAGTTGTAGTTATACAACAGCTGAAGGTACACTTTACCATAGAAAAAATGTGCCTCCAGCTGTTGCAAAACTATAAGTCCCAGCATGCCCATAAGGGAACGCTGGGAGTTGTGGTGGTCTGCCTCCTGCTGTTGCATAACTACAGCTCCCAGCATGCCCTTTTTGCATGGTCAGTCCCTCGCTCCGCTGCAGGTCAGTCCCTCGCCGCGGCCGTCGCTCCTGGGGCCCCGATCCCAACAGGGACTCCGGGGATCGGGGTCCCCAGCACCCGGGGTCTTCTTCCTGCACCCGCTCACGTCCTCCGGAAGAGGGGCGGAGCGGGTTGCGGAAGTGACACCAGCAGCAGGTGCCCTGATTGGTTGGCCGGTAAACCGATCAGCCCCGATCAGCCAGTAATTCCGGGTCACCGGGTCACTGGAGACCCGATTGACCGGAATCGCCGCAGATCGCTGGACTGAATTGTCCAGCGATCTGCGGCCATCGCCGACATGGGGGGGCAATGACCCCCCTGGGCGATATGCCGGGATGCCTGCTGAACGATTTAAGCAGGCATCCGGCTCTGGTCCCCAACCGGCTAGCGGTGGGGACCGGAATTCCCACGGGCGTATGGATACGCCCTGCGTCCTTAAGGACTCGGAATGCAGGGCGTATCCATACGCCCTGCGTCCTGAAGAGGTTAAAGGGGTACTCCGGTGGTCAACGTGTTTTTCCGTTTTTGACTTACCCTATTTGTTTTGTTTCATTTCTATTCTTGTTGTTTAGCCTACTCTATTTCCATTCTTTGTTGTCTTTTTATCCCCACTTTGTTTTCCTGTCTTTGCTTCTATTTCCTGTTTCTTGCTGTGCTGAAAACTACAAATCCCAGCATTCCACATGCCTTGCTGGTTTGGGGCAGGTCCTTTTTTTGTTTGTTTGTTCTGCCCTTTATCCATCCTACTATTTTCCCAGGTCGGCCCCCTTACACACAGCACACTAATATAATCAGCCCTGGTTGGGATACACTGGCATACACACACAAAAGGGACTACAACTCCCAGCATGTGTCATTCAGGCGTCTTCAGTCTGTGGTATAACACCAGCATGCTGCCTCTGTAGTCTCCTGGGGGTTGTAGTTCACCACACCTCTGTAGGGCATTCACCAGTGTTTCCCAACCAGGGTGCCTTCAGCTGTTGCAAAACTACAACTCCCAGCATGCCCTGACTGCCTTTGGGCATGCTAGGAGTTGTAGTTTTGCAACACCTGGAGGCACAGTGGTTGGGAAACACTCATGTAACATGATGTGTATGCTGAATAGGCTAGAACAGTGTTTTCCAACCAGTGTGCCTCCAGCTGTTACAAATCTACAACTCCCAGCATGCCCAAGTCTTTTGCAACAGCTAGAGGCACACTGGTTTGTAAACACTAGCATACACGCACACACAACAGGGACTACAACTCCCAGCATGTGTAATTCAGGAGCCCCCCCCTCCCCCTTCACATAGAGATCTTTCCCAGTATGAGATTTATTCCCCTGCAGTCCATACATCCCCAGCCCGTGCACCTTCTCATCCTTCCCTTCACATAACACTTATCTTCTCTGTGAGGTCCTTCTCCTGTGCAGGTCTGTGTCCTTAGAATACAGAGCAGGGGGAGGGGAGGTGAGGAGCTGTGTACTCAGCTGGATGAGACGAGGGGGCGTGGCTTATTTTTCTCTTGCAGACAGAGAAAAAAAAAACTGTGACATCTTGTCCACAACAGACTCAGAACTGTGGACAACAGTAATAGAAAACCCTCTGAACTACAAAACTTCCTGGCCAACAAACAGCTAAGAAAAACACACACATGCTGCCAAAACATATAACACATGTATATTGCAAAAAGACAAAACTTACAAAGAAGATGCCATATAGTCAAAAAAATTAACCACCGGAGTACCCCTTTAAGTGCTAATGTCATATTCAGAGACTAGCCAGTATTACTGCTCTTGAAGCAACCAAAAAGATCTGTTACCAAATTATAAGCATTCATCTGAAAGACTTCACCCTGAGTCGTAAGCAGTATTTGATGTATGGTTGTACACAGTGAAACCTATTTTCTAAGTTATCTAGGTGTCTGGACTAAATCTATTGCACATACCATCACAGGTACTTTCCTTCAGACTCCCCACACAACTGTGCAGACCCACATTTATAAAAGCTGCTTAGGTCCAAAAGGTGACATACAGACAGGGGGAAGATCCTGGGGAAAAAAGTTTGGGAACTCATCCAAGATTTCCACTCAAGGGTTTGTCCTGCAGGAACAGTGTTCCTCTGTGAAAAAAATTATAGGAACTCAGTTCCCATGTGTTCCTGCATGACTAGAGCACTGCTTACAAAGTTAACCAGCCACAAAGCCATCCGGGACCATGGTAGAGACTTTGCTAGAGGGACTACTACCGTTAGCTGCCTTGGACTTCTCCATCCATCTTCCTTGTGTGCACCACATAAGCTTATATTCTAAAAAATGTATGCATGGACTTTTTTTTTTTTTTTACTCTTATATCTTACTGTCATTATGCTTGAAACATCCTCTGTCCCAAATTACAGAAGAACATATTTGATTGTTATATGAACTTTCAGGAAATATTGGATTTTACAAAAAGAAACATTACTTCAAAAAATATTAAACATTCTAAAATGTTAATAATATAAAGTTAATCTAAATTATGCTTCATATATGCACAGTCCACAAAATAGAAAAAGTTTACCTTCATTTTCCTTTGTGTATTGCACTCCATGTGGATGCATGGAGTAAGCTCTGGATGCCAAATTTTTTAAGTGAACAGTCAACGTGTCACCAACTTCAGCTTTTATGATCGGGCCCAAATATCCCAGCCAGGCCGGCTTTTGGATTTCTTCCACATATGAGTCATTGGTATATTCACGGTAAGCAACTTTCCTATAGATTTTGCCTACTTTGTTGGAGCCTCGTTGTAGATAGGTGCTGGCATGTCTGGATAGACAGAAGATTTATTTTCATTACAGTTTTGTGGAATATATTGTTGATGAATGTAAAGAGCACAAAGAGTTGACAAGATTTTGAAACAAAATTGTCATATTCAAGGACTACATACATGTAGCTTATAAAGAGGGACAGACTGACCTGCATTATAGAAGCTTTAGAGCCAAAGCAGGTGGAAGAATTGTCACCTTACCTGAAATGCTTTTTTTTTTTTGGGTGGAGTGGGCTATAGCCTTATAATATATAATCCAATAAAGTGTGCTTTTGTGTTAAATTAGGTCTTATGGTTCTATGGCTACAGGAATAACAAGCTGATCCTTCTAACCACTGGTATTTATGAGAAGTCATGATGGATGGTGTCCACCACTTGTTCTCTGTGGTTCTGTCCAACATTTCCAAGATCAAAGCTCAGCAATGTTTAATGGCCAAATAGATAATGGATGTAGTGTTGGCCACACTCACAGTACACCCCATTCATTCCAGGGATGATTTTCTCACCAATCAAACCCCACCAATCAACTGGTTATGCCCTATGCTGTGGATAGGGAATACATTCTGAAGTCAGCAATGTATCGATACCCACCGCACAATATTTCCTCATGTCAGTGTTGACACAAGGACCTCCTCCCTCAGCCAATGAGTGAATAAGGTCAGACAATATAGTGGTTACTGATTGGCTGAGAGGGGCAGTCCATGTGCCGAAACCGACACAAGGAAGTGCTGCACAGATACTGTAAGAACGGTAGGGGTGGAGGAGGTGATAAATTCTAGATCAGTTTGGGTCTGATCCCAGTCTGCCTTCTCCCCAACCACTGCTAGAAGCAGGTTGAATGGAGCAGAGGTCAAGCATACTCTCTGCCATTCTTTATAGTCTATGCACTGACGATAAAAGCTGGACCCTTTATTCTGGCGGGGTGCCACAGTCGGGATAGATGATCAATGCTTCTGGCTGTAATACTTCATTAGGTCTTACTGGAAATATCTGATTTTTTTTCTTCTTCCCTAATTTACATTTGCCATCGTATATTCTCCAGTCTTTCTCAATCGATCTATCCATCCAATAATCCACCGAGACCTAACACTACACACCCTGTTGGATGTAACCCGAATGATATCTACATTTTTTATTTCTTTTCAGTGAACTGCTGAACTTATATATAAGGAAAAAGTATGTAAATATATTATCATAAATAATGCCTTCACAAAAAATATATAATAATACACAGGTTGGCAGAAAATTTAGATTCCTTTGTGTGCTTTGTTTGTATTGTACTAAGGTAACTACAGTAGCTGAAAGACTTTTGATAGTTTTACAAGTCCATTGCTTACCATATTAGTGTAGGTTCTCCAAAGCTAGTACAAGTTAGCAGTACACTGTGCTGTACACTAAAGTATTGTATAGTGCACATAAATAAATATTTTACTAGTCAACATATAGGTAGCCCTGAATGATGGATTCATCATAACTATTTCATATTTATCAGAAAACAATATATTTCAATAGCAGATACTTACTCATCATCAGCTATAGATTTTCCAGAAATGATATTCTTGCCGCTGGGAGCATAATCCCAATTTATTTCCTGAATTCCAATGAAGTATTTTCTGTTTTTGCCCAAAACATTTTCAGTATACCAGAGACAGAGCAGACAAGTTCCTAAGAACTTCATTCTGCTGGGATATTGTTGACAGGACAGTGAACGTCTTATAAATGGCTGCTTGTCTAGGTACGTTGTCTTTCCTCTGTACTTTATGAGACAGAAATTACAAGACATCTAATTTAAATAAACTCTCCAAGTAAAGAAATTGCCTAATGGCAACACCGCCCTGCTACTAATGTTATTCTGTTTTATAATCACTGCTTCATCTGGTTATGCTAGTAGGTATGAAAACAATGTTCGTAATCCAGAATATAAATATATATATCATGTCCCATTGTGTATTACATGCATGCACTTATTATGAGTCTTATTCAGAGTTAAATGGCTTAACTAGTTTTGCCTATGAGTCTATTGCACTAAGGGCAGTGCCATTTCGGAACCTACACCTCTCACAGAAGGTAATAAGGGGTGCATTGAGGATTTATACCCCACTGTCGTTTGACAGATCTGTGGAGAAGTGGGCTGTGCGAATGAAAAATTACATTTTTCATTTTCACGGACCACTGTTCCAAAAATCTGTCAGACACCTGTGGGGTGGAAATGCTCACGGCACCCTGTGTTACATTCCGAGATAGGGCCCATTTCCAAAATGGGGTCACATGTGGGGTGGTCCTGTGGTGACCCAGTACAGAATCACATGTTTTTCTGTACTCCTGCCCATCCTGTGTGGCAGATGCTGGGCCCACTCTCCTCAGGACTCTCTATATTTCACAGTTTTATACAAAGCTATGCAATGGTTAATGTATTGGTACTTTCTATGCACTTGTTTCTTTAAGAAACCTGTTGTCATGGACCTTGTTGTTAGGGGAGTATGCAAAGGTGAACCAGGTGACTTATGTGGCCAATTTTAAATTGCCCCATATATAGTGAGGTCAGAGTTCAGTCTGTCTGTGAGGTGATTCTGAAGGAGGCCTGAGGCCTAGTCCAGCAACCACACATCTACTACCAGTTAACCCCAGTACCCAGGGGAAAGTCAAACCCTTGCTGTAAGCACTACAGTCCAGGGATCAATTCAAGTCAAGTTAGTCAAGTGCAAGTAACTAAAGTCTAGCGTGGGCTGCATACAAGTCAAGCCAGTCATATACAGCACAATCAACAAATAAGTACCAGCAAGCCGATAAGCTTTCCAAAGTTCACCCTGCATCTCCTTCATGCTAATCTGAGCCGTAACCTTGCTTCGGAGTAATATTTGCCCTGTGCCTGGCACAGGAAAAGCTGGTCTACCTCAGGTGGTGTATAGGTCAACCACGCCCTGGCATCATGAAAAGGTTAATTCACACATTACCCTCACCGGACACTACAGTCCACTGTTCTGGCAGCATGGGGGCTTTGTAAAAGCCTTCAATTCCAGCCAAATTCTTTCTTTAACCCCTTAAGGACCAAGCATTTTTCTGTTTTTACACTTTCGTTTTTTCCTCCTTACCTTTTAAAAATCATAACCCTTTCAATTTTGCACCTAAAAATCCATATGAGGGCTTATTTTTTGCGCCACCAATTCTACTTTGGAATGACATCAGTCATTTTACACAAACATTTATGGCGAAACGGAAAAAAAAATCATTGTGCGACAAAATTGAAGAAAAAACAACATTTTGTAAATTTTGGGGGCTTCTGTTTCTAGGCAGTACATTTTTCAGTAAAAATGACACTTTATCTTTATTCTGTAGGTCCATACGATTAAAATGATCCCCTACTTATATAGGTTTGATTTCGTCATACTTCTGGAAAAAATCCTAACTACATGCAGGAAAATTTATACATTTAAAATTGTCCTTTTCTGACTCCTATAAATTTTTTATTTTTCCACGTACAGGGTGGTTTGAGGGCTAATTTTTTGCGCCGTGATCTGAAGTTTTTAATCGGTACCATTTTTATTTTGATTGGACTTCTTGATCGCTTTTTATTCCTTTTTTTATGGTATGAAAAGTGACCAAAAATACGCTATTTTGGACTTTGGAATTTTTTTGCGTGTACGCCATTGACCGTGCGGTTTAATTAATGATATATTTTTATAGTTCAGACATTTACGCACGCGGCGATATCACATTTGTTTATTTTTATTATGGTTACATATTTTTTATATGGAATTTGGGAAAAGGGGGGTGATTTAAACTTTTAATAAGGAAGGGGTTAATGTGTGTTTTTAAACTTTTTTTAAACTTTTTTTTTTTTTACACTTTTAGTCCCCTTAGGGATCATTAGATTCCTCATACAGATCATTGTTATTTCATAAAATCACAATGATCTGCGTGCTCTGCGCTCGATTGATAAAGCCTGGCCCTGCCAGGCTTTATCATTCAGAGAGCCGGAGCCGCCGCAGCAGGAGAGGTAAGCCCCCAGGCTACCTTAGTAGTGGATCGCTCCCCCGCGATCGCGCTGCGGGGGGGCGATACACCCCACTGGACCACCAGGTACTGTATACAGGCACCTTTAGACGCCGCTGTCAACTTTGACAGCGGCGATCTAAAGGGTTAATAGCCGGCCGTGGCGATCGCCGCATGTCGGCTATTAACGCCGGCCCCCAGCTACAGGAATCAGCTGGGGGCTGGCCGGTATGACGCGGGCTCGAGTCGGGAGCCCGCGTCATACCCCGGTAATGGCCATTGGACGAGTATAGACGTCCATGGTCGTTATCGGGTTAAAAACAACTTTTGCTGCTTCTCTCTTGAGCAATGTAGTACGACTGCAGAGCACTTTACATCCACATATGGGGTATTTTCAAACTCAGAAGAAATGGTGTTACAAATTGTGTTTTTATTTTTCTCCAGTTATCCCTTGTGAAAATGAAAAATTTCGTTTCAGACCAGCATTTTAGTGAAAAACATCACATTTTTCATTTTCACATGCAACAATAACAAAAATTCATCAAACACCTGTGGGGTATTAAGGATTACTGCCCCCCTATTACCTTCCTTAAGGAGTGTAGTTTCCAAAATGGTGTCACATGTGGTGTTTTTTTTTGTGTGTTTATGTCAGAACCTCTGTAACTATCAGCCACCCCTGTGGAAATCCTCAATTTAGGCCTCAAATGTACATGATGCCCTCACTCCTGAGCCCTATTGTGTGCCCACAGAGCACTTAACATCCACATATCGGGTATTTCCGTACTCAGGAGAAATTGTGTTACAAATGTTGTGGGTCTTTTCTCCTTTCAACTCTTGTTAAAATGAAAAGTACAGGGCAACACCAGAATGTTAGAGTAAAAAATGTATTTTATATTTTTATTTCAATTGTCCAGTTCCATCAGTTCCATATAAACTCTTATGATATTATGCAAATTAGTCAAATAGTGGAAAGCAGATGCAAATGGACCAGCAGTGATAAACAGATGATCAGAGTGGTCAGGTGGTCTTGATAAACAGGACTCTTTATGTAAGTTTCCACCTACATATAATGATGGCAAATTGCTATATACCATCACTCTCTGATTTTCTAATTGGTGGGGGTCCCTCACCTATCCTGGGAATGAAGGGACCTCAGTGCTGGTGTACCACTGAAGCCCCTTTATAGCCAGGTTTCAAGTGCAAAAGTCAACTACGGAAAGTCAGAGACCTTACTCTTCGGAGAGTGGGCTGTGACCCACAGCGAACTGTTTCCCTTCTCCATCCAACCAGACTTTTTCATGAAGCGGCCCTGAAGTCTTGGCAGGATTGTCTGACCAAAGTCAATTCAAAGATTGGACTGTGGAGCATTAGACAACTCACCATGAAGGGAAAGACTCTCGGGCTGCGTAATGAGATTTTGCATTTGCTCCTGTTACGCCGAGCGCTCCGGGTCCCTGCTCCTCCCCGGAGCACTCGCAGCGTTCTCCTCTCTGCAGCGCCCCAGTCTGACCCGCTGACCGGGAGTGCTGCACTGACACTGCCGAAGGGGATGCGATTCGCATAGTGGGACGCGCCCGCTCGTGGATCGCATCCCAATCCACTTACCTGTCCCGGTCCCCGGCTGTCACGTCCTGACGCGCGCGGCTCCGCTCCCAAGGGGGCGCGCGCCAGCTCTCTAAGATTTAAAGGGCCAGTGCACCACTAATTGGTGCCTGGCCCAATCAGTGTAATTAGCTTCCACCTGCTCCTTGCTCTATATTACCTCACTTCCCCTTCCCTGTATTGCCGGATCTTGTTGCCCTTGTGCCTAGTGAAAGCGTTTCCTGTGATTGCCATACCAGTGTTTCCAGACCTTCTGCTATTTCCATTGACTACGAACCTTGCCGCCTGCCCTGACCTTCTGCTACGTCTGACCTCGCCTCTGTCTAGTCCTTCTGTCCCACACCTTCTCAGCAGTCAGCGAGGTTGAGCCGTTACCAGTGGATACGACCTGGTTGCTACCGCCGCAGCAAGACCATCCCGCTTTGCGGCGGGCTCTGGTGAATACCAGTAGCAGCTTAGAACCGGTCCACCGGTACGGTCCACGCCAAACCCTCGCTGACACAGAGGATCCACATCCAGCCTGCCGAATCCTAACAGCTCCAATAAACGATGCAAGCCAGACCCTCTAATTTCACCTTACGACAACAGAAGGAGGCTCAGTGGGTCGGTCCATGTCTCACTCCTTTCTCCTGCCTCTCCAAAGGAGGCTGGTATGGGAAAAGTGGGACAACTTCTACCCTTTCAACTGGGAACCCTCCTGGTACTAGCAGGAAGTACTAAAGTTTATGAGGGAATACCATCTGGAGGGTCCAGCTGTGTCCACAGAGTGTCCACAAGCTCATCCAAACAATGATTCAGTGAAGCCTATTCCAGGGCCTCTGAAGCCAAAGCTAAGACAGTTTGGGAATCTGTGGCTTATAGCAGACTTACCAACCAGCACAGGACCTTGCATGGATGTCTGTTCAGGAGACCCTGTTCCTGGGAACTTTCATGTATGCCCGCAGACTGTGCAGCACAAGGTGCTGGCCGAGGTGCCTATTCAGTGATGAAACAACTTTTCACCTCCTTTGGCATTGCCTGGGCCCTGCTAAATGCCCTGGAATATGAACTCAAAGGCTCTGTTCCCAGGAGTAGCCTTGCGAATTGTTCGGTGCTCTACGGACTGTTTCTTGGAGATCACACTGTTGGGGCTATCCAGGAGGCACAGCGCCATATGACCTGTTATGAGGATTCTTTGTGGTTTGCCAGGAAATGCATTATTATAAACTTGGAGAGGATGTCCATCCAGGACTGCCGCTGGCTGGTCCACAGCCCACTAAGGAACTATTCCATCAGGGACAGTCCGGACATCGAGGAAGTGGAGGATACAAAACCCTCTCTTTTTCCCTCTCCCTTGTGTGTCTTTGTCTACCAATTAAGCTTCGGGCCTGTGATGTCCACTCCCTACACCCTTCATCAAATGTTTTTAAAATGCATGCAGGACTGTTAGTGTAGCATGTTGTTTGATGTATATCATAGGCAACCTGTGTTGTATATTGTGCTATCATGCTATGTATGGTGAATGTATTATTTATTGTATACTAGCTGAGTACCCTGCGTTGCCCATTTTTCCCTTCCTAATCCTTGTTGGGGAGGAAAATCAACAAAGGAGGAAGCTTTTGACTTCATATGCCATCCTCATATATTGTCATATCCCAACCACATATCCTGTCCCCATATCCCAACCTCATATCCAGGCCTCTTATCCCGTCCTCATATCCCGAACTCCTATCCCGACCTCCTATCTCAACCTCATATCCCGTCCTCATATCCTGACCTTCTATCCCATCCACCTATCTCGACCTCATATCCCGTCCTCATATCCCATCCTTATATCCCGACCTCATATCCTGACCTAATATCCCGTCCTCATATCCCATCCTCATATCGCAACCTCATATCCTGTCCTCATATCCTGACCTAATATCCCATCCTCATATCCCATCCTCATATCGCAACCTCATATCCCGTCCTCATATCTCAACCTCATATCCTGTCCTCATATCTCAACCTCATATCCCGTCCTTATATCTCATCCTCATGGCTCGACCCCACATCCTGACCTCAAATCCTGTCCTCATATCCCGACCTCATATTCTGTCCTCATATCCTGACCTCCTATCCCGTCCTCTTGTCCCGACCTCATATCCTGTCCTCATATCCCAACCCCATATCCCGTCCTCATATGCTGTCCTCATATGCCATCCTTATGTCCATCCTTATATCCTGTCCTCGGGTGGTACTGATTTGCGATGAAGATATTGTAAGCTGAAAATAGAAGGGGACGTGGCTTTGTGGGACTGGGCGTGATTTGCGAGCCAGACCATTGCACAAAAAAGGTAGAGAATAAAATGGGTGGGGTTTAAACAGTGGGCGTGTCTTTGTGAGATGGGGTGTGGCTTGCAACCAAGAGTAACACATTCACCAGGAGATGCAGAGGGGAGCTTGTGGAGTAAGGTAACGGAAGTACCATTACTTGCACGGGGCTTGAAAAAAAACCCCATCTTTTATATAAGGGTGTAGGTAAGGGTTAATTTAACTATCATATATTTTTATTTGACATAAAAGTAATATGTGTGCCAGGTATTATTGAAATATCTCCTGCCGTACGGAAGTTATGTGGGAACATACATTTCCAATAAATTTACATGGGACACAAATGGGGGTAGTTAAGGATTAAATTAACTATTCTATATTTTAAGTGGACATATAAGTAACATGTGACCAAGTATTATCGAAATATCTCCAGCCGTTTGGAAATTATGCAGTAACATATATTTCCCATAGACTTGTATGGGACTTTAAACAAAAACCCCGACCCTGGCAAATGGGTGTGAGTAAGGGTTTGTTGTTGACATATAAGTAACATGTGTGCCAAGTTTCATGTAAATATCTTTAGCCCTGTGGACATGTTGCTGGAACATACACACAAACAGACACACACACACATACATACATTAAATTTTATATATATACTAGCTGAGTACCCGGCGTTGCCTGGTTTTTCCATCCTTGTTGGGGAGGAAAATCAACAAAGGAGGAAGATTTTGACTTCATATCCAATCCCCATATATTGTTGTCATATCCCAACCACATATCCTGTCCCCATATCCCAACCTCATATCCAGCCCTCTTTTCCCGTCCTCATATCCCGACCTCATATCCCGACCTCCTATCCCGTCCTCATATCCCGTCCTCCTATCCCGTCCTCCTATCTCGACCTCCTATCCCGTCCTCATATCCCGTCCTCATATCCCATCCTCATGTGCCGACCTCATATCCCTTCCTTATATCCCATCCTCATATCCCGTCCTCATATCCTGACCTCATATCTCGACCTCCTATCCCGTCCTCATATCTCGACCTCATATCCCAACCTCCTATCCCATCCTCATATCCTGTCCTCATATCCCGTCCTCATATCTCGACCTCATATCCCAACGTCCTATCCCGACCTCCTATCCCGCCCTCATATCTTGTCCTCATATCTTGACCTCATATCCCGTCCTCATATCCCGACCTCATATCTCGACCTCATATCTCGACCTTATATCCCGACCTCCTATCCCGTCCTCATATCTCGACCTCCTATCCCGTCCTCATATCCCGTCCTCATATCTCGACCTCCTATCCCGACCTCCTATCCCATCCTCCTATCCCGACCTCCTATCCCGTCCTCCTATCCATCTTCATATCTCAACCTCATCACCTGTCCTCATATCTCAAACTCATATGCCATCCTCATATCTCAACCTCCTATCCCGACCTCCTATCTTGACCTCATATCCCATCCTCATATCCCAACCTCATATCCCATCGTCATATCTCGACCTCCTATCCTGATCTCCTCTCTTAGTGAGATGGGGTGTGGCTTGCAAGCCAGATTGACACATTCACCAGGAGATGCAGAGCAGAGCTTGCGGAGTAAGGTACTGGAAGTCCCATATACTTGCATGGGACATGAAACAAAAACCCATCTTTTATGTAAGGGTGTAGGTAAGGGTAAATTTAGTGATCATATCTTTTTATTTGACATATAAGGAATATGTGTACCAGGTATTATTGAAATATCTCCATACGTACGGAAGTTATGTGGGAATAAACATTTCCCATTGATTTGCATGGGACTTTAAACAAAAACCCAGATCCTCACAAATGGGGGTTGTTGAGGGTTAAATTAACTATCCTATATTTTAAGTGTTTTACTTTTAACTTTTTTTTACTTTTGTTTCTTGGACTTTATTTTAAGTGGACATATAAGCAACATGTGAACAAGTATTATCAAAATATCTTTAGCCATTTGGAAGTTATGCAGTAACATATATTTCCCATAGACTTATATTGGACTTTAAACAAAAACCCTGACCGTGGCAAATAGGGGTGAGTAACGGTTAAATTATATATCCTATGTTTGTTGTTGACATATAAGTAACATGTGAGCCAAGTTTCATGTTAATATTTTCAGCCGTTTGGACGTGATGCTGGAACATACACACACACATACACACATTGGGGGACATTTATCAAAGGATTTAGACTGGTTTTTCCTGTCTAAATTTGTTGCACAGAAAGTCGCAGTCTAAATATGTGTGACTTTTTTGCGACTTTTGCTTTAGAGGATTTTTAGAACATGATGCATTGTAGTCTATTTTAAATGGAAAAATGCATTGGTGCTGAATTTAGCAAAAGCGACAAGTCGCATCGGCTGATAGTACGTCGAAATGTCAGACCATGTTGGAGCAGGTTTAAATACAGTCTAAAGCATAGATCCCAAAGTTTGTGCGCAGAATTTATCAAGAGCCGTGCGCCTTTTGATAAATTAGGCGCACAATAGACTGGCCTAACCCTCTGTAGTTTGGTTTATATTGATGCGGGACATAGACAACTTTAATAAATATCCCCCATTGAGTTTTATATATATATTGATAGACTAGCTGAGTACCCGGCGTTGCCCAGTTTTTCCTTCCTAACCCTTGTTGTGGAGGAAAATCAACAAAGGAGGAAACTTTTGACTTCATATCCCATCCTCATATGTTGTTGTCATATCCCAACTCCATATCCTGTCCTCATACCCCAACCTCCTATCCCGTCCTGCTATCCCGATCTCCTATCTCGACCTCCTATCCCATCCTCTTCCGTCCTCTTATCACGACCTTCTATCCCGTCCTCCTATCCTGTCCTCCTATCTCGACCTCCTATCCCATCCTCCTATTCTGTCCTCTTATCACGACCTTCTATGCCGTCCTCCTATTCCGTCCTCTTATCTCGACCTCGTATCCCATCCTCCTATCCTGATCTCCTATCTCGACCTCCTATCCCGTCCACCTGCAATTGAAAAAGGGAGCTGTGACTCCCGAAACGCGTCTTGCTTTATTCATTTATTTTCTTTGATTTCTTTATGCTGTAAAATAAATTATTTATTTATACCAATACCCACGACTTCGGGTTACTTCCTTCGGAGCGCCATCGCAGTTTTTTTCCTATATTTCTGCATTCTCCATACGAACCCACCCCTGGGCTCCCTCCACACGCTGCAGGCCTGCATACCAAGCTACCATCACCGGCAAAGGATACGCTACCACCTACCCGGGTACCTACCTACACCGGCTAAGAGACCTACATCGCACCCAGCGTCACCTCCGCTTTTTTCCGCCATATACTGTCCTCCTATCCCGTCCTCCTATTTTGTCCTCTTATCTCGACCTCCTATCCCCACCTCCTATCCCGACCTATCCCATCCTCATATCTCGACCTCCTATCTCGACCTCCCATCCCGTCCTCATATCCCAACCCGTAATATGTGTACCAGATATTATTGAAATATCTCCAGCCGTACGGAAGTTATGTGGGAACATACATTTCCCATTGATTTGCTTGGGACTTTAAACAAAAACCCTGACCCTCACAAATGGGGGTAGTTAAGGGTTAAATTAACTATCCTATATTTTTTGTGGACATATAAGTAACATGTGACCAAGTATTATCTAAATATCTCCAGTTATTTGGAAGTTATGCAGTAACAAATATTTCCTATAGACTTGTATGCAACTTTAAACATATACCCCGCCCCTGGCAAATGGGGGTGGGTAAGGGTTAAATTACCTATCCTAAGAGTCGGGATCACGTTAGTAAATAAACCCCATTGAGTTTTATATATATATATATATATATAGATAGTTGTGAGTGATGATTGATTGCAAATTAAGTTATTTTCAATTAAAAAACCAAAACAAACTTCAGCTGGCTTCATTCATCTGGGGTAAGGCTGCTAGAAACCCCTATAATGAGTTGTTTGCATAGACCTTGTGTTTGTACAACCTCCTCAATGTTTACATCAGATACAAGCTTGTTAGTAATTGCAAACACCATACTATTTGTAGTAATGACACAGGGTATGCAAGTGCATGTGAACAAGCTTGTAAACAGCATAAACCTACAAAAATCTGTAACAATCTAAGGTACCTTTCAAATTGTGTTGATGACCCCCCCCCCCCCCCCCCCCCGCAGGGTGGCACTACATTAATTAGAGGGGGCAAAGAAAGGGTAAAAGGGGGACATTTTTGAATTTCTAGGGGAGAAGAAGGGGCTAAAAGATATATTTCAATGTTACCATAAATGCACAGATTTTAGTTACAGTAATGTTTACATATGTTCGTAACATCTAAGAAAGACGACAAATACATCTTACACTGTGAATACAATTTTATTGCTTTCCTTTGGTAACCAGATTTTCTGGTGGTCCACATCATTTACATGCATTATTTATTATCTTGTGAACACATAAAACAGTTTTGTGATATGTCATCTTGTGTTTATGAAATTCCTTTTACTGCATGTTTAGGCCTGTTAGGAAGACCTTTCATGTCTTTTTGAGGTTTTTTTTCTGTAAAAAGAGAAATACATTACTCATGCGGTGCAGAATTTGGTGAAGAATGTTATTTGTCTACATATATCCATACTTTGCCATACTAACTCTTTACAGCTCTGGGGTGTCTTTTTACTCTTTTGCTTCAACCTTTTTCCATTTTAGATGGAAATTCACCTTGATTTTTTTTTACCTTTCCTATAGACGTTTTATAACTTGATCCCTCTTTGATTCTTCAGTGAGGGAGCTATGATGGTGTATATGAAAGTATAATATTAAATCTTCCACTGCATCAATATATGCTGGCCCAGAGCACAAACATGAACACAGTGATTTCCTGTCATGAAAATCATCAGCTATGTCTGTGGTTTGGGTACTAAAACAGGGAGGGACTGAAAACTCCATAGAAAACATAGAGGAGTATCATATTCTGTCTAAGTGTTTTGGAGCAATTTGTTCAGCTGTAAAATAGCTGTTTAATGGTTCACAAATGTGTCTCACAAGTGGAAAAGCTGCATTTACTTGGGGCTGCAATTCCCAACAAAAGGGTGCAAGTCCTAATGGGACTTCTATTCATAGGGTACTAGGGTTGTCTGATAGATCACTTATTTTAGATCCCTACTACGCCCAATCCATCTACAACTATCCACACATCTACTACTTAGCCTCTCCTATAACCCAAGTGAGGACTATCTTCTGTACGCACATCAACATATCACACATGTGGATGCACGTTAACTTTCGTGCAGGGATATTGAGTAACCCCCACTAACTATTATCTATTAATCCCTGAGGAGCTACCTGTATTGCTACAAAGTAGCAAAACGCGTTGGGAGTGGATGTATATGGTATTATCCAAATATGCATAATGCTATCTAATTTGTTATGCACTAAGATATATGTTCATGTTTAATTGATGAATACTGTTTAATACCCCTGGGGTACGCACACGGGTCTATATTGCTATATTATCCATCACATGTTTTCACTTGTCATGCAATCTATTGTGTGCGTCATTATTGATAACATCTGTTTCATAGTAATGTTTTTGTATGAAGCCATTTGACACCGTCATATTGTAACCTATGTTTCCCCGACCTAGATAAGGGCCAACTAGGAGGTATCCGGTGTAGGTCCAGGTCATAAGGACAGGGGACCTTCAGTTAACAGGCAAGTACTCCAGAGAAGGGCTTGAACAGGGCCCCATCTATCATCAAACAATTGGCTTCATAAATCTGTACAATTTTTAGTATTTGTCACCAGGTCTTGAACCATTAATATTATTATTTTGTTCTAACTAATAAATATCTTATTGGAATATGTTGTTCTTGATTTTTCGATGACTTATTTAACATTTTTCCTAAATCATCCTAGACTGGTAACATCTTTACAAGTTATTCCTATGCGCTCTTTGAGATACATTTTGTGCTGTTACGGTCCAAAATATTGTATGCGCCAAATTACAAGCAAAAATAAGTGTGGAAATACTAATATATTTTGGCATTTACCAGGCTGGAAACAGGCCTGACACTTAATTTTACAGCCATAGCAACAATAACTGTAAAATTAAACCATGAGAACAAAGAGGTGTTTTCCAGTTGGACTCTCAAGATGCACACAGATTAAATAATTTGTTTCCACTTACATGGTAGTACTGTGTACACAGTCTCCATTCCTGCCATCATATGGTCAGTCACTTGACAGTGCAACAACCATGTTCCTGGAGATTTTGCTATCATGGCAACTGTTTGGAATGTTCCAGGGAAAGACTCATATACATCATTTTGATAAACCTCCCCTCTCTGAAAAATAGAAAAGAAGGGCACATTAATGGCATTTTAATAACCCAGGCATGACTGACATTAAATAGTTGCATGGTATGTTAACTAAATCAATAAAGAGGGCAAAAGCGATGCATATTGTGTACCAGTCATGCTTCCACCATTTATTGAGCACCAATAATAGTACCTGAACTACTAGCCAGCATAACGCAAGAATAATAAATTATAACAAATAAAAAAGAAAGAAAAAAAAGTCACCGAATACTTGAAGCTGTTGCCATGGAAATGTATAGTGTGGATATCCACTTCGTTGCCCAGTACAATGAGATGCCAGTTTATAGTCTCATCAACATGCATTGTAAGTCCATTCAGATTGCTATACATTAGCCCATTGATACCTGGAATACAAGCCATGTACCACATTAATCTCAGCGTAAGTGTTATGATGTTATTTTAAAATTACGGATATGTTTAAATCTCCTGAAATTCAGTACCCCAATACAGTAAAAAAAAAAATAATTAAGGCAACACATCCTTAATAGGAAAGCTCTACTCAAATGAATCAGAGTGTGTTAAAGGAGACGGGTTGGTATCTGGGAAATCTGTAGCTTCCAAGGACCTGTGAATAAAGTTATTAAAGAGAAAACAAATTCAGCTCTTCTAAATATGTATGAAAATACAATCACTCCAATCACTGATAAAGGCGGGTCACCTGTATGACCAGTGTTTGGCTAAAAAGACATTTCCTGCATGTCTGAACAAAAGCAGAAAGGGCCTCCTGCCTTTATTGTTGTTTTTACTTATTGAAGCCCTCTTTCTTCTGCTCACTTTCAGTTCCGGAGGGGGCAATCCCCAGCAGGCACAACGTCACACAAAGCCCTGCTGGGGAATACCTTCAACCTCCCTGCACTTAGACTTAGGAGTGGGTATAGAAAAGAAAGCCAATATGCTTTTGAATCCCTCCTCTCTGTTTTGCACTGTACGAGAGAGATGGGAAATCAGCGGACCTGCCTCGCACAGCACTCACTCTTGCTTGCTTGAACGACAGGCAGAGAGCGAAGAGCTGAGCAGAGCCTTGGTCAAGCGTCTGTTTCCTGACTTTTGTCTGTGCCAGGCCGCTGAAGGATTGTCGCCGGGAGACAGGACTGTCAGAAGGAGGACCCTAGTGACAGAAGTTGACATAAAAGTTGAACATTTTATTAACAAGAAATTGTTCACAAAGAGGGAAATCTGGCACCGCTACTGTGATATAGAGTGCTATAGTCTGCACAAAATAATACAGCTGATATCCACGTTTGTCTGCTATATAGTTGCTATGGGTGATGGTGGTGCTAATATCAAAGAGGTCCAGTAACAACAGAAACTTGGCAAGTAGAGCATGTAGATAAAGCACTCACCGCGTCAGAGGTTCAGCAACATAGTAGAACTTTATTCCAGACTTTATTCCAGCCGGTAAAACAGAGCAGACAGACACACATGGAGCATGGATGGAACAGGTGAGGCGGGGGCATGACAGGGGGTGGCAACCGGTTTCACGCACTAAGGCGCTTCTGCTTTATCTACATGCTCTACTTGCCAAGATTTTATTAACAAGTACATTAATTATTTAATTTAATGACAGTTACCATTTAACCCTTTCCCGACCCAGGACATATGCATACGTCCAAGTTACTAGTAGTTAGCGCAACTGGACGTATGCATATGTCCTACCGATCTCCTTCACAGCGTGATGCGCTGCAGGAGATCGCCGGCGGGACCCGGCTGTCAATCACAGCCACGGTCCTGCCGCAGTTGCCTTGACTGGGATTGCACCAGTCTCAGCAGCATTAACCCCATAGATGCCGTGATCAGTCCTGACAATGGAATCTATGGGGTTGACAGGGGGAGGGCGCTCCCCGTGTCCACCAACGGTGATCCCGTGATGCGATCACGGGATCACGTTGGTTGCCATGGTAGCAGGAGGCCAGCTGATGGCCTCCTGCCTGCCTAGTACGGCAGCATGTGAGGTCCAGCCGTAGGCTGGATCACAAAGGCTGTTAGTCAGTGTAGTACTGACTGTTATACTGTGCTGCAGTACAAATGTACTGCAGCATTGTATTACATGTAAATAGTGAAAAAAAAGGCTTTTAAATAAATTAATAAAGTGTAAAAAAATTCAAACAAATGTCCCTTTCCCAATAAAACCCCATATTATCACCCAAAAAACTTAAAAAACACCCAAACCTATATGTACCTACCGTATACCTATTTTTATATCTATGGTAATCTGCTACCTACTCCATCCTGAACTAGTCTTTGAAAGATGAGGAATCCAGACTTTAAGAAATAGCTTATTTAATTACTAAAATGGTAAAATAACATACAAAGCATGACGTGACGCCGTCGGCTCCAGCGCCGGAGCCTGAACACCCCTGTGACTACCTGATGGATCCTGCTTAGGTACTGTGCCCTCTCCCATCCTACCTACTGGCTTCAGGAGGCGAAGGGATGAGTCCAGACACTGCTGTGCCTGGATGGTGGATCTCCTCGAGCGGCCGGTGAGTGATGCTGGGCCGGCGCGCTCGCGTGGGCGCGCTGAGGACAGCCCCTCGGAGACAGCAAGGGGTCCTTGAACAGGGGATCATGATTGGAGGAGCGGAGCCATGTGACGAGGCGGCGGACGACGTGCTCCGGGAAGATGCCGGGAGAGAGATGCCGCTGTCGGCGCTGGTGTCTGAAGCCTGAAAACATAGGAGCGAACACCTCATAAGACAATGTGATAGAGGTGGGTTACGGCTGCAGCCGTATAGTTGAAGGAGAACAATGTATGACTGGATGGAATAATGTACAGGTTGAATAGAGTACTTCCTTAGTGAAGGGGAGGCAAGTAATTGATCCCTGTTTTTTACTTATTTATGCAGCTGTACTATAATAGTGTACTCTGCTGCTGTTTTTAGAAGAAAAAGATTGCTGATGAGAAAAACGCTACAGAACTGTAAGTCCTGACTAAAAATCCTCCATTCATAGACATTTGGGGAAATGATGCAGTAATAAAATTTACTTTATGTGGCATACTGAGATGGCTCCTCCCTCCCCATGTTATTTTTTTTTTAGGCACCCTATATAACCGAATAAGGCTTGTATCAGGCTGCAGTGGGTGCAGTGAAAATTAAAAAGGAGCAAGTAACATCAAATCCTGGTTATGCCACCAAAACCTAACATTAGGAAATGTGGGGGGGGGGGGGAAGGGATTGAATATACCCATAATATTAGAATGCATAAGTACCTAAAATCCCCACATGATAATGTAAAAACGAGGACACAGAAACACACTGGCCAGGAAGCTGATCCTCCCTCGGGAGTCAGTGGGTCAAGATAATGCGGCACTCCAGAATGGGGAAACAGAGGAAAAGGGAGACATGGCCAGTATGAATGCACATGTCTTGAGCACAATTCTAAATGGTGTGGAAAAGTGTAACACTGCATTGGAGGAATTGACTTCCAAGGTTGGAACACTCAGTATAGATGTTTCGCTAATAAGAGAAGACACAAATAAGATCAAGGACAGAGGGACTCTGCTAATGCTTCGGCACTTTCAGCAATATTTCATGTTAAAAGGCTGCCAGCAGGCTCACCACCTAGAACCTTCTTGGTTAAGCTGTTAAGCTCGCAAGATAGAGATATGCAATTAAAATTTTCTAGAGAAAAGGGAGCAATTATGTGTGGCAACTCAAAAGTGTATATAAACCCGGACTTCTCAAGGGACCAACGCAAGAGGAGGGCATTTAACGGGGTGAAGAAGTGACTGCATGCAGCAGGCATATCATTCTCACTGTTATTCCCTGCAAGACTCAGGATTGTGTATAATGATCAAATTTAGTTTTTTTTACTTCGGTGACGGAGATAAATAAATGGATGGAGGAAAAGAGGATACAGTAATAAATTGCTTATGTGGCTAGAGGTGGTTGGAGTGGTGTGGGGGCAGCCGAGGGGGTTAAGTGAAGTCAGAGGTTCGTGCACACAACACGGACTATGGAGAAGGGGGGTGGAGGGATTGGGGGAGGGATAGGGAGGGGTGGGAAGAATGGGAAGGGGGGAAACCAGCTAGGTTGAGCTCCATAGGTAGAAAGGTTTTTTTGTTTTTTTTGCCTCAGAAGGAGGGACCGAAAGGATAATATCTAATGGATAATAATAATATTATTGTATGTAATGTGAGAGGGGTAAAAAATAAGAATAAACGGGTCGCAATGTTTGATAGAATTAATAAATATCTCCCGGCAATTGTATGCCTTCTAGAGACCCATCTGACTAGGGATTCGCTGGCTATATTAGGCAGGGAATGGGCGAAAGAAGTGTTTTGCTTCACATTTTCGGAATACTCTTCAGGGGTTTTTATTTATAGGGCAATGGATACACAAATATTACATCTCAATTGGATCATAGAGGAAGGTTTGTGTTTCTGTATGTTAACTGGGAGGGTAGATTAACTATCTTAGCGTTTACATACATTCCCCCTCCCTTTTCAACAAAAGTGCTCAAAGCGATTATGAATTTTCAAATTGATAAAGAGCATATAGATTTATTGGTACTTGGAGACATGAATTGGGTTATGAATAAAGAAATGGACTGGCAGGGTAGAGATTTGGGAAACAGCAATACTCTTGTATAATTGGTGCCAAGAGGAAGGGTGGGAGGATGCATGGTGAAGTCTATACCCTGAGAAGAGAAGATTCTCCTGCTTTAATGCCACTCACAACACTGCTTCTAGAATCGACCATGTATTGGTTAATAGCTCAGCGAGAATATTAATACATAAGATATCATACAAACATAGGTGTATATCAGACCATGCTATGGTAGTATGCTATATAAAAAAGTGTCAGGAAAAGAAAAAAATAATAAGGAGTATGTATATAAATCCACATTGCTTAAAAATTGAGGAAGTAACTATAGGAATAGATACTGAAATTAGAGAGTTCTGGGAAATAAATAAAGGTTCAACGAATATTCTTATGGTATGGGATACACTAAAGGCCTTTTTGAGAGGGATACTCATTAGAAACATTGCCAGGAGCAACCCTAATGAAGATAACTGGTCCCAAGTAAATCAGGCGCAAGAAACACATCGTAAAATAGTAATGGAGATGGCTCAACATGCCATTTTTTTTTAGGAAACAAAGACAGTATGTAGAAACAGGTAAACCCAATAAAATATTTATGGGGATTATTAATCAGAAGGGGAAAAAAAAGGATCTCAGTGATAAAAGATAAAGAAGGGAAGGAATGTACAGAACAGGAGGAAATAACACGTATAGCAATACAATTTTTTTCAGGATCTACACACAAAAGGAAAGTAAAATGACAGAAAGGGAAATAGATACATTTCTGGATGGGATTAGACTCCCCAGAATTAATGAGGAAGAAAAGAGAAATTTGGGAGAAAGTATTAGTGTGGAGGAAATAGAAATGGCTTTGAAATCCTTTTCCCGCAGCTTGGCCCCGGGGTCAGACAGGCTGGCTTTTGATATCTATAAAAGATTTAGTGACCCACTTTTGCCATATTTTTTGGAGGTATACAGTGAATCCTTGAGTAGTGGGGAATTATCCCCAACAATTATCCCCAACAATTGTCCAACAATCCCATTATTGTTTTAATACCGAAAAAAGGGAAGGAAAAGGGGGATATTGATGCTTTTGGGTCAATTTCGCTCCTGAATACGGATCAGAAAATATCAGCAAAAATTTGGGCCAGGCGCCTACATTGGGTAATCAAACAGCTTGTTGGAAGCTAATTAAAAGGGATACGTGCAGGGAAGAAACATCTATAATAATATTAGATGCATGTTTCTGAATATGCAGGTGTTAGGGGATGGGGGACCCCGCTCCATCCTGTCTCTTGATGCCTAGAAAGCATTTGACAGGGTGGAGTGGGGATTCCTCTTTAGGCTGGGTTTCCACTTGGTTTTTTTTCTGGCAGTTTTTGGAATACTGCCACTGCAGTTTTTGAGCCAAAGTCAGAAGTGGATCCATAAGGAAGGAGAAGTATAAGTCCTTCCTTTATATGTCCTATTCCTTTTGAATACACTTCTGGCTTTGGCTCAAAAACTGCAGTGGCAGATCTCCAAAAACTGCCAGAAAAAAAACAAGTGGAAACCTAGCCTTAGGGTAGTGAAGCGTATGAATTTGGGAGAGTCTTTCTTGCAGGGGCTGAGAGTCTTATATAATGCCCCCAGAGCCAGAATTAATATGAACAATGACATTTCTCATTAGGTGGTCCTTTTAGAGAGAGGAACCAGACAAGGATGCCCTCTGTCCCCCCTCCTTTTTTTCCATTTTTATCGAACCCTTGGCACAGTTGATGAGGGAGTCTGAATTATTTGAGGGGTTTGGTATCGATGGAGGAGAGGAAAAACTCTTGCTCTATGCCGATGATGTGGTGTTATTTGTATCTGATACTGTAAAAAAATTACCTAAAATAATTGAGATGCTTACGGAGTATGGGAAATACTCAGGTTTCCAGATTAACTGGAATGAATCGGTATTGATGATGTTGACAGGTGAGAGACAGGGAATCCCGGGAGAGATACATGTTTTGCAAGAAAATTAGGCCTTGGAATACCTAGGGATTAAAATATCTAGGAAGATAGAGGAATTTGCCCAGTTGAATCTTGGCCCACTGATACAGAAAGTAAGGACTAAAATACAGATATGGAAAAAATTGCGCATGAATATGGCAATAAGGATTATGCTGATAAAAAAGATTATTTTCTCAATGGTTTTGCATGTATTGAGAGCAATGTGGTTGGGGGAACAGCACAGAGTACTGAGTGAGGTTAATAGTTTTTATGGGATTGGAAACAGACACGTATGAAACGGACATTCTTAACCCCTTAAGGACGCAACCCTTTTTCACCTTAAGGACTGAGCCCTTTTTGGCAATTCTGACCACCGTCACTTTACGCATTAATAACTCTAAAATGCTTTTTCTGATTCTGAGATTGTTTTTTTCGTGACATATTCTACTTTATTTTGGGGGTAAATTTTCGGCGTTACTTGCATCCTTTTTTGGTGAAAAATCCCAAAATTTCATGAAAATTTAGAAAATTTAGCATTTTCCTAACTTTGAAGCTCTCTACTTGTAAGGAAAATGGATATTCCAAATACATTTTTATTCACAAATACAATATGTCCACTTTATGTTGGCATCATAAAATGGACATATTTTTACTTTTTGAAAAAATTAGAGGGCTTCAAATAGAGCAGCAATTTTCAAAAATGGCATGAAAATTGCAAAATCTGAAGGGACAGGTTTTACAAAACTACAACTCCCAGCATGCCTGGGCAGTCTAGGCATGCTGAGAGTTGTAGTTTGGCAACATCTGGAGTGCTACCGTTTGGGCACCACTGTAAGGCTGGGTTCACACTACGTTTTGTCCCATACGGGAGCGCATACGGCAGGAGGGAGCTAAAAGCTCGCGCTCCCGTATGTAACCGTATGCGCTCCCGTATGCCATTCACTTCAATGAGCCGACCGGAGTGAAACGTTCGGTCCGGTCGGCTCATTTTTGCGCCGTATGCGCTTTTACAACCGGACCTAAAACCGTGGTCAACCACGGTTTTAGGTCCGGTTGTAAAAGCGCATACGGCGCAAAAATGAGCCGACCGGACCGAACGTTTCACTCCGGTCGGCTCATTGAAGTGAATGGCATACGGGAGCGCATACGGTTACATACGGGAGCGCGAGCTTTTAGCTCCCTCCTGCCGTATGCGCTCCCGTATGGGACAAAACGTAGTGTGAACCCAGCCTAACAGTGGTCTCCAAACTGTGACCCGCCAGATGTTGCAAAACTACAACTCCCAGCATGCCCAGACAGCCTTTGGTTGCAGTTTGGCCTTCCTAGTGGTTGCCACAGTGAAGATCGCTTTACTTTGACTATCATTCCCCCCCCCCCCACTGTCGTTTCCCTACCTGAGGCTGGGTTCACACTACGTTTTTGCCATACTGTTTTCAATCCGTTTTTCTAAAGAAAACCGTATGGCAAAAAAACGGATGGAACAGTATGGAAAAAAGTAAACCGTATGCGTTTTTAAACAGTATACTGTTTTTAAAAGTGCGTACAGTTCCGTCAGTTTTTAGAGAAAAAAAACCATATGTTTTTGAAAATGTTGTCCATTTTAAATGGGAGGGGTCTTGGGTGGGGACGTTAGGATTCAAATGCGCATGTGCAAAGTAAAAGCGTATACGTTTTTCCCGTATGGAACCGTATACATGTACGTTTCCCATTGACGTCCATGTTAAAAAAAAACGTATGCGGTTGCAGTACGGTTTTTAAACCGAAGACAAAATCATGGTCAACCACGGTTTTGACTCCGGTTTGAAAAACCATACTGCAACCGCATACGTTTTTTTAAACATGGACGTCAATGGGAAACGCACATGTATACGGTTCCATACGGGAAAAACGTATACGTTTTTACTTTGCACATGTGCATTTGAATCCTAAAGTCCCCACCCAAGACCCCTCCCATTAAAAATGGACAACATTTTCAAAAACGTATGGTTTTTTTTTCTATAAAAACTGACGGAACTGTTTGAACTTTTAAAAACAGTATACTGTTTAAAAACGCATACGGTTTACTTTTTTCTATACTGCTCCATCCGTTTTTTTGCCATACGGTTTTCTTTAGAAAAACGGATTGAAAACAGTATGGCAAAAACGTAATGTGAACCCAGCCTGAGCCGGGATCTCTGCAGTCTCCACGATGATCTTCGGTCCCCACGCCATCTTCAGGTAAGGTACCGGTCTCCATCTTCTCTCCCCTGTTCTGCCCTATTTTCCGGGTGATTGGGTCACCAGAGACCCGATAAGCCCGGAATAGCAGAAAATTGCATGTCTGAATTGACATGCGATTTTCTGCAATCGCCGACATGGGGGTCTCAGGACCTCCCTCGGCGGTGTGTCGGGATGCCTGCTGAATGATTCCAGCAGACATCCTGGTCCGGTCCCCAACCGGCTAGCGGCAGGGACCAGAATTCCCACAGGCGTATACATACGCCCTACGTCCTTAATGACTCGGGATGCAGGGCGTGTGCATACGCCCCACGTCCTGAATAGGTTAAGCCTCCCCCCATGATAAATGGAGGCTTCGGAATACCAAATATGCAATTGTATTATATAGCTTTACAAATTGAATATATGGTTAACCCCTTAAGAAGCAACCCTTTTTCATCTAATGACTGAGCCCTTTTTCGCAATTCTGACCACCGTCACTTTACGAATTCGCTTTTACCGAATGTTCTGATTCTGAATTTGTTTTTTCGTGACATATTCTACTTTATTTTGGTGGTAAATTTTCGACGTTACTTGCATCCTTTTTTGGTGAAAAATCCCCAAATTTCATGAAAATTTGGAAAATTTAGCATTTTTCTAACTTTAAAGCTATCTACTTGTAAAGAAAATGGATATTCACAATAAATTTTATTTTTCTTCACAAATACAATATTTCCACTTTATGTTGGCATCATAAAATGGACACATTTTTGCTTTTTGAAAAAAATAGAGGGCTTCAAAGTAGAGCAGCAATTTTCAAAAATCTCATGAAAATTGCTAAATCTGAAGGGACAGATGTTACAGAACTACAACTCCCAGCATGCCTGGGCAGCCGAGGCATGCTGAGAGTTGTAGTTTGGGAACATCTGGAGGGCTATCCTTTGGGCACCACTGTAACAGTGGTCTCCAAACTGTGACCCTCCAGATGTTGCAAAACTACAACTCCCAGTATGCCCAGACAGCCTTTGGTTTTCTGGGCATGCTGGGAGTCGCAGTTTGGCCTTCCTAGTGGTTGCCACGGCCTCCATCTTCTTCCCAGATCCCCTCGACATCCAGGGGCGGGCAGGACGGGGGGTTGCCGTAGCAACCCCCTGTCCTGCGCTGCTGTTGGTCAGAACTCCGTTCTGACTAATGGTAGGGGATAGGAGGAGATCGCAGCTCTGCGACCTCAATCCTATCCCTTAGGCTGATCGGGGCTCTTGCTGACAACTCCGATCAGCCCTATTTTCCAGGTGATCGGGTCACCAGAGACCCGATCAGCCCGGAATTGGAGAAAATCGCATGTCTGAATTGACATGCGATTTTCTCCGATCGCCGACATGGGGGGGTCTCAGGACCCCCCTGGGCGATGTGCCGGGGTGCCTGCTGAATGATTTCAGCAGGCATCCGGCTCCGGTCCCCAACCGGCTAGCGGTGGGGACCGGATTTCCCACAGGCGTATGGATACGCCCTGTGTCCTTAAGGACTCGGAATGCAGGGCGTATCCATACGCCCTGTGTCCTGAAGAGGTTAAAGAAGATGATATATTGAAAATATTATTTTCTAAAATGGGTAGTAAGGGAGGCACTGCACTGGAATTAATTGAAGGTGGTAGATGTATACACGCAGATGGGAAAAAGATCCCCAATTGCAATATGTTAAAAAGAGTATGGAGATTCACTAGACGATTAATGGGAATTAAGGGGAGCTTGCACTACACATTACTGTGGGATAACAGATATTTTCCAGATATTATGAAATTAAAAGAATATGTTAATTTGGAAGAAAAGGAGGTCACTAGAGTGAATGATTTAGTAGTAGAGAGTACATTTGAAAGAATGGAAAGCACTAAGCAGGGAATGTAATATTAATCAGAAGAGCAATTTTCTATATATAAAGAGTGCTTTCAAGAAGGATAAAAATAACACTAGATAAGAAATAAATAGACACGAATTAATGGATTATATATCTAGTTTGCAGACCACATCAATAATAGTTCTGGGCAAGGTATATAAGGGACTCATAGGGTCCTTTCTGAATAAATCTTCCCCAAAAAGAAGGGAAAAATGGTTGCAAGAGGTTGGACAGATAGAAGCAGAAGAATGAGGGGAGATTTTTAACCCCAGCCAATTTTCAGTGTAGGACCCGGCCATTTTTTGCACATCTGACCACTGTCACTTTAAGCATTAATAACTCTGGGATTCTTTTACCTTTCATTCTGATTCCGAGATAGTTTTTTGTGACATATTCTACTTTATGTTAATGATGACATTTTGTCGATACTTGCATCATTTCTTGGTGAAAAAATCAAACATTTGATGAAAAATTAGAAAATTTTGCATTTTTTTTTAACTTTGAAGCTCTCTGCTTATAAGAAAAAATAATATTCCAAATAAATTATATTTTGATTCACATATGCAATATGTCTACTTTATGTTGGCATCATAAAGTTTAAATGTTTTTACTTTTGGAGGACATCAGAGGGCTTAAAAGTATAGCAGCATTTTTACAATTTTCCATAACATTTTCAAAATAGAAATTTTTCAGGGATCAGTTCAGTTTTGAAGGGGATTCAAAATGACATTCAAAAGGTTTGTTAACCCTTTAGGTGTTTCACATGAATAGCAGCAATTTCAAGGAGAAAATTCAAAATCTTCATTTTTTACCCTGGCATGTTCTTGTAGACCCAGTTTTTGAATTTTTACAAAGGGTAAAAGGAGAGAAATCTTCCTAAAATGTGTAACCCAATTTCTTTTGAGTAAGGAAATACCTCATATGTGTATGTCAAGTGCTCTGTGGGTGCACTAGACGGCTCAGAAGGGAAAGAGTGACAGTGGGATTTTGGAGAGTGAGTTTTTCTGAAATGGCTTTTGAGGGCACTAGAGGGCTCAGAGGGGAAGGAGTGACAGTGGGATTTTGGAGAGTGAGTTTTTCTCAAATGGTTTTTGAGAGCCTGTCACATTTAAGCAGCCCCTATGGTGCCAGAACAGCAAAAAAAAAAAAAAAAAAACACATGGCATACTATTTTGGAAACTACACCCCTCAAGGAACGTAACAAGGGGTACAGTGATCCTTAACACCCCACAGGTGTTTGACGACTATTTGTTAAAGTTGGATATGTACATTTTTTAAAATTATTTTTTTCACTAAAATGCTATTTTTCCCCCAAAATTTTACATTTTTACAAGGGGTAATAGGAGAAAATGCCCCCCCAAAATTTGTAACCCCATCTCTTCTGAGTATGTAAATACCCCATGTGTGGACGTCAAGTGCTCTGCGGGCGCACTACAATGCTCAGAACAGAAGGAGTCACATTAGGCTTTTGGAAAGCAAATTTAGCTGAAATGGTTTTTTGGGGGCATGTCGCATTTAGGAAGCCCCTATGGTCCCAGAACAGAAAAAAAAACACATGGCATACCATTTTGGAAACTACACCCCTCAAGGTATGTAACAAGGGGTACAGTGAGCCTTAACACCTCACCTCGTTTTGTTAAAGTTGGATGTGTAAATGAAAAAAAAATGTTTCACTAAAATGCATTTTTCCCCCCAAATTTTAGGGGTAATAGGAGAAAATGACCCCCAAAATATGTAACCCCAACCTGAGTATGGAAATACCCCATGTGTGGACATCAAATGCTCAGAATGCTACAATGCTACAGAATGCTACAATGCTCAGAAGAGGAGCGCCATTGAGCTTTTGGAAAGAAAATTTGTTTGGAATGGAAGTCAGGGGCCATGTGCGTTTACAAAGCCACCTCTTCGTGCCAGAACAGTGAACCCTCCCACATGTGACCACATTTTGGAAACTACACCCCTCACAGAATTTAATAAGGGGTGCAATGAGTATTTACACCCCACTGGCGTTCCACAGATCTTTGGAACAGTGGGCGGTGCAAATGAAAAATAAAATTTTTCATTTTCACGGACCACAAAATCTGTCAGACACCTGTGGGGTGTAAATGCTCACTGTACCCCTTGGGGGCACTATGGGGGCATTGTAAACACACCTGGCCTTCAATTCTGGACACATTTTCTCTTCAAAAGCCCAATGACACTCCTCTTCTGAGCATTGTAGAACGCCAGGAGAGCACTTTACATCCACATATGAGGTATGTTCTTACTCAGAAGAAATGGGGTTACAAATTTTGGGGGGATTTTTTTCCTATTTTACCTTGTGAAAATGAAAAATTTAGGGTAACAGGAGCATTTTAGTGAATTTTTTTTTCTCATTTTCCCATCCAACTTTAATGAAAATTCATCAAACACCTGTGGGTGTTAAAGCTCACTATACCCCTTGTTAGGCTCCATGAGGGGTTTAGTTTGCAAAATGGGGTCAAATGTGGATATTTTTTTTTTGCGTTTATGTCAGAACCGCTGTAAAATCAACCACCCCTGTGCAAATCACCAATTTAGGCCTAAAATGTACATAGTGCGCTCTCACTCCTGAGCCTTGTTGTGCGCCCGCAGAGCATTTTATGCCCACATATGGGGTATTTCCGTACTCAGGAAAAATTGCGTTACAAATTTTGGGGGTCTTTTTTTTCCTTTTACCGCTTGTGAAAATAAAAAGTATGGGGCAACAGCAGCATGTTTGTGTAAAATAATTTTTTTTTTTACACTAACAGGTTGGTGTAGCCCCCAACTTTTCCTTTTCATAAGGTGTAAAGGGAGAAAAAGCCCCCCAAAATTTGTAGTGCAATTTCTCCCGAGTACGAAAATACAACATATGTAGCCCTAAACTGTTTCCTTGAAATACGACAGGGCTCCGAAGTGAGAGAGTGCCATGCGCATTTGAGGACTAAATTTGGGATTGCATAGGGGTGGACATAGGGGTATTCTACACCAGTGATTCCCAAACAGGGTGCCTCCAGCTGTTGCTAAACTGTTGTTGTTTTGCAACAGTTGGAGGCTCCGTTTTGGAAACGATGCCGTGCAATACGTTTTTCATTTTTATTGGGGGTGTAAGGGGTGTATGTGTAGTGTTTTACTATTTATTTTCTGTTAGTGTAGTAAAGTGTACTGTTTTTAGGGTACATTCACTCTAGCTAGTTTACGGTGAGTTTCCAGCTAGGAGTTTGTGCTGTAGCAAAAAATTTGCCTTAGCTCAAACTTCAAGCAGGAAACTTACTGTAACCCGCCCGTGTGAATGTACCCTGTACATTCACATGGGGGGGGGGGGGGGGGGGCAAACCTCCAGCTGTTTCAAAACTACAACTCCCGACATGTACTGATCGCCGAAGGGCATGCTGGGAGATGTAATTATGCAACAGCTGGAGGTACGCAACTACAACTCCCAGCATGCCGAGACAGCTGTTTGCTGTTTGGGCATGCTGGGATTTGCAGTTTTGCAACATCTGGAGGGCTACAGTTTAGAGACCACTGCACAAAAGTAACATAAAAGGCTACAAAGTAAAGGATAGGGGATAAGATGTTTGATCGTGGGGGGCCCGCTGCTGAAACCCCCTCGATCTCCCTGCAGCACCCGCTTTCTATGCGGGTGCTGAATCTCCAGTTTCGGAAACCTCCGGATTTCCGGGACTGGGGACTTGACATCACGCCACGCCCCCTCCATTCATGTCTATGGGAGTATCTAAATCTAATACTAATATCTCCCAAACAATTTGGCCTAGTATATAGGTCCAGTATTGTCCAGCCTTCTTCGTTACAGTCTCTCCAATCAACTCGCAGTAACCGGATATGGGTCAGTTCTTGAATATCGTTGCAGTAGGTAGCTACATGTTCCTGCGGATGGCGTCCTTGCACATCGGGTAAGTCAGTGGGAATCACACCTTGGAAGGCTGACAGGATGTTTACCCCATTACAAATGCAAGTCCTTAGGATTCACACCTTGGTGGGCCAACAGGATGTTCACACCATTACATATGCGTAGTCCATTGTGTGCGACACCGCTTTCATCCTTATCATTTAACATTGTTGTTTTATGGCTTTTACAACAGTATGAAACCAAAATATTCAGGCTTATTGATAATGCTGTGTACGATACAAGTCAAACAAGATGTCCAGATGCCAGACCTATTGACATTGCTACTTACAACCCGGTAAAAGCAGATTCCCTCCTCATATCCTGTCTCCTCACCATATCTGAGTCTATCAAAGTGTATCAAATTGTATCAGTCTAATGCTGACTTCGAATACCTATACAAACCTACACATAATAGGTATTGACATGTCCATAGTGATCCGTATTTATCCCGCACAGTGAACGTTATTAAAAAAAATTAAAAATAAAAATTTGGGTCCAAAACGTTAAATAAAAAAGATCAAAAGGCCTGAATCGCAAAAATGGTACCAATAAATAGTACAGCTTGTCCTGCAAAAAAACAAGCCCTCACACAATTGCATTGGATGAAAAATATTAAAAAGTTATGGCTGTCAAAACATGACTATCATGCACCTGAATGCGGGCTATCATGAACTGGATGTGGATCCTCTACCTGTGTGGCTGATGACTCGGACCATATCGGGGAGCAGAGTCTAAGGCACCACTGGTCTTCATTAGAGCCCGCCGCAAAGCAGGATGGATTTGCTGTGGCAGGCGACACCCAGGTCACTACACCCGACATGGCACGACCACACAGGTAACTGGGCAAGGCGAGGTACCAGAGGATGAGGCAGAGGCATAGTCAACGTAGCAGAAGGTCAAGGCAGGTGGCAAAGGTTCGGAGTCAGTAAACGTAGCAGGAACGTCTGGAACACGAGTATCGCAAAAACAGGCTATGGGAACGCTTTCTCTTAGGCAATGAGCACTGAAGATCCAGTAGGGGGGGTTTGGGAGGTGCAACAACTTATAATGTGCTGTTCAGGTCCATTACTAATTATGGGCGCACTGGCCCTTTAAATTTCAAAGCACCGGCGCGTGCCCTAAGGGACGGGGACGCGCGCACTGAGGCTGAGATTAAGCAGCAGGAGCGGAGTGAGGTAATGGACGGGCTGGGATTCGCATGCGGGTGCATGTTTTCCACTGGCGTACCCCTTTAACCCCTTAACGACAATGGACGTAAATGTACGTCATGGTGCCGTGGTACTTAACGCACCATGACGTACATTTACGCGCCACCATGACCGCGAGCACCAGACCAGTGCTCGCATCATGCACGGCAGGTCCCGGCTGCTATCAGCAGCCAGGGACCCACCGGTAATGGCAGACAATGTCCGCCATTAACCCCTCAGATGCCATGATCAATACAGATCACGGCATCTGTGGCAGTGCGGTACTTTGAATGGATGATCGGATCACCCGCAGCGCTGCCGTGGAGATCCGATCATCCAGCATGGCAGCCAGAGGTCCCCTCACCTGGCTCCGTCTGTCTCCCGGCGTCTTCTGCTCTGGTCTGAGATCGAGCAGACCAGAGCAGAAGATCACCGATAATACTGATCAGTGCTATGTCCTATGCATAGCACTGAACAGTATTAGCAATCAAATGATTGCTATAAATAGTCCCCTATGGGGACTATTAAAGTGTAAAAAAAAAAGTAAAAAAATGTAAAATAAAAAGTAAATAAATGTGAAAAATCCCCTCCCCCAATACAAAAGTAAAACGTCCTTTTTCCATTTAACCCCCAAAAAAGCATAAAAAAATGTATACACATATCTGGTATTACCGCGTGCGTAAAAGTCTGAACTATTAAAATATATTGTTAATAATCCTGTACATTGAACGGCGTAAACGTAAAAAATAAAAACAAGTCCATAATTGCTGCTTTTTTGTCACATTATATTCCCAAAAATATTTAATTTATAAAAAGTAAAACCTAAGCAAAAGGGGTACTGATAAAAACTATAGATCATAGTGCAAAAAGATTAGACCTCATATTGCCCCTATATATGGAAAAATGAGAAGGTTATAGGTGGTCCAAATAGGGCAATTTATAACATACTTATTTTGTTAAAATGGTTTGAGATTTTTTTTAAGTGGTACAATTATAGAAAAGCATATAACATGGGTATCATTTTAATTGTATTGACCCACAAAATAATGAAAACATGTCATTTTTACCGGAAAGTGTATAGCGTGAAAACAAAACCTTCCAAAATTTGCTAAATTGCGGTTTTCTTTTCAATTTTCCCACATAAATAATATTTGTTTGGCTGTGCTGTACATTTTATGGTAAAATAAGTGATGTAATTACAAAGTACAATTGGTGACGCAAAAAACAAGCCCTAATATGGGTCTGTGGATGGAAATATAAAAGAGTTATGATTTTTAGAAGACGAGGAGGAAAAAACGAAAATGGAAAAATAAAATTGGTCTGGTCCTTAAGGCCAAAATGGTCCTGGTCCTTAAGGGGTTAGGAGACACATGCCAGATTTAAAAAATTGGGCTTGGTCCTTAAAGGGGTACTCTGCCCCTAGACCTGTTTTCCCATATCCAAAGACTAAACAATAACATGTCTGATCACGGGGGGCAATCTCCGTGCCGGGTCTTCCATGATCGTGACGCCACACCATGCCCCCTTCATTTATGTCTATGGGAGGGGGCGTGACGCATAGTACACAGCCGTCACGCCTGCTCCCATAGACATGAATGGGGAGGGCGTGGCGGCTGTGATCACCAGTCATCCGGCAAAGAGATGAGTTTGCTCAATGCACTGGATGACTTGGGTGCCCTTTGGATAGGGAACAACATGTCTAGCAGAGGGGCACCCCTTTAAGGTAAAAACAGTCGGCGTCCTTATGGGGTTAATGACCAGCAATTTTTATTTTTATGTCTTCCTTTTTTTTCTCTTCGCCTTTAAAGATTACCTGTCATCACAAAAACTTTTTATATGTTGTTAATGAATGTATTAGAAACAACTTTCTAATACCATGTATTACCTTTCAAAGAGTTTAGACTCTATGAGAGTCCTAACTCTCATAGTGCAGCCTGGACACTGAAAATCATAGCGCAGCTCCCTACCTGTCAATCAGGAATTGCCAATGTTAGGCATTAGCAGTGAGTCCTGGCTGCTGATAACAGCCATTACTCACTGTCTATAAAGTGTATGCAGCTTCTGTGCTCCCTTTATAGACTATTGACGTTTCATTATGTAAATATACTTCATTTCCCATTAACATATTCCCGTCCATGATGTAAATATACATTATAGGGTAGGAAAGGGTTAATATATAGGGGATTATATTTGCATATTATGCATGTGTAACAGCGCTGGATGTGGATCCTCTACCTGTGTGGCTGATGACTCGGACCGTATCGGGGAGCGGAGTCTAAGGTGCCGCTGGTCTTCACCAAGCAAGGAAGGATGGGCTTGCTGCGGCAGGCGACACCCAGGTCGCTACCCCCGACACGGCTAGAACACACAGGTAACTGGGGAAGGTGAGGTACCGAAGGAAAAAGCAGTAGCGTAGTCAACGTAGCAGAAGGTCAAGGCAGGCGGCAAAGGTTCATAGTCAAAAAACGTAGGAGGAAGGTCTGGATACACGGATATGACAAACAAGCAATAGGAATGCTTTCTCTCAGGCAACAGGCACTTGAAGATCCGGCAGGTAAGTGTGGGAGGTGCAAACAACTTATAATGTGGTGTCAGGTGTATTCACTAATTATGGGTGTACTGGCCCTTTAAATTTCAGAGCTCCGGCGCGCGCAAGCCCTAAGGGAAGGAGACATGTACGCCGGAGCTGAGAGACAGAAGGAGCTGCAGGAGTGGAGTGTGGTGAGAGATGGGCCGGGAATTGCATGCAGGCGCGTCCCAGGACACAGGGACACTGCGCTCAAAGCCGGTACTAGCGGCCGGAGCCCAGTGTGTAATAGTACCCCCCCCCCCTTTGGTCTCCCCCTCCTTTTACGGCTCAAGAATCTTTTGAGAAGATCCTGATCTAGGATGTTATCCTGTGGTTGTCAAGACCTCTCCTCTGGTCAGAATCCCTCCCAATCTACAATAAAGAATCGTTTTCCCCTGATGAGTTTGGAGTCCAGAATTTCCTTGACAGAATATACATCAGAGGTACCCGAGATGGGAGTAGGAAGAATGTGCTTTTTAGAGAAGCGGTTATGGATGGAAGGTTTCAATAGGGAGACGTGAAAAGAATTTGGTATCCGAAGGGAGGAAGGCAGATAAAGAGAAAAGGACACTGGATTTAGATGTTTCTTGACCCTGAAAGGACCCAAATAGCGTGGACCCAGTTTGTAACAGGGTACTTTGAAGCGGATATGTTTAGATGACAACCACACTTTGCCCCCAGGTGAGTATTCAGGAGGAGGGCGCCTTTTCTTGTCCGCTTGAGATTTCATACAAGTCATGGCATGAAGAAGGGAGAGACGAGTCTTCTTCCAGATGGAGGTGAAGTTCTGTACAAGTTCATCAGCCATAGGGACACCGGAGGGGGAAGACAAGGGCAAAGGTGGACGAGGATTAAGTCCATAGACCACAAAGAAAGGTGAAGTTCCTGTGGATTTGGTATCCCTATGGTTGTAAGAAAACTCAGCCCAGGGTAGTAGATCGGCCCCGTCGTCTTGGCGGGCAGAAACAAAGTGGTGAAGGTAATCTCCCAAGACCTGGTTCATCCTCTCAACTTGACCATTAGATTGGGGATGATAGGCAGAGGACAAATCCAACTTAACTTGAAGATGTGAGCAGAGTGCCCTCCAGAATTTGGAGACAAACTGGACTCCCTGGTCAGAGACAATATGTGTCGTAATCCATGGAGACGGAAGAAATGGGAAAGGAACAGTTTAGCTAGTTGAGGTGCAGATGGTAAACCAGGAAAGGGCAAAAAATTAGCCTTTTTAGAAAATCGTTCCACAACAACCCAGATGTCCGTATTGCCGCTAGAAGAAGGAAGGTCGGTAATTAAGTCCATTGCAATGTTAGTCCAGGGCAGGTCAGGAATAGGCAAAGGATGTAAAAGACTGGCAGGCTTGGCACGTGGTGTTTTGTCCCGGGCACAGACTGAGTAGGAACGAACAAAGTCAATGACATCCCGTTTCAGAGTGGGCCACCAATACTGTTGGGAAATTAGTTGCAAGGATTTACAGATACCAGCATGACCAGCCAACAGAGAAGAATGACCCCATCTCAAGATTCGGAGTCTCAGACGAGGAGATACATAAGTCTTCCCAGGGGGCAGATGCTGAAGACTGGCTGGTGCTGCGGAAATAAGACGATCAGGAGTAAGCCCTCTAAGAGATGTCGCCATTCTTCCAAGGCCAACTCAATAGCCAGGAGTTCACGATCTCCTATAGTATAATTTCTCTCCGCTGGAGAGAAGGTCTTAGAGAAAAATCCGCAAGTCACAGTCCTTCCCTTAGAAGATCTTTGTGTCAAGACTGCTCCTGCACCAACTGAAGATGCATCCACCTCTAAAGTAAATGGCTTGTTCGGATCAGGTCTTGGCAACACCAGAGCAGAAACGAAGGCAGAATTTAAGTGTTTGAACGCTTCTTCAGCCTCAGGAGTCCAGACTTTCGGATTGGCAGTTTTTTTGATAAGAGATACGATGGGGGAAACCAAGGTGGAATAGTGAGGAATAAACTGACGATAGTAATTTGCAAAGCCAAGGAAGCGCTGAATTGCTTTCAGACCAGAAGGTTGAGGCCACTCCAGTACAGCTGATAATTTATTAGGATCCATTTGTAGTCCTTGACTGGTAACAATATACTCCAAAATTGGAATACTGTTTTTTTCAAAGGTACACTTTTCAAGTTTTGCATAGAGTTGGTTGTCTTGGAGATGCTGTAAAACTTGACGGAGATGGAGACGATGAGTGTGGAGATTGGGCAAATAGATGAGAATGTCATCCAAATAGACAACGACACAGGAGTAGAGAAGGTCCTGAAAAATGTAATTGACAAACTCCTGGAAGACTGCTGGAGCATTAAATAGACTGAATGGCATTACAAGGTACTCAAAATGTCCATCTCGAGTATTAAACACAGTCTTCCACTCATCCTCTTCTCTTATACAAATCAAGTTATAGGCACCATGAAGATCCAGTTTGGAAAAAATCCTGGCACCTCGCAGACAATCAAACAAATCCGAGATTAAAGGAAGGGGATAACATTTTTTTACTGTAATTTTATTCAGTCCTCGGTAGTCAATGCAAGGACGCAAGGACCCAAATTTTTTTTCCACAAAGAAGAACCCGGCTCTGGCAGGAGAAGAGGATTTCCTGATAAATCCCTTCTGAAGGTTCTCCTGGATGTAGGTTGACATGGCCTGGGTTTCAGGAACAGACAAGGGAGAGATTCGGCCCCTGGGAGGTGTGGTGCCAGGCAGTAAATCAATGGGACATCACTGCAGACATCAGCACAGTCCTGGAGGAACGAAGGTAAAACAGGCAGAGGACTAGACGATGATTTCAACTTTGTCACACGTTTATAAATACAGTGGTTGTTGCAGTACGGACCCCAGCAAAGAACTTCTCCACTTTTCCAATCCAGCTGTGGGGCCTGAAGCTGCAACCAAGGTAGGCCAAGCAAAAGAGGAGAAGTACAGAGTGGGAGTACATAGAAGGACAAATTCTCCTTATACAGGAACCTGATCTGCGTCGACAGGGGTTCTGTGTGATTTAGCACGGTACAGTCCAGCCTTTCTTCATTGACCATAGAGATGTACAGTGGTTTTAAGAGGCAAGACACTGGCAGATGATACCTATGCACTAGGGGGGGCATCAATAAAGTTCCCCGCTGAGCCCAGGAAAGCCAGAACATAGATGATCTCTTTAGAGCAGTGATTCTTAACCTGGGTTCGATCGAACCCCAGGGGTTCGGTGAGTCAGCCTCGGGGGTTCGGCGGGGGAGGCCTGCCGGGTGTTTTTGCCTCGGCACATCCCTGTGTTCCGAAAGATGCTTTCGGAACACAGGGACGCCTCTGTTAAGTCCCTGCGGCCCCACGTTTACTTTAAAAACGCGGGGACCGCCGGGAGCTAGCGCATGCAGGGATGTTACTCACGTCCCAGGCGTGCGCCCATGGCAACGGAGCATGGAGGAGCGGAGAAGAAGCAAGTGTTTACCAGCGGTGCGTCAGCTTCGGTGTTCCGACCAGTGATCCTCCGGTCCTGCTATGGCCGGACCTGAGGAGCGGTGGTCGGAACACTGAAGTGGGGCAGTACACAGGCATACAGCCTCCAGCCATACTGTATGGCTGGAGGCTGTATGTCTGTGGGGGAAAATACTGCACCTAATGTGGGGGGAACTATACTGCCAACGTAATGTGGGGGACTATACTGCCAGCCTAATGTGGGGGAACATACTGCCAGCCCAATGTGGGGGACTATATTGCACCTAATGTGGGGGAACATACTGCCAGCTTAATGTGGGGGACAACATTGCACCTAATGGGGGGGAACATACTGCCAGCCTAATGTGGCGGACTATATTGCACTTAATGTGGGGGAACATACTGCCAGCCTAATGTGGGGGACTATTTTGCACCTAATGTGGGGGGAACATACTGCCGGCCTAATGTGGGGGACTATATTGCACCTAATGTGGGTGAACATACTGCCATCTTAATGTAGGGGACTATATTGCACCTAATGTGGGGGAACATACTGCCAGCTTAATGTGGGGGACTATATTGCACCTAATGTGGGGGAACATACTGCCAGCCTAATGTGGGGGACTATATTGCACCTAATGTGAGGGAACATACTGCCAGCTTAATGTGGGGGACTATATTGCACCTAATGTGGGGGAACACTGCCTGCCTAATGTGGGGGAACACTGCCTGCCTAATGTGGGGGAACTCTGTCTGCCCAATGTGGGGGAACTCTGTCTGCCCAATGTGGGGGAACACTGTCTGCCTAATGTGGGGGGAACACTGCCAACCTAATGTGGGGGAACACTGCCAACTTAATGTGGGGGAACACTGCCAACCTAATGTGGGCGAACACTGCCAACCTAATGTGGGGGGAACTCTGTCTGCCTAATGTGGGGGGACACTGCCTGCCTAATGTGGGGGAACACTGCCATTGTTGCGAAAATGACATGAGAGTGGCACTTGCCAAGTCTCTGAAAGACAAGTCACACTGTCTTGCAGAAGTCACACTGATTTGCAGTAAATATTCATTGTTTTTGTGAGAAAATCATGTTTTCATGGTTTTGTTCTTTGTTCTTAATGGTTTTGTTCATTTGGTGCACCTATGTATAAATATATACGTAAATATATACCTCCTATGTTTTGAATTTGAAAAAATCATATTTTATTTTTCCAATTAAGAGGGGTTCGGTGAATGCGCATATGAAACTTGTGGGGTTCAGTACCTCCAACAAGGTTAAGAACCACTGCTTTAGAGGGAAGCTGGACCATCAAATTTAAGCATGGAGAGGTGGAATTCACACCTAGGGAGGCCTTTCCCACGAACCCTAGGTGCGAGCATTTCCCTGTGGCTGTGGACACAGAGGACAATCTTTAAGGGGGTATCCCAGGAAAAAACGTTTTTATATATATCAACTGGCTCCAGAAAGTTAAACAGATTTGTAAATTACTTCTATTAAAAAATCTTAATCCTTTCAGTACTTATGAGCTTCTGAAGTTAGGGTTGTTCTTTTCTGTCTAAGTAATCTCTGATGACACGTGTCTCGGGAACCGCCCAGTTTAGAAGCAAATTCCCATAGCAAACCTTTTCTAAACTGGGCGGTTCCCGAGACACGTGTCATCAGAGATTACTTGGACAGAAAAGAACAACCTAAACTTCAGAAGCTCATAAGTACTGAAAGGATTAAGATTTTTTAATAGAAGTAATTTACAAATCTGTTTAACTCTCTGAAGCCAGTTGATATATATATATAAAAAAAAGTTTTTCCCTGGATAACCCCTTTAAGGAAGTGGTTTGCACTGTCGCAGTATAGGCATAGATTTTCGGTTTGTTGGAGAGTTCTTTCCTGCAGGGTCAGGTGAGACCAATCCACTTGCATAGCCTCCACTGTGGGAGGCAACATAGAAGGTTGTGGTGGTTGCTGGAAGACTGGTGCCAGACGAGGAAAGCGCCGAGGTCGTGCAGATTCCCTTTCTTGTCGTAGGTCCTCTCGTCGCTCAGAGAAACGGGTATAAATCCGGGATGTCAATTGTATAAGTTCATTCAAGTTAGATGGCAATTCCCGGGCAGCGAGGACATCCTTTCTTGAAAGTAGCGCTTAGAGCCTCATTATTCCAAGACAACTTCGACGCCAGGGTCCGGGACCGGATGGCTTACTTGCCCACAGTGGAGTTCCCCTGAGAAAGACTCAGCGAAGCCGTCTCAGCAGAGAAAGCTCGAGCAGGTTCTTCAAAGACAGTGCAAAATTCCGGCAGGAACGCCTGGAGATTGGTAGTGATAGCATCACTGCAATCCTACAGCGGAGTTGCCGAGGCCTAGGCCCTTCCAGATAGGAGACTGATGATGAAGGCCACCTTTGCTCGTTCCGGGGAGAACTTTTCTGGAAGCGACAAACAGATAGCAACTGCTGCATCATGACGGATAGCTGGTTCAGCTGCTGTGCCTGCTGGGCCAACTGCTGTGACTGAAGCGCCACGATAGAAGCAAACTCCGTGTTGTCAGGCAAAGGAACCCCAGTGGGATCCATGGCCGGATCTTACTGTAACGGAGCTGGGTGTGGATCCTCTACCTGTGTGGCTGATGAATCGGACCATGTCGGGTAGCGGAGTCTAAGGTGCCGCTGGTCTTCACCAGAGCCCGCCGCAAGGCAGGATAGGCTTGCTGCGGCAGGCAACACCCAGGTCGCTACCCCCGACACAGCTCGACCACACAGGTAATTGGGGACGGCGAGGTACCGAAGGAAGAAGCAGTAGCGGAGTCAACGTAGCAGAAGGTCAAGGCAGGCGGCAAAGGTTCATAGTCAAAAAACTTAGCAGGAAGGTCTGGATACACGGGTATGGCAAACAGGCAATAAGAACACTTTCTCTCAAGCAATAGGCACTGAAGATCCGGAAGGGAAGTGTGGGAGGTGCAAACAACTTATAATGTGGTATCAGATGTATTCACTAATTATGGGCGTACTGGCCCTTTAAATTTCAGAGCTCTGGCGCCCTAAGGGACAGAGACACACTTGCCGGAGCTGAGAGACAGAAGGAGCTGCAGGAGTGGAGCGTGGTGAAAGACGGGCCGGGATTCGTATGCGGGCGCGTCCCGCAATGCAAATCCTGTCCCCGCCGTCATTAAGGCTCATGGCCTGTGCTAGCGACCGGAGCACAGTGTGTAACAGCATGATAGCAATGTTTATATATTGTACACCTTACTATAAACTAGAAGAGGGAACTGATGAGCTCCATGATCATATTTAAAGCATGAGACTACAAGCAAAGTGCATTTATACAGGTCCCAGAACTTTGAGGCGATTTTATAGTACAATGGACATTATACCCTACAACACACCTCAACTGCTGCAGATCCTCTTTTGCAGGAAGAGATGAGCAATTATTAATCTATGTACAGATTTAACCCGAAATCCTCTTCACTCCTGATGCATTAAAATCTTTTACTGCACTTCGGAGATTAAAATATATTATCTTAACACATTGCACAAGCTTAATATTAACATTACTCCTCAATTACTGGTATTGTGGGCACTATAAACATAAACAAATAAATAAATAATATTAATAATCTCTTGTACATTAGAATATCCCAATGCATTTAAGATAACCATCGGGTTCTGACACTGGTGCATTATTAGTTTTTTACAGACAAGTCAATAGAAAATATCCATGCAATAGATATAAAATGTGTATTCGTATATATTCATGAAATGAAAAATTACTGTGCATCTTGTTGCTTTCAATGAAATTCGCATCACTTTTGTCCACTTCCTCTGGATTTAGGCAATATGTTTGGATATTTTCATCCAGATACCAGGATTTATTTTCATCGAGCACCATGAAAAAGAGAGCGAAGCGCACAACTGGTTCTGTGAGCATCATATGTGGAAAATAGCCTTTCTTGCAGACTACAAGTGGCCCAATTAATCCACTGTATATGTCCTGCAAAAGAACACAAGTATATTCGCATATAGGTGCAGAATCTAACATTTTATCTCTCTCTCTCTCTCTCTCTCTCTCTCTCTCTCTCTCTCTCTCTCTCTCTCTCTCTCTCTCTCTCTCTCTCTCTCTCTCTCTCTCTCTCTCTCTCTCTATATATATATATATATATATATATATAATTATTATTATTATTCCGCTCTTAGCCAGTGCTATGGAGCCTTTGACTATAACTGCAGAGCACTGATGCCACCACTACCTGAACTCTCAAGGATTAACAAGAACACTAAATAAAAAATATCCTACCTTTACTCGATCAACAGTGGAATAGTAAGCCCATGTCAGGCAATATTTTTCTTGCTTATAAGGCCCAGAACGTTCTACAACATCCCAGACATATGTTTGCACCATCCCTGTAACAATATAATTACATAGGGGATGAGTTAATGTTTAACAAAAAATAATTACTCCATAAATCTAAGGATATTCTCACCTGGTTCGGTAGGTGTTACATCATTTTCTTCTGTTTTAACGCCGTGTGCATAGATGGAGTATGGTCTGCTAGCCATGTTTTTAAATACAATCCTAATTCTATCACCAACACTTGCTCTTAAAAGAGGACCTGGAATATATGAGCACATTATTGTAATACATTTTTATTTTTGTTTTGAATAAATGCATACTAAAATATTTCCATATGTTCTCTGATTCAATACAGGGGATCAGACGATCCAATGGCAGAAGTGTCATCCCTGCCTATAGATACATGTTTCTTAAATGGCTTTTGTTTATCTATGCAACACACAAATCCCTTTTTTCTCCACCTAGACCTTGTCATAGGTCAAAGAAGAAACAATGTCCAGCGCTGGACATTGTTTCTTCTTTGACCATTGCATGCGGTGAGGTCTGCACCAGTCCGTGACGCAGGAGGCATACGGGGGTGAGCTGGACTGATTCTATAGACCTTGTCATAGTATAGAACTATACAGATGTAACAATGCTTTCTGCAATAATCTTCCCTCCTCCTTTCATTCACTAGTATTATAGAAACTACAAAACAAATATAAGTTACCCATAAGTGCCAAATGTTCCTGCTCCTTGGTCCTTTTCGCTCTTACTGTAAAGGTGTCATCATGATATTCTCGGTAAACAACTTTCTTATACTTTGAACCAATAGTTGTTCGACTTCTGTTTAAGTATATATCTCCAGGGCTAAATAAAAAAACAAACAAACAGAATTAAATATTTGTATTATAATGTAAACCACACACCTAAATATGCATAAAAACATTTACTTAGATGCTGGTTTTTTTTTTCCATTTATTTTCTCGAAGCCTAAAAAAATCTGAAATATCATTCCTAAGCCAAGGCATGGCTTCTGGGCATCGATGCAAAATCTGCAACAGGGCCCCATATGCCAATTAAAATACTGGTCTCTTATGGAGCAGATGTGTTTTGGGGCCTCCTTAGGCACCAGGGCCCCGGTGCAACTGCTACCTCTGCTACCGCTATAGCTATGCTCCTGTTCCTAAGAACTAAAAGCTGTCAATTATGTAAGAAAGCAGAGCCCACTGAATGTAAACTGGAACCTCTTTGAGCAGACAACCTAAAACTGCATTAAATAGTGGTCTTCTATGAAGGTGGTCTCCTCAAAGAGGTTGTCTTCCGGAGAGGTTTTATTGTACAACATTTATGTTTTTAGGGTATGTTCATGTGCATATTTTGTTTCAGATTTTGACTACACACTAAAAACCCTCCGAATCACTGATACCTTAACTATAACCACACCCTAAAACTTCACTTTTATTAGTGTATATATTAAAAGGTATAACAAAAAGAGTTTAAAAATACCAGTGTCACTAGTCAGAATGTGATTAACATATGCCACTATAGCATAATGAGGGCATCCACTAGTGCTGACTATTTCACATCACACATTTTGTTGATGGCTGCAGTACTAACAAAAGTTATAAAATATGATTGGTGACAAAGGTTATTAAAACTCAAACACATAGCCCGTCTGACATGTTTTTTTCAACAGAGCTTCATCAAAGGTCTAGGCTATATGTTTCATATGCTTGTTTAATACGCCTGTGTCACCAGTCATATTTCATACCAGGAGTTAGGACTGTAGCCATCAACAGTATATACAGTATGATATGAAAAAGTCAGTGTTACGTAAGAACAGATGTCCTCATGATGCTCTAGTGACTTTTTAAACACTTTTTGATTATACCCTTTAATGCATTTTCTAGAATGCACATATTTGATGTGCAGGATTTGAAGTTGTAGATTTTATGCTGCATAGTTCCATGTAAACTAAATGACTCAATGCAGATTCAAAACGACAGCATCAAATATGCAGCAGATCCTGTAGGGTAGGGTAACGTATATATTGCTGCAAATTTGCTGCTGGGTATTTTCCAACCCAAAATACACTGCGCATTTTCCTACCCATTGACTTCAATGGGTAGGAAAATATGCAGCAGCAAATACGCAGCAAAATACAGCACGTGTGACCCTACCCTTATGGTATATTTACACGTCACGTTTAGAAATTAGTTTCCTGCAGCGAGTTTGAGCCACCGTGTGAAAATTCCCTTAGGCTATGTTCACATGGTGTAACGTCCGCACACAAAATTTCCGTGCAGACATTCCACAGACAGCGGAGCGCCGACAGAGCATGCCAGCCCTAGGAACGCTCAAAAATGCTTAGACCGTCTCATAGACAACAATGCATTTCCTTGCGGAATTCTGCAAGAACATTGAACACATTCAATGTTTTTGCAAACACTGGAATCAGGATTTCTGTGGCACATGTAGCTGCTGCAGAAATTGAACAGAGCAGCAGAATCCCATTGAAATCAATGGGACTCTGCTGCAGAATGTCCGTGCGGAAGATTCATGCGGAATTCCGTGCAGACATTCTGCCGTGTGAACATGGTCTTAGGGTACATTCACACTGATGAATTGGCATCGGAATTCTGTGGTGTGATTCGCATCTGTGATAAATCTGTGCAAAGAATTAACCTTAGTACAAAGTATAGGAGAGGCTCTTATCAACTAGTGCCCGGGGACCCGAGCAGCTCAAATGGCACCTATACCCACGGTGTCGGTAATGCAATATACGAAAAATGGAAATTGAGGCTCAGGGTGAATGAATATTGGATAAAAATAGATTTATTTATGTGATGTATAACAGATAAATATAAGGTATGTGCCAAACCTCACAGGGCCCTTGTGGGTCAGCAAATACACAGATTAAATTCAGATTAGAATCAGATAATTCTATAAATATACAATATGGCAAATAAAACTGATAAAAACAGGCAATTGATAAATATAATTATAAATATAAAGTGACCACAGTATCTAATAAACCAGCCAATTCTTGAGGAATGTCTGAAGAATAGTCAGACCGAACTTGTAATCCTGATAATAAATATCCATGAAATAAAGTGCATAGTTTAGTAGTCACTGATAAGAATAGATCGTTTGTAGAAGTCAATCACATTTATTTGTGAATATTTGTAATCTAAACCACAGGTTTTGGCTCCTTATACAAGGAGCTCGCTGCTACAGGCTGAGCGGTCTCAGATAAATGCAGTGGGATTAGTGGGCAAGTAAACCCAGGGGCTGCAGCGCTTCATAATACAGTAAGGCTGTATTATAGTACCTGGTGTGGCGCTGGCGGTCCCGACTTAGTGCAGAAGATCGATGCTGATAGAGGCACGGCCGTCTCAAATCATACAGCAGATTATAGTATTGAGTCCGGTCATCAGAGTGTCTGCAGCGGCACTGGTAATTCGGTAATTCGTCCGGTGTGGTGTATCCTCGTGGCTGGAGTGTTGCTCATAGAGTTAATGCGCCGCAAATGCAATGATTCTATCTCTAGAGTATAGGCTGGATGGTATGGCACTCTAAAATACAAGCTGGACACGTTTCAAGTCCTCCATAGGACTTTTCCTCAGCGGCTAATAATAAAAGTAAATTTCCCAAAGAGATCTGGTGGGGTTTTATATGTATAGCTCCTCCCTTTATGAGAGGACATCACAACCACTTGAAGGCATAATTGGGATTATGTGGAAAACGTGGTAGAAGTCCATCTTTTAGTGACAGGGCTGAAATTGGGCTATAACCTGATGTACAGTTACAAACATAGTTTAAAATTATGCTCATATATACCTCTATATAATAAATACCATTATACAATAAAAAATAAATATGAATAAAAATAAAAATAAAAAAAGAAGTGAATTTAGGTAGGTATAATGGTTATCTGTGAAAACATCAAAATTTTTTAAATATATTAGAAGTATTAAAATAACCTTGAACATGGATATAAGAACTAAATGATGATGGAGATTAATCTAAATTTTACTTTGTGTTTGAAGATAATGTAATGACATGTGAGATGGAAAGTGAAAAAAATATAATGACGTGAGATGGAAAGTGGGAAAAAAAAAAAATATATATATATATATATATATATATATATGTGAAGAGTGTATGAAAAATATATATAATAAAGAAATATATATATATATATATATATATATATATTTTAAACTATTTAAAAAATATGTCTTAAAAATATAATGATAACAGAAACTACAGCGTATGTGTATTTATGAAATATTAATTGATATAATATAGTATAATATGAATGTGAAACACAAGGGGAGAATGGAGTTAGGGTATGGGGTGATGAATAGGATGTGAAATAGAAAATGAGGTGGGGAAAGGGTTTATACTCTAGAATGGAATAATACATTTAGGAAAAAATGGGGGTAATAATATTAATATTAACATTAATCTAAAAACCCAAAAACTTCAAATTCACTATTCAATCCCTTGGATGCTAGAGAGGCAAACTCAAATGTTTTTAAAGCTCGTGATGTGCGACCTATGTACTGCTTATTGCAAGGAAATTCTATTAGATAAATGACTCCTTTTCTAGCACAATTCAGGAAGTCAGTGATTTTATATGTAAAATCATTAGTTGTGGATTTAACCTCTATCGTCCTTTTATCAAATTTTGTTGCCTTGCAGTTGGGACATTGTCAACACCTAAAAAATCCTTTTAAGTCTACGATGGTGCATAAGGGTTTAAGTTTGGGATTAATAGTCCTTATTTTTGTTGCAATTTTTTGTTCCCAAATTGGGAGCTCTTGTGTATATAATGGATGGCCTATCTGGAAGGAATTGGTTGAGTGATTTATCTTCACATAGAAGGGGCCAATATTTTTTTAATGATGTTTTCTATTTTACGGTACTGTGTATTAAATGGGATAATCAGTTTGGGAAGGTCTTTGTTAACAGATCTTGATGCATTGGGTGATTTGGGGGCAAAAAATGTCACTCTATCTAAACTTCGTACTCTGTCTAGAGATAGCTGCAGATTTGCCAGTGGGTATTGTTTGGTGATGAACTGATTAGTGAGGGTTATGGCTTCAAGTTCGAATTGCTCGTTGTTCGTACAATTTTGTTTTACTCTCTGGAAATGGCTCATGGGGACGTTGATCAGCCATTGTGGAAGATGGCAACTAGAATGCAGAATAAACCCGTTTTTAGCCACAGGTTTATGGTAGGTATTGCAGATGAGTTTATTTTGGGTAGTAGATATTAAAAGATCTAAAAATTCTACTGAAGTGGGACTAATATTAGGTGTGAATAAAATCATTAATATTAATAGAAGTAATAAAATTCTCTAGATTTAGTTGGGAGCCCCCCATATAAAAAAGATGACATCAATGTAAGGGTGCCAGGACATTAGGTCACCTTCCAGCTGGGAATTGATGGTAATATGTTCCCAACTTGACATGAAAAGATTGGCATATCTACAGGCGAACCTGGTGCCCATAGCTGTACTGTTAATTTGAAGATAAAAATCTGTATCAAATTTAAAATAATTGTGTGTTAAAATAAATTTAATACCCACAAGAATAAAATGAATTTGTTCAACCAGCAAATCTGCATGTCTCTCTAGTGTGTCTCGGTTAGCCTCAATACCTTGCTGATGATTTATGATCCTATATTAAGAGCTTACGTCTAATGTTCCTAAGTACCACAATGGGTCCCAATTGACAGCTTAAACAATTTGGAAGATTTGGGTAGTGTCACGTATATAGGATGGGATGGTTTTCACATATGGTTGGAGCATTTGGTCTTTGTATTGTCTGAGGTTAGCTGTGATTGATCCTATGCCCGACACTATCGGGTGGCCTGGGGGTTGTGTCGAATTTTTGTGCAACTTGGGTATCGTGTAAAAAAACGGTATGCGTTTGTGAGGACCAGTAATGTACCCAAATTCGTGTTTGGAGAGGATACCTTTCTCTCTTGTGTTTTGACATAGATTCAATAATTCTTCTGAATATTGTAAAATTGGATCTCCTTTTAACTTAACATATGTATCCGTGTCACTAAGTTGTGACATACATTCAGATGTGTATACTGTGTATATTGTGGTGTCCATCACACCACATACTGTGGTGTCCATCCTCCTTTGTCAGCTGGCCTGATGGTGATGGACAGGTCCTGCTGTAGTTGTTTAATTGCTGATATCTCCCCAGGTGTGATATTGCCCCATGTATGTTTTGGTGTTTTTATCTTTCTCAGGTCGTATTTGACTGCTTTCTTAAAGGCTGATGTGTCAGGACTGATTTCTTGTCTGGGAAAAAAATGTGATTGATTTGTAAGTGTAGTGTGTTTGTATGTGGATGTAGTAGCAATCTGTGTTTCTATAGGATTTTTCATGAAGTATTTTTTAAGACTAAGTTTTCGAATATATTTTTCTATTCCTATGAAAACTTCAAACTTGTCCAGTGGTTGGCTGGGAGCGAATTTTAAGCCTTTATTCAGTAATTTTATCTGATTTGCATTTAGTGTGGCAGAACTGAGATTGAATACTGCACTCTCATTCTCATCTGGATTTAGGTCTTGGTTATTTTGGTTTTTGGTTGATCTGGTGTTTCTATGGTGTCCTCTACGTATTCTCTTTTTTTGGGGTTGGGAGGTATTGGGAGTGAGGAGTGGACCTGAGCTATTGTTTCTATTGTCTGAATAGTTCTCCTGGGTGCCATGGGTTGTTTGAAAAGTGGATTCATTACTTGGGTGTCGGGAGGATTGTGAATGGTTTGTTTGTGATACGTCTGGTGGTATTGAGTGTAATGTTGCTGATTGGAATAAGATTTGTGGGTCTTGAAGTGACCGGGGTTCCTCCAATTGTTGTGAGGGTGAAAATTGGGATGTGGGTTGGAGTGATATGTTGTGGGATTGCGCATGGGATGTGAATAATATCCCCGTTGAGGTTGAGGGCGGGGCTCCAAACTTAATCTAGAGAATTTTATTACTTCTATTAATATTAATGATTTTAATATAAAATTCACACCTAATATTAGTCCCACTTCAGTAGAATTTTTAGATATTTTAATATCTTCTACCCAAAATAAACTCATCTGCAATACCTACCATAAACCTGTGGCTAAAAACAGGTTTATTCTGCATACTAGTTGCCATCTTCCACAATGGCTGATCAACGTCCCCATGAACCAATTCCGGAGATTAAAACGAAATTGTACGAACAACGAGCAATTCGAACTTGAAGCCATAACCCTCACTAATCAGTTCATCACCAAACAATACCCACTGGCAAATCTGCAGCTATCTCTAGACAGAGTACGAAGTTTAGATAGAGTGACATTTTTTTGCCCCCAAATCACCCAATACATCAAGATCTGTTAACAAAGACCTTCCCAAACTGATTATCCCATTTAATACACAGTACCATAAAATAGAAAACATCATTAAAAAATATTGTCCCCTTCTATGTGAAGATAAATCACTCAACTAATTCCTTCCAGATAGGCCATCCATTATATACACGAGAACAAAAATTGCACCGACAATAAGGACTATTAATCCCAAACTATTTATACCCTTATCCACCATTGTAGACTCAACCCCTTAAGGACCAAGCCCCGTTTTTTGCACATCTGACCACTGTCACTTTAAACATTGATAACACTGGAATGCTTTTAGTTATCATTCTGATTCTGAGACTGTTTTTTCATGACTTATTCTACTTCTAACATAGTAGTAAATTTTTTTGGTAACTTGCATCCTTTCTTGGTGAAAAATCCCAAAATTTGATGAAAATTTAGAAAATTTTGCATTTTTCTAACTTTGAAGCTTTCTGCTTGTAAGGAAAATGGATATTCCAAATAATTTTTTTTGATTCACAAATACAATATGTCTACTTTATGTTTGCATCATAAAATTGATGAGCTTTTACTTTTGGAAGACATCAGAGGGCTTCAAAGTTCAGCAGCAATTTTCCAATTTTTCTCAAAATTTTTAAACTCGATATTTTTCAGAAACCAGTTCAGTTTTGAAGTGGATTTGAAGGGTCTTCATATTAGAAATACCCCATAAATGACCCCATTATAAAAACTACACCCCCCAAACTATTCAAAATGACATTCAGTCAGTGTTTTAACCCTTTAGGTGTTTCCCAGGAATAGCAGCAAAGTGAAGGAGAAAATTCAAAATCTTCATTTTTTACACTCACATGTTCTTGTAGACCCAATTTTTGAGTTTTTGCAAGTGGTAAAAGGAGAAATTTTTTTACTTGTATTTGTAGCCCAATTTCTCTCAAGTAAGCACATGCCTCATATGTCTATATAAAGTGTTCGGCGGGCGCAGTAGAGGACTCAGGAGGGAAGGAGCAACAAGGGGATTTTGGAGAGAACATTCTTCTGAAATGGTTTTTGGGGGGCATGTCACCTTTGGGAAGCCCCTAGGGTGTCAAAACAGCAAAGAAAAACACATGGCATACCATTTTGGAAACTAGACCCCTCGGGGAATGTAACATGGGATAACGTGAGCTTTAGTACCCCACAGGTGTTTCATGACTTTTGCAAATGTAAAAAAATAAATAAAAAAAATTTACCTAAAATGCTTGTTTTCCCAAAAATTTTACATTTTTATAAAAGGTAATAGCACAAAATACCCCCCAAAATTTGAAGCCCAATTTCTCTCGATTCAGAAAACACCCCATATGGGGGTGAAAAGGGCTCTGCTGGCGCACTACAGGTCTCAGAAGAGGAGTAGTCACATTTGGCTTTTTGGAAGCAAATTTTGCTCTGGGGGCATGCCGCATTTAGGAAGCCCCTATGGTGCCAGACAGCAAAAAAAAACACACATGGCATACTATTTTGGAAACTAGACCACTCGGGGAACGTAACAAGGGGTTAAGTGAACCTTTATACCCCACAGGTGTTTCACAACTTTTGCATATGTAAAAAAAAGAACATTTTTTACCTAAAATGCTTGTTTTCCCCAAAATTTTACATTTTTAAAAAGGGTAAAAGCAGAAAATACCCCCCAAAATTTTAAGCCCAATTTCTCCCGAGTACGGCGATACCCTATATGTGACCCTAAACTGTTGCCTTGAAATACGACAGGGCTCCAAAGTGAGAGCACCATGCCCATTTGAGGCCTAAATTAGGGACTGGCATAGGGGTGGACATAGGGGTATTCTACGCCAGTGATTCCCAAACAGGGTGCCTCCAGCTGTTCTAAAACTCCCAGCATGCCTGGACAGTCAGTGGCTGTCTGGTAATACTGGGAGTAGTTGTTTTGCAACAGCTGGAGGCTCCGTTTTGGAAACAGTGGCGTACCAGACATTTTTCATTTTTATTGGGGAGGGGTATGTGTATATGTAGTGTTTTTTCCTTTTTATTTTATTGTGTTTTAGTGTATAGTGTGTTATTGTATAGTGTTGCTCGCGTCAGAGACGGCCCCGAACAGCCTGTAATTCCGGGTCACTGGAGACCCGTTTGACCCGGAATCCGCCGCAGATCGCTGGGCTGAATTGTCCAGCGATCTGCGGCCATCGCCGACATGGAACGATTTCAGCAGGCATCCGGCTCCGGTCCCCAACCTGCTAGCGGTGGGGACCGGATTTCCCTTAAGTCCTTAAGGACTCGGTATGCAGGGTGTATCCAAATGCCCTGTGTCCTGAAGAGGTTAAAAGGAACTTTTAGGTGTGGACAATGTCCCAACTGCAAGGCAACAAAATTTGATAAAAGGACGATAGAGGTTAAATCCACAACTAATGATTTTACACATAAAATCACTGACTTCCTGAATTGTGCTAGAAAAGGAGTCATTTATCTAATAGAATGTCCTTCCAATAAGCAGTACATAGGTCGCACATCACGAGCATTAAAAACACGCATACTTGAACATAGATATAACATTAAAAAAGAAATGAAAAAGATCCATTATCTGCCCATTTTAATCAGTTTCACCAAGGAAATCCGGACAACCTTAGATATGTAGCCATTCAATCCATTCAACAAGATTGGTGAGGGGGTGATTATATCCAAAAAATGTCTAGAGCTGAATCTGGAAAAATATTTAGAGTTTGACTCTCTAGCACCCAAGGAATTGAATAGTGAATTTGAAGTTTTTGGGTTTTTAGATTAATGTTAATATTAATATTATTACCCCCCTTTTTTCCTAAATGTATTATTCCATTCTAGTTTATAAACTCTTTCCCCACCTCATTTTCTATTTAACATCCTATTCATCACCCCATATCCTAACTCCATTCTCCTCTTGTGTTTCACATTCATATTATACTATATTATATAAATTCCTATTTCATAAATACACATACGCTGTAGTTTCTATTATCATTATATTTTTAAGACATATATTTTTAAAATAGTTTTTTTTAAACATATCTATATTTTTTATTATATATATTTTTTATACACTCTTCACACACACACACACATACACACACATATATGTATATATATATATATATATATATATATATATATATATATTTATATATACGGTATATATATATTTTTTTTTTTTCACTTTCCATCTCACATGTCATTACATATATTCAAACACAAAGTAATATTTAGAGTCATCTCCATCATCATTTAGTTCTTGTACCCATGTTCGAGGTCGTTTTAATACTTCTAATATATTTAAACAATTTAGATGTTTACACACTTCTATTTTTATTCATATTTATTTTTTATTGTATAATGGTATTTATTATATAGAGGTACATATGAGCATAATTTTAAACTATGTTAGCAACTGTACATCAGGTTATAGCACAATTTCAGCCCTGTCACTAAAAGATGGACTTCTACCACGTTTTCCACAGAATCCCAATTATGCCTTCAAGTGGTTGTGATGTCCTCCCATAAAGGGAGGAGCTATACATATAAAACCCCACCAGATCTCTTTTGGAAATTCACATTTATTATTAGCTGCTGAGGAAAAGTCCTATGGAGGACTTGAAACGCGTCCAGCTTGTATTTTAAAGTGCCACACCATCCAGCCTATACTCTAGAGATAGAATCATTGCATTTGCGGTGCATTAACCCTATGCACAATGCTCCAGCCACGAGGATACACTGCACCGGACGAATTACCAGTGCCGTTGCAGACACTCTGATGACCGGACCCAATACTATCAAGGCTGTATGATTTGAGACGGCCGTGTCTCTATCAGCATCGATCTTCTGCACAAAGTCGGGACCACCAGCGCCACACCAGGTACTATACATACAGCCTTATTGTATTATGAAGCGCTGCAGTCCCCCGGTTTACTTGCCCACTAATCCCACTGCATTTATCTGAGACCGCTCAGTCTCTAGCAGTGGGTCTCCGCTCAGGAGAAACAAGCCATCCTATAGTTATATACAATATAACTCTTGTCTATCAAGACTGTTACAAGTTATTTTCAAACATCACTGAATACCATTGAGATCGCTAAGTCTCTAGCAGCGGGCACCTTACATATGGAGCCAAAACCTGTGGTTTGGATTACAAATATTCACACATCAGTGTGATTGACTTCTACAAACTATCTATTCCTATCAGTGACTACTACACAATGGACTTTATTTCATGGATATTTATTATCAGGATTGCAAGTTCAGTCTGACTATTCTTTAGTCCACAAGAAAGAGGAAGGTATGGACCTACACTGATGATATTAAAACATTAAACACACATTGCTTCCCCCCCCCGAAGTTTCACTACCAACAAGTGGCTTTATCAAGGGCTGTAGGGAAAATAGCCATTTGCCGTATAGCCCTTGATGATGCCACTTGTTGGTGGGGCGATGTGTGTTTAATGTTTTAATATCATCAGTGTAGGTCCATACCTTACTCTTTCTTGTGGACTGCAGCCACCACAATTAAACAGTGCAATATTAGTGTATGGTTAGCATACTAGCATGTAGTTACATGCAGATCCACAAGTTTACAACAGTTATTATTAAAGGGACCTACTTAATAGAATATTTTAATTATAGGCTATAATTTAAAGTTATGTTTTATCTGAGCACTAAATGGCTGCATATGTAGGCAACATTATTTAGTAATTTCAGTGACAGATTTGCATCCAGTAAGGAGCCTAACCCATGCCTGACAAAACAGGTAAGCCCAAGGAATACACAAGAAACTCTACATTAAAAATAAAAAATATGGAAGATGTGAAAGCTAAGCAGTGAGAAGGTTTCAAATGCCTATACTTCAAGGAGTCCAATGTAGCTACACAGTTTGATTTGTGAATAGTTTAACCCCTTGGGGACGGAGCCCATTATGACCCTAAGGACAAGAGCATTTTTTGCAAATCTGACCACTGTCACTTTAACCCCTTGGGGACGGAGCCCATTATGACCCTAAGGACGGGAGCATTTTTTGCAAATCTGACCACTGTCACTTTAAGCATTAATAACTCTGGAATGCTTTTACTTATAAATTTGATTCCGAGATTGTTTTTTCATGACATATTCTACTTTATGTTAGTGGTAAATTTTCGGCGATACTTGCATCCTTTCTAGGTGAAAAATGCAAAAATTTCATGAAAAATTTGAAAATTTAGCATTTTTCTAACTTTGAAGCTCTCTACTTATAAGGAATATGGATATTCCAAATAAATTATGTATTGATTCACATATACAATTTGTCTACTTTATGTTTGCATCATAAAATTGACGAGTTTTTACTTTTGGAAGACATCAGGGGGCTTCAAAGTTCAGCAGCAATTTTCCAATTTTTCGCAAAATTTTCAAAATCGGAATTTTTCAGGGACCAGTTCAGGTTTGAAGTGGATTTGAAGGGTCTTCTGGTTAGAAATACCCGATAAATGACCCCATTATAAAAACTGCACCCCTCAAAGTATTCAAAATGACAATCAGTAAGTGTGTTAACCCTTTAGGTGTTTCACAGGAATAGCAGCAAAGTGAAGGAGAAAATTCTAAATCTTCATTTTTTACACTGGCATGTTCTTGTAGACCCAGTTTTTGAATTTTTACAAAGGGTAAAAGGAAAAAAATCCTCTCAAAATTTGTAACCCAATTTCTCTCGAGTAAGAAAATACCTCATATGTGTATGTCAAGTGTTCGGCGGGTGCACTAGAGGGCTCAGAAGCGAAGGAGCAACAATGGGATTTAGGAGAGTGAGTTTTTCTGAAATAGTTTTTGGGGGGCATGTCCCATTTAGGAAGCCCCTATGGTGCCAGGACAGCAAAACCCCCACATCGCACACTATTATGGAAACGACACCCCTCAAGGAACGTAACAAGGGGTATGGTGAGCCTTAACACCCCACAGGTGTTTGACAACTTTTTGTTACAGTCAGATTTGTAAATGAAAAAAAAAATTTCCACTAAAATGCTGGTCTTTCCCCAAATTTTACTTTTTTACAAAGGGTAATAGGAGAAAATGCCCCCAAAATTTGTAGCCCCATTTCTTCTGAGTATGGAAATACCCCATATGTGGACGTCAAGTGCACTGCGAGCGAACTACAATGCTCAGAAGAGAAGGAGCACCATTGAGCTTTTAGAGAGATAATTTGTTTGGAATGGAAGTCGGGGGCCATGTGCATTTACAAAGCCCCCCGTGGTGCCAGAACAGTGGACCCCCCCCACATGTGACCCCATTTTGGAAACTACACCCCTCACGGAATGTAATAAGGGGTGCAGTGAGCATTTACACCCCACTGGCGCTTGACAGATCTTTGGAACAGTGGGCTGTGCAAACAAAGAAATTACATTTTTCATTTTCACAGACCACTGTTCCAAAAATCTGTCAGACACCTGTGGGGCGTAAATGCTCACTGTACCCCTTATTAAATTATGTGATGGGTGTAGTTTCCAAAATGGGGTCACATGTGGGTATTTATTATTTTGCATTTATGTCAGAACCGCTGTAAAATCAGCCACCCCTGTGCAAATCACCAATTTCGGCCTCAAATGTACATAGTGCGCTCTCACTCCTGAGCCTTGTTGTGCGCCCGCAGAGCATTTTACGCCCACATATGGGTTATTTCCGTACTCAGCAGAAATTGCGTTACAAATTTTGGGGGTCTTTTTTTCCTTTTACCTCTTGTGAAAATAAAAAGTAAAGGGCAACACCAGCATGTTAGTGTAAAAAATTTTTTTTTTTACACTAACAGGCTGGTGTAGACCCCAACTTTTCCTTTTCATAAGGGGTAAAAGGAGAAAAAGCCCCCCAAAATTTGTAGTGCAATTTCTCCCGAGTACGGAAATACCCCATATGTGGCCCTAAACTGTTTCCTTGAAATACGACAGGGCTCCAAAGTGAGAGAGCACATGCGCATTTGAGGACTAAATTAGGGATTGCACAGGGGTGGACATAGGGGTATTCTACGCCAGTGATTCCCAAACAGGGTGCCTCCAGCTGTTGCTAAACTCCCAGCATGCCTGGACAATCAGTGGCTGTCCGGAAATGCTGGGAGTTGTTGTTTTGCAACAGCTGGAGGCTCCGTTTTGGAAACACTGCTGTACAATACGTTTTTTATTTTTATTGGGGGGGACAGTGTAAGGGGGTGTATATGTAGTGTTTTACTCTTTATTAGGTGGTAGTGTAGTGTTTTTAGGGTACATTCACACTGGCGGGTTACGGTAAGTTTCCCGCTAGGAATTTGCGCTGCTGCGAAAAATTTGCCGCAGCTCATACTTGAAGCAGGAAACTTGCTGTAAACCCGACCCTGTGAATGTACCCTGTACGTTCACATGGGGGGGGGGGGGAACCTCCAGCTGTTTCAAAACTACAACTCCCAGCATGCACGGTCTGTCAGTACATGCTGGGAGTTGTAGTTTTGCAACAGCTGGAGGCACACTGGTTGGAAAACCTTCAGTTAGTTTCAGTTACCTAACTCAGTATTTTCCAACCAGTTAGCCTCCAGCTGTTGCAAAACTACAACTCTCAGCATGCATGGTCTGTCAGTACATGCTGGGAGTTTTAGTTTTGCAACAGCTGGAGGCACACTGGTTGGAAAACCTTCAGTTAGGTTCTGTTACCTAACTCAGTATTTTCCAACCAGTGAGCCTCCAGCTGTTGCAAAACTACAACTCCCAGCATGCACGGTCTGTCAGTACATGCTGGGAGTTGTAGTTTTGAAACAGCTGGAGGCACACTGGTTGGAAAATACTGAGTTGGGTTCTGTTACCTAACTCAGTATTTTCCAACCAGTGTGCCTCCAGCTGTTGCAAAACTACAATTCCCAGCATGTCTGATCACAGAAGGGCATGCTGGGAGATGTAGTTATGCAACAGCTGGAGGTACGCAACTACAACTCCCAGCATGCCGAGACAGCTGTTTGCTGTGTGGGCATGCTGGAATTTGTAGTTTTGCAACATCTGGAGTGCTACAATTTAGAGACCACTGAACAGTGATCTCCAAACTGTGGACCTCCAGATGTTGCAAAACTACAACTCCCAGCATGCCCAGACAGCAAACAGCTGTCTTCCTTTTCCCCGTTCTGCCCCGCCTATTGTGGGTGGGCAGGACGGGGAAAACGAAAGTAAACCCCTCCACCCCAGATCTGCTATTGGTGGTCGCGTCTAGACCACCAATAGCAGGGATAGGAGGGGTGGCAACTCTGCCACCTCACTCCTATCGCTTTAGGGGGATCGTGGGTGTCTTAGACACCCGCGATCCCCCTTCTATTCCGGGTCACCGGGTCACCATAGACCCGTAATGACCCGGAATCGGCGCAAATCGCAAGTGTGAATTCACTTGCGATTTGCTCCGATCGCCGACATGGGGGGGGGTCTAATGACCCCCCTGGGCATTTGCACGGGGTGCCTGCTGATAGATATCAGCAGTCACCCCGGCCCGGTCCCCGCCCAGTGCGCGGCGGGGGCCGAAATTCCCACGGGCGTATGGATACGCCCTTTGTCCTTAAGTACCAGGACGCAAGGGCGTATGCATACGCCCTTCGTCCCCAACAGGTTAAGCATTAATAACTCAGGGATGCTTTTACTTATAAATTTGATTCCGAGATTGTTTTTTCCTGACATATTCTACTTTATGTTAGTGGTAAATTTTCGTCGATACTTGCATCCTTTCTTGGTGAAAAATTCAAAAATTTCATGAAAAATTAGAAAATTTTGCATTTTTCTAACTTTGAAGCTCTCTGCTTATAAGAAATATGGATATTCCAAATAAATTATATATTGATTCACATATACAATATGTCTAATTTATGTCTGCATCATAAAATTGATGAGTTTTTACTTTTGGAAAACATCAGAGGGCTTCAAACTTCAGCAGCAATTTTCCAATTTATCGCAAAATTTTCAAAATCGGAATTTTTCAGGGACCAGTTCAGGTTTGAAGTGGATTTGAAGGGTCTTCTTATTAGAAATACCCCATAAATGTCCCCATTTTAAAAACTGCACCCCTCAAAGTATTCAAAATGACATTCAGTAAGTGTGTTAACCCTTTAGGTTTTTCACAGGAATAGCAGCAAAGTGAAGGAGAAAATTCAAAATCTTCATTTTTTACACTGGCATGTTCTTGTATACCCAGTTTTTGAATTTTTACAAGGGGTAAAAGGAAAAAATCCTCTCAAAATTTGTAACCAAATTTCTCTCGAGTAAGAAAATACCTCATATGTGTATGTCAAGTGTTCGGCGGGTGCACTAGAGGGCTCAGAAGCGAAGGAGCAACAATGGGATTTAGGAGAGTGAGTTTTTCTGAAATGGTTTTTGGGGGGCATGTCCCATTTAGGAAGCCCCTATGGTGCCAGGACAGCAAAACCCCCACATCGCACACTATTATGGAAACGACACCCCTCAAGGAACGTAACAAGGGGTATGGTGAGCCTTAACACCCCACAGGTGTTTGACAACTTTTTGTTACAGTCAGATTTGTAAATGAAAAAAAAAATTTCCACTAAAATGCTGGTCTTTCCCCAAATTTTACTTTTTTACAAAGGGTAATAGGAGAAAATGCCCCCCAAAATTTGTAACTCCATTTCTTCTGAGTATGGAAATACCCCATGTTTGGACGTCAAGTGCACTGCGAACGAACTACAATGCTCAGAAGAGAAGGAGTGCCATTGAGCTTTTAGAGAGATAATTTGTTTGGAATGGAAGTTGGGGGCCATGTGCATTTACAAAGCCCCCCGTGGTGCCAGAACAGTGGACTCCCCTACATGTGACCCCATTTTGGAAACTACACCCCTCACGGAATGTAATAAGGGGTACAGTGAGCATTTACACCCTACTGGCATTTGACAGATCTTTGGAACAGTGGGCTGTGCAAACAAAAAAATTACATTTTTCATTTTCACGTACCACTGTTCCAAAAATCTGTCAGACACTTGTGGGGCGTAAATGCTCACTGTCCCCCTTATTATATTCCGTGAGGGGTGTAGTTTCCAAAATGGGATCACATGTGGGTATTTATTTTTTTGGGTTTATGTCAGAACGGCTGTAAATCAGCCAACCCTGTGCAAATCACCAATTTAGGCCTCAAATGTACATGGTGCACCCTTCTGGAGAGAAACAAAAAAAGAGACTCCAGCTCACCATAAGAAAGTCCCGGAAGGAAGGTGTCATATTCCTGGGAGCACGAGAACTTGTAGCCGAGCCATATCCTCGGGAGACAGCAAAACTTCATAGAAGGAACATTGGGGGTGGGGGAAACTCAGCTCCTCTTGTCGTAAAAATTTAATTTTTATTAAGGTTTCATCAGAATTGAAGAAATAGGACAAAAAACTAAAAACACCCGTGCATAGTGAGTTAAAAAACGCACATACCGACGTGTTTCGGGCTGTTGTAAGCCCTTAATCTCCCTTCTGGGCCTTGTGCATCCGCAGAGCATTTTACGCCCACATATGGGGTATTTCCGTACTCAGGAGAAATTGCGTTACAAATTTTGGGGGTCTTTTTTTCCTTTTACCCCTTGTGAAAATAAAAAGTAAAGGGCAAAACCAGCATGTTAGTGTAAAAAAAAATTTTTTTTTACACTAACAGTCTGGTGTAGACCCCAACTCCCAACTTTTCCTTTTCATAAGGGGTAAAAGGAGAACAAGCCCCCCAAAATTTGTAGTGCAATTTCTCCCGAGTATGGAGATACCCCATATGTGTCCCTAAACTGTTTCCTTGAAATGCGACAGGGCTCCGAAGTGAGAGAGCACCATGCGCATTTGAGGACTAAATTAGGGATTGCATAGGGGTGGACATAGGGGTATTCTACGCCAGTGATTCCCAAACAGGGTGCCTCCAGCTGTTGCTAAACTCCCAGCATGCCTGGACAGTCAGTGGCTGTCCGGAAATGCTGGGAGTTGTTGTTTTGCAACAGCTGGAGGCTCCGTTTTGGAAACACTGCCGTACAATACGTTTTTCATTTTTATTGGGGGGGGGGGGGGGGGACAGTGTAAGGGGTGTATATGTTGTGTTTTACTCTTTATTAGGTGTTAGTGTGGTATAGTGTAGTGTTTTTAGGGTACATTCAAACTGGCGGGTTACGGTGAGTTTCCTGCTGGGAATTTACGCTGTGGCGAAAAATTTGCCGCAGCTCATACTTGAAGCAGGAAATTTGCTGTAAACCCGCCCGTGTGAATGTACCCTGTACGTTCACATGGGGGGGGGGGGGGCAAACCTCCAGCTGTTTCAAAACTACATCTCCCAGCAGCATGTACTGACAGACCGTGCATGCTGGGAGTTGTAGTTTTGCAACAGCTGGAGGCACACTGGTTGGAAAACCTTCAGTTAGGTTCTGTTACCTAACTCAGTATTTTCCAACCAGTGTGCCTCCAGCTGTTGCAAAACTACAATTCCCAGCATGTACTGATCACAAAAGGGCATGCTGGGAGATGTAGTTATGCAACAGCTGGAGGTACGCAACTACAACTCCCAGCATGCCGAGACAGCTGTTTTCTGTGTGGGCATGCTGGAATTTGTAGTTTTGCAACATCTGGAGTGCTACAATTTAGAGACCACTGAACAGTGATCTCCAAACTGTGGACCTCCAGATGTTGCAAAACTACAACTCCCAGCATGCCCAGACAGCAAACAGCTATGTGGCCATGCTAGGAGTTGTAGTTTTGCAAGATCTAGAGGGCAGTATAGAGATCACTGTGCAGTGGTCTCTAAACTGTAGACCTCCAGCCAGCTGTTGCAAAACTACAAATTCCAGCATGCCCACACAGCAAACAGCTGTCTGGGCATGCTGGGAGTTGTAGTTTTGCAACATCTGGAGGGCTACAGTCTATAGACCACTATAGTGGTCTCAGACTGTAGCCCTCTAGATGTTGCTAGGCAACTCACCGGCTTCCGTCGCATCCAGGGAGCCGTCCTCTTCTGCTGCACGCCGCCGCAGATCTCCGTCGCCGTCCGCCGATCGCCGTCGCTCCGGACGGGTAAGTGGACTCCAGGGCCGCTCCTCTTCATTTTCCCCGTTCTGCCCCGCCTATTGTGGGAGGGCAGGACGGGGAAAACGAAAGTAAACCCCCCCCCCCCGCCCCAGATTTGCTATTGGTGGTCCCGTCTAGACCACCAATGGCAGGGATAGGAGGGGTGGCACCCGTGCCACCTCACTCCTATCGCTTTCGGGGGATCGTTGGTGTCTTAGACACCGGCGATCCCCGTTCTATTCCGGGTCACCGGGTCACCATAGACCCGTAATGACCCGGAATCGGCGCAAATCGCAAGTGTGAATTCACTTGCGATTTGCGCCGATCGCCGACATGGGGGGGGGGGGTCTAATGACCCCCCTGGGCATTTGCACGGGGTGCCTGCTGATAGATATCAGCAGTCACCCCGGCCCGGTCCCCGCCCGGCGCGCGGCGGGGACCGAAATTCCCACGGGCGTATGGATACGCCCTTCGTCCTTAAGTACCAGGACGCAAGGGCATATGCATACGCCCTTCATCACCCAACAGGTTAAAGGGATATCCAGTAAAAAACTTTTTTTTATATATCAACTGGCTCCAGAAAGTTAAAGAGATTTGTAAATTACTTCTATTAAAAAATCTTAATCCTTTTAGTACTTATGAGCTTCTGAAGTTAAGGTTGTTCTTTTCTGCCTAAGTGCTCTCTGATGACACGTGTCTCGGGAACCGCCCAGTTTAGAAGAGGTTTGCTATGGGGATTTGCTTCTAAACTGGGCGGTTCCTGAGACACGTGTCATCAGAGAGCACTTAAACAGAAAACAACAACCTTAACTTCAGAAGCTCATAAGTACTGAAAGGATTAAGATTTTTTAATAGAAGTAATTTACAAATCTGTTTAACTTTCTGGAGCCAGTTGATATATATAAAAAAGTTTTTTCCTGGAATACCCCTTTAATTGTGAATTTTGATTATAAGCCTTGAATGTTGGTGCTTTAAATATGAATAAAATAAATAAGTAATAAATAAATATACTGTCTGGAAATTAAACTAGTGACTTGCTTTGTGCATTTGAATTTGCAGATAATTTCAAATAACTAAGATGTTACATTATCTTTTTTTTAATATGTCTTGACAACTAGGGTGTTCATACACATGGTAGCGTCAGCTGCAGCTGCCATGTGCATTCCTGAGTTAGGTAGCAGTGGCAAGTCCAGGTGGCTGCCTGCATTCAGTGGTGAATTGCCACTAGAGATGAGCGAACTTCCAGTAATTCGATCCGTCACGAACTTCCCTGCATAAATGAGTTCAGCATTCAGGTGTTCCGGTGGGCTGGAGACTCACTCCTAGGACTGTATCCACCTTTTCCAGCCCACCGGAACACCTGAAAGCTGAACTCATTTATGCAGGCTAAAGTCACCAAACGCTGAGCAGGGACGTTCGTGACGGATCAAATTACTGGAAGTTTGCTCATCTCTAATATAGGTGTTTAGAAGGGTTTTGCTCGGTTTTTGGTGTTAAAGGCTAGGTGAGCGCCTTCTACTTCTTTTGAATATCTAAAACGAAAAACATAATCAAAAGTGCAATGTGTAAGGCCAGGTTCACACTTCAGAATTTCCAAGTGTGGCCAGCGCTGTCTGAGTCAATTGGCACTAGGACCGCGTAGACATTGCTGTCCTATAGAAGGCAATGGCCCTCATTTACTATTGCAAACCTGACATGTTTTGTCGGCTTTTGCGCCATATTCTTTCACATTGCACCATATTCTGTCGCATTGCGGCAGAAATTCTGTCTGCGCCAGATTTTGCGCCAGAATTTGCACCAGAATTTGCGCCAGAATTGAAAAAACCCTGACTAACTCTCCATTTTGCTAACCCGAAAAAGGGGCGTGACTGCCAGGAAAATGGGGCTTGGTCTCTGAAAAGGGGCATGTTCCCGACATTTTCACAAAAGCCCAACATATTTACTAAGGTTTCCACAGAAAATGTGCTGTATTTGAGCTGAGGAAAACCTGACACATCAGCGCATGGGTAAAAAAAAAGCTAAGTGTAGGGAAAGTGGAAAATGTAGGAAAACCTTAGTAAATACCGTTTAGAATAAATTGTAGGGAATTAAAACCCACAAAGAAACCTACACTCCGCTCTTAGTAAATAAGGGACAATGTCTGCGGAGCGGATTCAACCTGAAGAATGAACAAGTTTATTGTTTCGACGGTGGAATTTTAGTGGTGGAATGTCTGCCGCTAAATTTCCATAGAGTGCAGCGGAATCCCGTTGACAGGAATGGGATTCTGCTGCGCCGGAATTTACGACCGAAATTCCTAAGCAGAAGTCCGGTCTGCAATTTGGTAGATAGAGCCTGACCTAAGATTCGAAACTCCCTTGCAATATGAACTTACATGTCATTATGCACTGAACTCCACAAATGCTCCCAGGTGCGGTTGGGAGAATAGTCCCATTCCATCTCTTCAGCTGCAATGTAATATGTGACATTACGAAAATGCTTTTTGGTTGAATTTTTCTGGTAACATGGCTGAACCATGTAGTGCTGTCTCATTCCACCTGTGTAGTGATCTGCAGTCAAACATTCCACATCGAAAAAACCTGTGGGGAAATAATAAAGTTATCTATGGTACATTTAAAGGAGCTCTCTCTTTTTTTTTTCTCTATATAATGCACAATAACCTCTACTATTCCTATAGTGTCATCTGTTTAATTCCAGCTCTGCTGCATCCACACATTTTTGTACTGTACCCGTGTCATGTGACCAGCACTTAGACCAATAGAAAATTACATGGCTTTCTGTGTCTCAGGATGTGGTCTGTCTTGGGTCAGCTGATTTCCTGTGAACTACAGGATGCTGGCATCCCCACCTATCAGATCCCTCCTATTAGCTCTTAGATCCCTTCCCTCCCAGCTCTAGCTGTATGCTGCTGCTATCTCTGTGGGATCAGGATATATAGTAGTTATATAGTTACAACTCCCCTGAGGCTGTGTTTACTTGTTGAATTTTTACCATTATTTTCCGAACGTCATGGCAAATCTGGTGCTGTTTTACAGTAATTGCACAAATCACAGTACAAACGCTTTATTTTTTATACTGATTTTTGAAAATTGCAGCAAAAAATTTGCCAAAACATGTCATAAACGCTGTGAAAATAAAACATGTGAACGCAGCCTGAAGAGGTCATATCTTTATAAAACACTTCTATTATGCATATAGGTCAAATAACTTTTTTTTCTTGGCAATATTTTTCTTTAAAAAAAAACACACTTTAAATAAGAAAACACATCAAAAATGCATATAAGGTGAACTGACAGGAACCCACTTATGAGTTTTAGCAGTTCCCCTGGCTGGATTCCAGTATCCTGATTAGATGAACTGTAGTAATGAGACTCCACCCCCTTTCTCTCTACAAAGCCAGAAGAATCATGGGAATTGTGGACAGAATAAGGAATTTATAATAGTATACAAGATGGTCAACACCGCATAAGCTGAAACAGGAATACACAAGGCATAAACATGAACCTTTACATTTTTCTCCAATAATAGTCTATACTATACAATATAAGCAAAGGCAAAAAAAAATTCCCAAAGTGTTCTATTAAGAGTATGCATACTTATTGTAGCCAACTTTTTTTTTCTTTTTGCTCAAATACACGTGTATTCCCTCAGTTGATCTTCATATCATAGGGGATAACTAGGTGATTGGTTGAGGACCCTGGCTGAATGTTAGTGATGTCGCGAACATAAAATTTTCAGTTCGCGAACGGCGAACGCGAACTTCCGCAAATGTTCGCAAACCGGCGAACCGGGCGAACCGCCATTGACTTCAATGGGCAGGCGAATTTTAAAACCCACAGGGACTCTTTCTGGCCACAATAGTGATTTAAAAGTTGTTTCAAGGGGACTGATACCTGGACTGTGGCATGCTGGAGGGGGATCCATGGCAAAACTCCCATGGAAAATTACATAGTTGATGCAGAGTCTGGTTTTAATCCATAAATCACCTATTATTCCTAAATTCTTTGGGATAACGTGCTTTAGCCCCCTTTAGGCAGCACATAGAGCCCCCCTTTAGGCATCAAATAGATAGATCCCCCCTTTAGGCAGCACATAGTTAGATCCATTCATTAAACATAGTTAGAAGTGTACATGAGTGACAGAGGGGTGTAGAAAAGTGTACATGGGTGACAGAGGGGTGTAGAGGAGTGTACATGGATGACAGATAGATGTACATGGGTGACAGAGGGGTGTAGAAAAGTGTACATGGGTGACAGAGGGGTGTAGAGGAGTGTACATGGATGACAGATGGGTGTAGAGGAGTGTGCATGGGTGACAGATGGATGTACATGGGTGACAGACGGGTACAGAGGAGTGTACATGGGTGACAGATGGGCGTACATGGGTGACAGAGGGGTATAGAGGAGTGTACAGGAGTGACAGAGGGGTATAGAGTTGTGTACATGGTTAACAGATGGGTGTTCATGGGTGACAGAGTGGTATAGAGGAGTGTACATGGGTGACAGAGGGGTATAGAGTTGTGTACATGGTTAACAGATGGGTGTACATGGGTGACAGAGGGGTGTAGAAAAGTGTACATGGGTGACAGAGGGGTGTACATGGGTGACAGAGGGGTGTAGATGAATGTACATGGGTGACAGATGGATGTGCATGGGTGACAGAGGGGTGTAGAAAAGTGTACATGGGTGACAGATGGGTGTACATGGGTGTAGAGGAGTGTACATGGGTGACAGTGGTATAGAGGAGTGTACATGGGTGACAGAGTGGTATAGAGGAGTGTACATGGGTGACAGGGGTGTAGAGGAGTGTACATGGGTGACAGAGGGGTGTAGAGGAGTGTACATGGGTGACAGAGGGGTGTAGAATAGTGTACATGGGTGACAGATGAGTGTACATGGATGACAGATGGGTGTAGAGGAGTGTACTTGGGTGACAGATGGGTGTAGAGGAGTGTACATGGGTGACAGAGGGGTGTAGAGGAGTGTACATGGGTGACAGAGGGGTGTAGAGAAGTGTACATGGGTGACAGGGGTGTAGAAAAGTGTACATGGGTGACAGAGGGGTGTACATGGGTGACAGAGGGGTGTAGATGAATGTACGTGGGTGACAGATGGATATACATGGGTGACAGAGGGGTGTAGAAAAGTGTACATGGGTGACAGATGGGTGTACATGGGTGTAGAGGAGTGTACATGGGTGACAGATGGATGTACATGGGTGACAGAGTGGCATAGAGGAGTGTACATGGGTGACATGGGTGTACATGGGTGACAGAGGGTTATAGAGGAGTGTACAGAGGGGTGTAGAGGAGTGTACATGGGTGACAGAGGGCCATAGAGGAGTGTATATGGTTGACAGATGGGTGTACATGGGTGACAGAGTGGTATAGAGGAGTGTACATGGTTGACAGAGGGGTGTAGAGGAGTGTACATGGGTGACAGAGGGGTGTAGAGGAGTGTACATGGGTGACAGAGGGGTGTAGAGGAGTGTACATGGGTGACAGAGGGGTGTACATGGGTGACAGAGGGGTGTAGAGGAGTGGACAGAGGGGTGTAGGGAGGTGTACAAGGGTGACAGATGGGTGTAGAAGAGTGAACATGGGTGATGGGGGCAAAGGGGTGACAGGGGGTGGACAGGGGTGACAGAAGGGTAAATAGGGGGTGGACATGGGTGACAAGGATGTGGTCAGAGGGGTGGACAATGGAGGGTGAACATGGGTGACAGGGATGGACAGGGGTGACAGAGGGTTGGAATGGGGGTGGACATGGATGACAGGAGGGTGGACATGGGGAACAGGGAGTCAGAGGGCTGGACAAGGGTGACAAGAGGGTAAAAGAGGGACAGGAGTGACAGAGAGGGGTGGACTGGGGTGACAAAGGGACAGATGGGTGGACATGGGTGACAGGGTAGACTACGGGGGTAGACGGGGGGTAAACATGAGTGACAAGGATGGACAGGGGAGTGGACAAGGCGGAAATGGATGACAGGGGGTGGACATGGGTGAGGGGGGGGGTGGACATGGGTGACGGGGATGATAGGAGGGTGGACATGTGTGAGAGGGGGGGTGGACATGGGTGACAGGGGGGTGGACATGGGTGACAGGGGGTGGGACATGGGTTACAGGGATGGACAGGGAGGTGGACATGGATGAAAGGGGGGGTGGACATGAGTGACGGGGGGGGGAGGTTTGGACAGGGTTGAGAAGGGGTAACAGAGGGGGGGAAAGGGTACCGTACCTTAAGCAAGCTGGCCCGTGCAGCTTGCAGTTCACAGCAGGCACGGAAGTCCGGCGCAGATGCAGCTCGTTCCGCCCCAGGGCACTGTGCCGCAAGGGAGAGGGGGATGCAGGGGGACGCTGTGTGTGCAGAGCGCACGCAGGCTTCCCTTCCCCCCTGCGCCATCAGTCATAAGCGTGCAGACCAAGACGGGACATTTAAAAAAAAAAAAAAGAAACACAGCAAAATCCCACGGCACCGTGGTTGGGAATCTCTGAACATAGTAATGGACCTGATTAATGAATGGACCAATGAATGGAGGGCTGTACCTGATTAATAAATGGACCAGTGAATAGAGCACTGTACCTGATTAATGAATGGACCAATGAATGGAGCGCTGTACCTGATTAATAAATGGACCAGTGAATAGAGTGCTATACCTGATTAATGAATGGACCAATGAATGGAGTGCTGTACCTGATTAATGAAAGGACCAATGAATGGAGTGCTATACCTGATTAATGAATGGACCAATGAATGGAGTGCTGTACCTGATTAATGAATGGACGAATGAATATAGCGCAGTACCTGATTAATGAATGGACGAATGAATATAGCGCAGTACCTGATTAATGAATGGACGAATGAATAGAGCGCTGGACCTGACTAATAAATGGACCAGTGAATAGAGAACAGGACCTGATTAATGAATGGACCAATGAATAGAGCGCTGGACCTGATTAATGAATGGACCAATGAATAGAGCGCTGGACCTGATTAATGAATGGACCAATGAATGGAGGGCTGTACCTGATTAATAAATGGACCAGTGAATAGAGCACTGTACCTGATTAATGAATGGACCAATGAATGGAGTGCTGTACCTGATTAATAAATGGACCAGTGAATAGAGTGCTATACCTGATTAATGAATGGACCAATGAATGGAGTGCTGTACCTGATTAATGAAAGGACCAATGAATGGAGTGCTGTACCTGATTAATGAATGGACGAATTAATATAGCGCAGTACCTGATTAATGAATGGACCAATGAATAGAGCGCTGGACCTGACTAATGAATGGACCAATAAATAGAGCGCTGGACCTGATTAATAAATGGACCAGTGAATAGAGAACAGGACCTGATTAATGAATGGACCAATGAATAGAGCGCTGGACCTGATTAATGAATGGACAAATGAATAGAGCGCTGGACCTGATTAATGAAAGGACCAATGAAAAGAGAGCTGGACTTGATTAATGAAAGGACCAATGAAAAGAGCACTGGAGTTGATAAATGAATGGACCAATTAATAGAGCGCTGGGCCTGATTAATGAATGGACCAATGAATAGAGTGCTATACCTGATGAATGGACCAATGAATAGAGTGCTATACCTGATTAATGAATGGACCAATGAATAGAGTGCTTGACCTGATTAATGAATGGACCAATGAAAAAAGCACTGTATCTGATTAATGAATGGACCAATGAATGGAGTGCTGTACCTGATTAATAAATGGACCAGTGAATAGAGTGCTATACCTGATTAATGAATGGACCAATGAATGGAGTGCTGTACCTGATTAATGAAAGGACCAATGAATGGAGTGCTGTACCTGATTAATGAATGGACGAATTAATATAGCGCAGTACCTGATTAATGAATGGACCAATGAATAGAGCGCTGGACCTGACTAATGAATGGACCAATAAATAGAGCGCTGGACCTGATTAATAAATGGACCAGTGAATAGAGAACAGGACCTGATTAATGAATGGACCAATGAATAGAGCGCTGGACCTGATTAATGAATGGACAAATGAATAGAGCGCTGGACCTGATTAATGAAAGGACCAATGAAAAGAGAGCTGGACTTGATTAATGAAAGGACCAATGAAAAGAGCAATGGAGTTGATAAATGAATGGACCAATTAATAGAGCGCTGGGCCTGATTAATGAATGGACCAATGAATAGAGAGCTGGACTTGATTAATGAATGGACCAATGAATAGAGTGCTATACCTGATGAATGGACCAATGAATAGAGTGCTATACCTGATTAATGAATGGACCAATGAATAGAGTGCTTGACCTGATTAATGAATGGACCAATGAAAAAAGCACTGTATCTGATTAATAAATGGACTAAAGAATAGAGCGCAGTGCCTGATTAATGAACAGACCAATAAATAGAGCACTGGACCTGATTAATTAATGGATCAATGAATAAAGCACTGGATCTGATTAATGAATGGACAAATGAATGGAGAACTGGATCTGATTAAAGGGGTACCCCGCTGCTCAGCGTTTGGAACAAACTGTTCCGAGCACTGCAGCCGGCGCCGGGAGCTTGTGATGTTATAGCCCATAGACTTGCATTGAGGGGCGGGGTGTGACAGCTTGTTTGTTCCAAACGCTGAGTACCCCTTTAATGAATGGACCAATGAATAGAGAACTGGACCTGATTAATGAATGGACCAATGAATAGAGTGCTGGACCTGACTAATAAATGGACCAATGAATAGAGAACTGGACCGGACTAATAAATGGACCAATGAATAGAGTGCTGGACCTGACTAATAAATGGACCAATGAATAGAGAACTGGACCTGATTAATGAATGGACCAATGAATAGAGCGCTGGACCTGATTAATGAATGGACCAATGAATAGAGCGCTGGACCTGATTAATGAATGGACCAATGAATAGAGTGCTGGACTTGATTAATAAATGGACCAATGAATAGAGAACTGGACCTGATTAATGAATGGACCAATGAATGGAGCGCTGGACTTGATTAATGAATGGACCAATGAATAGAGAACTGGACCTGATTAATGAATGGGCCAATGAATAGAGCGCTGGACCTGATTAATAAATGGACCAATGAATAGAGTGCTGGACTTGATTAATGAATCGACCAATGAATAGAGAACTGGACCTGATTAATGAATGGACCAATGAATAGAGTGCTGGACCTGATTAATGAATGGACCAATGAATAGAGAACTGGACCTGATTAATGAATGGACCAATGAATAGAGCGCTGGACCTTATTAATGAATGGACCAATGAATGGAGCGCTGGACCTGATTTTTTTCTTTTACCTGTTCTTTGTAATTTATTATCCATGTATCACGATACAAATATCCAATACAAATATCATATTAAATTTGATTTGACATTTTGTTGAATTAATATCTTAATGGTTTCAGCTCTTGTTACATAATTATTCTCTGTAACTTACCCACTTTGTCGGGGTTCATTGTTACTGAGTATGAGATGTGTGGAAATAAGCTTGCTACATCCCTTGTGGTTTCACGGATCTTAATGGTATTTCCTGTAAAGTGTATTCCATGCATATCCACCTCAGTGCCTAGACCCAGCATATGCCAAAGGACTAAATCTCCTTCACACATATATAGCCCGGCCAGATTCCCGTACATGTATCCATTAATCGCTGTAATAAAATAAAACCTTATAATTGATAACTAAATTTACATGGATAAACAAATAGCATGAATATAGCGATAGTGTTACACAGTAATATTCTTGGCATTAAATTGTTCCTAGATACTTACACCTGTCTGTTCACACTGAGGAAATTCAGCGAGGAACTTCCTTGCAGAATTTCCTCATTAGATCTGTGCAGTTCAAATCTGTTGCTTAATGTCCATGGCCATATGCCATAGACATAAGCCCCATTTCACTGACAGATGGCACTTCTGTGGCGGATACTGCCGGAAGATTCAACATGTTCAATCTTACGACGGAAACCAATTGCTTGGCGGAAGTTCCGCTACAGAACTTTTGACATGTGAACTAAGCAGCATAAATCAATTTAACTAATTGAGAGGCTGCTATAATCTGATTATGCACAGAATTTTGGCAGTGGGAAGGAGCCCTTAGGATCCTGCCTGGTGTCACAGAGTGGATGCAGGACGTATACCCTTCCAGACTACTAGCTAGTGAACCCGGTTTCATGAGACAACACAAAATAACATAGGCAAACACTTGATGCACACTTGATACTTGTAAAACGTGCTTAATAAAAACTGGAAAAGCCTATACAAGTACAGTCTTTACAATAACAGTCAACTTGGGTTTTGTGGGAGTCGCTTAGTTTTGTTACAAATGTTATAATGGTGATGCTGTCTGTTGCTCGCCATATTCAGGAAACCTTTAGAGTCTGCCACGAATCCTAGTTGATACAGAATAGTCTTTTATCTGCAGCAGGGCAGAAGGAGCTTCTTAGGGCTTGTTTTCATCTCCATTCAGAGCTCCGTTTGCAGAATCTGTCCAAATGACAGGAGTTAAGTGAAGAACTCAACTCCTGCAAAACAATAGACACCTTGAAAAAACCCAATAGACCTAATTGAAAGTCAGTGGGACCCCATGATGTCCATTGTGCAATGGATTGTCCAGGTTAGTTTTTTTGCATATGTGATGAAGCTCTGAACGCACATGTGAACTTTTAAATGGCCTCACAGCTTGTTTACAATCCGGTCACACCTTCCACAGACCTCCTGTCCCTCACATCCGGTCATACCTTCCACAGACCTCCTGTCCCTCACATCCGGTCACACCTTCCACAGACCTCCTGTCCCTCACATCCGGTCACACCTTCCACAGACCTCCTGTCCCACACATCCAGTCACACCTTCCACAGACCTCCTGTCCCTCACATCCGGTCACACCTTCCACAGACCTCCTGTCCCTCACATCCGGTCACACCTTCCACAGACCTCCTGTCCCACACATCCGGTCACACCTTCCACAGACCTCCTGTCCCTCACATCCGGTCACACCTTCCACAGACCTCCTGTCCCTCACATCCGGTCACACCTTCCACAGACCTCCTGTCCCTCACATCCGGTCACACCTTCCACAGACCTCCTGTTCCTCACATCCGGTCACACCTTCCACAGACCTCCTGTCCCACACATCCGGTCACACCTTCCACAGACCTCCTGTCCCACACATCCGGTCACACCTTCCACAGACCTCCTGTCCCACACATCCGGTCACACCTTCCACAGACCTCCTGTCCCACACATCCGGTCACACCTTCCATAGACCTCCTGTCCCACACATCCGGTCACACCTTCCACAGACCTCCTGTCCCTCACATCCGGTCACACCTTCCACAGACCTCCTGTCCTACACATCCGGTCACACCTTCCACAGACCTCCTGTCCTACACATCCAGTCACACCTTCCACAGTCCTCCTGTCCCACACATCCAGTCACACCTTCCACAGACCTCCTGTCCCACACATCCGGTCACACCTTCCACAGTCCTCCTGTCCCACACATCCAGTCACACCTTCCACAGTCCTCCTGTCCCACACATCTGGTCACACCTTCCACAGACCTCCTGTCCCTCACATCCGGTCACACCTTCCACAGACCTCCTGTCCCACACATCCGGTCACACCTTCCACAGACCTCCTGTCCCTCACATCCGGTCACACCTTCCACAGACCTCCTGTCCCACACATCCGGTCACACCTTCCACAGACCTCCTGTCCCTCACATCCGGTCACACCTTCCACAGACCTCCTGTCCCTCACATCCGGTCACACCTTCCACAGACCTCCTGTCCCTCACATCCGGTCACACCTTCCACAGACCTCCTGTTCCTCACATCCGGTCACACCTTCCACAGACCTCCTGTCCCACACATCCGGTCACACCTTCCACAGACCTCCTGTCCCACACATCCGGTCACACCTTCCACAGACCTCCTGTCCCACACATCCGGTCACACCTTCCACAGACCTCCTGTCCCACACATCCGGTCACACCTTCCATAGACCTCCTGTCCCACACATCCGGTCACACCTTCCACAGACCTCCTGTCCCTCACATCCGGTCACACCTTCCACAGACCTCCTGTCCTACACATCCGGTCACACCTTCCACAGACCTCCTGTCCTACACATCCAGTCACACCTTCCACAGTCCTCCTGTCCCACACATCCAGTCACACCTTCCACAGACCTCCTGTCCCACACATCCGGTCACACCTTCCACAGTCCTCCTGTCCCACACATCCAGTCACACCTTCCACAGACCTCCTGTCCCACACATCCAGTCACACCTTCCACAGACCTCCTGTCCCACACATCCAGTCACACCTTCCACAGACCTCCTGTCCCACACATCCGGTCACACCTTCCACAGTGCTCCTATCCCACACATCCGGTCACACCTTCCACAGTCCTCCTGTCCCTCACATCTGGTCAAACCTTCCACAGACCTCCTGTCCCACACATCCAGTCACACCTTCCACAGACCTCCTGTCCCTCACATCCGGTCACACCTTCCACAGACCTCCTGTCCCTCACATCCGGTCACACCTTCCACAGACCTCCTGTCCCTCACATCCGGTCACACCTTCCACAGACCTCCTGTCCCACACATCCGGTCACACCTTCCACAGACCTCCTGTCCAACACATCCGGTCACACCTTCCACAGACCTCCTGTCCCACACATCCGGTCACACCTTCCATAGACCTCTTGTCCCACACATCCGGTCACACCTTCCACAGACCTCCTGTCCCACACATCCGGTCGCACCTTCCACAGACCTCCTGTCCTACACATCCGGTCACACCTTCCACAGACCTCCTGTCCTACACATCTGGTCACACCTTCCACAGACCTCCTGTCCCACACATCCGGTCACACCTTCCTCAGACCTCCTGTCCCACACATCCGGTCACACCTTCCACAGACCTCCTGTCCCACAAATCCGGTCACACCTTCCACAGACCTCCTGTCCCACACATCCGGTCACACCTTCCACAGTCCTCCTGTCCCACACATCCGGTCACACCTTCCTCAGACCTCCTGTCCCACACATCCGGTCACACCTTCCACAGACCTACTGTCCCACACATCCGGTCACAACTTCCACAGACCTCCTGTCCCACACATCCAGTCACACCTTCCACAGACCTCATGTCCCACACATCTGGTCACACCTTCCACAGACATCCTGTCCCACAAATCCGGTCACACCTTCCACAGACCTCCTGTCCCACACATCTGGTCACACCTTCCACAGACCTCCTGTCCCACAAATCCGGTCACACCTTCCACAGTTCTACTGTCCCACACATCCGGTCAAAACTTCCACAGACCTCTTGTCCCACACATCCGGTCACACCTTCCACAGACCTCCTGTCCCACACATCTGGTCACACCTTCCACAGACCTCCTGTCCCACAAATCCGGTCACACCTTCCACAGACCTACTGTTCCACACATCCGGTCACAACTTCCACAGACCTCCTGTCCCACACATCCTGTCACACATTCCACAGACCTCATGTCCCACACATCCAGTCACACCTTCCACAGACCTCCTGTCCCACACATCCGGTCACACCTTCCACAGACCTCCTGTCCCACACATCTGGTCACACCTTCCACAGGCCTCCTGTCCCGCACATCCGGTCACACCTTCCACAGACCTCCTGTCCCACACATCTGGTCACACCTTCCACAGACCTCCTGTCCCACACATCCGGTCACACCTTCCACAGACCTCCTGTCCCACACATCTGGTCACACCTTCCACAGACCTCCTGTCCCACACATCCGGTCACACCTTCCACAGACCTCCTGTCCCACACATCAGATCACACCTTCCACAGACATCCTGTCCCACACATCCGGTCACACCTTCCACAGACATCCTGTCCCACACATCCAGTCACACCTTCCACAGACCTCCTATCTGTTACGCAGGGGCGCTGCGAATAAGAGCACGCTGTGAGCGCTCCGGGGAGGAGCAGGGACCCGGAGCGCTCACAGCGTGCTCTTATTCGCAGCGCCCCGGTCAGACCTGCCGACCGGGTGCGCTGCGATAATGCTTCCAGTCGGGATGCGATTCGTGATGCGGGACGTGCCCGCTCGCGATGCGCATGCCGACTTGCTTACCAGACCCGTTCCCCGTCTGTGCTGACCCGGCGCGCGCGGCCACACTCCTTAGGGTGCGCGCGCGCCGGTTCCTTGCGATTTAAAGGGCCGGTGCGCCACTGATTGGCGCATGAGGTTTTAATCAGTACTTTCACCTGTGCACTTCCCTACTTATACCTCACTTCCCCTGCACTCCCTCGCCGGATCTTGTTGCCATTGTGCCAGTGAAAGCGTTTCCTTGTGTGTTCCTAGCCTGTGTTCCAGATCTCCTGCCGTTGCCCCTGACTACGATCCTTGCTGCCTGCCCTGACCTTCTGCTACGTCTGACCTTGCTCTTGTCTACTCCCTTGTACCGCGCTTATCTCAGCAGTCAGAGAAGTTGAGCCATTGCCGGTGGATACGACCTGGTTGCTACCACCGCTGCAAGACCATCCCGCTTTGCGGCGGGCTCTGGTGAATACCAGTAGCAACTTAGAACCGATCCACCGACACGGTCCACGCCAATCCCTCTCTGGCACAGAGGATCCACTTCCAGCCAGCCGAATCGTGACAGTAGATCCGGCCATGGATCCCGCTGAGGTCCCGCTCCCAGTTGTCGCTGACCTCACCACGGTGGTCGCCCAGCAGTCGCAACAGATAGCGCAACAAGGCCACCAGCTGTCTCAACTGACCGTGATGCTACAACAGCTACTACCACAGCTTCAGCAATCATCTCCTCTGCCAGCTCCTGCACCTCCTCTGCAGCAAGTGGCCGCATCCAGCCTCGGATTGTCTTTGCCGGACAAAATTGATGGGGACTCTAAATTTTGCCGTGGATTTCTTTCACAATGTTCCCTGCATTTGGAGATGATGTCGGACCAGTTTCCAACTGAAAGGTCAAAGGTGGCTTTCGTAGTCAGCCTTCTGTCTGGGAAAGCCCTGTCATGGGCCACACCGCTCTGGGACCGCAATGATCCTGTCACTGCCTCTGTACACTCTTTCTTCACGGAGATTCGAAGTGTCTTCAAGGAACCTGCCCAAGCCTCTTCTGCTGAGACTGCCCTGCTGAACCTGGTCCAGGGTAATTCTTCTGTTGGCGAGTACGCCATCCAATTCCATACTCTCGCCTCCGAATTGTCCTGGAATAATGAGGCCCTCTGCGCGACCTTTAAAAAAGGCCTATCCAGTAACATCAAAGATGTGCTGGCCGCAGGAGAAATCCCTACTAACCTGCATGAACTTATTCATCTTGCCACCCGCATTGACATGCGTTTTTCCGAAAGGCGTCGGGAGCTCCGCCAGGATATGGACTTTGTTCGCACGAGGCGGTTTCTCTCCCCGGCTCCTCTCTCCTCTGGTCCACTGCAATCCGTTCCTGTGCCTTCTGCCGTGGAGGCTATGCAAGTTGACCGGTCTCGCTTGACATCTCAAGAGAGGACACGACACCGCATGGAGAACCTTTGCCTGTACTGTGCCAGTACCGAACATTTCTTGAAGGATTGTCCTATCCGACCTCCATGCCAGGAAAGACGCACGCTGACTCCGCACAAAGGTGAGACAGCTCTTGATGTGAACTCTGCTTCTCCACGTCTTACTGTGCCTGTGCGGATTTCTTCTTCTACCTTCTCCTTCTCAGTTATGGCCTTCTTGGATTCCGGATCTGCAGGAATTTTTATTTTGGCCTCTTTCATCAACAGGTTCAACATCCCGGTGACCAGTCTCGCCAGCCCCCTCTACATCGCCTCTGTTAATAATGAAAGATTGGACTGTACTGTGCGTTACCGCACGGAAACCCCTCTTAATGTGCATCGGACCCCATCAGGAAAAAATTGAATTTCTGGTCCTCTCTAACTGCACTTCGGAAATTCTTCTTGGATTACCGTGGCTTCAACGCCATTCCCCAACCCTCGATTGGACCTCCGGGGAAATCAAGAACTGGGGTTCTTCTTGCCACAAGAACTGTCTTAAACCTGCTCCCTGTCAAGACCCTGTGGTTCCTCCGTTATCTGGTCTCCCCAAGGCCTATCTGGATTATGCTGATGTTTTTTGCAAAAAACAAGCAGAGACTTTGCCTCCTCATAGGCCTTATGACTGTCCTATTGACCTCCTCCCTGGTACTACTCCACCCCGGGGCAGAATCTATCCTCTGTCTGCTCCGGAAACACAAGCCATGTCGGAGTACATCCAAGAGAATTTAAAAAAGGGGTTTATCCGCAAATCTTCCTCCCCTGCCGGAGCTGGATTTTTTTTTGTTTCCAAAAAAGACGGCTCCCTACGCCCTTGCATTGATTACCGCGGACTTAATAAAATCACTGTAAAAAAACGCTATCCCCTACCTCTTATCTCGGAACTCTTTGACCGCCTACGAGGCGCCCACATCTTTACCAAGCTGGACTTAAGAGGTGCATATAATCTCATCCGCATCAGGGAGGGGGGCGAGTGGAAGACAGACAGCATTTAACACCAGAGATGGACACTTTGAATATCTGGTTATGCCTTTTGGGCTTTGCAACGCCCCTGCCGTCTTCCAAGACTTTGTAAATGAAATTTTTCGTGATCTTCTATATACCTGTGTTGTGGTTTACCTAGACGATATTCTGATTTTTTCTGCTAACCTAAAAGAACATCGCCAGCATGTCCGCATGGTTCTTCAGAGACTTCGGGACAATCAATTATATGCCAAAATGGAAAAATGTCTCTTTGAATGTCAATCTCTTCCCTTCCTAGGATACTTAGTCTCTGGCCAGGGACTACAAATGGACCCAGAAAAACTTTCTGCCGTCTTAGATTGGCCACGCCCCTCCGGACTCCGTGCTATCCAACGTTTTTTAGGGTTCGCCAATTATTACAGACAATTCATTCCACACTTCTCCACTATTGTGGCCCCTATCGTGGCCCTAACCAAGAAAAAAGCCAACCCTAAGTCCTGGCCTCTTCAAGCAGAAGACGCATTCAATCTTCTCAAGACTGCCTTTTCTTCTGCTCCCGTACTCTCCAGACCTGATCCATCTAGGCCCTTCTCGTTGGAGGTAGACGCCTCCTCGGTGGGAGCTGGAGCAGTACTCCTACAAAAAAATTCTTCCGGGCATGCTGTTACTTGTGGTTTCTTTTCTAGGACCTTATCTCCGGCGGAGAAAAACTACTCCATTGGTGATGGAGAACTACTGGCCATAAAATTGTCGCTTGAGGAATGGAGGCACCTACTGGAAGAATCCAAATATCCAGTTATTCTATACACTGATCACAAAAATCTCTCTTATCTTCAGTCTGCCCAACGGCTGAACCCTCGCCAGGCTAGGTGGTCGTTGTTCTTTGCCCGATTTAACTTTGAAATTCATTTTCGCCCTGCTGACAAGAACATTAGGGCTGATGCCCTCTCTCGTTCATCAGATGCCTCTGAAGTGGAAGCTTCCCCGCAACACATTATTCCTCCGGACTGTCTGATCTCCACTTCTCCAGCTTCCATCAGACAAACTCCTCCAGGGAAGACCTTTGTCTCTCCACGCCAGCGCCTCAGGATTCTCAAGTGGGGACACTCCTCACACCTCGCAGGCCATGCTGGCATCAAAAAATCCATCCTGCTCATCTCTCGATTTTATTGGTGGCCTACCCTGGAAGCTGATGTTGTTGATTTCGTGCGGGCTTGTACAGTCTGTGCCCGGGACAAGACCCCTCGCCAGAAACCTGCTGGTCTCCTCCATCCTCTGCCTGTTCCTTAACGACCATGGTCTCAGATTGGTATGGACTTTATTACTGACTTACCTTTATCCCATGGCAACACAGTTATTTGGGTGGTCGTTGATCGATTCTCTAAGATGGCACATTTTATCCCTCTTCCAGGTCTTCCTTCTGTGCCTCAGTTGGCGAAACAATTTTTTATTCACATTTTTCGCCTCCACTGGCTGCCCACGCATATCGTCTCGGATAGAGGCGTTCAATTTGTGTCTAAATTCTGGAGGGCCCTCTGTAATCAGCTCAAAATCAAGTTAAATTTCTCATCTTCTTATCATCCCCAATCCAATGGGCAAGTAGAAAGAATTAATCAGGTTCTGGGTGATTATTTGCAACATTTTGTTTCCTCCCGCCAGGATGACTGGGCAGATCTTCTACCATGGGCCGAATTCTCGTACAATTTCAGAGTCTCCGAATCTTCTGCTGAATCCCTATTCTTCGTGGTGTACGGCCGTCACCCTCTTCCCCCCCCTTCCCACTCCCATGCCCTCTGGTCTGCCCGCTGTTGATGAGGTGACTCGGGACCTCTCCACCATATGGAAAGAGACTCAAAATTCTCTCTTACAGGCTTCATCCCGGATGAAAAAACATGCCGATAAGAAAAGAAGAATTCCCCCCATTTTTTCTCCCGGAGACAAAGTATGGCTCTCCGCCAAGTATGTCCGCTTTCGTGTCCCCAGTTATAAACTGGGACCACGTTATCTTGGTCCTTTCAAAATCCAGTGCCAGATCAACCCTGTCTCTTACAAACTCCTTCTTCCTCCTTCTCTCCGTATTCCCAATGCTTTCCATGTCTCTCTCCTTAAACCACTCATCCTTAACCGTTTCTCTCCCAAAGTTGTTTCTCCCACTCCAGTTTCTGGGTCCTCTGACGTTTTTTCTGTGAAAGAAATCCTGGCATCCAAGACGGTCAGAGGTAAAAACATTTTTTTTGGTAGATTGGGAGAATTGCGGCCCAGAGGAGAGATCATGGGAACCTGAGGACAACATCCTGGACAAAAATCTTATCCTCAAATTCTCAGGTTCCAAAAAGAGGGGGAGACCCAAAGGGGGGGGGGGGCACTATTACGCTGAGCGCTCCGGGTCCCTGCTCCTCCCCCGAGCGCTCACAGCGTGCTCTTATTCGCAGCGCCCCGGTCAGACCTGCCGACCGGGTGCGCTGCGATAATGCTTCCAGTCGGGATGCGATTCGCGATGCGGGACGCGCCCGCTCGCGATGCGCATCCCGACTCGCTTACCAGACCCGTTCCCCTTCTGTGCTGACCCGGCACCTTAGGGCGCGCGGGCGCCGGGTCCTTGCGATTTAAAGGGCCAGTGCGCCACTGATTGGCGCATGAGGTTTTAATCAGTACTTTCACCTGTGCACTTCCCTACTTATACCTCACTTCCCCTGCACTCCCTCGCCGGATCTTGTTGCCATTGTGCCAGTGAAAGCGTTTCCTTGTGTGTTCCTAGCCTGTGTTCCAGACCTCCTGCCGTTGCCCCTGACTACGATCCTTTCTGCCTGCCCTGACCTTCTGCTACGTCCGACCTTGCTCTTGTCTACTCCCTTGTACAGCGCTTATCTCAGCAGTCAGAGAGGTTGAGCCGTTGCCGGTGAATACGACCTGGTTGCTACCGCTGCTGCAAGACCATCCCGCTTTGCGGCGGGCTCTGGTGAATACCAGTAGCAACTTAGAACCGATCCACCGACACGGTCCACGCCAATCACTCTCTGGCACAGAGGATCCACCTCCAGCCAGCCGAATCGTGACACTATTCCACACATCCGGTCACACCTTCCAAAGACCTCCTGTCCCACACATCCGGTCACACCTTCCACAGACCTCCTGTCCACCACATCCGGTCTCACCTTCCACAGACCTCCTGTCCCACACATCCGGTCACACCTTCCACAGACCTCCTGTCCCCCACATCCGGTCACACCTTCCACAGACCTCCTGTCCCACACATCCGGTCACACCTTCCACAGACCTCCTGTCCCACACATCTGATCACACTTTCCACAGACCTCCTGTCCAACACATCCGGTCACACCTTCCACAGACCTCCTGTCCCACACATCCGGTCACACCTTCCACAGAACTCCTGTCCCACACATCCGGTCACACCTTCCACTGACCTCCTGTCCCAAACATCCGGTCACACCTTCCACAGACCTCCTGTCCCACACATCCGATCACACCTTCCACAGACCTCCTGTCCCACACATCCGGTCACACCTTCCACAGACCTCCTATCCCACACTACATGGCAATAGAGCATGACCCAGCACCCTGGTTTTCCTGCAGCTGCTCTATTACTCCTGTGGCTTATACAAGTGTACGTCTGTAATATCTCTCTAAGGGTACAAGCACACATACATAATTTTCTGCAGATATTTTGCATCAGAAAATCTGCACCAGATTATGTATGTGTGAAAACGCCCTAAGGCTGTTGTAATGTGATTCTCCATCACTGCATCCATTGCTAAAAACAAGAGCTAGGGAGACAGAGCAAGATTCTGTGTCTCCTAATAAATAGCTGGCAGCACAGAGGACCATGGATGTTACGCCGAGCGCTCCGGGTCCCCCCTCCTCCCCGGAGCGCTCGCGGCGTTCACCTTCTCGCAGCGCTCCGGTCAGACCCGCTGACCCGGTGCGCTGCATCAATGTCACCGGCGGGAACGCGACCCGCGTAGCGGGACGCGCCTGCTCGCGGCTCGCGTCCCAGTCACCTCACCTCTCCTGCCCCAGTGACACAGAGGATCCACCACCAGTATCCTCACAGTATCCGGACCCTGACAATGGATTTGTACAGCAGTGTAAAATTATGATCAAAAGAGAAAGTAATTTAGGAAAATAATTATGATGCACATGTCTGCACTATAATCATTTTTCTTTATAATTGAAGGTAAGCTTTCAATGAACGAAGAGGCATACAATACTGTATTGTGTTGCAGCTCGCTGTAGTACAGGAGCAGAAGTTCAGGGATCAACAGGATTTTCTGCCCTTGTTTGTAGTGTCAAATCCCCACCAAATGCAGAAAATTTACTGCAGATTCTCTGATACAGAAAACCCACAGCATTTCTACTACATGTGGCCCTACCTTAATATTTCCCAATTCTTCTCTTAGCAGAGACCATTGTAATAACATACTTAATGTTATTTTACCTCACCTGTCAATGGTTTGAATATCACGGCAAATGATTATGTACAAAATTTTTAGGGATATGTATAGATTGTATTGGATTAGAAAAACATGACCACTTCCTTTCTGAAACAGTACCACATCTGTAGCCTATGAACATGTATGGCACTGATTTTGGATGAAAGTGGTCATGTTTTTCTAACCCTGCATGCACCTCTATAAAGGCATTCTAAATCTTTTTTTGTCTATTTTATAACTTTTAGTTTTATGTTAAATAGTTACTATGTAATACGTACAGTATGTAGCTGGGAAAATGCAGTTAAGTGTACAGAAATCTATTCAAACACATGTCTGTCACAGACGATTCTCCAGATCCCTTCTCTCTCTTTGTGGCATGTCACAAAGTGCCTCGAGAGGTCATCCCAGGTTGCTACAAAATATGGCTTGTTCACTCATTAGTTGCCTGAGTATAATGTTTGTCTGGTCTTGACCCTCTGTTCCTGGTACATGCCTTTACCATAACCCTTGCTTTTTCTGCCTGGTATTTGTTTTTTTCTGTTTGACCTTGTTATCTATGATAACCGAATTGACTGACTTGACCTTGGCCTACTTTATAATTCCCTTCTATTACCTTACCTGGGACTTGTAGTACTAATTCTGTTCCTGTTCCTGGACCAGTCCTAAGGCCATGTTCTGGTCCTGTTACCTCATCCATGCCCTGTTGTCGCTACAGCATCCGTCTACCAGCTGATGACTACTCTGGGGATACCTTACAGCAAGATTACAAACTCCTTGGGGTTAAGGGTAAAGTCCAGGGCTTTCTTAGAAATCACACCTCAGTTTAACCAGTACCAAAACCATTTGCAGCCTTGGAATCGGTCACCTTAGCCTTGCGAAGTGTGATAATGTCTAAGTATAGTAAGTTCTCAAACATTCTTGAAACATCTTCAGATAAGCAAACCCAGAGCACAGTAAAGATTACTTACAATGCATCATATTGGACTCCTGAAAATCTGGATCCTCCTTGTCCACATTTTGTGGGTTGTCTGTAATTCGCAAAATGTTTTCATCCAGATACCAGCTCTTGTTCTCATCAAATACAGTTGGCATAATAAATAAATTGCGGTCAACATCCGTCTGTAAGCAGAATGAAAGAAGCGATAGGCTTAGCTGTGAATGATGCATGAGGTACAAGGGATATAGAATTAGAAGTCATATATGGGGGGATTTATCAAAACCTGTGTAGAGGAAAAGTTGTGCAGTTGCCCATAGCAACCAGTCAGTTTGCTTCTTTCATTTTTAAAATGAAAAATGAAAGAAACAATCTGATTTGTTGCTATGGGCAACGGCACAACTCTTCCAATCTCCTCCTATGTTTTAGTTGTTTAATAAGTTGTATTTGTTCACATAAGTATTATTAAAGCTCTATTTACATCATATAGTTTACTACACTTTTGTGTCGGACTAACAAAATGTATACAATTGTGAAACAGATAAAATGTACTCGCTAGCTTCTTTCAGGTATTCTGATGTATACTAGCAACAGAGCCCAGAAACATGATGTGAATGGGGCTTTATTTGGGAAGTGTTGATGACAGATTGAACCCATTGCTGTATTATTATTACTTAATATAATACATGAGATAAGGGATAAGCTAATTTTTGTGTATAAGTCATCCACTAAGATTCATTGGGTTAGTCAGTTTCCAAGATTTCAGATTCACAGGGAATAATATATAGTTCTCCATTTTTTGATCTTAGCATTAGAAATACATCATAAAAGCATAATAATCATTAATAGGAGTTATAAAAAGAAATGGTAGGACTTGCCGGTTTGCCCTGACTCAGGCTCAAACACACTAGCAAAGGACCCACAAGCCCAGAATAAGGATCTCGGACCACATCAACCGATGAGTAGTACAGCCATGGTATGCAGTTTATGTCATGTAAGGCTGGTCCCACTCTGTATGGTACGTGCCATTCATATGTGAAGGTATCTCCTGGCTCTACACGATTAGCCTCAGACACTTGATCTGGTTCTTCAGTCGTAAGATTCGCTAGAAGATTTAAAATGAGTTAATATCCTATATAATAATCTTTTTTTTTATAGCGGTTAAAATCTTGTGATTCACCATTTATGTATCATGCTGATAAAAACATTAAGCTACAAACCAAACCTTTTGACCAATTTTGTATTAGAATTAGGTACCGTATTTATCGGCGTATAACACGCACTTTTTAGGCTAAAATTTTTAGCCTAAAGTCTGTGTGCGTGTTATGCGCCGATACACCCCCAGGAAAGGCAGGGGGAGAGAGGCCATCGCTGCCCGCTTCTCTCCCCCTGCCTTTCCTGGGGTCTAGAGCGCTGCTGTCGGCCCTTTTCACCCCCTGGTTATCGGCGCCGCTGCCCATTCTGTCCCCCTGACTATCGGTGCCGGCGCCGATAGCCAGGGAGAGAGAAGCGGCGCCGACAGCCAGGGGGAGAGAAGGGGCAGCGGCACCCATTGCCGGCGCCACTGCCCGTTGCCTCCCCCCATCCCCGGTGGCATAATTACCTGAGTCGGGTCCGCGCTGCTCCAGGCCTCCGTTGTGCGTCCCCGGCGTCATTGCTATGCGCTGAACGGCGCGGCGCATGACGTCAGAGTGCCGCGCCGTGCATAGCAACGACGCTGGGGATGCACGACGGAGGCCTGGAGCAGCGCGGACCCGACTCAGGTAATTATGCCACCGGGGATGGGGGGAGGCAACGGGGCAGCGGTGCCGGCAATGGGTGCCGCTGCCCCTTCTCTCCCCCTGGCTGTCGGCGCCGCTTCTCTCTCCCTGGCTCTCTCCCTGGCTCTCCCTGGCGCCGATAACCAGGGGGTGAGAAGGGCCGGCAGCAGCGCTCTAGACCCCAGGAAAGGCAGGGGGAGAGAAGCGGGCAGTGACGGCCTCTCTCCCCCTGCCTTTCCTGGGGGTATATCGGGGTATACACGCGCACACACGCACCCTCATTTTATCATCGATATTTGGGTAAAAAACTTTTTTTACTCAAATATCCTTGGTAAAATGAGGGTGCGTGTTATAGGCCGGTGCGTGGTATACCCCGATAAATATGGTAAGTTCTTTAAAAGGACCTGTGCTCAGTGTAAAAATTTTATTTTTGATACTATTTTGTAGCCTTCGGTGCCATGATTCCAACAGTGTATTTTCTTTTTACCAAACACCATGTTCCCAAGATTTTATTATTTGGTCAACTATCTGCACTGTTTCCTAAATAATCAGGTGGGCATGAACTCAGGTGGGCGTGATTAGGAGGCTGTGGGGTGTATATCAGGCTCAGTAGGTTGTGAATATGAAGCTGAAGGGGTTGAACTATGCTCAAGGAATGTGAATACAAGGATATAGGGTAAAAATATAAGGCTGAGGGGGTCAGCTGAGCAAGCTTGCTTAGGGGGTGTAAATCAGACTCAGAGAGTGTTAAAATACTGCTGTAGTGGTGTCAATCAGGCTCAGGAAGTGTGCATATAAAGCAGAGGGATGTGAAACTGGATCAGGGGATATGAGGCAAAGGGGTCATGATTCAGACATATTGGGTATGATTATGAGGTGGAGGGGGATTGAATGACTCAAAAAGTGTGAATATGAGGCTGAGGAGGTCATGAATCAAACACAGATGATGTGAATATGAGGCTGAGGAGGTCACGAATCAGGCTCAGAGGATGTGAATATGAGGCTGAGGAGGTCATGAATCAGGCTCAGAGGATGTGAATATGAGGCTGAGGAGGTCATGAATCAGGCTCAGAGGATGTGAATATGAGGCTGAGGAGGTCATGAATCAGGCTCAGAGGATGTGAATATGAGGCTGAGGAGGTCATGAATCAGGCTCAGAGGATGTGAATATGAGCCTGAGGAGGTCATGAATCAGGCTCAGAGCATGTGAATATGAGGCTGAGGAGGTCATGAATCAGGCTCAGAGGATGTGAATATGAGGCTTACATTGTGTAGAGGAGGGGAGAGTCTGAGATGTCTGTCCTGCCGATGCTGAAGAGATGAGTTTTGTCTGGAAGAAGTTGTCATGGTGGTCTGGACCAGACGGAGAAGAAAAGTAAACAGAGCGACTGTGATCAGAGAAGACGTCACCTGTGAGTTACTGAATGTAACTGTAATCACTTATATACTATACAGATCCTGCGTACAGATGGTATTTACCACTATATGGTCAATATATGTGGACATATTAGTCATTTGTATACTTGGTTTTACTTATTACCAATATAGTGGTATTAGTCAGTGGTGGTTAGTGATGGTCATGGTGTGGCAGTAAAATATGTCCCTTGTACGTTACTGGTAACATACAAAACTGTCAGTGTGGACCTGTGCCTTTATTTCATTTCGTTTGGAGGTGCTGGTCATTTATGCTTTTTGTACTGGTATTACTGATAATATTGTTCTCAGTATTGGTTTTGGTCAGTAACACCATTATGGTAATATTCCTCGTTGTATACTGGTATTATTGGTAATATTGGTCTCAGTATGCAGAATTTGACCAGTAACACCATTATAGTAATATGTATGGTGGTAATATTTCCTCCTTGTATACTGGTATAATTGATAATACTTGTCTCTCTATACAAGATTTGGTCAGTAACAGTATGATGGTAATATGTATGGCGATAATATTCCTCGTTGCATACTGGTATTATTGGTAATATTGGTCTCAGTATACAGTGGTCCCTCAACATACGATGGTAATCCGTTCCAAACGAGCCATCGTTTGTCGAATCCATCGTATGTTGAGGGATTCGTGCAATGTAAAAAAGTAAAGTCATACTCACCTGTCCCCGCTGCTCCGGACTGCGTCCTGCCGCTCCCGATGGTGTCCCCGCCGCTCCCGATGGTGTCTCCAGGCCACCGCTGGGCTCTCCTGGTCTTCTCCGGTCCTCTGCTGGGCTCTCCTGGTCTTCTACGGTCCTCCGCTGGCTTCTCTGGTCCTCCGCTGTCATCCGCAAGGCCTTACTGGGCCTACGTAGCGACGTCATTAAAGATGACGGGACGGCGTGCGCAGCAACGTATTGACGTCACGGAGAGGGCCGAGAAGACACCGCAGGACCAGCGCTGGACCCGAAGGGCACCCCGGAGCATCGTGGAGGGGTAAGTAATACTCGCCGCACCACACAGGGAACATTAAGCTGCTATCCTGCAGCAGCTTAAGCATTTTGCGCTGCCGGATAGCACTTAATGCGATGGCCCCGACATAAAAAAGAATCGTATGTCGATGCTGACATCGACATGAGATGGCCTCTGAGAGGCCATCGTATGTCGATTTGATCATATGTCGGGGGCGTCGTATGTCGGGGGGTCACTGTACTGGATTTGGTCAGTAATAGTATAATGGTAATATGGATGGTAATATTTTTTTGGTAATATTATAAATAAAGCAAGCATTGATTTTTACCTGCATATCCCGAGTGCTGGACAACCTTCTTTCTTCTAATAGTGCACATAGCCGAGGGCGGGATCGGCATAGGTGATGCAGTGAGACCATAAGGAAGTGAGCGGTGTATACCTACACACTCTTACTTGTATTAATGGTCTCAGTATACAGATTTGGTCAGTAACAGCAATATGATGGCAACATCTATGGTGACATTTGCTTGTTGTATACTTTAGTTTTTTGGTAACTGTATGAAATTTTTTTAGAGGTACTATCTCATGAATAGAAAATTGTTACATATATACAGGGTGGGCCATTTATATGGATACCTTAATAAAATGAGAATGGTTGGTGATATTAACTTCCTGTTTGTGGCACATTAGTATATATGAGGGGGAAAACTTTTCAAGATGGGTGGTGACTAGAGATGAGTGAACTTTTCAAAAATTTGATTCGGCCGGTTCGCCGAATTTCCCAAAAAAGTTTGTTTCAATCCGAATTTTTTTGTGGCTAATCTATATTAAAAAAGGCTATTTCTAGCCTACGGACAGCCTCAATAGGGGTATAGAACACTTTGCTGTGTTCTAAAACGCATGTGGAGTGTGCTGGGGTAGTGAAATAATACTGTTATTTAGAATAACATGCAGATTACTTGCATCGCTTTTAGAATCACTGCCGCACAGCAGCACAATGACAGAGCCTGGTGGTGGCATCAGTGTCAGGAGACCATATAGTGACTGAATGACACAGCGTGGAGGTATTTGCAGCATGAGGAGACCATATAGTGGCTGAATGGCACAGCGTGGAGGTGTTGGCAGCATGAGGACACCATGTAGAGGCTGAATGACACAGCTTGTATGAGGCTGAAGCATGAGGACACCTTATAGTGGCTGAAGGACACAGCATGGAGGTGTTGGCATCATGAAGAGACCATATAGTGGCTGAATGACACAGCGTGGAGGTGTTGGCAGCATGAGTAAGCACTAGGCCTTCACAATCCCTAAGATTAAAAGATAAATTCAGAAATTTAAACTTAAGATTTTGGATAGCGGGTGCTACCTATGATAACATTTTAATTTCCCAGGCCCAGCAGCGGCATCAGTAACCATTTATTGCCTGAATGACACAGCCTGGAATTGGCTGATGCACGAGTACACAGCAGGGCTTCACAATCCCCCCAAAAAACAAAATTTTAAAAATTTTTGAAAAAGATTTTGGATAGCGGGGGCTACCTATGATAAAATCTGAATTCCCAGACCCAGGCCCAGCAGCGGTATCAGTAAACCTTATATTGCCTGAATGACACAGCCTGGAGTTGGCTGATGCATGAGTACACACCAGGGCTTCACAATCCCTAAGAAAAAACACAACAATTTTTGAAATTTTTGAAAAAGATTTTGGATAGCAGGTGCTACCTATGAGAAAATTTTAAATTCCCAGACCCAGGCCCAGCAGCGGCATCAGTAAACCATATATTGCCTGAATGACACAGCATGGAGTTGGCTGATGCACGAGTACACAGCAGGGCTTCACAATCCCCCCCAAAAAACACAAAATTTTTTGAAATTTTTGAAAAAGATTTTGGATAGCGGGTGCTACCTATGAGAAAATGTGAAATTCCAAGACCTAGGCCCAGCAGCGCCATCAGTAAACCATATATTGCCTGAATAACACAGCCTGGAGTTGGCTGATGCATGAGGAGACCATTGAAATGTCTGATTTTTTTTATTTGAAATTTAAATCCAACTTTGACTGTCCCGGACCCCAGCGTGTGGGTACGAAGGACCAAATATAACAAGCCCCCACAGCAGCATCAGTAAACCATATATTGCCTGAATGACACAGCCTGGAGTGTGCTGATTCATGAGTACACACCAGGGCTTCACAATCCCTAAGAACAACCATTTTTGAAATTTTTGAAGAAGATTTAGGACATCCTTGAGGTGGCTGAAGCAATGGGAAGCCATTATGGCTCACATACATAGGAAATAGGTCCATCCAAAAAAGCAACAAGTAAATGCTTCGAGGATTTTAATTATTTAACTCAAGGTCACCTAATAGCAGATTCTAGACTATACGGTGTCTGAATGACACAGCCTGGAGTTGGCTGATGCATGAGTACACACCAGGGATTCACAATCACCCCCCCCCCCCCCCCCCAAAAAAAAAAAACAAAGAAAAAAAACACAACAATTGTAGAAATTTATGAAGAAGACTTTTGGATAGTGGGTGCTACCAGGGCTTCACAATCCCCCCAAAAAACACAACGATTTTAGAAATTTTTGAAAAAGATTTTGGATAGTGGGTGCTACCTATGAGAAAATTAAAAATTCCCAGACCAAGGCCCATCAGCGCCATCAGTAAACCATATATTGCCTGAATGACAGCCTGGAGTTGGCTGATGCATGAGGACACCATTGAAATGTCTGATTTTTTTATTTGAAATTTAAATCAAACATTGAGTGTCCCGGACCACAGTGTGTTGGTACGAAGGATCAAATCCAACAAGCCCCCACAGGACTCATGTGGGCTTGAGATGTGGGCGCATCGTCTCCATTGCCCTGACCGGCCTTTTTTTTTTTTTTTTTGTACCTTTGTTTAAGAACAAGCGCATATCCAAGAGTCCAGAGGACTCTATAATGCAGGACAGTGGACCACAAAAAGACATTCTTCTCTAAAGTAATGTTTTCTGAAATAAAGATGTAGAGTTCATCCATCTCCGTATTATTTTTGAAAATTTTAATTAAAAAAATCACACACAACAAGCGTTCAATGGTGCAATGGTTATTATTCTGGAAAATTCAAGTTTATTACTGAGAAAATTATTTTTTCAAGAGGGTTTAATAAGCATGTATGTATCTTTTTCAAAAATCCTAAAATGAAAAGCCTAAGCCCAGAAGCATCATGAAGGTAAGACACAGGAGCAGTCAGGAGTAGGCATCAGCAGTACCCAAGAGGCTTTCATAACCCCTTACATTGCACGATCAATCGCGAGATCGAGCAATAACAGGTGTGTGATGTCCTCAAATGTCCAAGGCTGCACGCGCGCTACACTGAACGGACCAGCGTGTGTCTATCCTTCACCGACAAGTGCGGGTAACCGCTGAACCCCGTTTATGATAGGGATTGAGGATTGCAATTATTTGCCATGAAAGGAGAATTCCAAATAAGTGTCATAAGGGTCATAAGCTCGGGTTCATTAAGTCCCTGGCCTTTGTACACACCGCCTGTCTCTACTACCGATTGGATGGTTTAGTGAGGTCCTCTGATCGGCCCTTGCAGGGTAGGCGATGGCCCTGGCAGAGCGCCGAGAATTTAAAGATCATTGTGGAAATTAGCATTAAGCATGTATTAGCTACTGCTAAACTTCCAAAAATTAAAGGCCCAAGGCCAGAAGAATCAGTGAGGCAAGAAGTTCCTAACAGACAAAGGATGAGTCAGGAGCAGGCATTCGCAGTACCCAAGAGGGTTTCATGACCCCTTCACTAAAGATCAATGTTGAAATTTGCATTAAGCATGTATTTAGCTACTGCTAAACATCAAAAAATTAAAGGCCCAAGGCCAGAAGCGTCAATGAGGCAAGTAGTTACTGAAAGACACAGGATGAGTCAGGAGCAGGCATTCGCAGTACCCAAGAGGGTTTCATAATCCCTTACATTTAAAAGATCAATGTTGAAATTTGCATGAAGCATGTATTTAGCTACTGCTAAACATCCAAAAATTAAAGGCCCAAGGCCAGAAGCGTCAGTGAGGCAAGTAGTTACTGAAAGACACAGGATGAGTCAGGAGCAGGCATTCGCAGTACCCAAGAGGGTTTCATAATCCCTTACATTTAAAAGATCAATGTTGAAATTTGCATTAAGCATGTATTTAGCTACTGCTAAACATCCAAAAATTAAAGGCCCTAGGCCAGAAGCTTCAGTGAGGCAAGTAGTTCCTAAAAGACACAGGATGAGTCAGGAGCAGGCATTCGCAGTACCAAAGATGGTTTCATAACCCTAATTGATAACCCAAGAGGGTTTCATAACCATAATTGGGAAGTGTTGGTGTAGCAGCATGGTCAATCTACTCTGAGGCATCTGGCATTGGTGGCTGGAAATCCTGGCTGATCCATCCCTGATTCATCTTGACAAAGGTCAGTCTCTCCACATTTTTCGTGGACAGACGAGTTCGCCTTGGGGTGACTGTGGCCCGGCCGCACTAAACACCCGCTCTGATGGCACACTACTGGTTAGGCAGGACAGCTTTTCCAGGGCAAACTCTGCTAGTTGCGGCCATAAATCAAGTTTGGCTGCCCAGAAGTCCAGCGGATCTTCAATGTTTGTTGGCATGGCCATGTCAAGGTATGCCACCACCTGCTGGTTCAGGTCCTGCTCCATGTCTACCTGTTGCTGATGAGTTGCTTCACTATGCGGGTGAAGAAAGCTACTCATCAGCGACTGTAGACTCAGGCTGCTGCTGATTGAGCTGCTCCTGCCACCCCTCCCCAGCAGCCATGGCAGTGGAAGGTGAGTGCAGAGGGCCCACCGAGTCAGACCTGCGAGTGGATGGACCATGTCGCTGATCTGCATCGGCCAGCTGACTACGTAGGATCTCTCTGTAGTAGGTCAGTTTGTCCTTCCTCTCAGTGGGTGTAAAAAAGGCCCCCATTCTGGGATGGTAGCGAGGGTCCAATAAGGTGGAGATCCAGAAGTCATCCCGCTGACGAATTTTGACAATTCGGGGGTCACTACGAAAGCAACTGAGCATGCATTGTGTCATTTGCGCCAGTGACTCAGAGGGTCTACCTGCCTCCATCTCCACTGCATACTGCCAGGGTGTGTCTTGGTTGTCTGTCTCACCTTCCTCATAACCCTCCAGCTCCTCTGGCTGCTCCTGCTCCTCCTCTCCTGTCCGATGACTAGAAACACTGGCCATCTCATCCAACCTAAACTGTGCTCCACTCTGCCCCTCATCCTCCTCCTCCAGTTAAGCCCCCACAGGGCTCATGTAGCCTTGAGATGTAGGCGCAACGTCTCCATTGCCGTGACCAGCCATCGTTTGGAATTACGTTGTTCATGCCGTAATCCAGGCGACTTACAAATAATGTGGCTTCCTCAAAGGGCCTCAGCAAACGGCAGGTGTCACGTATGAGCTGCCACTGGTTCACATTACAGTTACACAGGGGAGTACTCCTATCTGCTTGGATCATCAAGAAATCGGTGATGGCTTTTCTTTGTTCATATAGTCTGTCCAACATATGGAGGGTGGAATTCCAACGTGTGGCAACGTCACAAATAAGACTATGTTGTGGGATACCGTTCTGATGCTGCAGCTCAAGGAAGGTGTGCTTGGCGGTGTACGAGTGGCTGAAGTGCATGCACAGTTTCCTTGCCATTTTCAGGATGTTTTGCAAATGAGGTGAAGACTTGAGGAAGTGCTTGATAACCAGATTCAACACGTATGCCATGCAGGGCGCATATTTCACACTTCCTTGTCGCAGTGCGGACACGATGTTCTTCCCGTTGTCGGTCACCATGGTTCCCAATTCCAGATTTCGTGGAGTAAGCCATACTCGGATATATTTACGAATTAATTTTAGCAGTTCCTCCCCTGTGTGACTCCGTTCGCCAAGGCAAAACATGTGAAGAACAGCTTGACACCGCCGTGCCCTACACACATGGTACTATGAAGGGCCACCGAGATTTCTACGTGCAGTAGAGGCTGAGGACACAGTGAAGGATGAGGAGGTGGAGTCGCACACTAACACAGGACCAATTGCCTGAGAGCGAGAGCGTGGAAGAGGAAGCGGTGGGACCTGTCCAAGTTGCTGTTGTGGCTGTGCAGAAACCACATTTACCAAGTGTGCCGTAAAAGATAAGTATTGTCCCTGCCCATAGTTACTGCTCCACACGTCAGTGCTGCCGTGCACTTTTGAACACACCGACAGGCTCAAGGACTGGCCCACCTTCTCTTGTACAAACTTATGCAGGGCTGGTACTGCCTTCTTTGCAAAGAAATGACGGCTTGGGACTCTCCACCTCGGCTTGGCACAAGCCATCAATTCTCTGAAAGGAGTCCAACACTTGAAAAGGGAGGGACTGCAGCACCAGCAACTTGGACAGGAGCACATTCAACTTCTGCGCCGTTGGATGAGTGAGCGCATACTGTTGTCTCTTGGACATGGCTTCACCGATGGATTGTTGGCGGAATGGCTGACTAAAAACGTGAGAAGCGTGAGAAGCAGGAGCAACAGAAGGAGGGTTTAACACACAGCTCCCTTCGGCTGAGGTGCTGGAGCCTTGGCTGGATGAAGGAGGGAGCGGATGGCCACTGGGTGATGCTGCAGGCTGGACCACTACATCGGAGCCATGGTTCTCCCAGGCCGCTTTATGGTGGCGAAGCATGTGTTGATGCAGGGCCGTGGTGCCGACATTGGGACCCTGGCCACGCTTCACCTTCTGCCAACATATCTTGCATGTGGCTACGTGAACCTCCTCTGCATGCCTGATGAAATACTGCCACACCACCGAGTAGCTGATTTTCCCACCAACAGTCCACACTAAAACACCAGCCGGGGAGTACTATTGTTTGGACTTTCACAGTATGTAGGCCCTTGACAGATTAACAGGTACAAAATGGTGCAATACTTGGACGTACGTATGCGGTATGCAGTGATGAGGGCAGTAATATGCGCAACTATACGCAGAAAAAAATCTGTACTTTTGTAAAACACCAGCCGGTGAATACTATTGTTTGGAATTTCACAGTATGTAAGCCCTTGAGAGATTAACAGGTACAAAATGATACACTACATGGATGTACGTATGCGGTATGCACTGATGAGGGCAGACATATGCGCAAAAATACGCAGAAAAAAATCATTATTTTTGTAAAACACCAGCCGGTGAGCACTGTTGTTTGGACTTTCACAGTATGTATGCCCTTGACATATTAACAGGTACAAAATGTTACAATGCTTTCATTTACGTATGCGGTATGCACTGATGAGGGCAGAAATATGCGCAACTATACGCAGAAAAAAATCTGTGTTATTGTAAGACACATGCAGGTGAATACGATTGTTTGGACTTTCACAGTATGTAGGCCCTTGACAGATTAACAGGTACAAAATGGTACACTACTTGGATGTACGTATGCGATATGCACTGATTAGGGCAGAAGTATGCGCAACTATAAGCAGAAAAAAATCTGTATTTTTTTAAAACACCAGCCGGTGAGTACTATTGTTTGAACTTTCACAGTATGTAGGCCCTTGACAGATTAACAGGTACAAAATGGTACACTACTTGGATGTACGTATGCGGTATGGACTGATGAGGGCAGTAATATGGGCAACTATACGCAGAAAAAAAATCAGCATTTTTTGTAAAACACCAGCTGGTGAGTACTATTGTTTGGACTTTCACAGTATGTAGGCCCTTGACAGATTAACAGGTACAAAATGGTACAATACTTGGATGTACGTATGCGGTATGCACTGATGAGGGCAGAAATATGCGCAACTATACGCAGAAAAAAATCTGTATTTTTGTAAAACACCAGCTGGTGAATACTATTGTTTGGACTTTCATAGTATGTAGGCCCTTGACAGATTAACAGGTACAAAATGGTACAATACTTGGATGTCTGTATGCGGTATGCACTGATGATGGCAGAAATATGCGCAAATATACGCAGAAAAACATCTGTATTTTTGCAAAACACCAGCTGGTGAATGCTATTGTTTGGACTTTCACAGTATGTAGGCCCTTGACAGATTAACAGGTACAAAATGGTACACTACTTGGATGTACGTATGCGGTATGCACTGATGAGGGCAGAAATATGCGCAACAATACACAGAAAAAAATCAGCATTTTTGTAAAACTCCAGCCGATGTGTACTATTGTTTGGACTTTCACAGTATGTATGCCCTTGACAGATTAACAGGTACACAATGGTACACTACTCGGATGTACGTATGCGGTATGCACTGATGAGGGCAGAAATATGCGCAACTATACGCAGAAAAAAATCTGTATTTTTGTAAAACACCTGCCGGTGAATACTATTGTTTGGACTTTCACAGTATGTAGGCCCTTGACAGATTAACAGGTACAAAATGGTACATTACTTGGATGTACGTATGCGGTATGCACTGATGAGGGCAGAAATATGTGCAACAATACGCAGAAAAAAATCAGTATTTTTAAAAAACACCAGCAGGTGATTACTTTTGCCAGGAGTCAGGACTTTCCCTGTATCTAGACTTGTTACAGATACAGAATAGTAGACTGCTTTGATGTAGGCATTAGTGTTGCTCGCGAATATTCGCAATGCAAATTTTATTTGCGAATATCGCATATTCGCGAATTCACGAATATTCACGAATATAGCACTATATATTCGCAATTATGAATATTCGTTTTTATGTTTTTTTTTTTTTTTCACAGTACACATCACAGTGATCATCCTTCTCTGCTTCCAGCTTGTGTGGTGTATAGAAGGCTCTAATACTACTGTGTGAGACTGGCGTGCAAATTTTTGCAGATGCGAAAATTAGCATATGGGAATTTTCGCATATGCGAATTTACGCATATGCAAATTTTTGCATATGAAAATTTTGCACATATGCAAATTTTTGCATATGCGAAAATGAAACGCAAATATTACAAATATGCGAATTTAGCGAATATATGACAAATATTCGTCCATATATTTGCGAAATATCGCAAATTCTAATATGGCCTATGCCTCTCATCACTAGTAGGCATATGGTACGCACGTATGAGGGCAGACAAATGCACTACAGTCTGCTGAAAAATAACTTATTTGTGAACAGCAGCAGAACCCAACAGTGCAGCACCAAAAAAAAAAAAAAAAAAAAAATCCAGGGATTAAACCCTAAATTGCACTCTGTCACACAATTCTGAGCAGCAGATGATTTGTGGAGCAAAAAAAAATACTGAATTGCGCTGAAAAATGAGGAGATAAGATGGTTTATAAAGTTCAGGCAGCTTGGAGATCTGTATGAGGCAGCTAACAGCTATCTGCCCCTCTCTGATGCAATGCTCAATAATGTGAATAGGAGGTTTAGCTTCTCAGTGAGAACAGCAAAGCACTCTGCACTCCGGTCTTTCCCCAATGTTGATGTGACTAGCAGTTGCAGTGTAACGCTGTGGTATTAGCAATTCTCACACACGCAGTCCCGTCCTCTCTATCTCTGAGTGCATGGATGAAATGAAGAGAGGCAAAGATGGCTGCCGATTATATAGGGCTGTGACATCACAGGGGTCAATGAATGCTGATCTCACATGTGATTCAGGGTCATCCCGTCTACCTTCATTCCCGCCGCAGTTTCCCGTATTCTTATAATCCCCTGCCCCATGTACTGACATGTGGATCGCCATTTTAGGTCTCCATTAGCCTGGAACGCTGTAAAATGGAGTTTAATGAAGCGATTTGCGCGATCGAATCATGGCGATATTCGCATTCGTTGCAAATCAAAATTTTCTGGAAATTTGTAACGAATTCGGGTTCGTCAGCTTCGATTTGCTCATCTCTAGTGGTGACCATGGCGGCCATTTTGAAGTCGGCCATTTTGAATCCAACTTTTGTTTTTTCAATAGGAAGAGGGTCATGTGACACATCAAACTTATTGGGAATTTCACAAGAAGAACAATGATGTGCTTGGTTTTAACGTAACTTTATTCTTTCATGAGTTATTTACAAGTTTCTGACCACTTATAAAATGTGTTCAATGTGCTGCCCATTGTGTTGGTTTGTCAATGCAACCCTCTTCTCCCACTCTTCACACACTGATATCAACACCGCAGGAGAAATGCTAGCACAGGCTTCCAGTATCCGTAGTTTCAGGTGCTGCATCTCGTATCTTCACAGCATAGACAATTGCCTTCAGATGACCCCAAAGATAAAAGTCTAAGGGGGTCAGATCGGGAGACCTCGGGGGCCATTCAACTGGCCCACAATGACCAATCCACTTTCCAGGAAACTGTTCATCTAGGAATGCTTGGACCTGACACCCATAATGTGGTGGTGCACCATCTTGCTGGAAAAACTCAGGGAACATGCCAGCTTTAGTGCATAAAGAGGGAAACACATCATCATGTAGCAATTTCGCTTATTTAGTGGCCTTGAGGTTTCCATTGATGAAGAATGGCCCCACTATATCTGTACCCCATATACTACACCATACCATCAATTTTTGTGGTCCAACATTCTTGGAAGGCTCTATCCAATGTGGGTTAGTGTCAGATCAATAGCGGTGGTTTTGTTTGTTAACTTCACCATTCACATAAAAGTTTGCCTCATCACTGAACAAAATCATAAACTGAGGGTCCCGTTCCAATTTTTGTTTTGCCCATTCTGCAGCACCTGAAACTACAGATACTGGAAGCCTGTGCTAGCATTTCTCCTGTGGTATTGCTATCAGTGTGTGAAGAGTGGGAGAAGAGGGTTGCATTGACAATCCAACACAATGGGCAGCACATTGAACACATTTTATAAGTGGTCAGAAACTTGTAAATAACTCATGAAAGAATAAAGTTACGTTAAAACCAAGCATATCAATTTTTTTCTTGTGAAATTCCCAATATGTTTGATGCGTCACATGATCCTTTTCCTATTGAAAAAACTAAAGTTGGATTCAAAAGGGCCAACTTCAAAATGGCCACCATGGTCACCACCCACCTGGAAAAGTTTCCCCCCTCACATATACTAATGTGCCACAAACAGGAATGTCAGGATCCGGACTGGAATGCAGAGAGGACACTGGAGGTGGATCCTCTGTGTCAGTGGGGTGATGGCGTGGGCCGTACCAGGGGAACGGAATCTAAGGGGTTACTGGTTTTCACCAGAGCCCGCCGCAAAATGGGATGGACTTGCAGCGGCAGGTAAAACCCAGGTCGTTCCAACCGATAGCGACTCAACCCCACTGACAGCTGAGACAGGCGCGGTACACAGGGACAAGGAAAGAGCAAGGTCGGACGTAGCAGAAGGTCAGGGCAGGCAGCAAAGGGTCGTAGTCAGGGGCAACGGCAAGGGTCTGGATACACAGGCTTGGGATGCACAAAACACTTTCTCAGGGCACTAGGGCAACAAGATCCGGCGAGGACAGGAAGGGGAAGTGGGTTTATATAGGAATTGAAGTGATACACTTGATTGGGCCAGGCACCAATTAGTGGTGCACTGGCCCTTTAAATTTCAGAGAGCCGGTGCGCGCGCCCTAGAGAGCGGGGCCACGCGCACCAGGATGGGACAGAAGGAGGACGGGGCAGGTAAGCAGAACGGGATGCGACCCGCGGGCAGGCAAGTCCTGCCGCGCGGATCGCATCCCCGCCGGGGGATTCAGAGCAGCGCTCCCGGTCAGCGAGTCTGACCGGGGCGCTACTAACAGGAGATGAACGCCGCGAGCGCTCCAGGGAGGAGCAGGGACCCAGAGCGCTTGGCATAATAGTACCCCCCCCCCCCTTAGGTCTCCCCCTCTTTTTGGAGCCCTGGAATCTGCGGACAAGCTCCTTGTCGAGAATGTTGCCCTCAGGGTCCCAGGACCTCTCTTCAGGGCCACAATTCTCCCAATCAAATCCGGACGATCTTGGAGGCAAGGATCTCTTTGACAGCGAAGACATCAGAGGAGCCAGAAACAGGAGAGGGAACAGTAACCTTGGGAGAAAAGCGGTTAAGCACAAGAGGTTTGCGAAGAGACACATGGAAAGAGTTAGGAATGCGAAGAGAAGAAGGAATATGAATTTTATAAAAGACAGAATTCATTTGATTCTTGATTTTAAAAGGACCGAGGTAGCGAGGACCCAACTTGTAGCTAGGGACACAAAAGCGTATGTATGAGAGCCACACTTTGTCCCCAGGGAGAATGACAGGAGGAGTTCTTCTCTTTTTATCTGCATGTCTCTTCATACGAGACGAGGCCAGTAGGAGCGACTTTTGAGTCTCCTTCCAGATAGCGGAGAAGTCCCGGATTACTTCATCCACAGCAGGAACTCCAGAAGAAGTGGGAATGGAGAGGGGGGGGGGGCAGAGGGTGACGGCCGTAAACCACAAAGAATGGGGATTTGGCAGAGGTTTCAGAATTTTTTAAATTGTACGAGAATTCAGCCCAGGGCAGAAGGTCGACCCAATCATCTTGGCGGGAGGAGACGAAATGTCGCAAGTAGTCACCAAGCATCTGGTTTACTTTCTTCACTTGTCCATTGGATTGGGGGTGATAGGAGGACGAGAAATTTAATTTGATCTTTGATTACAGAGAGCTCTCCAAAATTTTGACACAAATTGAACGCCTCTATCCGAGACGATATGCGTGGGAAGCCCGTGAAAACGAAAAATCGGCAGAAAAAATTGCTTCGCCAACTGTGGCGCAGAAGGAAGGCCTGGAAGCGGAATGAAGTGGGCCATTTTGGAAAAACAATCAACGACCACCCAGATAACGGTGTTGCCATGGGATACGGGAAGATCTGTAATGAAATTCATGGCAATTTGGGACAATGGTTGCTCAGGGACGGGCAAAGGATGGAGGAGTCCAGCAGGCTTCTGGCGAGGGGTTTTATCCCGGGCACAAATAGTACAGGCCGAAACTAAATCAGTAACGTCACTCTCAAGTGTAGGCCACCAATACAGACGGGAGATTAGCTGAATGGACTTTTTAATGCCAGCATGACCAGCCAGGTGAGAAGAATGCCCCCGTTTGAGGATCCTGAGGCGAAGGCGTGGAGGAACAAAAGTCTTTCCAGGGGGGTTTGCCCCAGTGAGGCTGGAGCTGACGAGACCAGGCACTCAGGTGGTAGGATATGCTGCAGAGGGGCTTCAGACTCGGAGGCATCAGAGGAACGAGAAAGGGCGTCAGCTCTGACATTCTTGTCAGCAGGATGGAAGTGTATCTCGAAGTTGAAGCGGGCAAAATACAACGACCATCTAGCCTGGCGAGGATTCAGACACTGAGCGGACTGGAGGTAAGACAAATTCTTGTGGTCAGTGTAAATGACAATGGGGTGTTTGGAACCCTCCAATAGATGTCTCCACTCCTTGAGTGCTAACTTGATGGCCAGAAGTTCACGATTTCCAATAGAGTAGTTCTTTTCTGCCGGAGAGAAAGTCTTTGAGAAAAAAACACAAGTAATGTTACGTCCGGTAGCGTTTTTTTGCAGAAGTATGGCTCCGGCTCGACTGAGGAAGCGTCTACTTCCAGGAAGAATGGTGTCAACGGATCATGTCTGGACAGAACTGGTGCAGAGGCGAAGGCAGCTTTGAGACGATTGAAGGCCTCATCCGCTTGTGGAGGCCACGACTTTGGATTAGCATTCTTCCTGGTCAGAGCCACAATAGAGGCCACAATGGTGGAGAAGTGGGGAATAAACTGTCGATAATAGTTGGCGAATCCCAGGAAGCGTTGGATAGCACGGAGTCCAGAAGGGAGTGGCCAATCCAAAACCGCCGACATATTATCTGGATCCATTTGAAGCCCTTGGCCAAAGACCAGGTAACCTAGGAAAGGAAGACTGTTGCATTCAAAGAGACATTTTTTAAATTTAGCGTACAGGTGGTTTTCACAGAGTCTTTGGAGCACTTGACGGACATGACGACGGTGTTCCTCTAAGTTAGAGGAAAAAATCAAGATGTCATCTAAGTAGACCACAACACAGGTATACAATAAGTCCAGAAAGATCTCATTAACAAAGTCCTGGAAGACTGCAGGGGCGTTGCAGAGCCCAAAGGGCATAACTAGATATTCAAAATGTCCATCTCTGGTATTGAAAGCGGTTTTCCACTCATCACCTTTACGGATGCGAATAAGATTATACGCGCCCCTTAAGTCCAGTTTGGTGAAGATACTTGCTCCGCGTAGATGGTCAAAGAGTTCGGAGATCAAAGGCAGGGGATAGCGGTTTTTGATCGTAATCTTGTTTAAACTGCGGTAGTCAATACATGGACGTAAGGATCCATCCTTTTTAGAAACAAAGAAGAACCCCGCTCCAGCAGGGGATGAGGATTTCCGAATAAAACCTCTCTTTATATTCTCATGGATATACTCCGTCATGGCTTGAGTCTCTGGGGCTGAGAGAGGGTAAATCCTGCCACGGGGCGGAGTGGTACCAGGAAGAAGGTCAATGGGACAATCATAAGGTCTATGTGGAGGTAAGACCTCTGCTTGCTTTTTGCAGAACACATCTGAAAAGTCCTGGTAAGCCTTTGGAAGGCCTGGTAAAGAAGAAGCCTCAGGGGTTTGACTAGTGGAAGCAGATGTGAGACATCGCTTGTGACAAGAAGGACCCCAACTTTTGATCTCCCCGGTGGTCCAGTCGAGGGTAGGAGCATGACGCTGGAGCCACGGCAAGCCAAGAAGAACTTCAGAGGTGCAGTTAGGCAGATCGAAAAATTCAATTTTTTTCATGGTGAAGTCCAATGCTCATGGGCAGGGGTTCAGTGCGGTAGCGCACAAAGCAGTCCAATTTCTCTTCATTTACTGAAGAGATAAAGAGCGGCTTGATGAGACGGGTTACTGGAATACTGAACCTATTAACAAAAGAGGCCAAGATAAAATTTCCTGCAGAACCTGAGTCCAAGAAGGCCACTGCTGAGAAGGAGGAGTTGGCGGAAGGAGAAATCCGCACAGGTACAGTCAGACGTGGAGAGGCAGAATTCACACCAAGTGTCGTTTCACCCTTGTGAACTAGGTGCGTGCGTTTCTCCTGATGCGGAGGGCGGATAGGACAGTCATTTAGGAAATGTTCAGTACTAGCACAGTACAGACACAAATTCTCTTTTCGGCGGCGAGTCCTCTCTTGTAGGGTCAGGCGAGACCGATCCACTTGCATAGCCTCCTCGGCAGAAGGCACAGGAACAGATTGCAAAGGACATTGGAAGAGAGGAGCCGGGGAGAAAAAAACGCCTGGTGCGAACAAGATCCTTTTCCTGACAAAGTTCCTGGCGTCTTTCCAAGAAACGCATGTCGATGCGGGTGGCCAAATGGATTAGTTCTGACAGATTAGCAGGAATTTCTCGTGCGGCCAGGACATCTTTGATGTTACTGGATAGGCCTCTCTTGAAGGTCGCACAGAGGGCCTCATTATTCCAGGATAGCTCTGAGGCTAGGGTGCGGAACTGGATGGCGTATTCACCCACAGAAGAACTCCCTTGGACGAGGTTCAGCAAAGCAGTCTCCACTGAGGAAGCCCGGGCTAGCTCCTCAAATACACTACGTACTTCAGAGAAGAAGGACTGGATAGTAGCGGTGGCGGAATCGTTGCGGTCCCAAAGCGGTGTGGCCCATGACAAGGCCTTTCCAGACAGGAGACTGACCATGAAAGCCACCTTAGACCGTTCAGTAGGTAATTGGTCCGACATCATCTCCAGGTGTAGGGAACACTGGGACAGGAATCCACGGCACTGTTTAGAGTCCCCATCAAACTTGTCCGGTAGAAACAGGCGGAAGCTGGGAGCAGCCACTCGCTGCGGAGGAGATGCAGGAGCTGGCGGAGGAGATGGTTGCTGTAGTTGCGGCAGAAGCTGTTGCAGCATAACGGTCAGTTGAGTCAGCTGCTGTCCTTGTTGCGCGATCTGCTGTGAATGCTGGGCGACCACAGGAGTTAGGTCAGCGACACTAGGCAGCGGGACCTCAGCGGGATCCATGGCCGGATCTACTGTCAGGATCCGGACTGGAATGCAGAGAGGACACTGGAGGTGGATCCTCTGTGTCAGTGGGGTGATGGCGTGGGCCGTACCAGGGGAACGGAATCTAAGGGGTTACTGGTTTTCACCAGAGCCCGCCGCAAAGCGGGATGGACTTGCAGCGGCAGGTAACCCCCAGGTTGTTCCACCCGATAGCGACTCAACCCCACTGACAGCTGAGACAGGCGCGGTACACAGGGACAAGGCAAGAGCAAGGTCAGACGTAGCAGAAGGTCAGGGCAGGCAGCAATGGGTCTCAGTCAGGGGCAACGGCAAGGGTCTGGATACACAGGCTTGGGATACACAAAACGCTTTCTCAGGGCACTAGGGCAACAAGATCCGGCGAGAACAGGAAGGGGAAGTGGGTTTATATAGGAATTGAGGTGATACATTGATTGGGCCAGGCACCAATTAGTGGTGCACTGGCCCTTTAAATTTCATAGAGCCGGCGCCCTAGAGTGCAGGGCCACGCGTGCCGGGATGGGACGGAAGGAGGACGGGGCAGGTAAGCAGAACGGGATGCGACCCGTGGGGAGGCACGTCCTGCCGCGCGGATCGCATCCCCGCCGGGGGATTCAGAGCAGCGTTCCCGGTCAGCGAGTCTGACCGGGGCGCTGCTAACAGGAGATGAACGCTGCGAGCGCTCCGGGGAGGAGTAGGGACCCGGAGCGCTCGGCGTAACAAGGAAGTTACTTTCACCAACCATTCCCATTTTATTAATGTGTATCCATATAAATGGCCCACCCTGTATATTCTTACTTTTCTTATAACTCAGAAAATAAGAAATTTCTTTGAAACTATCAATGAGATTTTGGCATGAGCGAGCTGCCTGAGGGTAATAAGAGTCTGGTTGCAGCAATCACACTCCTATCACTTTTACACAACCTGTGTATACTCACAGGTAGCCTGTACATGCTAAGATCAGAGGGTGATAGTACTGTCATTGGTGCAACCACTCTGTACAGTTGCCTTTTGGTATTAGTGAGAATATTGAAGGAGGAGGGTGAGTGCCATTCTGGGTAGATGAGGGCATGGTTAAGGCCGTGACTGAGTGTGTGATTAGCAGAGTGGCTGAGGCTAGGGGCTCTAGCCCATGGTGTTTTGGAGACCTGGCAACACCCCAATTTCACCCAATGGCAATTTGGTAAATTTTCTCAAAATGTCAGAAATCAGAAAGAGCAATTTCATCCTCTAATAAGGGGAGGTTGTAGATTACAGATGCATGGGTGTCTATGAAGAAGATCATTTTAACTAGAAATAACATGCATTTATTGTAAAAATAATAATCATGATAAAACAACCTTTAGAGACATTGCCTGTTTCGTAGACTGCACCTTCCATACATTTCTTGTAGCTCACTCCATGGGCCTGGATGCTGTAGGGGCGGCTTGCATTGTTCTTAAAAGTAACTTTAATCATATCTCCAACCTCTGCCCAAATTATTGGTCCTAGTAAAAGAGACCAATTTATTAAACTATTCAACAATGACAGAACAGGACAACTATACAAATTGGTATTTTGAGAGATAAATCACAAATAATGCTTTCTGATAAGCAGAGGGATAAATTCTTCATAGCTCACAGTGAATAGGATAAGAAATATTCATTTAAACTCACTAAACAATAAATAGGTAGAACAGCTAGCATTATACTTGACTAGAGTGTGAATTGGCATCACAGTATTAATCTGTTAATTTTGCATTTTAGCATCAAAGGTCTCATGGCCCACAGATTCCACAGCACTGTACAATCAAGACCAATTGTGCATTTATGGAAATGGGCTGAAAGGTAAAGGGCCAATTTCTGTAGGTAACAAGTAGACATGTGCAGAAGAAAAATTTTAGTTATTTTTTCGTTTCGTTTTTTATAAAATTTTTGGTTCAGCAATATTTTCAGTTTTGATTTTCAGATACATTCGGTATTCGGGTGTCCAGGTTTCATTTTTTTTCGGATACATTCGGTTTTCGGGTGTCCGGTGGGTTAATTTTTTCGGATACATTTGGTATTCGGGTGTCCGGGGGACTCATTTTTTCGGATACATTCGGTATTTGGGTGTCTGGGTTTGATTTTTTTCGGACACATTAGTATTCGGGTGGGTTTGATTTTTCGTATAGATTCGGTATTCGGGTACATTCGGATAAATCTTTTTTAAGCAGGGGACCATTATCGAGAGCGTGTGTATGCAGGAAAAGAGGGCAGCCACAGAAATTGGAAGACAGGTAAGATAATATAATTTTATGTGATTTATATTAATACATAATGCTGTATGAATGATTGATGTGTTTGATTGTCGGGTGATTTATGTATAACATGATGTTATACATAAATCACCTGACAATCAAACGCATCGATCAAACTATTGCAAAACTACAACACCCACCCAGCATGCGGCTGTCTGGGCATGCTGGGAGTTGTAGTTTTGCAACAGCTGGAGGCATACTTTGGCAAACACACACATTCGCGCAATGCTTTTAAATTCATTTTCAAATTCCGCTGGCTTTTGTCAGAAATGGGTTACCAGGTCAATGACATGCATAGTAATTGCCGTGGGAACATTTTTCATTCATAAAACCGCAGACTTAATTGGATAATTGCAGTGTAGAATGTTTGGTGTCCTAAGCGTTCTACACGGCAATTATCCAATTAAGCCTGCAGTTTTATGAATGAAAAATGTTCCCACGGCAATTACTATGCATGTCATTGACCTGGTAACCCATTTCTGACAAAAGCCAGTGGAATATGAAAATGAATTAAAAAGCATTGTGCGAATACGTGTGTTAGCCAAAGTGTGCCTCCAGCTGTTGCAAAACTGCAACTCCCAGCATGCCCAGACAGCCGCATGCTGCGTGGGTGTTGTAGTTTTGCAACAACTGGAGGCACCCTAGTAACAGTAAAACAATAATTAACAATCAGAAACAGTGTAGCGCAAGGAACAATAAAAAAATTAGAAAAAATGATTTACTTTAGTTATTTTACCGCATGCTTTCGGTAAATAATTAATGCATTTGTTTTCGGAAAGCGAATGCATTCGTTTTTTTACCGCATGCATTCGGAGAATAATGAATGCATTTGTTATGTTGCTATTCGTTTTATCGTTGCTATTTGGAAATATTCGGGAAAAAAAATTTGTGCATTCGGAACGGCCCGAATGCACGAAAACGGCAAAATTCGGTAAATTTGACATTCATGCCGAACCGAATTGCATATGTCTAGTAACAAGCATTACATGTCAACGATCAAAAGATTATAAACTAATGATGCTGAACTATCCAACCAAATAATAGCAGTATGACAAGAACCACACCCCTGCTGTACTGACCGTACTTTAATATAACTTTGCTCTGTATACAGTGCTTTCTATATACAGAGACAGTTTGTGTAGAAATGTATGGGCAAATCTTACAAGAGACGAAGAATTACCCAGGAGTCCAAGATGGTCTTCCTCCCTGGATATTTCTTTCTTTTTAGTAAAATTTCCATCTGTGTATTCTATATAAACTGCTTTCTTATAGGATCCTCCAATTCTGGTCTGATTCTGTATAAAATATTTTGCTGATTCACTATAAAAAGGATAAAAGCAATGTAAGGGTCACAAAATATTTTAGCCTACCTTAGATTTTATTCCAATAAATAATATAATAATAATAATAATAATAATAATAATCATCATTATAGAAGAAGTAGAAAGAAATGTATGAAATGTTTTATGTAACATTCACATGTCAGAAATATTATTTTGACCTATGTTTGACTTCTGGAATTTGTATGTGACTGGAAATGATGGTCTATTTCATGCCTTTCAGAAAAAAAAACACACACACACACAAAAAAAAAACACAATATTACATTTTTACAATAAAAGTCAATGGCATATGCCAATATAACAAATTTAAAAGGAGGGTGTCTACTTTTAAATCAAACAAATTCTATCTGTTTCTTAGCTGAAAGCAGTTTGCAAAGTTATAAAAATGATGGTTTTCTGTTAAGCTCAAAAGTCATAGAGGCAAAGCTCTGCTGCAAAATGCTACCCCTCCAGCACCGAGTTTTTCATCAATCATATTAGGCAGGAAGGGTTGGTGGGAAGGAGGAGGCATGAATGCTACATCTCAGCACGGCCTCTATGACACTGAGCTTAGACAGAAAACATGAATTAATATCTTTGCCAACAGCCATTAGCTAAGAGACAGGTATCACATTTTGTATTCCCTATCTGCTCATGTCTGCAGCTCTAAGCATGATAAAGCTGACAGATTTGTTTTAATAATAGACGTCACTGATAGGGAAATGTTTTTGACTAATGTTTTACAAAATCTTATTAGAAAATCTTTTTGCGCCGCACCCTACAGGTATGATAGTGGCAATAGGATTAGGATTTGTGCCCATCACTATCACCCGTGGATGTTGGCTGTGACTGTAGTAATGGCTGGAGATAACTCTTGCTCATTTATTCCCATGGGCAATAGCAACCACGGAGGATAAGGGTGTAGACAAATAAAGAGGGCTTTCTTTGTCATTTATGTGATTCATTTGTGGGCCTATTTATCATTCAGATGTTTATTGTGGACGTAAAGTAGTACTTTTTCTTAACGGTAAAAATCAAGTAAACAGTTCTATTATAGCTACTGGGGAAAAAAGATTATGTAAAATTCAAGACTAATGCAAAAGGAATACTAACAAGTTACTTTAATTCATAAACATTTACTATTCAAGACTAATGCAAAAGGAATACTACCAAGTTACTATAACTCATAAACATTTACAATTTTTACATTCAGTAGGGAAACTGGTCTATAATATACGGTACTTTACCCAGGCATAAAGCTGTCCATTTTAACAAGAGGTACATACCTCCCAGGATCATCCAGGTTTTTAAAAGTGAACTGGTTAATTGATGTTGGCCCATAATTCCAGATGATCTCCTCAGCAGCAATATAATAGTGTCTTACGTTTGAATCAGAGCTGCAATTGTTTAGTCCTGTACAGTTTTCTACTTCATAAATCGCCTGCATTCCAGCTGTGGAACAATATATGTAATTATAGATGACTAAACTTGTGCACTTTGTTTGAGCAACATTTTCTCAAATAAGAATACATGGGATATGTCAAGACGTCAGAAAATATTATATGGCCTGTTATTGAGATGACAGGTCCTATTAAAGTTGTTAAATTGTAGGGCATGTAAAGTTTTACACTTAAACTTGCCTCCTTTTCATGTTACAGCAGCTTTCCTCTGCCTCTAGTTTACTTTTGATTGTCTAGGCTACAGACGACCGTTACTTTCTCTAAAGAAGTGTATGGCTCTGCTCAGAGAAAGTGTGTGATGTCAGCAGCAGCAGCTGACATCACACTTTCTTTGCACGGAGCCGTTATTTGCCGGGAACCTTACCTATATATAAACAAACATAATTACTGACACATAAGCTATGCTGCCTGTGTGCAGGCTGGATTGTGTCAGTGAGTCATGCAAAATGCTAGTAGCTTATGCACAACCAATGTGTCTGAGGTGTCAATCACAGAGCAAGAGTCCTCCCTGCTAAAGGCAGGAAAAAAGAAAGGAGGCTTTGCTCTGCTGAGCTGGACCAGGCAGATGAGAAAATCTTTTTAAGGTGTCCACATCTAACTCTCCCAGCTCTGCAATTGAAGGATCAAGCATATTGGTTTTCAACATGCCCAGTGTGCCCTGACGAAGGAGCACGCCTTCTTCTGAATGCATAAGCTTTTTGGTGCTTTGTGCCTGCCATAGTGACATCACTATTTTCAAGATCTAGGCTCTTTTTTCGCTTTACATCCGCACTGGGTTGAGATGATGTTGGCCATTGTGCTCTACTATCGAGTGGGACTATACCACCACTCCCTAAAACAAGAACAGAGTGTTATAATTGTTTGCCTGCTCTCATATACCTGCCCACCTCATAAGTATTCATAGCCCTTTTTCTCATATGAGTGCAAGGCATATGAGAAAAGATGGGGACAGAGGCATGGAATCTCTGTAAACCGGTTCCTCCCTACATTGAGATCTGAATAGCGACATGTCAAAAGTTTTAATGGGCGGAAGTTTGAGTGTTCAGACCTCCGCCGATCAGGGCTGCTGTCCTCTCCTATTTGACCATATTTTATATTGCCACAGGTAGCGCAATGCTCAGACTTGCTGATCGCAAGTGCACCCCTGTTTCTGCTGCCGGCGTCACTGCAGTTTGCATCCCGCAATGTGAACGCATGCGAGAGCCGGGTCATCCCTCACCTCCTTCCTGCTCAGTCACCTCCACTATCCGTGTCTGCAAGCGCGCGTCCCCGCCTCCCAGGGCGTGTGCGCTGGCTCTTTAAATTTAAAGGGCCAGTGCACCATTGATTGGTGCAAGTCTGTTTTGACCCTATTTAACCCCGCACTTCCTTAGAACTTTGCCGTAACTTTGTTGCCTAAGCGTTTTTTTATTCTGACTTGCCTTGCCGTGTATTTGACCAATTGCTACTTGACCTGACCTTGCTCCTGTGCCATCTGCCTTCTGACCTCTTGCTACGTGACCTGACCTTGCTTCAATGCCACCAGCCCAGACCTCCTGCCTGTCCAGACTTTGTGTGTGTGTGTCTCATCCTTCCAGTGCCACCTTATACCTCGGCTGCCTGTGGGGACAAGTCGTATCAGGGGTAGTGACCTGAGTGCAACCTGCCGCAGCAAGTCCATCCCACTTTGCGGTGGGCTCTGGTGAAAACCAGTGGTACCTTAGACTCCACTCCCTGGTACGGCCCACGCCATCATCCTCACAGGTTCAGTGGGGCCACTTCACCACAGCTGTAACATATATGTTCTTCACTCATGGTTAATCGTTCACCCATGGTGAATTTTTTTGGTTTGCTGAAGTTATTTCTTAAACTTTATATTTAAACAAACTTATAACTTGTGTGTGAAATAATTTACCTTCCCAATGGTCAGCGACTTTACAGCTGAGGAGCCACTTTCCAGGGTTCTTAGGTGACATTGTGGCTTGGATCATTGTTGATGGAAAAACATTAAGAGTATCCACACGAAAATACTGATGTGTTAACACTTCACCATGGAAGTTCACTGAATGAATATCTACTTCATTTCCTGTACCGATCATATACCACATGACTTGTGTGTTATCACACATAGAGAGACCTGGGAGGTTCCCAAACATGTATCCATTGATAGCTGTAACAAGGAGAGAAATTTGTATTAGTGGTACTCCAAGTATAAATATTACAACTTGACATTCTTTAAATTTATGTTTAGAATATTATTTTAGTCTGATTCATCTTCATTAGAGATGAGCGAACTGAAGCTGACAAACCCGAATTCGTCACAAATTTCATGAAATATTCGATTTGCAACGAATGCGAATATCACCGTGATTTGTTCGTGCAAATTGCTTCATTAAACTCCATTTTACAGCGTTCCAGGCTATTGGAGACCTAAAATGGCAGATCCACATGTCAGTACATGGGGCAGGGGATTACGGGAGTGCGGGAAACTGCGGCGGGAATGAAGGTAGGCAGGATAACCATGAATCACATGTGAGATACAGCCTATCAGCACGTATCAGCATTCATTGACCCCTGTGATGTCACAGCCCTATATAATCGACAGCCATCTTGCCTATCTTCATTTCGTGCATGCACTCATAGAGAGAGGACAGGACTGCGTGTGTGTGAATAGCTCATACCACAGCATACCACTGCAACTGCTAGTCACATCAGCATTGAGGACAGACTGGAGTGCAGAGTGCTTTCTTTGCTGTTCTCACTGAGAAGGATCTTTGATCTATAAACCTCCTATTCACGTTATTGAGCATTGCATCAGAGAGGGGCAGATAGCTGTTGGCTGCCTCATACAGATCAACAAGCTGCCTGAACTTTATCAACCATATTATCTCCTCGCTTTTCAGAGCAATTCATCTGCTGTTCAGAATTGTGTGACAGAGTGCAATTTAGAGTTTAATCCCTGTATTTTTTATTTTTTTTTGTGGTGCTGCACTGTTGGGTCCTGCTGCTGTTCCCAAATAAGTTATTTTTCAGTGCACTGTAATGAATTTGTCTGCCCTCATACGTGCATACCATATGCCTACATCAAAGCAGTCTATTATTCTGTATCTGTAACAAGTCTAGATACAGGGAAAGTCCTGACTCCTGTCAAAAGTAATCACCTGCTGATGTTTTAAAAAAATTACAGATTTTTTTCTGCGTATTGATGTGCATATTTCTGCCCTCATCAGTGCATACCGCAGACGTACATCCAAATAGTGTAACATTTTGTACCTGTTAATCTGTCAAGGGCGTACATACTGTGAAAGTCCAAACAATAATATTCACCGGCTGGTGTTTTACAAAAAAACTTTTTTCTTCGTATTGTTGCGCATATTTCTGCCCTCATCAGTGCATAGCGCATACGTACATCCAAGTACTGTACCATTTTGTACCTGTTAATCTGTCAAGGGCCTACATATTGTGAAAGTCCAAACAATAGTACTCACCGGCTTGTGTTTTACAAAATTTTTTTTTTCTGCGTATAGTTGCACATATTTCTGCCCTCATCAGTGCATACCGCATACGTACATCCAAGTAGTGTAACATTTTGTACCTATTAATCTGTGAAGGGTGTACATACTGTGAAAGTCCAAACAATAGTATTCCCCGGCTGGTGTTTTACAAAAATACAGATTTAATTCTGCGTATTGTTGCGCATATTTCTGCCCTCATCAGTGCATACCGCATTTGTACATCCAAGTAGTGTAACATTTTGTACCTGTTAATCTGTCAAGGGCGTACATACTATGAAAGTCCAAACAATGGTATTCACCTGCTGGTGTTTTACAAAAAAACTTTTTTTTTCTGCGTATTGTTGCGCATATTTCTGCCCTCATCAGTGCATACCGCATACGTACATCCAAGTACTGTACCATTTTGTACCTGTTAATCTGTCAAGGCCCTACATACTGTGAAAGTCCAAACAATAGTACTCACCGGCTGGTGTTTTACAAAAATACAGATTTTTTTCTGTGTATTGTTGTGCATATTTCTGCCCTCATCAGTGCATACCGCATACGTACATCCAAGTAGTGTAACATTTTGTACCTGTTAATCTGTCAAGGGCGTACATACTGTGAAAGTCCAAACAATAATATTCACCGGCTGGTGTTTTACAAAAAAACTTTTTTCTTCGTATTGTTGCGCATATTTCTGCCCTCATCAGTGCATAGCGCATACGTACATCCAAGTACTGTACCATTTTGTACCTGTTAATCTGTCAAGGGCCTACATACTGTGAAAGTCCAAACAATAGTACTCACCAGCTTGTGTTTTACAAAAATTTATTTTTTTTTCTGCGTATAGTTGCACATATTTCTGCCCTCATCAGTGCATACCGCATACGTACATCCAAGTAGTGTAACATTTTGTACCTATTAATCTGTGAAGGGTGTACATACTGTGAAAGTCCAAACAATAGTATTCACCGGCTGGTGTTTTACAAAAATACAGATTTAATTCTGCGTATTGTTGCGCATATTTCTGCCCTCATCAGTGCATACCGCATTCGTACATCCAAGTAGTGTAACATTTTGTACCTGTTAATCTGTCAAGGGCGTACATACTATGAAAGTCCAAACAATGGTATTTACCTGCTGGTGTTTTACAAAAAAACTTTTTTTTTCTGCGTATTGTTGCGCATATTTCTGCCCTCATCAGTGCATACCGCATACGTACATCCAAGTACTGTACCATTTTGTACCTGTTAATCTGTCAAGGGCCTACATACTGTGAAAGTCCAAACAATAGTACTCACCGGCTGGTGTTTTACAAAAATACAGATTTTATTCTGCGTATTGCTGCGCATTTTTCTGCCCTCATCAGTGCATACCGCATAAGTTCATCCAAGTATTGTACCATTTTGTACCTGTTAATCTCTCAAGGGCCTACATAATGTGAAAGGACAGCCATAAGTAATCACCTGCTGCTGTTCTAGACAAATACTGTTTAAAGAGTAGTGTAGCGTATTGTAATACCCTCACATACGCACTAAGTATGTCAGGCAAAGAAGTGCTAGGACGTGCACAGAGGAGTGGCAGAGGCCTAAATACTTCAGGCAGAGTTGGCAGCAGACTAGGGGAGAGTGGCAGCAGGAGTCGCAGCGTTATCAGCTAACGGTCGTGTCAGCCAGCAACCCATCTGCCATCGTCGAATGGTTAACACGCTCATCCACAGCCGAAGGGAGCTGTGTGTCAAACCCTCCTTCTGTCGCTCCTTCTTCTCCCGCTTGTAGTCAGCCATTCTGCCAACAATCCATCGGTGAAGCCATGTCCAAGAGACAACAGTATGTGCCCACTCATCCAACGGCGCAGAAGTTGAATGTGCTCTTGTCCAAGTTGCTGGTGCTGCAGTCCCTTACTTTTCAAGTGGTGGACTCTGCACCTCTCAGAGAATTGATGGCTTGTGCCGAGCCGAGGTGGAGAGTCCCAAGCCGTCATTTCTTTGCCAAGAAGGCAGTACCAGCCCTGCAAAAGTTTGTACAAGAGAAGGTGGGCCACTGCTTGAGCCTGTCTGTGTGTTCAAAAGTGCACGGCAGCGCCGACGTGTGGAGCTGTAACTACGGGCAGGGACAATACTTGTCTTTTACTGCCCAGTGGGTAAATGTGCTTCCTGCACAGCCACAACAGCAACTTGGACAGGTCACACCGCTTCCTCCTCCACGCTCTCGCTCTCAGGCAGTTGGTCCTGTTACAGTGTGCGACGCCGCTTCCTCATCCTACACCATGTCCTCGGCCTCCACTGCACGTCCAAATCTCGGTGGCCCTTCATCATACCATGTGTGTAGGGCACGGCGGTGTCAAGTTGTTCTTCACATGGTTTGACTTGGCGAACGGAGTCACACAGGGGAGGAACTGCTAAAGTTAATTCGTAAAGAAATCCGAGTATGGCTTACTCCACAAAATCTGGAAATGGGAACCCTGGTGACCGACAACGGGAAGAACATTGTGTCTGCGCTGCGACAAGGAAGTGTGAAACATGCGCCCTGCATGGCACACGTGTTGAATCTGGTTGTAAAGCACTTCCTCAAGTCTTCACCCCATTTGCAAAATATCCTGAAAATGGCAAGGAAACTGTGCATGCACTTCAGCCACTCGTACACCACAAAGCACACCTTCTTTGAGCTGCAGCGTCAGAACGGTATCCCACAACATAGTCTTATTTGTGACGTTGCCACACGTTGGAATTCCACCCTCCATATATTGTATATTCTATATATGATAGAGTGCCCCTGTGGCCTAAGATATATAGGGAGGACTATTAATAGTCTTAGAGTTAGAATCAATAAACATAGGTCCAACATTAAAAATGGATATGCTTTACATAGCGTATCGAGACATTTCCTTACCCATCATAATAAAAATGCTGGAGTCATGAAAGTTTCCCCCGTAGAGAAAATTAAACCTCGAGATTATAAAACACTCTGCAATAAGGAGATGTATTGGGTTTTCCGTCTTAACACTCTTTTTCCCCATGGTCTCAATGAGAGTCTAGAACAGGTTTACTAATATACTATATATTTTTTATAAATAATACATATTTTAATATATTTTTGTATTCATATTATTATGTTATTTTATTTTTCTAAATAATATTTTTATGTACTTTGGTATATTTGTATGTTTATATACAGCTTCTTATTTTGGATGATAGTAGCATGATATTTTAATAAGTGTACATTTTATTTTTACCCGATCTTTAGGTCTTCTATAATGTTTTGCTTCCGGTTGCGTTCCACCACCCATAGGAAATGACGTTCCTTGGAACGCATAGCCGAGTCATGTGACCGGACGCCGACCGGAAGTCCGTCACATGTCAAGCGGGACTGCCCGGAAGACGCTACATGCGAAGACCTGGAGTGAAGGTATTTAAACTGTTTGTACTATGTATATTATATGCCTGATGAAGGAGGTGGCGCAAGCCATAAAAATACCTCAGAAACGCGTCGCATGTGTTAAATAAACTTTTAAGAATCTACTACCTGCCGACTCATTGGTCTGCTCACCTCGGTCCGGAATCGGTCAGTAACCTGGGTGGAAACCTGTGACTGCCATTGGTCCTGTATCTGCTTGATGTGTCTACTAGGAGGGGGGATACGTTTAATTACATTTCCCCCCACTGTGGAGTAAGTTCCTATCCATAATATATTATGTAAGATCATTTATCAGTTCTCTGAGCGCTTGGAAAAACTTTTTTCCCCTAAATTTTTCTTCATGCATACCCTCCATATATTGGACAGACTATACGAACAAAGAAAAGCCATCACCGATTTCTTGATGATCCATGCAGATAGGACTTCTCCCCTGTGTAACTTCAATGTGAACCAGTGGCAGCTCATACATGACACCTGCCGTTTGCTGAGGCCCTTTGAGGAAGCAACATTATTACGCCTGGATTACGCCATGAACGACGTAATTCCACTCCTATATTTACTACAACAAATGATTGAAACGATGGCTGGTCACGGCAATGGAGACGTTGCGCCAACATCTCAAGGCTACATGAGCCCTGTGGAGGCTGAACTGGAGGAGGAGGATGAGGGGCAGAGTGGAGCACAGTTTAGGTTGGATGAGATGTTTCTAGTCATCAGACAGGAGAGGAGGAGCAGGCGCAGCCTGAGGAGCTGGAGGATTATGAGGAAAGCGAGACAGAGGACCCAGACACACCGTGGCAGTATGCAGTGGAGATGGAGGCAGGTAGTCCCTCCGAGAAACTGGCGCAAAAGGCACGATGCATGCTCAGTTGCTTGCGTAGTGACCCCCGAATTGTCAAAATTCGTCAGCTCAATGACTTCTGGATCTCCACCTTATTGGACCCTCGCTACCATCCCAGAATGGGGGCCTTTTTTAAACCCACTGAGAGGAAGGACAAACTGACCTACTACAGAGAGATCCTAGTATTCAGTTGGCCGATGCCTATCGGCCACATGGTCCATCCACTCGCAGGTCTGCCTCGGGGGGCCCTCTGCGCTTAACTTCCACTGCAATGGCTGCTGGGGAGGGGAGGGGTGGCAGAAGTAGTATCAGCTCTATCAGCAGCAGCCTGAGTCTACAGTCACTGATGAGTAGCTTTCTTCACCCGCATAGTGAAGCAACTCATCAGCAGCAGGTAGACATGGAGCAGGACCCAGCAGGTGGTGGCATACCTTGACATGGCCATGCCAACGAACATTGAAGATCCGCTGGACTTCTGGGTAGCCAAACTTGATTTATGGCCGCAACTAGCAGAGTTTGCCCTGAAAAAGCTGTCCTGCCCGGCCAGTAGTGTGCCATCAGAGCGGGTGTTTAGTGCGGTCGGGGCCATAGTCACCCCAAGGCGAACTCGTCTGTCCACTAAAAATGTGGAGAGACTGACGTTTGTCAAGATGAATCAGGGATGGATCAGCCAGGATTTCCAGCCACCAATGCCAGATGCCTCAGAGTAGATTGACCATGCTGCTACACCAACGCTTCACAATGATGGATATGAAACCCTCTTGGGTTATCAATTAGGGTTATGAAACCCTCTTTGGTACTGCGAATGCCTGCTCCTGACTCATCCTGTGTCTTTCAGGAACTACTTGCCTCACTGACACTTCTGGCCTTGGGCCTTTCATTTTTGGATCTTAGCAGTAGCTAAATACATGCATAATGCAAATTTCAACATTGATCTTTACATGTAAGGGGTTAGGAAACCCTGTTGGGAACTGAGAATGCCTGCTCCTGGCTCATCCTGTGTCTTTCAGGAACTACTTGCCTCACAGATGCTTCGGGCCTTGGCCGTTTAATTTTTGGATGTTTAGCAGCAGCTAAATACACGCTTAATGTGAATTTCAACATTGATCTTTACATGTAAGGGGTTATGAAACCCTCTTGGGTACTGCGAATGCCTGCTCCTGGCTCATCCTGTGTCTTTCAGGAACTACTTGCCCCACAGATGCTTCGGGCCTTGGCCCTTTAATTTTTGGATGTTAAGCAGTAGCTAAATACATGCTTCATGCTAATTTCAACATTGATCTTTACATGTAAGGGGTTAGGAAACCCTCTTGGGTACTGCGAATGCCTGCTCCTGGCTCATCCTGTGTCTTTCAGGAACTACTTGCCTCACAGATGCTTCGGGCCTTGGCCCTTTAATTTTTGAATGTTTAGCAGTAGCTAAATACATGCTTAATGCAAATTTCAACATTGATTTTTAGTGAAGGGGTTATGAAACCCTCTTGGGTACTGCGAATGCTGGCTCCTGACTCATCCTGTGTCTTTCAGTAACTTCTTGCCTCACTGATGCTTCTGGCCTTGGGCCTTAAATTTTTGGAAGTTTAGCAGTAGCTAATACATGCTTAATGCTAATTTCAACATGATCTTTAAATTCTCGGCGCTCTGCCAGGGCCGTCACCTACCCCGCCGGGGCCGATCAAAGCACCTCACTAAATCATCCAATCAATATTAGAGACAGACGGTGTGTACAAAGGCCAGAGACTTAATGAACCCGAGCTTATGACCCGCACTTAGTTGGAATTCTTCTTTCATGGCAAATAATTGCAATCCCCGATCCCTATCACGAACGGGGTTGAGCGGGTTACCTGCACTTGTCGGTAAAGGATAGACACACGCTGGTCCGTTCAGTGCAGCACGCGTGCAGCCCCGGACTTCTGAGGGCATAACACACCTGTTATTGCTCAATCTCACGATTGATCGTGCTATGTAAGGGGTTATGAAAGCCTCTTGGGTACTGCTGATGCCTACTCCTGACTGCTCCTGTGTCTTTCAGGAACTACTTGTCTTCATGATGCTTCTGGGCTTGGGCCTTTAATTTTATGATTTGTGAAATAGATTCATACATGCTTAATTAAAATTTCAACATTTATGGTGCAATGTATGGGGTTATTAAACCCTCTTGGGTACTGTTTTTTTCAAATTTTAAGATAATTTTCTCAATAATAAACTTAAATTTTCAAGAATAATAACCATTACACCATTGAACGCTTGTTGTGTGTGATTTTTTAATTAAAATTTTCAAAAATATTACGGAGATGGATGCTTCTTTATTTCAGAAAACATTACTTTAGAGAAGAATGTCTTTTTGAGGTCCACCATCCTGCATTATAGAGTCTTCTGGACTCTTGGATATGCGCTTGTTCTTAGATAAAGGTACTAAAAAAAAAAAGGACCTGTTAGGGCAATGCAGACGTTGCGCCTACATTTCACGGCCACATGGGCCCTGTGGGGGCTTGTTGTATTTGGTCCTTTGTACCCACACGCTGGGGTCCGGGCCCCTCAAAGTTTGATTTAAATTTCAAATTAAAAAATCAGACATTTCAATGGTCTCCTCATGCATCAGCCAACTCCAGGCTGTGTCATTCAGGCAATATATGGTTTACTGATGCCGCTGTGGGGCCTGGGTATTTCAAATTTTCTCATAGGTAGCACCCGCTATCCAAAATCTTTTTAAAAAATTGTTGTGTTTTTTTGGGGGGATTGTGAAGCCCTGCTGTGTACTCGTGCATCAGCCAACTCCAGGCTGTGTCATTCAGGCAATATATGGTTTACTGATGTTGCTGTGGGGGCTTGTTGGATTTGGTCCTTCGTACCCACACGATGGGGTCCGGGCCCCTCAAAGTTTGATTTAAATTTCAAATGAAAAAATCAGACATTTCAATGGTGTCCTCATGCATGAGCCAACTCCAGGCTGTGTCATTCAGGCAATATATGGTTTACTGATGCCGGTGTGGGGCCTGGGTCTGGGAATTTCAAATTTTCTCATAGGTATCACCCGCTATCCAAAATCTTTTTCAAAAATTTCAAAAATTGTTGTGTTTTTTGGGGGGATTGTGAAGCCCTGCTGTGTACTCGTGCATCAGCCAACTCCAGGCTGTGTCATTCAGGCAATATATGGTTTACTGATGCCGCTGTGGGGCCTGGGTCTGGGAATTTCACATTTTCTCATAGGTAGCACCCGCTATCCAAAAGTCTTCTTCATAAATTTTGACAATTGTTGTGTTTTTGGGGACGAATTGTGAAGCCCTGCTGTGTACTCATTCATCAGCCAACTCCAGGCTGTGTCATTCAGGCAATATATGGTTTACTGATGCCGCTGTGGGGACTGGGTCTGGGAATTTCAAATTTTCTCATAGGTAGCACCCGCTAACCAAAATCTTTTTCAAAAATTGTTTTATTTTTTGGGGGGGATTGTGAAGCCCTACTGTGTACTCGTGCATCAGCCAACTCCAGGCTGTGTCATTCAGGCAATATATGGTTTACTGATGCCGCTGTGGGGCCTGGGTCTGGGAATTTCACATTTTCTCATAGGTAGCACCCGCTATCCAAAAGTCTTCTTCATAAATTTTGACAATTGTTGTGTTTTTGGGGACGAATTGTGAAGCCCTGCTGTGTACTCATGCATCAGCCAACTCCAGGCTGTGTCATTCAGGCAATATATGGTTTACTGATGCCGCTGTGGGGACTGGGTCTGGGAATTTCAAATTTTCTCATAGGTAGCACCCGCTAACCAAAATCTTTTTCAAAAATTGTTTTGTTTTTTTGGGGGGATTGTGAAGCCCTACTGTGTACTCGTGCATCAGCCAACTCCAGGCTGTGTCATTCAGGCAATATATGGTTTACTGATGCCGCTGTGGGGCCTGGGTCTGGGAATTTCACATTTTCTCATAGGTAGCACCCGCTATCCAAAAGTCTTCTTCATAAATTTTGACAATTGTTGTGTTTTTGTGGGGCGATTGTGAAGCCCTGGTGTGTACTCATGCATCAGCCAACTCCAGGCTGTGTCATTCAGGAAATATATGGTTTACTGATGCCGCTGCTGGGCCTAGGTCTGGGAATTTCAAATTTTCTCATAGGTAGCACCCGCTATCCAAAATCTTTTTCAAAAATTTCTAAAATTGTTGTGTTTTTTGGGGGGGATTGTAAAGCCCTGCTGTGTACTCGTGCATCAGTCAACTCCAGGCTGTGTCTTAGGGATTGTGAAGGCCTAGTGCCTACTCATACTGCTGGCAACTCCGGGCTGTGCCATTCATCCACTATATGGTCTCCTCATGCTGCCAACTACTCCACGCTGTGTCATTCAGCCACTATATGGTCTCCTCATGCTGCCAACAACTCCACGCTGTGTCATTCAGTCACTATATGGTGTCCTCATGCTTCAGCCTCATCCAAGCTGTGTCATTCAGCCACTATATGGTCTCCTCATGCTGCCAACACCTCCATGCTGTGCCATTCAGCCACTATATGGTCTCCTCATGCTGCCAACACCTCCACACTGTCATTCAGTCACTATATGGTCTCCTGACACTGATGCCACCACCAGGCTCTGTCATTGTGCTGCTGTGCGGCAGTGATTCTAAAAGCAATGCCGGTAATCTGCATGTTATTCTGAATAACAGTATTATTTCACTAACCCAGCCCACTCCATATGCATTTTAGAACACAGCAAAGTGTTCTATACCCCTATTGAGGCTGTATGTAGGCTAGACATATAGATATTTAATATTTAATATTTTTTAATAAAGATTCGCCGCAAAAAATTCGTATCGAAACAAACTTTTTCGGAAAATTCGGCGAATCGGCCAAATCAAATTTTTCAAAAGTCCGCTCATCTCTAATCATCATAATGAAAAAGGAAATCTTATTCTGTTGTGTTCACTGAAAAATATTAGTGTTATCCAATTAGCTATAAAGCCACATGTATATCTCGCCATACAATGCATTCAGAAAGTCTTTAGACACTTTCACTTTTTTTCACATTTTGTTGTATTAAAGGGGTACTCCGGTGAAAACCTTTTTTCTTTTAAATCAACTGGTGGTAGAAAGTTAAACATATTTGTAAATTACTTCTATTAAAAAATCTTAATCCTTTCTGTACTTATTAGCTGCTGAATACTACAGAGGAAATTCTTTTCTTTTTGGAATGCTCTCTGATGACATCACGAGCACAGTTCTCTCTGCTGACGTTATTATAATAATAATAATGCTTTATTTATTCTTGTCCTTAGTGGGATTTGAACCCAAGTCCCCAGCGCTGCAAGGCAGCAATGCTAACCACTGAGCCACCGTGCTGCCCTTAGCATTCATCTGCTATGCATCTGCTATGAATGGACAGAGATGTCAGCAGAGAGCACTGTGCTCGTGATGTCATCAGTGTTCCAAAAATAAAGGAATTTCCTCTGTAGCATTCAGCAGCTAATAAGTACTGGAAGGATTAAGATTTTTTAATAGAAGTAATTTACAAATATGTTTAACTTTCTGCCACCAGTTGAATTAAAATAAAAAAGGTTTTCACCGGAGTACCCCTTTAACCCCTTAAGGACGCAGGACGTAAATGTACGTCCTGGTGAGGTGGTACTTAACGCACCAGGATGTACATTTACGTCCTAAGCATAACCGCGGGCATCGGAGCGATGCCCGTGTCATGCGCGGCTGATCCCGGCTGCTGATCGCAGCCAGGGACCCGCCGGCAATGGCCGATGCCCGCGATCTCGCGGGCGTCCGCCATTAACCCCTCAGGTGCCGGGATCAATACAGATCCCGGCATCTGCGGGAGTTCGCGATTTAAATGAATGATCGGATCGCCCGCAGCGCTGCTGCGGGGATCCGATCATTCATAACGCCGCACGGAGGTCCCCTCTTCTTCCTCCGTGCGGCTCCCAGCGTCTCCTGCTCTGGTCTGTGATCGAGCAGACCAGAGCAGGAGATGACCGATAATACTGATCTGTTCTATGTCCTATACATAGAACAGATCAGTATTAGCAATCATGGTATTGCTATGAATAGTCCCCTATGGGGACTATTCAAGTGTAAAAAAAAATGTAAAAAAATGTAAAAGTAAAAGTAAAAAAAAAGTGAAAAATCCCCTCCCCCAATAAAAAAGTAAAACGTCCGTTTTTTCCTATTTTACCCCCAAAAAGCGTAAAAAACATTTTTTATAGACATATTTGGTATCGCCGCGTGTGTAAATGTCCGAACTATTAAAATAAAATGTTAATGATCCCGTACGGTGAACGGCGTGAACGAAAAAAAAAAAAGTCCAAAATTCCTACTTTTTTAATACATTTTATAAAAAAAAAAAATATAAAAAGTGTATTAAAAGTTTTTTATATGCAAATGTGGTATCAAAAAAAAGTACAGATCATGGTGCAAAAAATGAGCCCCCATACCGCCACTTATACGGAAAAATAAAAAAGTTAGAGGTCATCAAAATAAAGGGATTATAAACGTACTAATTTGGTTAAAAAGTTTGTGATTTTTTTTTAAGCGCAACAATATTATAAAAGTATATAATAATGGGTATCATTTTAATCGTATTGACCCTAAGAATAAAGAACACACATCATTTTTACCATAAATTGTACGGCGTGAAAACAAAACCTTCCAAAATTAGCAAAATTGCGTTTTTCGTTTTAATTTCCCCACAAAAATAGTGTTTTTTGGTTGCGCCATACATTTTATGATATAATGAGTGATGTCATTACAAAGGACAACTGGTCGCGCAAAAAACAAGCCTTCATACTAGTCTGTGGATGAAAATATAAAAGAGTTATGATTTTTAGAAGGCGAGGAGGAAAAAATGAAAACGTAAAAATTAAATTGTCTGAGTCCTTAAGGCCAAAATGGGCTGAGTCCTTAAGGGGTTAAGGCCTTGTGCTACCATCAAAAAATCAAGCTTTCCAGGCAGGTGATGAGCAGCGCATGGTTTCCTCCAGACATGATGCTTAGAATTGTGTCTTTAACTGAGAAGAGGTTTCTTTCTGGCCACTGTGTTTTTGGTGCCTTTCATTGCAATAGAATTCGTTTTGTACCCTTCTTCAGGTCTGCATCTCCACACAATTCTGTCTCTGAACTCTACAGTCAGTTCTTTTCTGCTCGTGGCATAATTTATGCTTGAATATGCATTATTAGCTGTGATACCTAATATACAAAGGGCGGTGTCTTTCCAAATCATGTCCTGTCAACTGAATTTACCACAGGTGACTCCAAGCAAGATGTAAAAAAATCTCAGAAGTGATCATGAGGATAGATTACCCCCACAGCTGAATTTAAAGTGTCATAGCAAAGGGTCTGAATACGCATGTCCATGGGAAATCTTAGTTTTCCCTTTTTTTTAAATTAGTAAAGATTTCTAAAATTCTGCTTTCACATTCTAGGATATTGAGTGCAGATTGATGGGGACCATATTCCTATTCATATACTTAACCATTCGTACACCCTTACATCTCAATTTCCAACCATGTCCTATTCTTTCGTAGGTCTATCTAGTAATGAACTTACAATGCATTTTATTGCTTTCTATGAAATCTTCATCATCTTTTTCAACAGGATCAGAGCAGTAAGTATTGATATTATCATCCAGATACCAGCTTAAGTTTTCATCCACCACAGAGAACATCAGAATGAATTCCTTGTATCGATTCTTGCTCTTCTTATCTTTTAAGACACCTGTAGGAAAGGATATTAATGTTTGTTTAGCATTTCATTGTGTGTTTTTGCAACATTTTTCATGGTGCTATATGTTTTTATTTTTATTTTTTACACTACATGCCAGCTACATTTTTGGTGTCTTAAGTAATATTATTGGGGGCGGCGGTGATTTATTAAGGATTGTTGCTAGTTTCTGGCACAAAACGTTGAACATTTTCAGCATGAACCACAAAATAAATAAATAAATAAATAGGGCTTGTACAAAAATGTGGGATTTCTTTTTTTTTTACACCAGAAAACTAGCAGCAAGCCATGCAGTTACTTTGCTGGTATTTTTTTTTATTCCTTCCAAAGTACATGTAATTGTTTTTAATTCCAAACAAAAAAGGGTACAGCTTGAGGGTAAACATGTGGGATCTAAAGTGCTGCAGGTTTGAGCCGCAGCAGGTTTTTTTTCTATGGTTGATTTTTCCGCAGCGGAATCTCCACATCAGAATACATTCACTTCAAAGCGGGAAACTGGCAGAACCAGGAGTACTCTGGTCCTAATACATCTTATCCCCTATCCAAAAGATATCTATATTTCCAGCAATTTCTACCAGATGTGAATCAGTTAGTAGTACATCTAACTATATTAAATCCTCGCTGCAAAGAAATGTACATTTACTGTATGTTCAGAAAACGCTGGATTGCCGGTCAGGAGATTGCAGGGGGTCCCAGCGGCCAGAAACGCCCCCCCCCCCCCCCGCCTGGTCAGACATCTTATCCCCTATCCTTTTGATATGGGATAAGATGACTAGGGGTGAAGCACCCCTTTAAGGAAACAGGAAACTATCTTAATGGTTTTGTTTTTTCTTCCTCAGCTTCTAAGAGACATAACTCTTTTATTATTCCATCAATAGACCCATATGATGGCTTGTTTTTTTGCTCGACCAATTGTTCTTTGTAATGACACCTTCCATATATATATATATATATATATATATATATAATAAAAATAGGAAAATGTATGTCCAGTGAATTAAATTAAAATAAAAACAATTTATTTGTAAAATATTGATAATACACCTGTGGTGTCCTTTGTATGGCACTTACATCGGACTCACCACGATAAGAATATAGTAAAATGTATATATAATTCATACAATAAAATCAGCATATACTATACAATATGGTACTGGTATCGCAAATTGTATGTAGCGCTATAGGTACATGCACGGAGACTGCGCTAGTAGGATACAATGTCTCTCAATTTAAGCAATGATGTCTCTGTATGGCTTTTATCTTACATAGATACTCCGTGCGGCAGCGTGCCGGTAGGTAAATGCTAAGTAGGACTATGTCTGTGGATTTGTGTGCGCTCTGCGGCACTGGAGGCTCCTAGTACGTGTTCCACTGTACCCTGACGGCGCAGGGATAAAGATTGATGAGTGGGTTAGTCTCTTATTTGTAATCCTCTGGATGTATGCAGGAAAAGTCACTGGAAGTGGATAAGGGGTTTGGAACACAGTACCTTTTACCAGCATTGTCCTGGAGCGTGATTGCCGGACATAGATTTTAACTGGGGAGACATGCGATAACAGGCGGGATGTGGGCAATCCCGAGAGCGTGCTCTGGTGTGATCCTTGCAGTATCGGACTCCCCAGTGAAAACCTACGTCCGGCAACCACGCTCCAGGACAGTTCTGGTAGGAGGCACAGTGTGCCAAACCCCTAATCCACTTGCAGTGACTGTCTTGGTGCCACCGGGGTAGAGTGGTCCACATTTGAGGGGTCTCCAGTGCTGCAGAGCGCAGCCGCATACATCCAGAGGATTACAAATAAGAGACTATCCCACTCACCAATCTTTATCCCTGGCCATCAGGGTAGAGTGGGATACGTACGTGGGGTGGGAGTTTTGCAGTTTTACAGTAACACTTTATTCTGTTTCTCAATACGATTTAAATGATACCCATACTTATCTATTATTGAACTGCTTTTAAAAAACTCTAACTTTTTTTAAAGTAATAGAAGTATGTTTACAATTGCTGTATTCTGATCTCCTATAACTTTCTTATTTTTCTGTATACGGGCTTTATAGAGCTTCATTTTTTGTGCCGTAATCTGTAGTTTGTATCTGTAGTGGTGGTATCACTTTTGTGTATATGTGACATTTTTTCACCCTCGCAATTGCACTGTGGGTGGTCTGATGAGTGTCTGTACACCCCCCCCCCCTATGCATACTTTAAATGTTGTGATCCGTATTAAGCATGGCATCTGAAGGGTTAATGGCGGGCATTAGTGTGATCACTGATGTTCACCATCAGCAGCCGGGATCTGCAATCTATGAAGCAAGCAAGATTTACTATGTCAAATATGCCAAAATTCTGTTACTATTTATGCCAAAAAAAAACAGTTTCTACATGCCTTTCAATACACTATGGCCCAGATTTTTTAATGTGAGGCATACACTGTTTTAGTTGCTCATATCAACCAATCACAGCTTAGCATTCAATTTTCCCTTTTCTTTGATTGGTTGATGAGCAATTGGTTGATGGGCAAATCTGACAATTTCTGTATCAGATGGACTGATAAATCTGGGCCTATGCATTTAAGACAATTTTAACACTTTGTCAGATATTCTTCTCAATAAAGAGGTTTGACTTCACGAAAAGAGAGCATGGCCTCATATTCATCACTGTAAGTCAAAATTGCGGCCACATTTCGGCACAAGATTTTAGCACAAATCAAACCAACAGGTGGTGTAAACTTAGACTAAATATTCTAAAAAAAATTATAAAATTATTAAACTTTTTAAACAGCCTGAGCCTCTGCATATTTGATATATATTTTGATATTTAGTACTACAGTAAGTATTGAAACAGCAACAATGGTATAAAGAAATCTATAACTCACATGGATGGTACATGAAAGTATTAAAAAAGATTGATAAAACTATAACAGGAATATCCAGTTATACCTTCCTTGCAGATAATAAACTGTCCAACAAGTCCGGAATAAATATCTCTTGCAGGATTCAAATGTGAGTGATAAAGTCTGACAACACAATAATCATCCATTACAGATGGACCTTGGTCAGGGACAACCTCCCATTGGTAAGTATACGATTCACCTGGCTCTACAAAATCATCTTTCTTTTCTGCTCCAGATGTATTATCTGGATATAAGGCTCCTGTAAATAAGATTATATTGCAGGTATATTAATGCCACTGTAGAAGTTTGACTTTATAATATAATATAATATATATATATATATATATATATATATATATATATATATATATATATATATATAGACCGTATATACTCGAGTATAAGCCGACCCGAGTATGAGCCAAGACCCCTAATTTCAACCCAAAATCCCAGGAAAAGTTATTGACTCGAGTATAAGCCTAGGGTGGGAAATACATCATCCCCCCCTGTCATCATCCAGACCCCCGTCATCATCCAGACCCGTCATTAACATCCTCATCATCATCCCCTTGTCATCATCCCACACATCCCCCCTTCATCATCCCCTTGTCATCATCCCACACATCCCCCCTTCATCATCCCCTTGTCATCATCCCACACATCCCCCCTTCATCATCCCCTTGTCATCATCCCACACATCCCCCCTTCATCATCCCCTTGTCATCATCCCACACATCCCCCCTTCATCATCCCCTTGTAATCATCCCATGCACCCCCCTTCATCATCCCACACACCCCCCTTCATCATCCTCTTCTCATAATTCGCCCTCAGTGGTCTTCAACCTGCCGATGGCTGCCCGGGCTTGCTGGGAGTTGTAGTTTTGAAACCTCTGGAGGTCCGCAGGTTGAAGACCACTGCGGCCTTCGACATCATCCAGCCCCCTCTCACCCCCCTTTAGTTCTGTACAGTACTCACCTCCGCTCGGCGCTGGTCCGGTCCTGCAGGGCTGTCCGGAGAGGAGGTGGTCCGGTGGGATAGTGGTTCCGGGCTTCTATCTTCACCGGGGGCGCCTCTTCTCCGCGCTTCCGGCGTGGAATAGAGGCGTTGCCTTGACAATGACGCAGAAGTACGTTGGCAATGAACGCACCTCTGCGTCGTTGTCAAGGCAACGTGACTATTCTGAGGCCGGGCCCGAAGCGCTTAGAAGAGGCCTCCCCGGTGAAGATAGCAGCCCGGAACCACTGTCCCACCGGACCACCTCCTCTCCGGACAGCCCTGCAGGACCGGACCAGCGTCGAGCGGAGGTGAGTACTGTACAGAACTAAAGGGGGGTGAGAGGGGGCTGGATGATGTCGAAGGCCGCAGTGGTCTTCAACCTGCTGACCTCCGGAGGTTTCAAAACTACAACTCCCAGCAAGCCCGGACAGCCGATGGCTACCCGGGCTTGCTGGGAGTTGTAGTTTTGAAACCTCTGGAGGTCCGCAGGTTGAAGACCACTGCGGGTGGGGGAGTTCACTCGAGTATAAGCCTAGGGGGGTGTTTTCAGCACGAAAAATCGTGCTGAAAAACTCGGCTTGTACTCGAGTATATATGGTATATATGACTATATTGTTCAGTATGTGCACATTGCTCATTAGTTTATTAGAAAGCGTTACTGCCTATTTAGCAGAGTAATATGGAAAAGGCAATACCTACCCACCAATTTCTATAAACACTTCTATAAACCTACAGCTATTTGACTTTTTTTTTTTTTGCAATATTTAAAGCGCACAATGTCTGCGCCTGCGCAAGCTATGTGCGCCATGGCGCAGACATCGTGCGCCTTTATGCAACATACTTTCCCGACCTTCCCGACATTTTCGCTTAGGAAACCGAAAAAGGGGCATGTTCCTGACATTTTGGCCAAACCCTACCAATTTATTTAAAAAAAACAACTAAAACTAGTTGGGTTTTTACCATTATAAAACCCACAACTTGCAACCAGGTTGTTTTTTTTTCTCTTCCTCCTATCCCCTACCATTGGTCAGTTTACTTACTGACCAATGGCAGTTGGAGGCAGGAAGGGGGGTGGTTACCGTTCAAATCCCTGCTCTGCCAGCCCCTGGATGTCGGGACAGAGCAGGGAGTAGATGGCTGCGGTGGTGGCAGGGGGTAAGGGTACCTACCAATATCGGCTGCAGCATCTGCGGGGACTTGCAGACGGGACCTACGGCGGCATCATCATGGCGGCGGAAACCTGCAGTAAGCATCAGGCAGTGACAGCGGTGGAGGTAGCAGTGAGGATCGTCTCCACCGCTGCCTCCAGACTACAACTCCCAGCATGCCCAGACAGCCAAAGGCTGTCTGGGCATGCTGGGAGTTGTAGTTTTGCAACATCTGGACCACAATTTGGAGACCACTATACAGTCTGTGTCCTTCCAGATATTGCAAAACTACAATTCTCAGCATGCCCACACAGTCCAGGCATGCTGGGAGTTGTAGTTCTGTAACATCTGGCCCTTCAGGTGTTGCGAACTACAACTCCCAGCATGCCTGGACAGTCCCTGAGCTTGGAACTTGAATTTTTCCTGCTCGGGTTATTAATTTATGTCTTGCGCCCGAAAACATTGTGCGTGCGAAAATAAGCATTGCTCGTAAAATGTGCGCCAATTTAATAAATGTGAAGGGAAAAAGGAGTCGGGAAACAGCCAAAACCGACATAAAAAAAACGATACAATAGTAAATGACCCCTTATATGGCCAAAATAATATGGACTCCATACTAACTACTGAGTCCAGATTGTGTTATCATTATGCTCAAAACTTCCTATGAAAATGTGTTGCTTCTTACCTGTTTTTTTTTTCTTATAATTAAAATATGTGTCTGAAATCACAGAAAAATCTTTTTCATCATTATATGAAGTTGCTTTTTCCAAGAAATATTGACTTTTATATAAAAAAAATATAAACATATCCTAATTCTAAAAATATTTTTAAAGTCCTAGGATTATTTTTAATAATGCATCTATTATTTTGCTTTCCTAAATTTGGCTTTATAGGTTTGATATGAACAATCTACAAAATAGAACAAGTTCACCTTCATTTGCCTTTGTGTATTGCACTCCAACTGGATGCATGGAGTAAGGTCGGGATGCAAAATTTTTTAGAACAATTGTCAACGTGTCACCAACTTCAGCTGTTATGATGGGGCCCAAATATCCCAGCCAGTCTGGTTTCTTGATTTCTTCTGTGTACGAGCCATTGGTGTATTGAACGTAAACAGCTTTCTTATAGACTCGGCCTATTCTCATTGGGGCTGTCTGTAGGTATTTGCTGGCATAACTGTATAGGCAAAAGATCACATTTTATGAAAGCATCAGGGAATGGAATGGATGGAAAGAGCGCAGAGTGTTGCCAATTTTTAAAATGGGCATTGGCATATTCAAGGACTACATATATACAGTTTCTAGAGATAGATAAACTGCTTTACATTATAGAAGGGGCCCTAAAGGGGTACTCTGCCCCAAGACATCTTATCCCCTATCCAAAGGATAGGGGATAATAGCCACATAGTGCAACGTTCAGTGGAAAACCTATATATGAAACAGCTGCAGCAGACACAGGTATTGTGCAAAAGTAACAATCTTTAATGGTTATAATCTAAATACATAGAAAACATACATGTTAAAAGCAGAGATATGGCAACTGAAAAAATGGGTGTCTTAAAGGCAACGGTAACAATAGTCTATACTAGTCCCATATGTATGGACATACAGACTGCTGAACAAGCACAAATAAATAGTAAACGTTGCGTATCGGCAAATTGCACTATACGCTATAAATAAAGTGCCAGTGCAAAGAGTACATATAGCTGCATGTATGCCAACAACAGTGCAATGAACCAAATACCCACATGTATGAGCAGAAAGTGCAGCCAGGAGACGTCCACCCCTATGACCGTTTCGGACCATGTCCTTCTTCCGTTTACTATTTATTTGTGCTGGTTCAGCAGTCTGTATGTCCATACATATGGGACTAGTATATAGCAAGGAGAAAGTCAGGAGGTCCAGCAATTTGATAACAAGCAGTTTTATTGAAGATTCGACACACAGTAAAAGCGGTAGTCAGGCGCGTTTTGACTGCATGCGCTCTTCCTCGGTGACCGAAGGTCACCGAGGAAGAGCGCATGCGCTCGAAACACGCCTGACTACCACTTTTACTGTGTGTTGAATCTTCAATAAAGCTGCTTGTTATCGAAGTGCTGAACCTCCTGCCTTTCTTCTTGCTAGTTGGTGCCCAGCCGGGCATCGGTCCGTGTACCAGAATAGGAGAGATAAGCTGGACTTTTTCTTGTACTTGCATGGGACTAGTATATACTATTGTTACCGTCGCCATATCTCTGCTTTTAACGTGTATGTTTTCTATGTATTTCCTTTTTAACCATTAAAGATTGTTACTTTTGCACAATATATGTGTCTGCTGCAGCTGTTTCATATACAGGTGTTGTAGTTGACTGCTGTATTAGGAGATAGAGTACTGTCCATTATGTTACATCCTAGGAGTACTTAGGGTATCAGTATACAGTATGTTCCCTCTCCGATATTGGGTATTAGAATCTGTGTATTTGAACTTTCAGTGGAGCATGGCTCTGTTGTAAGATGCAAATAGAGGTAAAGTATGACCCTTATAGATGTATGGGCGCTGTATTATAGCCTTGTACAACTTGATGGTTTTGATTTTTATCTTCTTTGATATAAACAAAATTAACGTTTATACAATAACAGTTGATTCATGAGCACATCCTGTAATATTATTTCATTGGGTAATCCAGCTGAAAGCACTTACCACTTATTCACTAAAAATTCCAATGATACATGTAAAGGTTGGCAAGGAATCTGCAAATCTGTAGACAACCACTTATTTCAGTCTGTATACTGCCAAGGTAGCTCCAACAGCTGGAAGACTTTCGTGCTTCATATAGGAAGTACTGTATTACTATGCATCAGTTTTGCTAGTTGTGCCGGTAAAAGGTAGCAATAAACTGTACTGTACATTATAGTATTGTATAGTGCACATAGATAAGTAAATTTTTTACTAGTCCACATATAGATAGCCCTGGATCATGGATTCATCATAACTATTTCATATTTATCAGAAAACAATATATTTCTATAGCAGATACTTACACGTCATCAGCTATGGATTTTCCAGAAATGATATTCTTGCCACTGGGAGCATAATCCCAATTTATTTCCTTAATTCCAATGTAGTATTTTCTGTTTTTGCCCAAAACATTTCCAGTATACCAGAGACAGAGCAGACAAGCTCCTAAGAACTTCATTCTGCTGGGATATTGTTGACAGGACAGTGAACGTCTTATAAATGGCTGCTTGCCCGGGTATGCTGCCCTTCTTCAGAACTTTATGAAGCATGAACTAAAGGACAATATCTCATTTGTTGATCAAAAGTAAATAGACATGCCATTTGTAATAAGTGCTCACCAGCAATCCTGCCCAGTTTATTTGTTTTTCACTGTTTCATCCAGTGGTGCTAGTAGATTTGAATGTTCATTTTTCCTTTTGACATTAAAATGGTGATTTTTCATAATAGGGATTAAAGGGGTTCTCCGGTGCTTATACATCTTATCCCCTATTCAAAGGATAGGGGATAAGATGCCTGATCGCTGGGGACCCCCGGGATCTTGCACGCGGCACCCCGTTTGTAATCAGTTCCCGGAGCGTGTTCGCTCCGGGTCTGATTACAGGCGACCACCGGGCCGGCGGCGTGTGACGTCACGCCTCCGCCCCCGTGTGACGTCACGCTCTGCCCCTCAATGCAAGCCTACGGGAGGGGGCGTGACAGCTATCAAGCCCCCTCCCGTAGGCTTGCATTGAGGAGCGGAGCGTGACGTCACACGGACTGATTACAAACGGGGTGCCGCGTGCAAGATCCCGGGGGTCAGGCATCTTATCCCCTATCCTTTGGATAGGGGATAAGATGTATAAGCACCAAAGAACCCCTTTAAAGGGGATCTCTGGTATTAGACATTACCCCCTATCCACAGAATAGAGGATAAGTGTCTGATTGTTCGGCCGCTGGGACCCCCCCCCCCATGATCTCCTGCCCAACACCCCAGTAATCTGCTTGCACGGTGTGATCTCCGCTCTGTACCGGATTACTCTATGCAAGATTCAGAGATACATAAATGTGTGGGGGCATGTCGACCACGGCTGCTCCAAAGCCTAGCACAGCTGGTGTTCTGAACATAAATGCTCAGAACACTGGGGTGCCAGAGATCTCAGGGGTCCCAGCAGTCAGACTATCCCTCCCTTCCACCACCATCACCACCACCACCACAATGAGACATCTTATCCCCTATTCTGTGGATTAGGGATAAAATGTCTAGGACCGGAGTTACCTTTTAACCATAGGGAAGTCTTGGGAAAATTGGGAAATTGAAATGTTGCTTGCACATACAGCTAAGGATACTTTCACACTGCCGTTAAGACACGGCAGTGTTTTGGCCATCAGGGGGCCAGGGAGAATAGCGGGAGAAAAATTACTGCATGTGCTGTCTTTTTCTCCCGCTACTCCCACTACAAAATAACTGCGCCCGACAGACCCCATTAAAGTAAATGGGATACATCTGGACCCGTTATTGCCCGTTGTGCCCTGTCCCAAAAAAAGAGCCTAACAGTTGTTTAAGATCGGGGCACAACGACAGTGTGAAAGTAGCCTAAATAAAAAATGTTTCTATTTTTTTTTACTACGTCTGGAGTTAGTCCCTTTAGTCTGTTCCCAGTCTGATACCCCTGTTTTCTGTACAACCCTCCAGGGCCGGACGGACTGGGTCCGAACAGGCGATGGATTTTAGATTAAGCAGCCCATTTTTGGTCATGGATATTGCTATGTAAAGGAAGAGCCACAAAGCGAAGGGGCCAAATGTCAATCATAGTTGAGTATAGTAGAGCAAATAACGGATACGCTGTTAATGTATCGTTCAGTTAGCACTCTGGCTTCTCCCAAAAGCATATGCATATGCTGTACAGTGAGAAATCATCTTTCCACACTTCACATGTAGTTCCACTTACAAAGCCTAGCACAGCTGGTGTTCTGAACATAAATGCTCGGAACACCGGGGTGCCAGAGATCTGTTCCATGCTGGGAGTAGTAGTACAACTAAAAAATGTAAAAAAAAAAAAAAAGAGAAAAAAAAGTGAAACACACACACACACACACACTTTATCAAAAATTAATAAAAATTTCGCTATAAAAAATAAAAATTTTGTTAAATACATTTTTCCATCACTACTGCATCCTTTTTTTTTTTTTTTTTTTTTTTTTTTTTGATACCCAACAAAACCTCAGAAAAAAAGTCAAACCACAGGGAAAAACAGTGGCAGTTTTCTGGAGTTTTTAAGCCTAAAAAAATGCAATGCAAAAACCTCAGTTGAATCCTAGCCTTCAACTGCCAACATTGAACCTTGCTTCTCCAGTCTCAACAGTTGTGGAAGGAGCCCGGCAGTGTATGACAGCCGCCTCCCAATTCTCATCACTTGGGTGTAAATGTACGGCGCTGAGCATTAATTACCTTTCCTCTGTGCCATACATTTAAGGAGGTTAATCTGTCTTTTAACACTAACAGATTAAAGGTAATGTGTTATCAGAAAATGACCTACAGATTGAATCAAGTCTTTGTGTTAAAAAATGTTTATAAAGATTTTTTTTTTATAGAATTTTCTATTTTAACCCCAGGGATTTTTGAATTTTCAACTTTTGTTTTATCCTCCTTGCCTTCTTATAGCCATAACGCTTTCAATGTTCCACACACAGACCCACAGACCCATAGGTCTGTAGGGATTGTCTTTTGCGCCACCGATTGTACTTTCTAATGACATCACTCATTTTACAACAAAATCTACAGTAAAACAAATAAAGAAAAATTATATGTGTGGGGCAAAAGTAAAAAAATAAATAAAATAAAAATACTTTTGGGGGCTTCTGTTTCTATGCAGTGCACTATTTGGTAAAACTGACATATTCTGTTTATTCTGTAAGTCCATATGATTAAAATGATACACTTTGGACCATGTTCACCTGTGGTAGCCCAGTAAGGGAGTTGTTACCTCATACCCTTGCTGCCCTGTCAGGCAGCCTCCCTTAAGTGTCGCCACATGTACATATTGTGACAGTGTGGCAAGGAAAGGGTGCATTTCCCTACCTGATCCTGAAGAAACCTCCACCTGGGGCCTAATCTATGAGGTAGCAGAGAGGGGAAGTCTGTTTAAAAAAAGCAGAAAAACAGAATAGTCTGGGCTCTCCCTTAGACAGAAGTGGCTGTTAGAAGGGGAGACATCGTGTCCATTGCCAGGCGGGCACAGCAAGGGCTGCAAAGGACACAAGCATGGACTCCCAGAATGAGAGCAATAGCTCTGGTAACATACAGCAGGTGGCTGTATGAATGGGACTTTATGTTCAAATGTGAACTGTATCTTATAAGGCTGCCGGACTTATTGTGTTTAAACTGGCAGGGAAAAGCCCCCCAGTTAATAGTCAGGGCATGCTACATGTGTGGTGAAGTGGCTAGATGGCCTAGGTGTTATGTTTATGTTTTCTTTATTTTTGTTTATCATTGCTGTTTGCCGGTTAATTGCAAAAAAAAAAGTGTCCTTTGGCTACGGCAAAGGACAAACCCAGAGTGAAACCCTTAAGGGTGACCAATGGGATTCCACCAGTGTCTCCCCCATAAAATCCCTGGGAGGAGTCTCTTCTCTCTCTTTCTGTTAAGCTGAGGTCCAGTGCAGTCGAGTCTAGGAGTGTGTCTGGAGTCATAGGAGGCCTCAAGTCAAGTCCTGCAGCCACAAGCTACAAATAAGCTACAGTCACAGAATTGTCAGTCACAAGTCAAGTCAGTCACAGTCATCTAGTCATAGTGGCCTGCACTAAATTGTCCCGTTCTACTATAAGTCCCGGCAAGCCCTTAAGCTAAGTTTCCACTTGTTTTTTTTTTCTGGCAATTTTTGGAAAACTGCCAGTGCAGTTTTTAAGCCAAAGCCAGAAAGATATTCAAAAGGAATAGGACATATAAAGGAAGGAATTACAGTTCTCCTCCTTTATTGATCCACTTCTGGCTTTGGCTCAAAAACTGCAGTGGCAGTTCTCCAAAAACTGCTAGAAAAAGAACAAAGTGGAAACTTAGCCTTAAGATCTCTAAAGTCAATGGTCACCTCTGTGGGCCTGGCTGAACTGTATAGACTTTTCCACCTGTCTAACCTCAATAAAGCTACTGCTGTCTGTAACTTGGCATTGGAGTCATTATTGCACCCCGTGCCTAGCCCAGGATCCAGCGGTATACCTTTGGATGGTATTGAGGATAAACCAAGGATCTGCGGCTAGGATAATTCCATCTGCCCTGCATCTCACACCCCATACCACAACTTTTGGCATCACGAACAGAATACGGGTGTGTGCCTTGTGACTAGAGTCCTCCCTCAGTCTGAACTGTGTCCAGTATTGTCAGAGAATCGCATGCCGATGCGAATAAAATTTGTGCCAGAAAGTGTACGGGGCTTTGTCAGTGGAAAGTGTTTTACACGAGGCATTTGTGAAATAGAGGGGGAGGTGAAGAAAGGACTGTTATGCGCCATTGTGAACTGCAGACAGTGGGTATCTAAAAGGGTTAACTTGGTCCGGTGCTTCCCGTGGGCGCAAGTGGTCGCAGTTGTAGAAGGTGTACCGTTGGAGGCATTGATAGATACAGGGCCACAAGTGTCTACTATACCCAAAAGTGTTTTCTATCAGCATTGGGATGCTAGTTTATTGTGTGAGCCTGATGATGTTAGCTTCCAAGTAGTTGCAGGTAATGGGCAACCAGTCCCCAGACATGGATATTGGGAGCAAACCATTCAGTTGGGAGAGTTTATATTGGGGATGAACATTTTGGAGAATTGTTTCACTGAAGTGTTAGATGCCTTGCATGCCTCTCTTCCCTATATGAACCCTTCAGTCCAGCGGGCTGCGAAGCATCACTTGAAAGTAATACAGGCGGAGCAGAAGTTTGCCAACAAGCAAGGTGAAATCTGCAGAGTACGAGTTCAAGACATCAGGTCGGTGACCTTACAACCCAACACAGAGACCATCATCTGGTGTCATGCACGTCCCGGAGTCAAGAGTAGGGACTATCAAACCCTTCTGGAACCCATGCAATTGTAAGATCATCCTCTTGTTTGAGCTGCGAGAAGCCTTGTCCTTGTCACCAACGGGACAGTCCCAGTGCGGTAAGCAAACCTGTCTGATTCTCCTACTGTCTTGCCCAAATACACTCCTGTTGCCCAGCTGTACCTACTAGAGTCAAAGGACATTGTGATGAAATGTCTGGTGACCCAACAGTGAGCAGCTCAAGTGGCCAAAGGATCTGGCGGCAGCCCTCCAGAGCCCTGGTGGGCACAACTCCAGCTTGGGGACAACACTACCCCAAGTAACCAAGTCAATGGTATCATCAATGTCGCCAAGAGGTACCATGAGGCTTTCAGCAAGCACCCAAAGACTTCGGGCAGACTTCAATAATCCAGCACCGAATCCTCACAAGTGACAGTCCACCTATCAAGCAAAGACACCGTCCGGTCGTGCCAGGCATGTATCAGACTATCAAGAAGATGCTGGCCAACATGAAAGAGGCAGACGTTATCCAAGAGAGTCAGAGCCCCTGGGCGGCGCCACTTGTCCTGGTCAAGAATAAAGACGGAGCCATTCGCTTCTGTTTTGACTACAAATTGAAACTGAATAATGTTACACACAAGGACGCCTACCCATTGCCAAAGATCGAGGAGTCACTCACAGCTCTCAGGTCTGCTGCTTACTTCTCCACCCATGGGACTTAAACAGTGGATACTGGCAAGTGCCCATGGCCGTTGAGGACCAGAAAAAGACACCTTTGTGACACCCATGGGACTGTTCAAGTTTAAAAGTATGCCGTTTGGGCTGTGCAATGGCCCTGCTATGTTCCAGCATCTGATGCAAAGGTGCCTGGGACAGCTGTATTTTCAATGTGTCCTATTGTACCTGGACGATGTTATTGTGTATTCCAAGTCCTACCAGGAACACCTGAGCCATCTGTCAGACGTTCTTCAAGTCCTAATCAAGCATGAATTGAAGATTAAACCGTCAAAGTGTCATTTGCTCAAACCTTAAGTCCATTACCTGGGTCATGTTGTCAGTGCAGAAGGAGTCCAGCCCAATTTTGAAAAGGTGAAAGTTTTCAAGAACTGACCAACCCTGCGCACGGTGAAAGATGTCAGGAGCTTCCTGGGATTTGCCGGCTACTACTGCCATTTCATCCCACACTTCGCCCAGATTGCTTAACCCCTCACATCTCTTACAGGGTATGGCGAAGGAGAACTACAGTGGAAGACTACCTCTTGAATGGGCCGAAGAACAAGAGATTGCGTTCCGAGCTCTTAAATGTCTGCTGACAGAACCACCCATCTTCCCATCTTGGCATATCCAGACTACAGTCAGCTGTTCCGGCTGTATACTGATGCCAGTTTTGAAGGTCTGGAAGCTGTCCAGTCCCAAGTCTAGGAAGGGCCAGAGCGAGTAATTGCCTATGCCAGTAGTAACCTGTGAGGAGCAGAGAAGAACGATGCAAATTACAGCTCATTGAAGTTGGAACGTCTCGTCCTGGTATGGTCTGTGACTGAAAAGTTCAAAGATTATTTGGCTGCCACACCATTCACTGTCTACACGGATAATAACCCATTGGTCCATCTGAACAAGTTGGGTGCCATTGAACAGCAGTGTGCTTCAAGATTAGCCAATTACAGTTTCACCTTTAAGTACAGAAGCGGCAAGTCAAATGTCAATGCCGATGTACTGTCTCAAATGACCCCCGGCGAGGAACCCTCTGTCAAAGATGGGTGGGAAGATGTGGAGATGCCCCCATTCTATCAACGGTTGCTGAACCAGAATGTTGTGACCGCCCCCATGGATGGTGAACCCAGGTCCGAAAAGATTAAAGAAGATATATACACCTTGAAGACTCTTCAAGACAAAAGTAGAGTCATGGGGGATCTGTTGGACTACCTTCTGGCGAAAAAGGTACAAACCCATCCACGCCGGGCCCAGTGTGACTACAAGTTGAGACGTCTGTGGCGACAGAGGAAGTTACTGTTTGTGCACAAAGGACCGTTGTGACGAAATTCTTTGGATCCGGTCTCCGGTGATGAATTTAATCAGATTCTTGTTCCCCAAAGAGATGCGCCAATGGTCCTCAACACATACCATGATCAATCGAGACACTTTGGAGTCCACAAGACCGAAGCTACTGTAAGGCGAAGATTCTATTGGATCGGAATGTAGAGCATTCAAATTGTCTCCTACCCGTTCTGGGTACACTTATGCTCTCACCATGGTGGATAACTACTCTAAATGGGTTGTCGTCATACCCATTAAAGACCTCACAGCCCAGACAGCGGCCTAGATGTTCTACTCCAATTGGGTGCAAACCCTTGGGTGTCCAGAGTCTGTCCTAATGGACCGTGGAATGGCCTTCAAGGCCCAACTCTTCCAAGAGCTGTGTCAATTTCATGCCTGCAAGAAACTCCGGACCATGGCTTACCACCCCCAGGGGAACGGGCTCTGTGAACGCATCAATCACCCGGTGCGGTGCGGTAGAAAATGGTGTCACCTTCCCCCCCCTCAGTAAGTTTTTAGCCTGTTGTGACAGACACCACTGGTGTAGCGCATTGTGAGAAATTCCAGTATAATAATCAGATATACCAGTTGCCACAGAATAGGAAAGTGTTACAGAAGTTTTCACCATTTAAATATACAGCTCCCAGAATTACTTAAAGGGGTACTCCACTGGAAAACATTTACTTTTATATCAACTGGTGCCAGAAAGTTAAACAGATTTTTAAATTAAAATTCAGGTAGAAGATAGACATGGTCGCACATCTACAATCTTGCATAATAATCGAATTGCTTCTCAGCATAATTTCAAAAACCAGCAGGTTTTTAGTATATACGTTTTGATCAAAAAGTACAAAGCCCACTCGCCACGTCAAGCCACCTATTTAGAGTGGGTCCCTAACGTCCCTAGCACAAAATGGTGTAGCACTGGGCAGCGACCACCACCGCCGCGACACCAGTGCCCACAGGGGGAACGACCCACTGGCAAAGCGGCCCCAATGCCACTCAAACCAGTCTATGGGCACTACACCAGTGTGAACAGGGTGCTACATCTCACATACCATGCCCTCCCAGTCAGACTGGGAGGCTGCTAGGAAAGAAATGGCCCATGTGTAGCTAACTACTACTTATATAGGGTTGGGCTGAGGGGGTGGGGAAGAGTGCAGACACATGTTCAAAAAAAAAAAAAAAGAGCGGATAGAAAACACAATGTGAATTCAGGTAGAAGACAGACATGGTCGCACATCTACAATCTTGTATAATGATCGAATTGCTTCTCAGCATAATTTCAAAAACTAACAGGTTGTTAGTATATACTTTTTGATCAAAAAGTAGCTTGATATGCAAAAAAGATGGAAACACAAAGGGGAAGCGCAACAATGTGCCGTAAATGTATTTAGATAAAAAGAAAAAGGAAGAGGTGAAAGAAACTTGCTCACCTTCTGGTGTTGTGCAGTGAGCACAACACCATATCATGCTTGTATCCCGTTTCAAGGGGAATAGTAGGATCAGGGGGTGCAGCTCACACCGTGGCGTCCTGGGATTCCTGGACGTCAGGAGGATGCAAGGGATAAGGATCCCCGGGGCTCCGGTTCACATGGTAAAAAAGGTGTGTTAGAGCGCTCACTCCTGTGGATTAGCTTGACTGGGATCGTAGCAGTATAGAGTTAGCCGGACACGGTTAAGTTTAAGAGATAATAACCGGATTTTATTAGGGTAGATCACAGATAACATGTTTCGAGGGGTGGGACCCCCTCTTCGTCAGATCCAATGATGTGGCAGATGTGGAAGGCCACTGATTTATGCAAAAAAAGCCCGCAAAATTTAACAGCAATTACCGGGTACAGAATTAAATACATATATGCATCTGTGCAATACAGTTTGCACGGTGCTGAGGGTATCTCAAATTCAAAGCAAACATAAATTTAAAACAAATTACATTTAACACGAATAGTATTTAGGTTGCAGATCAAGTGAGGTGCTACTACTATTAGCCTGGCCTTCCTTTCGGGGAGCAGAGCAATTAAAAAAATTCAAAGCGCCTCTCTCTGTGTTATGGCGGCATTTCAAAGATAGAGGAACAGTAGGATCGCGGTCATTTTATGTATGGGAGACCCCTCTTCTGGGTGTCTGGGAGAAAAACGTCCTAAATTACAATGAAGTTGATAGTGGAAGCACATCTCTTCTGTTTGGATGAAATTGATATATACAGACATTGGCATTACAGTAGAGCATATTTTATGCAATAGTGTTGTGGAATGTTGTGATGCCAATGATCCGGTTACAGGAGACAACAGGCACAAACAGGAACCATAGCTGAGATTTAGTTGTACATGGGGTGATATAGTGTTATCATATGCCATCCATGTTTAACTTTTCAGTGATAGATGCTGTTGTTAGGGAATTGGTACAGGAACTATAGTCATATTTCTGGGATGTCATAATATTCAGCCATATTTTTTCGGTCTATTTTTTTGGTTGTTACCAACCAAACACAATGGGACCACAGGAATTTCATCCATCCTGCCCATTGATTACATCCCAGCACATGTTACCAATCGTTTGGAAGCTCTTGGAAAAAAAGAGATGTACTGGATCTACAGACTAGAATCGGTCCAACCCCATGGGCTAAATGAGGCTACAGAGCTTATTCACTGAATGGGTCATCCTGTCCTCTTACCAATGGGGATGACCCTCACCAGCCCATTAATCAATCAAAGAAAACTTCATGGGAGGATGTGTGTACAACTGCACATATATTTGTGTATATGTGTGGGCATATGAATGCGAATACAGAAAATACACACCATATCTGTTTACAGACATAGAATATATATCTCTGTGTGGTCACACAGAAAATCTGCAGGACATGCAGAAAATAGAGTGCCCGTCATTTTTGCAGTCCATACGTCTGTCATTGGCCCCTAAAACCCATGACTAAATAGATGTCTAAATAGCTCACAGAATTTTCTTTAAACCATAGGTCTTATATGGGACGCTATGGTGACAATCAGCATCGTTTTGCACATGATTGCAACATTGTGTGAATATTGTAAATACCTCAGCACAATGTATAATCGAGATAGAAAAAATATGGCTGAATATTATGACATCCCAGAAATATGACTATAGTTCCTGTACCAATTCCCAAACAACAGCATCTATCACTGAAAAAGTGAAACATGGATGGTATATGATAACACTAAATCTCAGCTATGGTTCCTGTTTGTGCCTGTTGTCTCCTGTAACCGGATCATTGACATCACAACACTATTGCATAAAATATGCTCTACTGTAATGCCGATGTCTGTATATATCAATTTCATCCAAACAGAAGAGATGTGCTTCCACTATCAACTTCATTGTAATTTAGGACGTTTTTCTCCCGGACACCCAGAGGAGGGGTCTCCCATACATGAGAGGACCGCGATCCTACTGTTCCTCTATCTTTGAAATGCCAACATAACACGGAGAGCGGCGCTTTGAATTTTTTTAATTGCTCCGCTCCCCGAAAGGAAGGCCAGGCTAATAGTAGTAACACCTCATTTGATCTGCAACCTAAATACTATTCGTGTTTAGTGTTGAGCGGCATAGGCCATATTCGAATTCGCGAATATTCGCGAATATATGGACGAATATTCATCATATATTCGCGAATATTCGCATATTCATAATATTCTCGTTTTATTTTCGCATATGCGAAATTCACGTATGCGAAAATAACATATACGAAAATTAGCATATAAAAATTTAGCAAAAGCAAAAATTTGCATATGCGAAAATTAGCATATGCTAATTTTCGCATATGTGAAAATTTGCACACCAGTCTCACACAGTAGTATTAGAGCCTTCTTTACATCACACAAGCTGGAAGCAGAGAGGGATGATCACTGTGATGTGTACTGTGAAAAAAATAAAAAATATAAAAGAATATTCGTAATTACGAATATATAGCGCTATATTCGCGAATATTCACGAATTCACGAATATGCGATATTCGCGAATAAAATTCATATTGCGAATATTCGCCAGCAACACTATTCGTGTTAAATGTAATTTTTTTAAATGTATGTTTGCTTTGAATTTGAGATACCCTCAGCACCCTGCAAACTGTATTGCACAGATGCATATATGTATTTTATTCTGTACCTGGTAATTGCTGTTAAATTTCGCTGGCTTTTTTTGCATAAATCAGTGGCCTCCCACATCTGCCACATCATTGGATCTGACGAAGAGGGGGTCCCACCCCTCGAAACGTGTTATCTGTGATCTACCCTAATAAAATCCGGTTATTATCTCTTAAACTTGATCAAAAAGTACAAAGCCCACTCGCCATGTCAAGGCCGCCTATTAAGAGTGGGTCCCTAAAGTCCCTAGCATAAAATGGTGTAGCACTGGGCGACGACAATGGTGTCGCGGCGGTGGTGGTTGCCGCCCAGTGCTACCCCATTTTATGCTAGGGATGTTAGGGACCCACTCTAAATAGGTGGCCTTGACGTGGCGAGTGGGCTTGGTACTTTTTGATCAAAAATGTATACTAACAACCTGTTAGTTTTTGATATTATGCTGAGAAGCAATTAGATCATTATACAAGATTGTAGATGTGCGACCATGTCTGTTTCTTCTACCTGAATTCAGATTTTTAAATTACTTCTATTTAAAATCTTAATCCCTACAGTACTTATAAGATGTTGTATTCTCTACAGGAAGTTGTGTAGTTCTTTCCAGTCTGTCCATGTTAGGAACTGTCCAGAGCAGGATAGGTTTGCAATGGGGATTTGCTCCTACTATGGACAGTTCTTGACATGGACAGAGGTGTCAGCACAGAGCACTGTGGTCAGACAGAAAATAAATTAAAAAAAGAAAAGAACTTCCTGTGAATCACTTATACAGCAGCTAATAAGTACTGGAAGGATTAAGATTTTAAAGTAGAAGTAATTTATAAATCTGTTTAACTTTGTAGCACCAGTTGATAAAAAAAAATGTTTTCCAGTAGAGTACCCCTTTATGCAGTGGTAAGGTTATGCTGGGAGTTGTAGTTTCACTCACCATAACTGTAGAACTTACAAGTGACTCAAGCTCTGATAGGACATAGAGAAGAGAATGTATAATGATATCAGTGACTACAGGTGACGTCTTCTCTATAGTCTTTCCTTATCTAATTCAGATGGTACATACCGCCAGGACTTGTTCCAGCTAAAACTTCTGTCTGTAGAATGTGACGCCCAGACGCCTCCTCACTATGTCAGCGAATTCTCATCCTCTATATGAAAACAAGTATTATTATAAACCTGCCAGACACTGTATCCTCTAAATATAATACTACTATACACTACACTCTTTGATTATAAACCTACCATACCCACTGAATATAATACTACCACACAATGTACATTCTGAATATAATACCAACACATACTGTACCCTCTGAATATAAATCTGCCACATACTGTACCCTCTGAATATAAATCTGGTGGTGTTGCTAGTGGATGATGGGGGTGCTAGTACTGAGGGGTTTGCTGGTGGATGATGAGGGTCCTACTGACAGGGGGGGAGCATTAGTTAGGCAGCAGTTCCCCCACTTAAGGTAGGTAGCAGTTCCCCCACATGAGGTAGGTAGCAGTTTCCCCACATTAGGTAGTAATTTCCCCACATTAGGTTGCACAGATTCCCCACATTAGGTAGCACAGATTCCACACATTAGGTAGCAGTTTTCCCACATTATGTAGCAGCTTTCGCACATTAGGTAGCAGTTTTCCAACATTAGGTAGCAGTTTCCCAACATTAGGTAGCAGTTTCCCCACATTAGGTAGCATAGATTCCCCACATTTGGTAATAGTTTCCCCCATTTTGCCGCAGGTTCCCTTGCATGTTCCCCACAATAGGTCAAAGTCTCCCCACATTAGATCGCTGGTTCAAACAACCCCCCCTTCCCCCCACACAAAAAAAACACATACACACACAACACAGAGACACACACACAGATAGATAGCGAGAGAGACACACACACACAGTCAGAGAGACACACTCACAGACAGAGAGACACACACACACAGACAGTCACACAGTCACACACAGACAGAGAGTCACACACAGACAGAGAGTTACACACAGACAGAGAGCCACACACAGACAGAGATAGCGACAGACACACACACAAACACACACAGACAGACAGAGAGACACACACTCACAGACAGAGAGACACACACAGAGAGTCACACACACACAGTCACACACACAGAGTCACACACAGACAGAGTCACACACACACACAGAGTGACACACAGTCTCACAAACACACACACACACACGCACAGTCACACACAGTCACACGCACAGACAGAGACACACAAACAGAGATAGAGTGAGACAGACACACACTCACACCATCCAGCGCAGCGCTCCTTCTCTCTGGGCGCTCTGCGAGTGACGTCACGTCCTCCTGCGTGGCCCTGCGGAGGCACGTCGGGCCGGCGCAACAGAAGACGTGGGGGTGCAGGCCGGTTCACTGTGCAGGTGACGGGGGGGTGGTCCTACTAGTACGGAGACAGCGCAAGTGAGGATGGGGGTGTGCTATTACAGAGACAGTGCAAGTGATGACGGGGGGGTGCTAGTACAGAGACAGCGCAAGTGATGACGGGGGGGGCTGGGGTGGTGTTGCTGCTAGTACGGTGTCAACGCAACTGAGGACCGGGGTGTACCTGGTGTCACCCCATCAGGATGGTGTCACCCGGTGCGGGCCGCACCCCGGTCGCAACGCCACTGCCCTGCAGTCCATACATTCCCAGCCCATGCAACTTCTCATCCTCCCCTTCAGATAACACATCTTCTCTGTGTTCTTTCTTCTGTGCAGACCTGTGTCCTTAGAATACTGAGCAGGGGGAGGGGAAGTGAGGAGATGTGTACTCAGCTGGATGAGATGAGGGGGCGTGGCTTATTTCTCCTCGTGCAGACAGAGAGAAAAAAAAAGCTTTGACATGTTGTCCACAACAGACTCAGAACTGTGGACAACAGTAAAAGAAAACCCTCTGAACTACAGAACTTTCTGCCCAACAAGCCAGTAAGAAAAACACATACATGCTGCCAAAACATAAAACACATGTATATTGCAAAAAAACAAAACTCATAAAGAAGATGCCATTTAGTAAAAATAAATAACCACCGGAGTACCCCTTTAAGTCAAGTCCTGCAGCCGCAAGCTACAAGTAAGCTACAGTCACAGCATTGTCAGTCAAGTCAGTTGCAGTCATCTGCTGTCTAGTCAAAGTGGCCTGCACTAAATTGTCCCCTTCTACTAAAAGTCACAGCAAGCCCTTTAGGTCTCTGAAGTCACTGGTCACCTCCGTGGGCCTGGCTGAACTGTATAGACTTTTCCACCTGTTTAACCTCAGTAAAGCTACCATTGTCCATAACTTGGCGTTGGAGTCATTATTGCCCCCGTGCCTAGCCCAGGATCCAGCGATATACCTTCAGGTGGTATTGAGGATAAACCCTACCCTGGCATCACGAATACAAGGGGTTAATGCCATCTGCTACTAGTGTAATTCCATCTGCCCTGCATCTCACACCCCATACCACTCACCTAAAGGACCAGGCCATTTTTATTTTTGCGTTTTCTAAAATCCATAATTCTTTTATATTTCCATCCATAGATCCATATGAGTTTTTTTTGTGTGAGACCAATTGTACTTTGTAATGAAATCACTCATTTTACCATAAAATGCATGACAAACCCAAAAAAGATATTATTTGTGTGAGGAAATTTAGACAAAAACTGCAATTTGGCAAACTTTGGAGGTTTTTGTTTTCACTCTCTACATTTTATGGTAAATTCAAATAGAGAAAAAGACAGACATGGTTGCACATCTACAACTTGCACCTTAATCTAAGGCTTCTCCGCAACATTTATTAAACTAACAGGTCGTTAGTGTACTTTATGAAGTGCAAGCCCGCTAGCCATGTCACGGCCCCCTGTAAGTAGCAGGTCCCTAACATCCCTAGCATAAAATGGTGCTGCACCTAGCAGCAACCACCACCGCCTCAACACCAATGCTCACAGGGGGAACGGCCCACTGGCGGAGCAACCCCAATGCCACTCAAACCAGTCCCTACTTACTCGGCACCGCGGAAGCAGTGGACGCCGCAATAGTAGTTATTCATAACTACTATTTAAAAATCTTAATCTTTCCAGTACCTATCAGCTGCTGTATGCTCCAGAGGAAGTTCTTTCTTTTTAAATTTCATTTCTGTATGAAGACAGTGCTCTCTGGTGACACATTTGTTCATGTCAGGAATTGTCCAGAGCAGGAGCAAATCCCCATAGCAAACCTCTCTCCTGCTCTGGACACTTCCTCACATGAACAGAGATGTCAGCAGAGAGCACTGTGGTCCATAAAGTTCAACCTCTATCCTACTGACCTGATCCAGAGGAAGGCAAAAAACTTTTATGAGGTTAATGCCAACCTTATAAATTAACATAGCAATATATAACTTACTTTGTACTTATTATTGAGACAATAAAATTTTATGTGCACCATTCATGGAATCACGATACTCAAAAACAAAAATAATGTGCTCAGATGTTTGAAAAAGATGACCTAATCATATGTATTCTTTATTTTGTAAAATACATTTTACAGGTACAAATGTTTGATGTAATGATCATGTATTCATCCTTCAAACTTGTTTAAGCTGCATCTTCTTTCACAGGCTTAGAAAGTCCAGGAAAATGTTTAGTAAATTTATCCATGAAAGTTTCCTCTGTAAAGAAATATAAAAATAATGAATATTAATAAGGCGAAGAGCATATTCAATAGTTCACACAGTATTGCAACAATACTTAAATTGAAATTTTATTGCCGACTAGGAGGCTCATAATATGCTGTTCCAAATTCTTTACTACTCAAGTAGCAGATGAAATAACAGTAAACAGGTACAGAGAATACAACCAAACATGCTGTACAGGTGTATGTTCCGGATGACCAATCAGGTGAGGTGACAGGTGATATAAGTCTATGAGTCCTAGTATCTTCTCCTTTCTTTGCTGCTCGTCAGAAAGATAAGTACCGTATTTCTCCTCACAGATATATTTACTAATAAATTTATTATATTTAGCCCCCTTATTACTCCTATCTTTTTTACCCTTTATACATTTTGTCTTCATAGAATTTCCTTTCCCAGTTTTTACGTTATTCCTCAGTATTTCCTCCCCCCCCCCTCCCCTTCTCATATAATATACTTATTTTTCTTTCTCCTTTTTCCTTTTACGGTGCTCCGTTACCTCGTTGTCACCTCTGCTTCCTCAGGGATATATTTACTTTCGGTAACTCCCGCTGACACGCACTGTGGCCTTTCTATTAATCTCCGTCGGCACCATTGCTTCTCTGCGCGTTCTATCAGCAGTACGCGCGTACTCTCGCAAGATCTGGTATCTGACTGGATTCCTCTCACAGTTCGTGCTCTCCTCACTTCTCCTCAGGACCTGAGTGTGAGGGACGGACTTTAGATACATTCTAAGTATTTTTCCTATTCAAAACTACTCAGTGTATATATATATATATATATATATATATATATATATAAATATATACTCACCTTATATATATACATTCCTTCTGCTGGCTCAAAAAATTTACTTTTATTGAACTGGCCATTATTTGTTCAACATGTCTTCTACCCCATGAACAGATAAATAATGACCCCTCACACATCCAGAAATTAGTGGACCAGTCAATCCAAAATGCCCTAAAATCCGCTATGGGAGACTTCCAAGACACTATTGTTAAAACTTTGACCATGAATAATCCTGCTCCAACTACCAATCTCCCTAATACCTCCTCTGACATTTTTTGGTCAGCGGACAATTCAGTAGCCAAAATGGTTTGAGGTCATAATAACCGGGCAAAAGAACCCATAAAAGACGTTTCTGCTCTGCAGATCCTAAACTTTCCTTGACAGTAAATGAAAGAACAGGTCAAGAGATTAATGATCCCATTGCTAATCCCAGTGGAAAAGTGATAGGTGATGTTGTTTCTCACCACAGACCCTCAGCCCTGGAGGTGAATAAAATAAAAAGGGCACAAAAAGCTCAGTCCAGAGCAAAACCGGACTCATTTAATACTCATTCCTCTAGTTCTTCTGACTGAGGATGATAATGATGATGACATTTATGAGGATCACTCTCAGAATTCTGATATTGAAGATGAGGTTTCTGACCCTCATGGATCTAATGAACCCTCTAAATCACATTCCATTATTTATGACAACAAAGGAAACCCTTTATTCGATCCAGGTCTCATATCCCATCCTAGGTCCGGTGAATGGGTTCCTCAACCTATAGTGGCCAAATATGTATCTACCAGGATAAAAAAGCCTTTAGACAGAGCTGCCAGGAATAAACTTAGGGCAGAATGCCCAAGACCCTCTCTACCTGGTAAAACTGCAACCACACCAGATGTTGATCCTGTATTAGTCAAATACATGTTGAAAACGGGTAAACAACCAAAGAAAGGTCTTGATAGATCTCTCCGCATCTGTCAGGATAAACTATTGGATGAAATTGGTCCTCTAACACAAATTATGGATATTGTTGAGCATGCCTCAGCGTCAGGCACTACCTTAGATACAGAGGTTATGAGAGGCTGGATCCAAAGATCCATCTGCCTTTTTGGTAATGCCAATTCGGCCTTTTGTTCTGAAAGAAAGAAAACTATATTAATGAGATTAGATCCTCAGCAGGCATATCTAGCTAATTCTGAGACCTAACCCTCTAATGAGGGAATTCTTTTCGGAGACAGTGCCATCAAAGAGATAGGCAAATGTGTTGGCATTTTCACATCTCTGGAGAAAGTGTTCTCTCAAAGAGTTTTTGGCAAGGCCGGGAAAAATAGGGTCCGTTTTCCCGGCCGCCCCTTCGCCAATAGACAGTCCAACAGAAGCTCCTATCAACCTCAACCTCAACAATATACTTACCCCAATACCTCCTTCCAACCAAATCCGATCCCTTTCTTCCCTTCAAGAGGACGTCCGTGGCATGCCCGAGAACAACGTGGATTCCCCAGATCCAGGCCGACATCAGGTAAGTCTCCCTCCAGAAATTTCTTCCCTTCCTCCTCTGGGAGGCCGACTCCAACATTTTTTCCCCACTTGGGCTTCCATCACGTCAGATGCTTGGATTCTGCAGACAGTTTCGGGATATCTGATAGATTTCCTATCTCCCCCAATTCAACTTTCCTTTCCTCATCAAATTCATTTCCCTGCCCAAGATTATCAGCTCATTTCAAAAGAGATCAAAGATTTGATTCAAAAAAGAGCCATCAAAAAATCCAGTCCAAACTCCCTAGGCTTCATAAGCAACATCTTCCTAGTGAAGAAAAAAGATGGAGGTCATCGTCCAGTCATCAACCTTCGTCATTTGAACGAATTTGTCTCTTACCAACACTTCAAGATGGAAGGTATCCATCTTCTAAGAGACCTTCTTTTAGCTCAAGATTGGTTAGTGAAAGTAGACCTAAAGGACGCTTATTTGACTGTCCCTATCCACCCTTCTCATCAAATTTTCCTCCAATTCTTTTGGGAGGAGATCAAATGGCAATTCACTTGCCTTCCATTCGGCCTATCGTCAGCCCCTTGGTGCTTCACCAAGCTGATGAAACCGGTGGTTGCCTTATTAAGAAGTCTTATAATATATCTATACGACATTCTCATCATGGCTCAATCCCCCACTATTCTTACCCGCCACCTAAATTGGACAATTTCTCTCCTTTCCAACCTGGGTTTCTCTATCAATATGAAGAAATCCATTCTTTTACCTTCCAGGAAGATAGAATTCCTTGGCTTTATGATAGATACCGTTTCATCTACACTCAGCCTTCCCCCCAAGAAACTATTTACCATCAAGAAAGAGATCCTTTCTGTTCTTCGCAGACAATCTGTCTCACTCAGAACAATTGCAAGGATAGTCGGACTTTTGTCAGCTTCTATTCAAGAAATTTTTCCTGCACCTCTGCACTACAGAGCTCTACAGAGATTGAAAAAAACATTATCTTCAGAAAGGCCTCTCTTACTCAGATGAGGTCACTCTTTCATTAGAAGCAGAAGAAGAGTTACAATGGTGGCTCAAGCACATCCAACTCTGGAACGGGAAAGCAATATTCAATTGCAGACTGGATTTGATTATAGAGTCCGACGCCAGCCTTCAAGGCTGGGGAACTCGATGCGGCTCGGCCTCAACAGGAGGCAATTGGTCCGAGTCGGAATCCAATCTGAATATCAATTGCCTAGAACTATTGGCAGTTTTTTTCGCCCTAAAGAGCTTTGCGAAATTCAGATTGCACTGTTGCATTTTGATCCGCATGGACAACATACCAGCGGTTCAATATATCAATCACTTAGGTGGCACGGGTTCCAGAATCCTTTCAGATATAGCCACTCAGTTATGGAATTTCTGCTTAGCCAGGAACATAATTTTAAAGTCAGAATAACTTCCAGATCTCGACAATTCTATAGCAGATTGGAACTCACTATATCTCACGGATTCCAGCGACTGGATGCTAGACCGTTCAATTTTCCAGTCTATCAACAATCTTTGGGGTCCGATATCTTTGGACCTTTTGGCATCCCGCCTCAATCACCAAGTACCGATGTTTTACAGTTGGTGTCCAGATCCGGAAGCCATAGCTCTAGATGCGTTCCTTCAAACTTGGCCTCCCGGCAGTCTCTACGCTTTTCCTCCTATCGCAATGATCGCCAGAGTTCTCCTTCAAACGATGTCTCTCCAAGCTACTCTAGTCCTGATCACTCCTTGGTGGCCAGCTCAGCCCTGGTTCCCTCAACTTTTGAGCATGACCAGAGATTTTCCCAGACTGCTCCCTTCTTTTCCTCACATTCTTCTAGACCCCAATTCCAATCCCCATCCTCTGACCCAATCAAATTCCATGTCCCTCGTGGCTTGGTTCATTTCGAGCAATCCTCAAACGACATTGGACTTTCACGATCATCTAAGGACATTCTGGCTGAAGCCTGGGCTCCAGGTACCAGAAAATCTTACAGATCAGCTTGGAAAGTTTGGGATAATTGGTGCTTTAGAAGACACCTGGATCCCGTTCAAGCACCTGTTACCCACGTTGTGAATTTCCTATCGGAACTATTCGATTCAGGCAAGGCCTATCGCACAATCAATCTATATCGTTCAGCCATTTCTGCACATCATTCTTTATTCCTGGACATTCCCATTGGTAAACATCCCCTCATCTGTAAATTACTTAAAGGCATTCGTTTTAAGAGACCTCCTCATCCCAAATATCAATCTACATGGGATGTATCTCTCGTTATTTCCCTACTCTCATCCTGGCCGGATAACGACTCTATCTCTTTAAAATGTCTCTCATTTAAACTAACTATGCTTTTATGTCTCTGATGTTCACGCTTTAGACATTTCCAGAAGATCTTTTTCTCCTCAAGGAGTTCACTTTGAAATATGTAGACAAACAAAAACCTCTCTTCAATCTGTTTTTTATCCTTATTTTCCTAATCGGCCTGATTTATGCGTGGTTTCTTGCCTTCAATCCTACAAACGCAGAACTTTTTCTCTTCGATCTCCTTCTCCTCAAATTCTCATCTCATACTGCAAAGCCCACCTTCCTGTTTCCTCTTCCACTTTGGCAAGATGGGTTAGAACCACGATGGTATCAGGTGGTTCTCTATCAGATATCTTGAAAGCTGCAGATTGGTCCTCTGAGACCACCTTTAGAACTTTTTATTTCCGCCCTGAACCTCATGTTTCAATGTCTGTCTTTTAATATCAAATGTATTTTGTTATATATTTTAATTAGTTTTTTCTTTATAATAGACACATGAAATAGCTTTAAACTAGCATATTATGAGCCTCCTAGTCGGCAATAAAATTAAAGATTTTCCTAGCTATAGTGAGGGAAAATATAGATTTTATAACGACAGGAGGCGAATAATATCCCCCCCATAACCCAACCCTAATGTTATCTTGTTTTTCATCATAGCTTACTAAAACTGACAAGAAGAATCTCCAAGCCTCCCATTTTCCTTATGAGAAGATACTTCTACACGTCTTTGTTGTCTTCTAGGAACACCCTTCTTCTGGAAATGGAATTGCTACCTTCTACACAGGAAAGGCTGAATATTCATTGCTTTTCTTTGGTTATTTCTCGTTTTATTGTCTTATTACTTACTCTTATCAAAGAATGGAGAAGATACTAGGACTCACAGACTTATATCACCTGTCACCTCACCTGATTGCTCATCCGGAACATACACCTGTACAGCATGTTTGGTTGTATTCTCTAAAGTTTTTTCTCTGTACCTGTTTACTGTTATTTCAACTGCTATTTGAGTAGTAACCGTCACCATAGCTAGGAAAATCTTGAATTATAATTCGTTTTTTATAATTTGTTTAAGCCTCGTGCACATGACATAGATGTGTGGGTTTGTATCATGGAGATGTAGGCAATCCATGTTTAGCCCAAAATTTCCTTAACGGGGTACTCCACTGGCCAGCGTTCAGAAGTAAATGTTCCAAACGCTGTTTTCGCGATGCGGGGGGTCGGCCACCTCAATGCAATTCAATAGGAGGGGGCGTTCTTATGAAAAACCTTCTGTGTGCCTCTATATAAAATTAAAGGCACAAGAAAGCTACAATATGTTTCCTTAAAAGTGATGGGTGCCATATAACAGATTTGTTCAATATGGATTCAAATTATGGCTCTATTTGCCAGGCAGTACCCAAACATACTCAAAGTTTTAAAAAGCAGCTGATGCTCAATTACTGTATTTTTCACCAAAGACTCTGCCTATTTAAATATATAACATTTATACATATATAAAATTCACCAAGGGGGAGTTGTTTCAACTGAACAAAACTTTATGTGTAACTGTAATGATAATATACATAGCAATGTATAGAGAGCAATGGGGTTTGGCACTAACGTAACTAGTGTAAGTCGGCTGTGGGAGTAAGTAGTGGTAGAAGCTTGCTAACAGTGGATCTGTGGTGGTGCAATGTCCGTAGAGGTGGATAACAAATATGCAGATAGAAAACAAGGGACAGCACTCACCATCCAAGTAAACTTTATTTCCTAGCGTTCGGAGGCATCCAAAATAAACCCAGGTGGAGACGGGGAGCACAGTCGGGACAGACTGTTTTACACTATCAGCGCTTCCTCAAGCAGGTGTACAACCAGCTTGAGGAAGGAGTGATAGCATGAAACAGTCTGTCCCGGCTGTGCTCCCCGCCTCCACCTGGGTTTATTTCAGATGCCTCGAAACGCTAGGAAATAAAGTCTACTTGGATGGTGAGTGCTGTCCCTTGTCTTCCATCTGCATATTTGTAATGATAATATATGTTACTACAATATTAGAGCAGATAAATAAGTCTACTGGGGAACAAACAGAAGAAAGTTGATGTCCAGCTGGAGGATTCGTGCAGTAAATCTTCAGTTTATTCCAATAACATATGCAAACACAGGTGCGGACAGGCAAAGTGACATGTTTCAGCCTAAATAGAGGCCTTAATCATACTAGTTATAGACAAACACAAGGATCCCTTATATAGGGAGGGAAGACCAGACCTCAATCAGAACACCTGATTTCGGCTAGGTAATTAACCCTCCCTACACTGGCTCCCAGCAGACCAACAACTTCATATTGTCTGACCACAAGTGTGAACAAACAGCAATACATGTCTGTCATGCAGGACACATCTGCTAAAATAGAAAATACAGACCGTGTTCACACAAGGTAAAGAAAAACTTCATAATAACAGTAAACATATACAGTACAAAGAATGTAGAAAACCACAAATTAAAAATATATAATATAAAGAGAAGGGAAAAAGAGGAAGGAAAAATTGCATGTCACATTATATGTCTGAAAAATATATGATATATAAAATAAGATAAATGTATCTGTTACGCCGAGCGCTCCGGTCCCTGCTCCTCCCCGGAGCGCTCGCGGCGTCTCACTCTCTGCAGCGCCCCGATCAGACTCGCTGACCGGGAGCGCTGCACTGACATTGCTGGCGGGGATGCGATTCGCATAGCGGGACGCGCCCGCTCGCGAATCGCATCCCAAGTCACTTACCCGTCCCGGTCCCTGGCTGTCATGTGCTGGCGCGCGCGGCTCCGCTCTCTAGGGCGCGCGCGTGCCAGCTCTCTGTGACTTAAAGGGCCAGTGCACCAATGATTGGTGCCTGGCCCAATTAGCCTAATTAGCTTCCACCTGCTCCCTGGCTTTATTACCTCACTTCCCCTGCACTTCCTTGCCGGATCTTGTTGCCTTGTGCCAGTGAAAGCGTTTAGTGTTGTCCAAAGCCTGTGTTCCAGATCTCCTGCTATCCTCTTTGACTACGAACCTTGCAGTCTTCCCCGACCTTCTGCTACATCTGACCTTGCCTCTGTCTTGTCCTTCTGTCCCACGCCATCTCAGCAGTCAGAGAGGTTGAGCCGTTGCCGGTGGATACGTCCTGGTTGCTACCGCCGCTGCAAGACCATCCCGCTTTGCGGCGGGCTCTGGTGAAAACCAGTAGCAACTTAGAACCCGTCCACCGACACGGTCCACGCCAATCCCTCTCTGGCACAGAGGATCCACCTCCAGCCAGCCGAATCGTGACAGTATCAAAACCTTCTATATCGGAACATACAATGTGACAAGATAGATGAACAACACTATACTTTATATTACCAACCCCAAATATAGGGATAAAAATGCACTAACATCTTTAAAAATATCTTTACATTATAAATGCTTTGGCAGTGCTCAACTATATGTGCTACTGTAAAACTGGAATATAATAAAAGTCTGAAAAAATAGCTGATATTGAACACTGACTTACCCTAATAGTGCAAAACCACATCTTGCAATTTATTTAACCCTTTGGGGTATCTACTCTCCAGCATAATGATCCAGTAAACCTCAAGATCGAGGCGTTTCTGTCTGTGGTTCCCCCCCCCCCCCCCCCTCTCACTGGGGCCACAACCCTCTCAATTCCCTGGACCTTCATGCTTCATATTTCACAACACCCTGGAAATGTTTCTAGACTTGAAATGGGGTATGTCGGAGAGGTGTTGTTACGTTATGCGCTCCGGCCGCACGAGCTGGCCATAAGCGCATGGTCCCGTTACCTGCTGCTGCCGGCAGGGCTGGGACTCGCATCGTGGGGCGCACCCGCATGCGAGTCCCAGTCCATCACTCACCTGGTGCTTCTCCTGCCCCCGCCTCTCTCCCTAGGGGACGGGGACATGCGCGCCGGAGCTCTAATATTTAAAGGGCCAGTGCGCTCATTAGTGTAATTCACCTGTGGCTCATTGATAAATTCCTCCACCCTCCTCACTCCCCTGACGGATCTTTGTTGCTTGTGCCTGAGAGAATGCATTTCTGAGTATTGTCTTGCCGTGGATCTGATCCTTTGCTCTGTGACTTGACCTTGCTCCTCTGCCGCCTGCCTACTGACCTTCTACTACGTCCTGACTACACTACTGTGCCGCCTGCCCTGACCTTCTGCTATCCAGACTATGAGTTGCCTTATCCCTCCTGTGCCTCGCATCTCCTCAGCCGCCTGTGGGGTCGAGCCATGCCAGGGGTAGCGCCCTGGGTGCTGACTGCTGCAGTGAGTCCATCCCGCTTTGCGGCGGGCTCCGCTCCCTGGTACGGTCTGAGCTATCTGCCACACAGGTCCAGCGGATCCACATCCACCGGAGTTTCTTTCTTCTGAAACATGAGTGCTACCAGTGTTTTCTAACTCTAACTTTTAAGGTATAAGTGGTACATCCTACGTACTGAACCCTGCAACTAGTGCAGGAAAACAAGTAAACTAAGTAACTAGTGTTACAGTTAAAGGATTTTTTTGGACTATGCTACAGGGGCTGTAAAGTAAGTGTAGTTCATAATATAATGTCTGTACCTATGTGTGACGGTTTTCTCACAATTCGTCTGTGTTTTTCACCTCAATATTTATTTTTAACAGCATACAAAATGACTGTTGTCTCAGATTTTTCCCTGGTTGCAATGTGGCCGAGACCTGACTCACTAGTCAGCTGATGACAGGGAGCCTGTCTGCTTCAATGGGTGGAGCAATCGCTTGGTGGGAGAGAGATCAATGTACAACTACTGCAACAGCTTTAGGCACCCTGATTGAAAAACACAGGTCTTTTGAATGGATGCAGCTCATTTGCGTTTCAATGGGTGGGGTGGCTGATGTGTGGGAGGGAGAAAAATGGAATTATGGGATTTGTAGTCAAAAAAGAAAAACTCAAACAGGAAATACCAGTTCACAAAAAGCTAGCCACAATGTTATGGTTATCTCACAACATAGCCATTTAGCCCCAAGACAAGCATAGATCCTTCCTAAACATGTCCATTACTGTCTGGCAGGTACGTACTAAAATCACTTAATGGTGGATAACCCCTTTAATGTATTGTTGTATTTTATGCACTCTATTATTGACATATGAAACAAACATTGTTGATCAGTGCATAATTCTACAAGTACAGACTGGATGGTTAAGTACCCAAAAATCTTAACCACATAGGTTAATTCTGTGCTCTTTCCATAGCAAAACTGGAAGATAGAGTCTGTTCCAAAGTAGGAGCACGTCTGGCAGCTACCCTGTATCCTCCATGCATAGTTTCCAAATAAGTTGCATCTGATAATATAATTGGCATAAATAAATCAGGAGATGATCTTATGATTCCACGAATAAAAGACATCAAAGGTATCAAGCAACCATTAGTATTCTCCACACATTATAATGAGCATTTTGATCTGGTTAAAAATATTATAAATAAATTTATGCCAATTATATTATCAGATCCAACTTATGCGGAAACTATGCATGGAAGATACAGAGACGTGCTCTCTATTTTCCAGTGTGTTTATGGAAAGAGCACAGAATTAACCTATGTGGTTAATATTTTTGGGTAATTTTAAGTGCGACCATCCAGTCTATACTTGTAGAACTCTGCACCGATCAACAACGTTTGTTTCATATGTCAATAACAGAGTGCATAAATACAACAATACATTAACTGTAACACTAGTTACATAGTTTATTTGTTTTCCTGCACTAGTTGCAGGGTTCAGTACGTAGGATGTACCACCTTTCTGACATACTCCATTTTCAGTCTAGAAACATTTCCATGGTATCTAGGCATTATGTTCAGCAAGATGGTCCAGGGAATAGAGAGGGTTGTGGCTCCAGTTAGAGGGGGGGGGGGGGGTGGTAGCACAGACAGAAACACCTCGATCTTGAGGTTTACTGGATCATCATGCTGGAGAGTAGATTCCCCAAAGGGTTAAATAAATGACAAGATGTGGTTTTGCACTATTAGGGTAAGTCAGTCTTCATTCAGTTTTTCTTGCAAGTCAATATCCCATTTTTTTGTATTCACAAACATTATATTTTTTAGATATCTATATAATTTTGTTTGATTACATGAGGAACATAAATATTTAAATAGGTTATTTAGTAGTCAGTGTAATATTTAAAATAGATTTATCCTTTGCTGCTAGGTACTGTAATATCAGGTATTTTGCTGACTTTTTTATAGTCCAGTTTTACAGAAGGGCATATAGTTGAGCACTGCCAAGGCATTTATAATGTAAAGATATTTTTTAAGATGTTAGTGCATTTTTATCCCTATATTTGGGGTTGGTAATATACAGTATAGTGTTGTTCATCTAGCTTGTCACATTGTATGTTCCGATATAGAATGTTTTGATACATTTATCTTATTTTATTTATCATATATTATTCAGACGTATAATGTGATGTGATTTTTCCTTCCTCTTTTTCCCATCTCTTTAAATTATATATTTTTTATTTGAGGTTTTCTACATTCTTTGTATTGTATATGCTTACTATTATTATGAAGTTTTTCTGTACCTAGTGTGAACACGGTCTGTATTTTCTATTTAAGCAGATGTGTCCTGCATGACAGATATCAGACTTGTGGTCAGACAATATGAAGTTGTTGGTCTGCTGGGAGCCAGTGTAGGGAGGGTTAATTACCTGGCCGAACTCAGGTGTTCTGATGGAGGTCTGGTCTTCCATCCCTATATAAGGGATCCTTGTGTTTGTCTATAACTAGCATGAGTAAGGCCTCCATATAGGCGAAAACATGTCCCTTTGCCTATCCGCACCTGTGTTTGCATATGTTATTGGAATGAACTGAAGTTATACTGCACAAATCCTCTGGCTGGACATCCACTTTCTTCTGTTTGCAATCCACGGTGAGGTCCGCACCTGTCCGCACTGGATGTAGCTGCTATTGGGGTGAGCGGGATGCACATTCTTTATTGGGGAAGAATGTATAATTGAAAGGAGGTTCTAGTACCCTGTTAATCCACCTCTAGCTCAAGATGAGATATGAGATATGGTTAGGCATGGAGGCATACATCCCGTGGCACATATGTCTACAGATGTAGAGGCTAAGCATGTAGATCCTGAACACTAGTAGGTTGCTGAAGCTGGCTTGCTATAAATGTCTTCTTGGTGTTAAATCTGGTGATGTAACAGGCCAAGAAAGTATTGCAATCTGACAACATTTCTGACAAGCTGCTTGTGCTTGTCAACAGATTAAATATTCCTCTCTACTAGTAGTTTGCCTGTGCCATCCAGAGCTCACATAGCCACTGCCCCCAACACTTACTAATAGGTTACTCAGAAAAGCCCTAAGGGTAGGCAGTCTGATGAAACAACCACCCTGCTTCACTCAGTCCAATGATTTGTCTCTTCTCAAAGCCTCTCAACTGGGAAAAGTGTCTTTATGTGCAACATGGAGGCATATCTAGCAGTCAACAAGCCATCACCATGAGGTACACTACCCAAAAGTAACCTCTGACTGCCGGAGGAAGCAAGATCCAGTGTCTAATCAGACCACATCTGGGACCAACTACATTCTTCCTGAGACATAACTGCATGCTGAGTTTTGCATTATTTCAGTGTATGTTAGTGGTTACATTTGTGCCAATAAGTTAAACAGTGAGTAAGCAGTCTTTATTCTTTCATTCATTTTCAGACCCCAGCCCATTTCAAATTCTTTTCATGTAAGAAATACCCAGAAATACATGCCTATATGATTCTCTTCTGCAAACTGCCTTTTGTCTACAGCCTTTATAGGCCTGAGTCTTAGCTTCCCTCTATGTATGCTCTCCCGACTGTCCACCCTTTCATCTGCTGTGTATACCCCCTCCCCCTTCTCTATACTTCATCAAAAGGTCCTTATACACAAGCAGATAGCCACACGGATCTACATTCAGTTCTTCAACCAGTACAATGCTTTCACCCTTCATGTTATTAGGATAATGCCCATAAGTATGCCATACCCTGAATGTGATACATTTGCATTACACTAGATACATTTGCCAGTACACTAGACTTTTTACCATGATTAACCACAGGTGAACATGTTGAGCATTTACAACTAATATGAAACTAATCACTTACTTTCAAATACTGTGTACAAAGTCTCCATTCCAGCATGTATATGGTCAGCCACATGACAATGAAGCAGCCATGTTCCTGGAGTCTTTGCAACCATTTCGACTGTTTGAGCCGTTCCAGGAAAAAGATCAAATACATCTGATTGATAAACATCACCCATCTAAAGTCAGAGAAGATGTGACAGGTTAATGGTTTCTCAATAAAATATTCTCACTTCATTTAACTAAACATAAAATGATGTCAGCTTTGAGAATACTATAGATGAGGTCATAATCATTCATTACTTGGAAGGCATCGTTCCTATTTTATTTCCATTTGATCTCATTGACATTAGCATAAACGACTCCATTATTACTCTAGATGGTTGTGGTCATGTCCTGGAGTCTAAATGGGCCTTGGCTCTATAAAAAAACACTAGTACTATAAATGGTGCTATAGATGCTACTTGTCAGAGACCAGGAGCTTTAGAGGGAATAAGTATATTTTTTCATTTTGTTAAGTATATTTTAAAATAGTCCTAAAATCTTTCAGTCAGACCACTAAGCATAATAATAAGCTATCATTTCCTGTTCTATAGAGAACTTTTCAGCAGTCTCCTTTATATAATCACATCCAGGATTACTGCGACAGGTGATACCAGTATATAGATACAACAGGATCCGGCCATTCATAATAGGGTATGGCCACAGCTTTCCTCCTTCTCCTGCCTACCCAATACATTTTGCACAGGTCACAGAGCATAGATAGAACTATTTCATAAGAGAGAACTCTTCCATAAAAGTCAATAAGTTCCATCGATTGGTTCTTATGTCCATTTGGCTTCTGTAAAGCATCTCCTTAAATGCTGTGAACAAAGCAAAAGTGCTGGCAATATGGCTACCCCCAAAATATTGTACAAAAAAATGAAATAAAAAAACAAATTGCAACCACAAAGCTGGTTCTTGTGCCTGCAGTCCATTAATAAGCATGTTGTGATTGACAAACCGGCTGTCACACCCGATCCTGTAAAGTTACAGGGAAGTTAAAAAAAAACTGTCCCCTGTCTTTACAAAACCTGTCCATATCATGAGTATTGCCAAAATCAGTAGATTACAACTCAAAATAAGCAGAAATGTACAAACCGAAAGGTGAAAAAAAAGGATGCTTGCGCCAAAATAGTGGAAAATATAGATGGGAAAAAAGGGTAAACACAATGATAAATGCCGGCCTATCTGCTTATTTTCTTCATGCTTGGCTATACAGATCACAGGAAGCACTAATGGGCTTTTACTCTAAGATCAATGTTACCAGTGATCTGTGTATGGGGACAACAGGGAATACTTATAAAATGTGTTTCCTGCCAACTTGTGGCCCCCACAGTAAAGACAGAAAAAAAATAAAGAAATAAAGTTAAATGTAAAAACAACTTATCAATCAAAAAATGATATAAGAAGAAGAAAAAGGTAAAAAAAATAAAAATAAATAAACTACAAAGTTCCCCTCTCCCAAAGAATGTGCAAACCTCTCTAATAATGCCTACATGCACATATACACACACATTTAAGACATCCTGGATTACACGGTCATGTTTTGCATGGGTGTAAGGTACTTGTGCTAATGCATTAACATGTTCATGTCATGTCAATTTTAGTTTTTTCTTTCCCTACCCTATCTGCCTGGTGATTTTATGTCAAGACAGGAGACATCACATTATTGAAATTAAGCCTTCTTTACTGGACTCAGCAGCAACATAGTTAATTCAAGTAAAGATAAAAAACTTGAAATGCAACCAAGTGTGCTATATATATATATATATATATATATATATATATATATATAGAAAGGTAATATAAGCAGGTGTCACGTTAGCTCCTCCTCTTTCTTTGCTGCTCAGCAGTTCAGATAAGTGTATATCTCCCTGCTCTCTACTGTTTTATACAATATTCTTATATTTATTACATTTTTCTTTATCAAATATTGTCCCATTATCTTCTTATCATATTTTCCCTGTCAATATACAAATATATATTTCTCGGTATATTATCATTTATTTTTTCTTATTCCCCTCTTTTTTCTCTTTGTTTCCGCATATATATATGTATATATATATATATATATATATATTTTTTTTTTTTTTTTTTTTTTTTTATTTTCCTACTCATATATTCCAGGCTTCTTTTCTTTCTCCTCTTTTCATCCTATATACATATATTTTATACTACTTACATTCAACGCCGGTTCGGCGCGAGCTCCGCTTCCTGTGCAAGCCCTGCATTCAGGCATGCGCTCCTACTTCTTATCTCATTGACGCAGCTGTTTTTACAGCCGCGTCCAGTGAGATCTTACTTCAATTGGTGATCAGTTGAAGTGTTTCCCACCCTTCGTGTCAGTCGCGTCATACCTCACTGACACGAACAGCAGCATTACTGACTCTGCTTTGACTATCCTACTGCAATACTGTATTTGATCCTATACCGCCCCCTGGTGTTTTATTCCATTCCTGGCATTTAAAATATATATTTTTCCTCAGAAAATAATCTTTTATTCCCTAATTGCTATTCGTTATTTAATATCAATTTAATAATTTTCAGTTAACTTATTCTATTTATTATTACTTAATTTATTAAGTCCTATTAATTAATAAATTTATTTACATTTCATGTATTTAATTATATACATTAATTATTTAATTCCTATTACCATATATTATACTAGCTGAGTACCCGGCGTTGCCCGTTTTCTTCTTCCTAATCCTTGTTGGGGAGGAAAATAAACAAAGGAGGAAGCTTTTGACTTAATATCCCGTCCTCATATCCCGTCCTCACATCCCGTCCTCACATCCCGTCCTCACATCCCATCCTCATATCCCGTCCTCATATCCCGTCCTCATATCCCGTCCTCATATCCCGTCCTCATATCCCGTCCCCCTATCCCGTCCTCCTATCCCATCCTCATATCCTGTCCTCATATCCCAACCTCATATCCCGTCCTCCTATCCCATCCTCATATCCCGTCCTCATATGCCATCCTCATATCCCGTCCTCATATCCCATCTTCATATCCCGTCCTCATATCCCGTCCTCATATCCCGCCCTCCTATCCCGACCTCCTATCCCGACCTCCTATCCCGTCCTCCTATCCTGTCCTCCTATCCCGTCCTCCTATCCCATCCTCCTATCCCGTCCTCCTATCTCAACCTCCTATCCTAACCCATAATATGTGTACCAGGTATTGAAAGGTCTCCAGCCATACTGAAGTTATGTGGGAACATACATTTCCCATTGATTTGCATGGGACTTTAAACAAAAACCCCGACCCTCACAAATGGGGGCAGTTAAGGGTTAAATTAACTATCCTATATTTTAAGTGGACATATAAATAACATGTGACCAAGTATTATCGAAATATCTCCAGCCGTTTGGAAGTTATGCAATAACATATATTTCCCATAGACTTGTATGGGACTTTAAACAAAAACCTGGCAAATGGGGGTGGGTAAGGGTTAAATTGCCTATCCTATGTTTGTTGTTGACATATAAGTAACATGTGTGCCAAGTTTCATGTTAACATCTTCAGCCATTTGGACGTGATGCTGGAACATACACACATACATACGCACACACATACACACACACACATTGAGTTTTATATATATAGATAACTATTTACATTACTATATGCAAAATGTCTTCTGAACAACCTAAGGAGACTTCTTATATATCTGAAGACTAGTGTTGCTCGCGAATATTCGCAATTTGAATATTATTCGCGAATATCGCATATTCGCGAATTCGCGAATTTCGCGAATTCGCGAATTTCGCGAATATAGCGCTATATATTCGTAATTACGAATATTCGTTTTTTTTTTGTTTTTTTTTTTTCACAGTACACATCACAGTGATCACCCCTCTCTGCTTCCAGCTTGTGTGGTGTAAAGAAGGCTGTAATACTACTGTGTGAGACTGGCGTGCGAAAATTCGCATATGCGAAAATTAACATATGCTAATTTTCGTATATGTTAATTTCCGCATGTACTAATTTTCGCATGTGCGTATTTTCGCATACGCGAAAATAAAACGAGAATATAACGAATATGCGAATATTCGCGAATATATGACGAATATTCGTCCATATATTCGCGAATATTCGCGAATTCGAATATGGCCTATGCCGCTCAACACTACTGAAGACCAAGTTCAGAATTTAGTGGACCAGTCAGTGTCCCGCTCAGTTAACTCTGCTATGAAAAACGCTATAGCATCTATGCCTGAGGCAATATCAAAATCTGTTACCATGGCAATTACACAGAATATTCCTACTCAAGATATGCCTGCTACCCCTGACATTTTTTGGACTGCGGATGACTCTCCTTCTAATATTCATAAAAGTATTTCTATACACCGCAAATCCACTCTAAAAAGGAATTTACATAAAGATGACCATACTTCCCATTAACTCAGGAAGTTAGTCCCTACAAGGACTGGTCAAGATAATATTGAAGGCTCGCAACCATCAGGCAGTCATGTGACCGGTATTACACAAACACACCTCATACCCTCTACCCGTGAGGATGTTCAAAAAGCCTCAAGACGGGTAAAACCCAATTCTTTTGTAGAACCAGACTCTGATTCTGACAATGATTCTGAGATAATTGACCCCTCTTTCGGTCCAGAAGATTCTGAGGGAAGGCGCTAACATTGCATCTACCATTTTGGACAGCACGGGTAACCCTTTCTTTGACCCGGCCCACATTAAGCACCTTAGTTCGGGTGAGTGGGTGCCCAATCCTCAGGTAGCGCATTATTTGGCTACCTGGATGAGGAAGAACTTAGAAAGGACAGCACGTAATAAATTAAAAGCTGAATGTCCTCGCCCCACCCTTCCTAACATTGCTGCCCAAACTCCAGAGTTGGACCCAATCCTGGTCTGATTCCTATTAAAGTCCAGCTCCAACCCGAAAAAAGGGATCGAAACATCCATCAAAGCGTGCCAGGACAAATTTCTAGATTTGTTAGGACCTCTAACTAAAATAATGGACCTGACTGAGGAGGCTATTACATCCGGTACTCCTATAGATGTTTCGGTTCTCCATGGATGGTCTCAAAGAGCCATATGCTTCTTTGGAAATACTAATGCAGCACTCTGCGCTAAGAGACGCATATCAATACTACTAAATCTAGACCCCCAGCTAACGCATTTAGCCAATTCTGAACCCTCCACTACTACTGAGGATATGCTCTTTGGGGAGCAATTTATTAAAGAAATCAGAAAATATGTTGGGCTGTTTTCTTCATTAGACAAAGCCCAGGCCTCTCTCAAACGAGTCTTTTCTAATAAGATTTTTGGACGGCTGGAAAAAGAAGGGATCGTTTCCCCAGCCATTCCTACGATTCCAGGCCCCAACATAGGGTTTCTTTCCAAATGGATAGACCCTCTGCCCCAGCCCCTACATACCAACCTCCTCCATTATTCCCCTATAGGGGACACCCCTGGAGGTCCAGAGGGCAACTTGGACAACCTTCCTCCACCTGCTCCAGTCCTGCACCAGGTAAGTCTTCCTCCACAATATTTTTCACATCTTCCTGCGGACGGAAAACTGATACATTTTTTTTCCCACTATTGGAGTATGATTTCTTCAGATCACTGAATTCTCAACACCACTCAGGGTTATCTAGATATCTGGATAGAATTTATAGCCAACCCCATCCAATCTACCCTTCCCCATCTAATTCAGTTCTCATTGGAGGATCAATTCCTCACAAAGGAGGAGATAAAATATCTCAATGCAAAAATGCTATTATACCAGTTTCCCTCCATTCCCAGGGTTTTATCAGAAATCTCTTTCTTGTAAAAAAGAAAGACGGAGGTTACTGACCAGTAATAAATTTAGAAATGATGAACAACTATGGTCTTTACAGACACTTCAAAATGGACGGTATCAAGTCAACCTTCTTAGAGATCTTCTTCTACAAGGAGACTGGTTAATAAAAATGGACCTCAAAGACGCTTACCTAACAGTTCCCATACATCCGACCTCTCAAACCTTTCTTCAGTTCATATGAAACAATCAAAGATGGCAATTCACTTGTCTTCCATTTGGTCTCTAATCAGCCCCGTGGTGTTTCACCAAATTATTAAAACCAGTAGGAGCTATTCTATGATTCCGAGGTGTAAGTCTGATAATATATCTAGACGACATCTTAATCATGGCCCATTCCATCCAATTGGCATATCTTCATATGGAATAGACCTTATCTCTTCTGTCCAATCTCGGATTTTTAATCAATTACGACAAATCCATTTTAACTCCTTCAAAAGAAGTCGAATTTTTAGGATTCATTGTCAACATTCAGCTATACTGAGTCTACCCACAAAGAAATTGAAGATGATCGGGAAAGAAATCCCATCTCTTCTCAACAAAGCTTGCATATCCCTGAGATCTATAGCTCAGATAGTAGGCCTTCTTTCAGCCTCAATACAAGCTATTTTTTCCAGCACCTCTAAACTACAGAGCCCTTCAATGGTTAAAAATCCATCATTTAAGATGAGGATTTGGGTATTCAGACGAAATTCACCTATCCTCAGAAGCCAGAGAAGAACTTCTTTGGTGGATACATCACATTCAAGACTGGAATGGCAAAACAATTTTCAATGCCAAACCAGATATCATCTTGGAATCCGACGAGAGCCTCTCAGGTTGGGGTGCTCGTTGCGGATCCCTTTCCACAGGAGGAAAATGGTCCTCTTCAGAAACCCTTCTCCATATCAACTGCTTAGAACTGTTAGCAGACTTTTTTTGCTTTGAAGGCCTTTCCAAAGGACAAGTCACATTATTGCATACTTCTTCGTATGGACAATGTTTCAGCATTCCAATTATGTCAATCGCCTAGAAGGCACCAAATCCAAACTCTTAGCCAACATCGTCAAAGATCTATGGCATTTTTGCCTAGACAAATACATCCTTTTGCAGGCGGAATATCTTTCGGGTCTTTCCAATACCATTGCGGAATTCCCGTCATTTAACAGATTTTAGAGACTGGAAACTAGATTTGGTAATTTTTCAACAAATCAATTCTCTTTGGGGCCCTTTCCACATGGATCTTTTCGCATCCTGTCTCAATCGGCAGATTCCACTCTTTTTTAGCTGGCGCCCCGATCCAGAAGCTTCAGCGTGGATGCACTTCTACAGACTTGGCTCCCGGGAATACTTTATGCATTCCCACCTTTTGCTTTTATCCCTTCTTCAGTCACTTCATTCACCTCTGTCACTTCAGAGATCGACGATTGTCCTGATCACTCCGCTGTGGCCAGCACAATCTTTGTTTCCTCAGATCCTGGGGATGCTCTTGGACATTCCAATGATCATTCCATCCTTTCCAACTCTACTAACAGATCCTTCAGGGAACCCACATCCATTAATTCTAAAGAATCCACTCTCCCTGGTTGCTTGGCTGATTACGGGTCATTTACAATCAACTCAGACATTTCTCAATCAGCTAGAGACATCCTTAACCCCTTAAGGAAAATATAGATTTTATGAAAGACAGGAGATGAACATTATCCCTCCTATATGCCCCTCCCTATACGTTAATTGTTCTTATATTTTTACCATAGCATACTAGACTAATTTGGATGGACCCTGTTCGTTTCGTCTACCCGGTTTCCAGATGTCTACTGAGTTTTCACAGTTAAACCCCCTCGAATACCACAGATGAAGCTTCATCTTCAAGTCTTCACTACTGTTCCAGTTCAAATTGGATTCTTCCGATATCTACACATTACTTACCTCTAATGGAACTTATTTATGTACTGTTATCTTCCTGCTGATGATACAAAGAAAGAGGAGAAGCTAACGTTACACCTGCTTATATTACCTGTCTATATCCTGATTGCCTAGCTATATCTACAGCACACTTGGTTGCATTTCAGGTTTTTCATCTTTACTTGTATAAGCTATTTTGCTGCTGAGTCCAGTAAAGAAGGATTAATTGCAATAAAATCTATATTTTCCGTCACCAAGGGTAGGAAAATCTCCAATTATCACCCATGTACAGAGGCTACATCCAACAGGAAGGAGATACATTTAACAAAAGATTACATTTTTGGGGTACATTTATTAGTAAATGAATAAATATCTTTAAAGTATAACATGAAAAATATCTGGAAAAATAGTATGTTTTTCCGATTTAAAAAAAAAAAAAAAATTATTGATATCTGCTCCAGTTTTTAATAATAAGAAAGCCCAATGTGTCCTGCAAAAAATCGAAACAAAACAAATTGGAGTGAATAAAAAATATGCAGCAATCTGAAAGCTGAAATTTTCCTCTGGTCACGAAGGCTCAAAACACTACTGGTCATGAAGGAGTTGAAGTTATCTGCTAACTCCTTCATGACACTTAATCCTTCTCTGCTATTTAAAATTTACATATTTATGTGTCACCACCTGAAGTTCTGCTGGAGAGTTGGAATGAGACTGCTCTTTGCCATCTTGGTGTCACAACTGGGTCGCAATGAAGACCAAGCATGATAATAGCTCTCACTGACAGCTAGAGGCAGAGATCCACCTTGGGGACCCATGTGGCACTGCTCAGCTTCTAAGTTGTCCCTTGGCTTGGGATCATTCTAAGGCAGGCTTTAGTTTGTCTAGTCTAGAACATTCTATTAGTTAAAAGGATTACCGTATATTTAAAGCTGTGTGCATGAAAATGTACTGTGTGCACATCCACTTCATTCCCAAGGCCAATGAGGTGCCAATTTATGCGGTCACCAACGTGCATAGTAAGGCCATGTAAGTTGGCGTAGAGTCTGCCATTAATACCTGAAACACAAGTGATCATATTATTTATTAAAGTTCCATGAACTGTATTACTATATCTTACAGAAATGTATTTTTGTGCCAGCCACTTTGACTCTTTTGGACTGACTGACTACTTAGGCTGGGTTTACAAATATGTGTCGTCCGGCATTTTTCCTCTCTGAATCTGTTGAAAATGTGTCGGAGGGAAACTGATACTAGAATTGATCCCATTCATTTGAATGGGACAGTTCACTTTCATCCAGCATCTCAGTTTGGGATACCGGATGGTTGGACTTGCCGGACTGGCACCGGACAGAGGGACACATCTTGCTGCATTTCCCTGTCCATTCAGAAAAAAAATGACGAAATAGGAGCAAATGAGAAATGTTTTAAATAAAAAAAACACAACATTATGTAATAGATGGTGTCTGTATTGACCACAGTGTATTACGAAAATAACGTACCATGCATCTTGTTACTTTCAATAAACTCTTCGTCATCTTTCTTCACCTCCTCTGGATGCAGTGAATATTTTTTAATATTCTCTTCTAGATACCAGGATTCATTTTCATCAAACACCATAAAAAGAAGAGCATATCGCAAGATTTTCTCTTTGTGTAACCTCAATGGAAAAAGTAGTTTCTTGCAAATTACAAGAGGCCCGACCAATCCACTGTATGTGTCCTGAGAGAGAACACAATGATTTGGTAACAATACATGGTACACTGCACATTCTTACATTAAAAATGAATCATTGTAGTTATGACCCTTTTTGTTCTATTGTTCTTCTGTTCTAGTGTCACCTAGAAGTTAGGGGTCAGTAGAAAGGGAACATTTACAGACACTTCAATGCAACATGCTGCTGGGTCAATTGTTTATGATCAATGACGGTGAAATAGAGACTGCATTCACACAAATACTTGTTTCGCCATTCTAAGTAAATATGTACTCTGTTTATATCTGTAGACATGTTAGAAGAGTAGATTGGAAGCCTGTGGATAATAGGGTAAGGGGTGATTAAAACACCAACTTGTAGGAAGGACACCACCAGCTTAAAGGGGTACTCCGGTGAAAACCTTTTTTCTTTTAAATCAACTGGTGGCAGAAAGTTAAACATATTTGTAAAATACTTCTATTAAAAAAATCTTAATCCTTCCAGTACTTATAAGCTGATGAATGCTATAGAGGAAATTCCTTTCTTTTTGGAACACTGATGACATCACGAGCACAGTGCTCTCTGCTGACATCTCTGTCCATTTTAGCAACCATGCATAGCAGATGTATGCTAAGGGCTGCATGGTTGCTCAGTGGTTAGCACTGCTGCCTTGCAGTGCTGGGGACTTGGGTTCAAATCCCATTAAGGACAACAATAAATAAAGTGTTATTATTATTATTATAATAACATCAGCAGAGGAAACTGTGCTCGTGATGTCATCAGAGAGCATTCCAAAAAGAAAAGAATTTCCTCTGTAGTATTCAGCAGCTAATAAGTACAGGAAGGATTAAGATTTTTTAATATAAGTAATTTACAAATATGTTTAACTTTCTGCCACCAGTTGATTTAAAAGAAAAAAGGTTTTCACCGGAGTACCCCTTTAACTAAAGGACAAGTTTATGTAAACACTTGGCAGGTACAACAATTCTGCAGCTCTAACCCACTGGACTTTAGTTTCTCAGAAACAGTTTTTCTTACACAAGGCTGGTACCTGTGCTTTAATTTGTCAGTTCTCTAAAGCTCGACTACTTTGGCCACTGATTTTAGGCACTCGCTTATGCACTCAACTGCAGTCATGTTTTGACTATTGTAATTTCTAAGTAGAATTACACTTGGAAATTCCCTAGTGTGAACCTAGCTTTACTGTCAGGATTCTCAGAAGCACAAAAGTAGCCCCTTTCATCACACAGGCCTCACTAACGTTGTAGGGTAAATAACTTTTTTTTCCTTTTTTTCGGAAGCCCCAGCATTGTATAAAAATATGCAAAATCGTAAAATAACCCTTTAAGTTAAAGTTTGCTATGATAAGGGGTACTCCGCCCCTAGACATCTTATCCCCTATCCAAAGGATAGGGGATAAGATGTCAGATCACCAGGGTCCAGCTGCTGGGGACCCCGGGGATTGCTGCTGCAGCACCCCGCTATCATTACTGCGCAGAGCGAGATCACTCTGCATATAATGACGGGCAATACAGGGGCCGGAGCATCGTTACGTTGCGGCTTCGTCCCTCGTGAAGTCACAGCCCGCCCCCGTCAATACAAGTCTATGGGAAGGGGGCGTGGCGGTCCTCACGCCCCCCTGCCATAGACTTGCATTAAGAGGACGGGCCGTGATCTCATGAGGGGCGGAGCCATGACGTCACGCTGCTCCAGCCCCTGTATCGCTCGTCATTACGCACAGAGCGAACTCTCTCTGTGCAGTAATGATGGTGGGGTGCCGCAGCGGCGATCCCCGGGGTTCCCAGCAGCGGGACCGCGGCGATCTAACATCTTATCCCCTATCCTTTGGATAGGGGATAAGATGCCAGGGGCGGAGTACTCCTTTAAGGCATACCTGTTAGATCCCACAAAAAAAATTTCACTCAGTAGCTAATCCTGACCATGTATATTTATTATCAAAATCCCTCTTTTCATTAGCTCACAGTGTTAGAAATCCTCTCAGGGGAAGGGAGAGCGTGCCCTTCCTTGTGGTAGTAAGGGGTTATTGGTGTTTCTGCTCATGCAGTCTTGTCCATGAGTCATAACTTGTCCATGACTCATGGACAAGCTTGAGACTGCTGCAGGAATGGTTATGGGAATGGGACCCCTAGTGGTGGGATTTTCAGGAGTTGTTTTCTTTATTAAATATTCAAAAGATTTTAAACAACCATATTACAAAAAAAATCTTAACTTTTCATCAGTAACAACATATAAAACATTTTTGCATCTGAGAGTGTTCATTTAAATCTATATACTATTCCATTTTTTTTTCATGTTAGCTATAAAAAAAAATTTAAAATCTAAAAACCATGCAGTTTTTACTCTGGCCAATAACCTGCTTAATAAGCTGAGATTACCTGTTCTCTAGGGATCAAGAGAGGTCATAGAGACATGATAAGGGTATTTTTACTTGTGGAAAGCTTGTATGTTTTTTTTAAGTGAATACTGTGTCAAACTAAATGTAAAAAACGAGAGATGAGGGAATTTTTCAAAAATGAAATTCGGACGATTTGCTGAATTTTCCCCAAAAATTTGGTCCGGTCCAAATTTATTTGCGGCAAATCGCTATTAAAAGTGGCTATTTCTGGCCTACAGAGAGGCTTCATAGAGATGTACAGTGGGGATCAAAAGTTTGGGCACCCCAGGTAAAAATTTGTATTAATGTGCATAAAGAAGCCAAGGAAAGATGGAAAAATCTCCAAAAGGCATCAAATTACAGATTAGACATTCCTATAATATGTCAACAAAAGTTAGATTTTATTTCCATCATTTCCATTTTCAAAATAACAGAAAACAAAAAAATGGTGTCTGCAAAAGTTTGGGCACCCTGCACAGTTAATCTTGTACTGCCCCCTTTGGCAAGTATCACAGCTTGTAAACGCTTTTTGTAGCCAGGCAAGAGTCTTTCAATTCTTGTTTGAGGTATCTTTGCCCATTCTTCCTTACAAAAGTCTTCCAGTTCTTTGAGATTTCTGGGCTGTCTGTCACGCACAGCTCTTTTAAGGTCTATCCATAGATTTTCAATTATGTTGAGGTCAGGAGATTGTGAAGGCCATGGCAAAACCTTCAGTTCACACCTCTTAATGTAATCCCCCATGGAATTCGAGGTGTGTTTAGGATCATAATCCATTTGTAGAAGCCATCCTCTCTTAAACTTAAGATTTTTCACTTCAGATTTTTCAAGTTAGCATCCAAAATTTGCTGAAATTTTATTGAATCCATTTTTCCTTCTACTCGTGAGATGTTCCCTGTGCCACTGGCTGCAATGCAACCCCAAAGTATGATTGATCCACCCCCATGCTTAACAGTTGGACAGAGGTTCTTTTCATTAAATTCTGTTCCCCTTCTTCTCCAAACATACCTTTGCTCATTCCAGCCAAAAAGTTAAATTTTAACCTCATCGGTCCACAGAACTTGTTTCCAAAATGCATCAGGCTTGTTCATTTGCAAAGTTCAAACGCTGATTTTTGTGGTGAGGACGTAGAAGAGGTTTTCTTCTGATGACTCTTCCATGAAGACCATATTTGTACAATCTCTTTATAGTGGAATAGTGTACCACAACTCCAGTGTCTGCCAGATCTTTCTGGAGGGATTGTGCAGTCAAACGTGGGTTTTGAATTGTTTTTCTCACAATCATGCGAACTGCTATGTCTGGTATTTTTCTTGGTCTTCCAGATCTTGCTTTAACTTCCACTGTTCCTGATGACTGCCATTTCTTAATTACATTCCGAACAGAGGACATTGACATCTGAAAACGTTTTGTTATCTTCTTATAGCCTTCTCCAGCTTTGTGAGCATCAACTATTTTCAGTTTGAGATTTCTAGACAACTGCTTAGAAGAACCCATGGTGCTGATTGTTGGGGCAAGGTCAGATGAGTCTGTGAATTTAAAACCTTTGAGATTGACATCACCTGATCTTCCCAGATGATGATTGAGGACAATCCATGACATTTATAGCATGCACTGCCCCCTTTGCAAAGCTGAGACCTGCCGTCTCAGCTTTGCAAAGGGGGCAGTGCATGCTATAAATTCTGCAGGATGCCCAAACTTTTGCAGACACCATTTTTTTGTTTTCTGTTATTTTGAAAGTGTAAATGATGGAAATAAAATCTAACTTTTGTTGACATATTATAAGAATGTCTAATCTGTAATTTGATTTTTCCATCTTTCCAATGGCTTCTTTTTGCACATTAATACAAATTTTTACCTGGGGTAGCCAAACTTTTGATCACCACTGTAATAAATACTCCCATTTCCAAAAAAGTGAGTGCTCAATACACCAATTCTGGGGTCAGTAAATCGTAATAGGGTATATATTACACAAAAATCAGGATCAGATAGTATACAAAATATAAAATATTCCTAATACAAAAAGTGTCAATGTGCAGCTGTGCAAAGATGCAGGGTATAAACCTCAAGATACAGTACCAACACAATTATTGCACAGTAGTTTATTGCACCAGGTAGCATAAAATTATTGCACAGTCCCAGGATCAAGTTTATAGAAGTTTTTAGCTGCATGGAATGTCCTAGAAATATGTAAACGGTGCAAAAAAGTACAGCCAACAATAATTAACCCAAACCAAAACAAAGGGCAGTCCCTCCAGTCCCCAATCATTACCTGCAGGTCACACAGAATAACGCCACCCTAACGCGCGTTTCGCGTTATGCTTGTTCACTGGGTCACGGTTGACCGTGGACGCAGCTCATTATCACCTTAGAGTAAGGGTGCAGCCCTTTTTTGAAAATCTGACCACTGTCACTTTATATATTAATAACTCTGGGATGCTTTTACCTTTCAATCTGATTCTGAGACTGTTTTTTCGTGACATATTCTACTTTAACATAGTGGTAAATTTTCGTCATTAATTGCATCCTTTCTTGGTGAAAAATCCCCAAATTGCATGAAAATGTTGAAAATTTTGCATTTTTTGAGGTTTGAAACTCTCTGTTTGTAAGGAAAATGGACATTCCAAATAAATTATATATTGATTCACAAATACAATATGTCTACTTTATGTTGACATCATAAAGTTGACATGTTTTTACTTTTTGAAGACATTAGAGGGCTTCAAAGTATAGCAGCAATTTTCAAGATTTTCACAAAAAATTCAAAATCTGAATTTTTCAGGGACCAGATAAGTTTGAAGTGGATTTGAGGAGCCTTTCTGTGAGTAATACCCCACAAATGACCCCATTATAGAAACTGCACCCCTCAGAGTGACATTCATAAAATTTGTTTACCCTTTAGGTGTTTCACAGGAACAGCAGCAAAGTGGAGGAGAAAAGTGAAGATCTCCATTTTTTACACTAACATGTTCATGTAGCCCAATTTTTTTTCATTTTTACAAGGGTTATAAGGAGAAAAAGTCAAGCAAAATTTGTAGCCCAATATCTCTAGAGTAAGGAAATACCTCACATGTTGACGCAAAGTGCTCTGCGGGCTCACAACATGGCTCAAAAGGGAAAGAGCAACTGTTTGATTTTGGAGGGCGAATTTTGCTGAAATGGTGTTGGGGGGCATGTTGCATTTAGCAAGCCCTAATGGAGCAGGCACAGCAAAAAAAAAAGAAAAGAAAAGAACGCATGGCACATTATTTGGGAAACTACACCCCTCCAGGAACGTAACAAGGGGTATAGTGAGCCTTAACACCTCACAGGTGTTTGAAAGGTTTGGGTTGAAGTTGGACATGAAAATGAAAATTTTTATTTTTAACACTAAAATGATGTTACTCTAAATTTTTATTTAGGGTTATAGGAGAAAATGGACCCCAAAATTTTAAGCCCAATTTTTCCTGAGTAAGGAAATACCCCATATGTGGACGTAAAGTGCTCTGCTGGAACACTACAGGTTTCAGAACAGAAGGAGCACCATTGGGATTTTGGAGAGAGAATTTGGTTGGAATAGAAATTGGGGGCCATGTGCATTTACAAAGCCCCCATGGTGCCAGAACAGTGGTGACCCTATTTCGGAAACTACACCCCTCGCAGAATGTAACAAGGGTTACAGTGAGCATTTACACTGGTATTTGACAGATCTTTGGAACAGTGGGCTGTGCAAATGAAAAATATATTTTTTTCATTTTCATGGACCACTGTTCAAAAAATCTGTCAGGTGTAAATGCTCACTGCACCCCTTGTTACATGCTGTGAGGGGTGTAGCTTCCAAACTACACTGTTCTGGCACCATGGGGGCTTTGTAAATGCACATAGCCTTCAATTCCAGCCAAATTCTCTCTAAAAGCCCAATTGAGCTCCTTCTTTTCTATGCCCGCAGAGTACTTTAATCCACATATGGAGTATTTCCTTACTCAGAAGAAATGGGGTTTAAAATTTTGGGGGGCTTTTTCTCCTATTACCCCTTATGAACATAAAAAATTTGGGGAACACAAGCATTTTAGTAAAAAAAATAAAAAAAATTATTTTCAGGTCCATCTTGAACCCCTCAATGACCAAGCTTTTTCTGTTTTTGCACTTTCATTTTTCCTTCTTACCTTTTAAAAACCATAACCCTTTCAATTTTGCACCTAAAAATCCATATGATGGCTTATTTTTTGCGCCACCAATTCTACTTTGTAATGACATCAGTCATTTTACCCAAAAATCTACGGCAAAACGGAAAAAAAATAATTGTGCGTCAAAATTGAAAAACCACAATTTTGTAAATTTTGGAGGCTTCTGTTTCTATGTAGTAAATTTTTCGGTAAAAATGACACTTTTTATTTATTCTGTAGGTCCATACGACTAAAATGATACCCTACTTATATATGTTTGATTTTGTCGTACTATTTGAAAAAATCATAACTACATGCACGAAAATTAATACATTTCAAATTTCCTCTTCTGACCCCTATAACTTTTTATTTTTCTGCGTACGGGGTGGTATGAGGGCTAATTTTTTGTGCTGTAATCTGAAGTATTAATCGGTACTATATTTGTTTTGGTCAGACTTTTTGATCACTTTTTATTCCTTTTTTTTATTGTATGAAAAGTGACCAAAAATATGCTATTTTGGAGTTTGGAATTTTTTGCGTGTACGCCATTGACCATGCGGTTTAATTTACAATATATGTTTATAGTTCAGACATTTACGCATGTGGCGATACCATATATGTTTATTTTTATTATGGTTATATATTTTTTATATGGAATTTGGGAAAAGGGGGGTGATTTAAACTTTTAATAAGGAAGGGGTTAATGTGCGTGTTTTTAAACTTTTTTTTTTTACACCTTTAGTCCCCTTAGGGGACTTTTAGGAGGAATCATTTGATTCCTCATACAGATCAATGGGATGGTATGGTACATACCATCCCATTGATCTGTGTGCTCTGCGCTCGATTGATAAAGCCTGGCCCTGCCAGGCTTTATCATTCTGAGCACCGGAGCCGCCACAGCAGGAAAGGTAAGCCCTCAGGCTACCTCAGTAGTGGATCGAACCCCCCCCCCCCACCGTGACAGCGGCGATCTGAAGGGTTAATAGCCACCCACGGTGATCGCCGCATGTGGGCTATTAACGCCGGCCCCCAGCTACAGGAATCAGCTGGGGGCTGGCCGGTATGATGTGGGTGCGAGTCGGGAGCCCGTGTCATACCCCATTAACGGCCATTGGATGAGCATAGATGTCCATGGTCATTGTTGGGTTAATGGAAATTTGTCAAACAAAATGGGGTCCTATGTGGGTTTTTATTTTTTTTGTGTGTTTATGTCAGAACCGTTGCAACTATCAGCCACCTCTATGCAAATCACCCATTTAGGCCTCAAATGTACATAGTGTGCTCTCACTCCTGAGCCTTGTTGTGCGTCCGCAGAGCATTTTATGCCCACATATGGGGTATTTCCGTACTCAGGAGAAATTGCGTTACAAATTTTGGGGGTCTTTTTTTTACCTAAAAGTATGGGGGTCTTTTTTTTTACCTAAAAGTACGGGACAACACCAGCATGTTAGTGTAAAAAAAATTTTTTTTTACACTAACATACTGGTGTAGACCCCAACGTTTCCATTTCATAAGGGGTAAAAGGAGAAACCCCCCCTATAATTTGTAACGTAATTTCTCCCAAGTACGGAAATACCCCATATGTGTCCCTAAACTGTTTCCATGAAATATGACAGGGCTCCGAAGTGAGAGAGCCCCATGCGCATTTGAGGGCTAAATTATGGATTTGCATAGGGACGGACCCAGATGCAAGCATTACAATTGCCTTCGCCACCACAAATACCCTACAGCAGTGTTTCCCAAACAGGGTGCCTCCAGCTGTTCCAAAACTCCCAGCATGCCTGGACAGTCAATGGCTGTCTGGCAATGCTGAGAGTTGTTGTTTTGAAACAGCTGGAGGCTTTTTTTTAAACAGTGCCGCACCAGACATTTTGAATTTTTATGGGGGGGGGGGGGGGGGGACTGTGTGTAAGGGTATATGTATATGTAGTGTTTTACTGTTTATTTTGTGGTAGCATAGTGTAGTGTAGTGGGTGTTCACAGCGAGTATCACTGGGAGTTTGAGCTGCGGTGGAGAATTTGCCGCAGCTCCAATTTGTAGCGGGAAACTTACTGTAAACCTCCAGCTGTTGCAAAACTTCAACTCTCAGCATGGACTGACAGACCGTGGATGCTGGGAGTTGTAGTTTTGCTACAGCTGGAGGCACACTGGAGAGGAAACACCGTGTTAGGTAACAGACAAACTCAGTGCTTCCCCACCAGGGTGCCTCCAGCTGTTACAAAACTACCACTCCCAGCATGCACGGTCTGTCAGTGCATGCTGGGAGTTGTAGTTTTGCAACCGCTGGAGGCACAATGGTGGGGAAACACAGAGCAGTTTGCTGTTCGTGCATGCTGGGAGTTGTAGTTTAGCAACCTCTGGAGGGCCACAATTTAGAGACCACTGCACAGCCTCCAGATGTTGCAAAACTACAAATCCCAGCATGCCCCAACAGTCAACAGCTATCTGGGCATGCTGGGAGTTGTAGTTTATCAACATAAGGAGGCTCACAGTTTGCAGAAATCACTGCATGGTGACAATCAGCTGTCCAAGACAGCTGATGTCAACTAGACAGGAGCACTAGGATGGGTATGGGGGGGTTATAGGGGTCTTTGTGGGCTTGTGCGATGTTTTATTTCACACAGAGCTCACACAGCTCCAATCTTCTCGCAGATCTCCCTGCACTGAGGAGATTGGAGCGTTGAAAGGCAGTTTTTTTCAACTGCCTTTGCTGTGATTGGTCAATCTGGCTTGATTGACTAATCACAGCAATTTGGGGCGGGGCAAGCCACGGGGGGGGGGGGGGGGGGGGGACGTTCCCGCATCCGATTTCTGTGACGATCAGTCTATGACAGCTGATGTCACTTCATTGTCATAACACGGCAAGTACTCGCTGATTAGGATGAGTCGGCTCGTCCTTTGTTGGCAACCAATTAAATTAGAGGGGCAAAGGTTAAAAGTAATATCAGGAAGTATTACTTTACTGAGAGAGTAGTGGATGCATGGAATAGCCTTCCTGCAGAAGTGGTTGCTGCAAATACAGTGAAGGAGTTTAAACATGCATGGGATAAGCATAAGGCTATCCTTCATATAAGATATGGCCAGGGACTATTGATAGGATTCAGATTATTGGGCAGACTAGATGAGCCAAATGGTTCTTATCTGCCGACACATTCTATGCTTCTATATTTCTATGTAAGCGGCGTGACCAGTCCAAGTTGGTGTTGTGGCTGTGCAGGACCCACATTAACCCAGAGGGCCGTAAAGGACATGTATCGTCCCTGACCATAGTTACAGCTCTAGACGACGGCGCTGTCGTGCACTTTGGTACACATTGACAGGCTCAAGGACTGGCTCACCTTCTCTTCCACAAAATTATGCACGGCTGATACTGCCTTCTTCGCAAAGAAATGACGGCTTGGCACTTTCCACCTCAGCTCACCTCAGCTCGGCACAAGCCATCAGTTCTCTGAAAAGTGCAGAGACCACCACTTGAAAGGATGGATCACCACATCAGAGCCACAGTTCTCCCAGTCCGCTTTATGGTGGCGCAGCATATGTTGACGCAGGGCCGTGGTGCCAATATTGGGAACCTGGCCGACACATCTTGCATGTGGCTATGTTAACCTCCTCCGGATGCTTGATGATAAACTGGCACACCGCTGAGTAGCTGATTTTCTCACCAACAATCCGCACTAATTGACTGCTACTGACGCCCTCTCCAGGAAACCCTGTTCCACTAGCTCCTGGAAGGTAGGCTGCCGCGAAGCAGGTGGTCTCCCCCTAGCATGTTTGGCTCCAGAATTTCCACTTCTGCCACCCTGCTGACTGCCAACCATGCTACCACCTTGCTGGCTCAGCTGCTGCCTCACGGGCAACCTGCAACCCTGTTCTCCTATGATGATGAAGCCCCTTCTGCATCCGGCTCCCAAGTGCAATCGTCTTCATCATCATCAACAAGTGTCTGCACATCACTGTTGTCCTCCTCAGGTTCCTCAACAGTGTCTGCTTCAGGACCCTGAACGATGGCAACACCACCTCCCACGTCATTATCCTGATCACTTCTTGCCCGCCTAGCGGAGCAAGCGGCATATGTCTCCTCCACTTCTTGGCTGGGCAGAAGCTGCTGACTGTCCTCTATTAGATCCTCCTCAGTGAATAGTGGAGCTGTCCCCACAGCATAATATACTTCTGTAGGGGAGGGAACAGCATAGGACAGAGGCAATGGGAGGACAGGGACTGCTCCCGGGCCATGCGACCTGACAGTTGTGTCTGAGGAACCCACTGATTGTTGACTGGGGGTATCAGATGTCACTTGTGATGAAGTGGATGACCATGTTAACCAATCGATGACAGCAGATGGCTTGCTGGTCGAGACACGACCGCTAGCTTATACCGGGAGACCAGGCCTCTCACTGCGACTCCTGCTGCCACTCGCCCCTAGTCTGCTGCGACCTCTGCCTGCGCCTGATGAATTTAGGCCTCTGCCACTCCTCTGTGCATGTCCTTGCACTTCTCTGCCTGACATACTTAGTGCGTATTTGAGTGGAGTACAATACTCTTCACTATGCTTAAAACAGTATTTGTCTAGAACAGCAGCAGGTGTATACTTTTGGCTGGCCTTTTACAGTAACTTGGCCCTTAAGACTTTATCAGCAACAAAATGGTACAACACTTAAATGTACGTATGTAATATGCACTTATGAGGGCAGTAGAATGTGCTCCACTATGCTTAACAGTATTTGTCTAGAACAGCAGCAAGTGTGTACTTTTGGCTGTCCTTTCACAGTATTTAGGCCCTTGAGACTTTAACAGGGACAAAAGAGTACATACACCACTTAGATGTACGTATGTGGTATGCACTTCTGAGGGGAGAAAAAATCAGCTACAGTACGCTTAAAAAAGTATTTGTGTACAACACCAGCTGGTGAGTACTTTTGCCTGGACTTTCACAGTATCTAGGCCCTTGAGACTTTAACAGGAACAAAATAGTACACCATTTAGATGTACGTATGTGGTATGCACTTATGAGGGCATAAAAATGCGATACAGTACGTTTATAAAAATATTTGTGCACAACACCAGCAGTACACACCAGTGCTGCAGCACACAGTCGCTGTGTACTACACTTAAAATTGCACTTACTCTCTCAATCTCACTCCTTTCCCTATCAGTGCTTCAAGGCAAGATTTGTGCTTGAGCTGAATCTCTGCTGTTCTTCTGTGCAACACATTGCTCTCTGTAATAGAACGCTGTAGTGACTGGGAAGTAAATCGCTGCAGTAAGAATGCTTTTCTGTGAAACACACACTGCTCTCTGTCCCTCTCTCTATGCAACAGAACACTGACTTGACTAGGAGGTGAATCGCTGCTGGAAAAAGCTTTTCTGTGCAACAAACAGCACTGTCTGTCCCTATCTATCTCTCTGCAGTGAAAGGCTGAAGTGACTGGCCGCAATATTGCTGCTGATTATATAGCGCTGTGACATCACAGGGGTGACTGGCTGCTGATGTGATGCATGTGATTCAGGGCCATCCCGCCAACCCTTGTACCTGCCTTCCCAGGATTCCTTGCCCCATGTCCTCACATGTGGATCCACTATTTTAGATGCCCTGGAGCCTGGACCACACTAAATGGAGTTTAATTAAGCGATTCACGTGATAGAATCGTAGCGATATTCGCATTAGTTGCGAATCAAATTTTTCCTGAAATTCGTAACGAATTTGGATTCGCAGATTCGATTTGCTTATCCCTATAATAAACCATGCAGTGTCACTAAAGAAAACTTAGCTTCTACTGACTTTAATGGGAGATGGGAAACCACGTGAAAAAGAAGTGATGTGCCACTTCTTTTTTTCCCGCAATTACCCTCTGAAGCTCCCATTTCTATCAATGCAAACTTCAGGGCTGCCCCTTCCCTGCTCTGACTGCGGCTCAGAGAAAGACCTGCCTCAGTGTTGCCTCTGTGAACCTACCCTTTATCCTCTCCCTGCACAATGACCTACGCACACTCTCCCATAGAAGTCAATATGGCAGATTTACTAGGCCAAATCTAGGCCAAAAATAATCATGTACATGCAGGGGCGTAGCTAGAAACCTCAGGGCCCCGGTGCGAAAAATTGCCGTGGACCCCCCCCCCCTACCACCTGACGACCCGCTTCCCCAATCCTGGACAACCCCTTACACGGCCGCACAAAGATATCAGTGACTATAGCACTGATGGGACACAGTCAGAATACACAACAATATAAGTGACTAACAGGCAGGGCCAGACAGACAAAACAGACATTTAAGAATAAGCAGCCCATTTGTCTGGAGGGGGTCCAACTGCTGGGACCCCCACCAATCACCTTGGTTCCAGTTGCTATCCAGTTGTTATAAAGCTATAACTCCCATGATGTCTGGAGAGCCTCAGGCATTATAGGAGTTGTAGTTTTGCAACAGATGGAGAGCCACAGATTAGGGTACACCGTCACCCATCATCACTGCTGAACTAACAAGTGACTCCAGCTCTGATGGGACAGTCAGGAAAAAAAACACAGTGATATCAGTGACCTGAGTGACGTCTTCTCTGTTGTCTTTTCTTTTCCATCTGGTCCAGAAGTCAGGACGTCTTCCTGCTCCATCTTCTCTGCGGAGTCTGACACCCGGACATCATAGGTTCTCACTTTGTCAGTAGATCCTCATCCTCTGTATGAAGACAGTAATCATTATTATTCTGCTAAATACTGCACCCCCTGAATATAATACTGCCAAATACTGTATCCCCTGAATATAATACTGCCAAATACTGTACCCTCTGAATATAATACTGCCAAATACTGTATCCCCTGAATATAAAACTATCATCCACTGTACCCCCTGAATATAATACTGCCACCTACTGTACCCCCTGAATATAATACTGCCACCTACTGTACCCCCTGAATATAATACTGCCACCTACTGTACTCCCTGAATATAATACTGCCACACACTGTACCCCCTGAATATAATACTGCCACCGGCTGTACCTCTAAATATAATACTGCCACCGACTCTACCCCTAAATATAATACTGCCATGTACTGTACCCTCTGAATATAATACTTCCACACACTGTCTCCCCTGAATATAATACAGTATTGCCTCCTACAGTACCACCTGAATATAATACTGCCTGCTTCTGTACCCCCTGAATATAATATTGCCACCTACTGTACCCCTGAATATAATACTTCCACATACTGTATCCCCTGAATACTGCCACATACAGTACATACACACATATCATTCATACATACAGAACATACACACATATACATTATACATACATACACACACATATAATACATACACATATTATACATACACCCGCTGCCTCCAGATCCCCCCACACAGAATACATCTCCACACATCAAACATACATCTTGTTTACACATCTATCATTCATACATACACACACATAATTCATACATCAAATACATACACATACATCATACATACAGTACATACATACACATCATTCATACATCATACATACAGTACATACACACATCATACATGCACACACATCAACAAAATCTGCTGAAGCAAATATGCAGCAAAAAAAGCACACGTGAATGCACCCTTAGGGTAGGGTCACATGTAACAGATCAATAGTGTATGTTACTCTGCTGATCCATCAATGACCTGACCCTATAGTGTGCCTCAGGCTGTTTTCCCCCCGTGTCCTGCTTGCAGCAGCAATCCGCCTCTCCACGATGTCTCAGACTACACTGCATGTGCCCACGGTGCCTCGCATGTCCCTGTGTGGTTGCTTGTTAGTGGCAGATTGCTGTCGTGAGCAGCACACAGGGGGGAAAACAGCAGGAGGCCCTCTATAGAGTCAAGTCATCGGTGGTTCCGCAGACATGTAACCCTACACTAATGTTAATCTGTACAGGATGATTTATAATAAGAGATGTTTCCACAATATATATATTTTTTTCTCTAACTTAAAGGAGTACTCTAGGATGCTGAAATTTTCAATCAGACTGACGGTAGTAAAATAATAAATATATATACGCACCAGGGGAGCGGCCTCCGCCACGATCCTTTTCCTGGTTGCCGGTGGTCGGTGAGTCACACTGACGCTCAGCCTATCGCCGGCCGAAGGACTTCGCTGCGGATGGTGATTGTCAGTATACCTCACCAATCACTGGCAACAAGGAAAAGGATCGCGGCGGAGGACGATCCCCTGGAGGCACCATGTATGTATATTTATTATTTTACTGCCGGCAGTAAATGAACATTTTTGCATCCTGGAGTACTCCTTTAAGATATTTACTGTAAGCCGGTGTTTTCTAACCATGGCACCTCCAGCTTGTGCAAAACTACAACTCCCAGCATTCCCAGACAGCCTTTGGCTGTCCAGGCATGCTGAGAGTTGTAGTTTTACAACAGCTGGAGGCACCATGGTTGGAAAACACTGGCTTCTGAGGTCAGAGGATGTCACTATGCACAACTACTATGAAGTGAGCGCAGGAGTTCCTGCACTAACTTCATAGTCATGCCGTAAATGAACGGCGCTTCATGCCCCTTTTCTAACCCCCGTCCTCCTTCATGCTCCTTTTTTCCACCCCCCTGACCTCCTTCATGCTCCTTTTTCCAAACCCCCCCCCCCCCTGTCCTCCTCCATGGTCCTTTTCCAACACCCTCCCCTTCTCCATGCTCCTTTTCTAACCCCTGTCCTCCTCCATGCTCCTTTTCCAACATCCTCCCCTTCTCCATTCTCCTTTTTCAGGGGGGTATTGGAAAAGGAGGTCAGAGGGGGATTTATTCATGCTCCTCCCCCCCCCTGTCCTCCTCCATGTTCCTTTTCCAACTCCCCCCCCATCTGTCCTCCATGATCCTTACCCCCCCCTGTCATACTCCATGCCAGTGTTTCCTGAACAGGGTGCCTCCAGCTGTGGCCAAACTACAACTCCCAGCATGCCCAGACAGCCTTTGGCTGTCCAGGCACGCCGGGAGTTGTAGTTTGGCCACAGCTGAAGGCACCCTGTTTGGGAAACACTGCTCCATGCTCTTCTAGCCAGCAAACCCTCCCCCACCACTCTCACCTCTAACCCTCCATCATTCGTTTATAGCCTCGTCCATCTCCACACATTCCGGGGAGGATGCAGCATCTCTAGTCGGCGGCGGGATGTCCTCATCCTCCTGTGCAGCTGGGGCAGGGACTGTGACGTCAGGTGCTTGCATCCGACGTCTGCTGCTCTTAAAGCGGCAGTGTCCCTTCCCCCAGCCAACGTTACTTGGGGCCGGGGGACCGGACTAAATGAGGCTCCCCTTCAGCGCCACCAGAGAAGGGTGTCTCCCGGGGAGCAGAACTGCCAGGGAGCTTTTTAGTTTTTTTTGTAAATATGGCAAGGGGGGCCCTGCGGGCCCCCCTGGCTTAGGGGCCCGGTTGCCATGGCGACCGTTGCGACCTCTATAGCTACGCCACTGTGTACATGCCTTGCACCACTTTATGTATTTCAGACACATTTTTTCACCTAGCTTTCTAGAAGGGCATGGTGGTTTAGCAACTGGGGATGTGCCTTAATCCTTGATCACATGTCTATTCTTTCTGCGGACTCCGGAATCAAGATTTCCACAGCAGAAACATCTGCTGCGGAAATTCTGCCACATATAAGTACAACAGCAAACAAAGTTTTGTATCAATATATCAAGATAGTACAATCAACCTATTGTGTACTCCTACACAAATATCGCAACAGAAAAAGAGAATGGAGACACTTATAATATAAAAATTACATAATTTTATTGAGTATGCATTAAAAAGTTCATTTAAAATCACATATAGGGAGAAGCATCCACAAAGTGGAGAGACAAAGGCATTGCTCACAGACAGATCCACATTAATAAGTTACATAAGGAAAAGTAACATGGTGCATAGTCACACATGTGTGCATTAACAGCACATATATAGGCAAAACAATGCTCTAACTATCATACAGTACAATGCACACAGTGAGGACAATAGGCATACCAAACTGTAACATCCAGTTTCTATCCGGGTCTGCTGGAGCAACGCAGATCCGGATAGGAATCGGATGTTACAGTTTGGTATGCCTATTGTCCTCACTGTGTGCATTGTACTGTATGATAGTTAGTGCATTGTTTTGCCTATATATTTGCTGTTAATGCACACATGTGTGACTATGCACCATGTTACTTTTCCTTATGTAACTTATTAATGTGGATCTGTCTGTGAGCAATGCCTTTGTCTCTCCACTTTGTGGATGCTTCTCCCTATATGTGATTTTAAATTAACTTTTTAATGCATACTCAATAAAATTATGTAATTTTTATATTATAAGTGTCTCCATTCTCTTTTTCTGTTCCGAAATTCTGCCACATGCACAGCAGTATCTCATTAACCTGTTGGGGACGGAGGGAGTATGGATACGCCCTCGCGCCCCTGTACTTAAGGACGGAGGGCGTACCTGTACGCCCTCCGCATTTCCGATCACCGCTCGCTGGGCGGTGATCGGACCGGGATGACTGCTGATATCTATCAGCAGGCATCCCGTGGCAATGCCTAGTGGGGTCCTCAGACACTCCCATGTCGGCGATCGCAGCAAATCACCGGTCAAATCAGACCGGCGATTTGCCGCGATCCGGGCCAATCGGGTCACTGGTGAAACGATCGCCCAGAAAATAAGAGTCATCTGAGCTGTCAGAGACAGCTCCGACCATCCTAAAGGATAGGAGTGAGGTGGCAGTGTTGCCACCCCCTCCTATCCCCTGCCATTGGTCGATCAGGCTGACAACCAATGGCAGTTGGGGGCGGGGAGGTTAAAGTGCATTTCCCCTGCTCTGGCCACCGATCGAAGTCGGGGCAGAGCGGGGGGAGCACTGGCGGCGAGGGGGGAGCATGGCCCGGCTTACGCGGACCGGCAAAGGCGGCGGAGGCGGCATCCTGGAGCAGCGGTGGCGGCATCGACGCAGGAGGAGTGCGGCCGTAAAGTGCGGCGTGGAGAAGGCTGCAGTGAAGATCGCGGTAAGTGATCTTCTCTGTGGCCTTCTAAAAGCTGCAAAACTACAACTCCCAGCATGCCCACGCATGTTGGGGGTTGTAGTTTTGCAACATCTGGAGGGTCACAGTTTGGAGACCACTGTGTAGGGGTCTCAAAACTGTGGTCCTCCAGATGCTGCAAAACTACAACTTTCAGCATGCACTGACTGTCTGGGCATGCTAGGAGTTGTAGTTTTGAAACATCTGAAGTGGCACAGTTTGGAGACCACTATATGGTCTGGACAGTCTGGGCATGCTTGGAGCTGTAGTTTTGCAACATCTGGAGGGCTTCAGTTTGGAGACCACTACTTAGCGGTTTCCAAATTGTTCTTCCCCAGGTTTTGCATAACTACAACTCCTAGCATGCCCAGACTGTCCAGGCATGCTGGGAGTTGTAGTTCTGCAACATCTGAAGGGCCATATATTGCAGAACTACACGCCCACCATCCCTGACTGTCTGGGCATGCTGGGAATTGTAGTTTTGCAACAGCTGTAGGCACACTGGTTGGGAAACACTGAGCTAGAGTCTGTTTCCTAACTCAGTGATTCCAACCTGTGTGCCTCAAGCTGTTGCAAAACTACAACTCCCAGAATGCACTGACAGACCGTGCATTCTGGGAGTTGTAGTTTTGCAACAGCTGGAGGCACACGGGTTGGAATCACTGAGCTAAAGTCTGTTTTCTAACTCAGTGGTTCCCCACCAGTTGTAAAACTACAACTCCCAGCATGTATGGTCTGTCAGTGCATTCTGGGAGTTGTCATTTTGCCACAGCTGAAGGTTTGGGGCGCCACCCCCTCCCATGTGAATGTACAGGGTACATTCACACGACCGGGCTTACAGTGGGTTTCCTTCTACAAGTTGAGCTGCAGCAAATTTTCCGCCGCAGCTCAAACTCCCAGCGGAAAACTTACTGTGAACTCCCTCCTGTGTGAATGTACAATAAAAACACTACACTACCAAATAACAAAAAGTAAAACACTACATATACACCCCCTTACACGTCCCGTCCCCCCCCCCCCCACCACCACCACCAATAAAAATGAAAAACGTCTTATACGGCAGTGTTTCCTAAACGAAGCCTCCAGCTGTTGCAAATCCAAAACTCCCAGTATTGCCAGACAGCCATAGACTGTCCTGGCAGGCTAGGAGTCTTGCAACCACTGGAGGCACCCTGTTTGGGAAACACTGCTGTAGGGTTTTGGTAGAGAAGCCCCATCCTTGTAACCGGGTCCGTCCCTATTGCAAATTCCTTTTTAGGCCTCAAATGCGCATGGCGCTCTCTCACTTCAGAGCCCTGTCGTATTTCAAGGAAACAGTTTAGGGACACATATGGGGTATTTCTGTACTCAGGAGAAATTGCATTACAAATTTTAGTGGGGATTTTTCTCTTTTTACCCCAAAAGGTAAAGTTGGGGGCTACACCAGCATGTTAGTGTACAAAAATTAACATTTTTACAGTAACATGCTGGTGTTGCCCCATACTTTTCATTTTCACAAGAGGTAAAAGGAGAAAAAGACCTCCAAAATTTCTAATGCAATTTCTTCTGAGTACAGAAATACCCCATATGTGTAGGTAAAATGCTCTGCGGGCACGCAAAAAGGCTCAGGAGTGAGAAAGTGCCATGTACATTTGCGGCTTAAATTGGTGATTTGCACAGTGGTGGCTGATCGTTACAGCAGTTCAGACATGAATGCAAGAAAAAAAAAACACCCACATGTGACCCCATTTTGGAAACTACACCCCTACAACCCACAGGTCTTTGACAAATTTTTGTTCAAGTTGGACATGAAAATAAAAATAAAAAATTCCCCCCTGAAATGCTGGTGTTACTCCAAAGTTTTCATTTTCACAAGGGATAATAGGAAAAAAGCCCCCCAAAATTTGTAACCCCATTTCTTCTGAGTATATAAATACCCCATATGTGGATGTAAAGTGCTCTGCAGGCGAACTACAATGCTCAGAAGAGAAGGGGCACCATTGAGCTTTTTGAGAGAGAGTTAGGCTGGAATTGAAGGCTATGTGTGTTTACAAAGCCCCCTTGGTGCCAGAACAGTGGACCCCCTCCACATGTGACCCCATTTTGGAAACTACACCCCTCACAGAATGTAACAAGGGGTGCAGTGAGCATTTATGCCCCACAGGTGTCTGAAAATTTTTTCATTTGCACAGCCCACTGTTCCAAAGATCTGTCAAATGCCAGTGGGGTGTAAATGCTCACTGCACCCCTTATTAAATTCTGTGAGGGGTGTAGTTTCCAAAATAGCATGCCATATGTTTTTTTGTTTTTGTTTACTGTTGTGGCATAATGGGGGCTTCCTAAATGCGACATGCCCCCAAAAACCATGTCAGCATAATTCGCTCTCCAAAAGTCATCAAACACCTGTGGGCTGTTAAGGCTCACTGGAACCCTTGTTACGTACCTTGAGGGTTGCAGTTTCCAAAATAGTATGCCATGTTTTTTTTTTTTTTTTTTTTTTGCTTTTCTGGCACCATAGGGGCTTCCTAAATGTGACATGCCCCCCAAAAACCATTTCAGAAAAACTAACTCTCCAAAATCCCATTGTTGCTCCTTCCCTTCTGAGCCTCTACTGCGCCCGCCAAACACTTGACATACACATATGAGGTATTTCCTTACTCAAGAGAAATTGGGTTGCAAATTTTGGGTTTTTTTTTTCTCCTATTATCTCTTGTAAAAATTCAAAAACTGGGTCTACAAGAACATGCAAGTGTTAAAAATGAAGATTTAGAATGTTCTCCTTCACTTTACTGCTATTTCTGTGAAACACCTAAAGGGTTAACAAACTTTCTGAATGTCATTTTGAATACTTTGAGGGGTTTCAGTTTTTATAATGGGGTCATTTATGGGATATTTCTAATATGAAGGCCCTTCAAATCCACTTCAAAACTGAACTCCGGTTTTGAAAATTTTGTGAAAAATTGGAAAATTGCTGCTGAACTTTGAAGCCCTCTGATGTCTTTCAAAAGTAAAAACATGTCAACTTTATGATGCAAACATAAAGTAGACATATTGTATATGTGAATCAATATATAATTTATTTGGAATGTCTGTTTTCCTTACAAGCAGAGAGCTTCAAAGTTCGAAAAATGCCAAATTTTCTATTTTTTCATCAAATTTTGGAATTTTTCACCAAGAAATTATGCAAGTATCAACAAAAATGTACCACTAACATGAAGTAGAATATGTCATGAAAAAATCTCGGAATCAGAATGAAAAGTAAAAGCATCTCAGAGTTATTAATGCTTAAAGTGACAGTGGTCAGAATTGCAAAAAATGCTCCAGTTCTTAGGGTTATAACGGGCTCCGTCTCCAAGGGGTTAATACCAATGTGATACAATTTATGAACACAATTTATAAACACAGTCTTAGGCTATGTTCACATGATGGAATTTCTGTGCGGAATTCCGCATTAGAATTTAGCATGGAAATAAGATAGAATTTTTGAACACAATTTGTAAACAGAAGAATCTCATTAATATCAATAGGATACAATTTATGAACACAATTTATAAGCATAGCCTTAGGCTATGTTTACACAATGGAATTCCGCATTAGAATACCACAATGAAATTCCTTTGTGTGAACATAGGCTAAGACTGTGTTCCTAAATTTTGCGCTGCTGCTGCATCGGGGTACTGACACCTTTTTACTGCGATTTTATAAAATTGCGGCTAAAATTGTGCAACAACTTTGATCATTTGTGATAAAAACACAGCAAAAATGCAGCAGTACAGTAATGAGTGTATGGCTGAACTTAGTAGTTGCAGGTTTTCTGTGTATTAACAACATGAAATATGACTTGGGTGTTAACTACATGAAACACATTACCAATAGAGCAGAGATTTAAATATAGGAACATGAATGCAAGACAATTTACCTTTATTTGATCAACTGTTGAGTAATAAGCCCAGGTCAAACAATCGTTTTCTTGTCTTTTAGGTCCAGATCTTTCGGGAACTTTCCAAATGTACGTTTCAATATTTCCTTTAAAAAACAGACAAAACTTTTTACACAGTAAAGCAAGGGGTGTACAAGCAGTATATATCTTTCTCAACTACTGTATAGCTACCATATTTTATTGATTTAATATTGTGTATCTTTATTTGTGTGTTCATACCTTTCATTTTTAATATGGTTCTCCTGACAAAAATGAGTTATGAACTTTGTACAGTGATTCTGTCATGTTCTTTACCAATGTACATGCATGTTTGGTTATTTTATACTAACCATGGACACTTGCGGTACACAAGGAGTCACACGTTTCGAGTGTGCGACACCCAAAATGTGTGACTCCTTGTATCCATGGTTTTTATGGAATAAATAGACATATGCACTTAATTTTCTCTGCAGTGGATCTCCATTTCTGAATTATTTACTGAGTAACGTCTAGCACCATAAGGAACACGAAAGGGGCTTTACCCAGGTGAGCTGAAAACCATTACTTATATATATATATACTCATACTTTGCCCCTAGCAACCAATCACAGGTCAGCTTTCATTTTCCAGAGCAATTTGAGAAATGAACACTGAGATGTGATTGGTTGCTATAGGCAAATAAGACAGATTTTGTCTCGCTTAGTTTTTATAAATCTGCCCCATTGTGTGAAAAGTAAACTTACCTGGTTCTGTTGCCTTTACTTCATTATTTTCCAGTTTAACTCCATGTGCATAGATAGAGTATGGTCTACTTGCCTTGTTTTTAAATATAATCTTTATTTTATCACCAACATTTGCTGTTATTAGTGGACCTGTCAAATAAAAGATCAATGTGTAGATTTGTATTGCTATGTGACTACATGTTATATAGTTTAGTATGGTACGATGGTTATTTGCTGTAGTCAGTTTACCACCATATACCAGCTGTAGTTCTGATTCAAAATATGTGAGAAAAATATTGGTGAGATTTTGCCCCAGCAACCAATTACAGCTCATCTTTCCTATCGTAACTTGCTTTGGTAAACTAAAAGCTGAGCAGTGATTGGTTGCTGAGGGCAAAATCTCTCAATTTTTTCTCACATATCTTGATAAATTAGGGCCATTAAAATGTCTGCATACAAAAAAGAGTTTGAAATGTGTATCTTAGGCCTTCCCAGTCATTCACAATGCCGTCCTACAATTCCATATACTGATGGACCTCTGCATCTGGAAGGGTCCTATATTTAATTACTGATTAGCTGATCAGTGGAGCCCTCCAGAGAAGAGCTGAAATTTGTGGGGGAACATAGCAGAAATACCTTGTCTGTTAATACACAATAGGGTATTTTTTCTAAATCATTAAACACAAGTCCAAAGGCATTCGTCCCCCACACCAGTAGTAAAAATGAATTTAAGAAAATACCTGTGCCTTGACATTACTTTGCGATCACAATGAGTGTTATGGGAACCTGTATCCACAGATGCATCAGCCCTTACTAAATAATACAGATAATACCTTAGATGGTAATAGAGCCCCACCTAGTGTTCCCATCAATGCCGTACAGATAAATATTGCTTCCCTAACACAATAATAGTGCCTCTCATTGTGCCACACTCTCAATAGTGCCCCCTTTGTAATCCACAGAGTAATAGTGCTCCCTTTCTGTCCTATTTTTGTAATAAGGCCCTCTACACTGTAATTGTGCCCTCTATAGTCCCACACAGTATTGGTGCTCGCAGAGTGCCTCCCACGCAGCATTTATCCCCCCTTTGTGCACTACACATTAATAGTGGCTTTTTTGAACTCTTTACACACTAATACTGCAACTTTAGTGCTCCTCACAAAGTAATGATGTCCTTTAAGTTTCACCTGCAGAGATATTTGCCGGCATCCAGGTCTAAGTGAAGCATTTTTCTACACCTTTTTTTTTGTGTGCTGGTAATGTGTAGGAGCACCAGATTTATTAAATGGTCACAGAGCATTTGATAAATTTTGTGCAGGTCACATTTTCAGAAATTTCTCTCTTCACACACACACCAAAAAGCTAAGCTAAGTCTGGGCTGGTGTAGTTTTAGAGACCTTTCAGTGGCTTTACACCTTTTTTGTGCCTTTTCACTAAAAGGCACAGTTCATAAAATCCTTCCATATAATGTGTATTGCCAAAATAAGTGGATTGCAACTCAAAATTGGCAGAAATGTGTAAACCAAAAGGCACAAAAAAAAAAACCTGCTTGCACCTTTTTATCACCTTTTCTAGACAAAAAAGGAGTCTAAAGATAATGATAGATGTCGACCATGGTGTTTTCTTACTCCCCCAACCCTACACATAATAGCATCTGCTTAGTGTACCCTAAAAATTAATGGTTTCCCCTTAATGCCTCCTCATGGTATTATCAAGAGGAAAATGGAAAAGGACCTCATTCATCCAGGCGCTGCCGGTTAGGTCATCAGGTGGTGCACAAAATGATGCAATGTATACCTTGGAATATTGTATACACGAAAATGTATTTAAAAAATAATAAACATACAGATTAGGCGTTTCGAGGGTGACTCCCCTCTTCTTCAGATCAGGTGTGCTGTCATACAACAAACAGGTAAGTATTTCTGTGAAAAAAGGGCATCAGAACACCTGAAGGGGCGTGGCCAGGAAGTAGGATGTAACCAAAAAACTAGTGTAAACAGGTAAGGTAAAGATAGAGATGTAAGGGTTAAAATGTTGTTTTAATAACATGAATCATATGTCTAGCTGAAATAGAGCAAAGAAATACTGGAATTATGACTTATAAAAGGGGTGCAGTTGCAGTATCTCTGCAGAGAAAGCAGGCCAATGCGCACGCGCCAGTGTCTCTAAGGACGCGTTGCCAGGGTAAGCGCTTGGCTTTTGCCAAGCCGAGCAGAAAGAGGCACTGGTGCGCATGCGCCATCCCCACTTCTATCTGCAGGAGAAGCTGATCACCGTGAATGCGCCTATGTTTCTAAGGACGCGTTGCTAAGGTGAGCGCTCGGCTTTGCTGGGCCGAACGAGAGGTAATATACAACATTACTGCGAAGCGGAGGGCCGGGACAAGGAAAAAATGCTGTGTCAAAGTCTAAAATAAACAATGTGTGTGTGTGTGTATCTATAGTTATCAGATCTATGTAACTGGCACTCTAGTAAAGTGAATTAGAAAGAATGAAAATATGAATGTAAAGAGCAAAGGGAGTGCATTAAAGCGTGATTCACAAGCTCTATAAGAGTATAGTACCCAACCAGATGAATGAATGTTGGCATTAATAAAGTGCATGAACATAGCGTGCAAAATGCATAGCATATAGAATACACTGATAGAGTGCATAGACATACCATATAAAATATAGAAAAAATAATGCATAGAAATAGCGCATAAAACATGACAATAAAAAAAAAAATATATATATATATATATATATTTACATATCTATATAAAAAATAGCAATAAATGTGAACAATAGGATTATAAAGGATACACATATCAATGTCAAGGCTGCAATGAATAAATAAATATATAATACATATAATAGCAACAAAGGGGCAGCAAATGAGTGAACGGATGACATAAATACAAGGGAGGAAGCTAGAAATTACATCTGATCATCTTGTTTAATCCTGCAGGTATGAGAGTTTTTAATTTATATATCCAAAAATTTTCCCTCTTACGCAACGTAGTAAATCTTTGAGGGTCATCTTTGGGTATCATTTCTATTGGGGTTAAACAAATACATTCAAGGTCCTGTTTATGAAGTTCCGTGAGATGCCTGGAAACACTGTGGAAAAGGAAACCCTTATTTGTATTGCTCCTATGCTTGTTAATCCTTTCTCGGAGACTTCTGGTGGTGCGACCCACATACTGGAGCCAACAGGGGCATTCTAGCAAATAAATAATGTATTGGGAGGCACAGTTTATGTGGGATTTGATCTCGAAGGATTCTCCCGTCTTGTTTGAGGAGAAGGACTTGCATTTATTTACAATATTTACACAACATTTGCATCTTGTGGAAGAGCATTTATATGACTCAATTGAGGATAGAAAAGTCAACTTACTGACTTTCTGGGAGCGCAATCTACAAGGTGCAATAATGTTGCGAAGGGTCCGTCCCCTTCGAAATGTGACTGCGGGTTTGGGTGGGAGAATATCTCGTAGGTAAGGGTCTTTTAAAAGGATAGCCCAATGTCTATGTAGGATTCCCTTAATATGTTTGTTCTCTTTAGTGAAAGTGGTGATAAAGTTTAAAGACCACTTATCACATGTGTCCTCCTTAATAGATTTCCTATTTTCCAGACAATCCTGTTGGGATAATTTTTCTGCCCTCTGAAATGCAGAGTCTATTACATTTTTGGGGTATTTTTTTTTTGCTTTAAATCTTGATTTCAAAATTTTACTCTGTTCGCAGAAGTCTCCAGACGTGGTGCAATTGCGTCGGATGCGTTTGAATTGTCCGAATGACACGTTTGTCAGCCATTTTTTATAGTGGGCACTAGAAAAGTCCAAGTAGCTATTGCTATCCACCTTTTTGAAATAGGGCTTGAAAGAGCCATTGTCATCAATAGAAACAATCACGTCTAAAAATTCTGCGTTATTAGTATAAACTGTATGCGTGAAATTAAGACCAAAAGAGTTGCTATTAATATAAGCTAAAAAGTCGTCTAAAATATCCAGAGGACCTTGGCAGATATAAACTATATCATCGATGTAGCGTTTATAAAAACTTTAATGCGCTCCCTTTGCTCTTTACATTCATATTTTCATTCTTTCTAATTCACTTTACTAGAGTGCCAGTTACATAGATCTGATAACTATAGATACACACACATTGTTTATTTTAGACTTTGACACAGCATTTTTTCCTTGTCCCGGCCCTCCGCTTCGCAGTAATGTTGTATATTACCTCTCGCTCGGCACAGCAAAGCCGAGCGCTCACCTTAGTAATGCTTCCTTGGAAACATAGGCATGTTCGCGGTGATCAGCTTCTCCTGCAGATAGAAGCCGGGATGGCATATGCGCACCAGTGCCTCTTTCCCACTTCCTGCCCACGCCCCCTCAGGTGTTTTGGCGCCCTTTTTTCACATAAATACTTACCTGTTTGTTGTATGACAGCACACCTGATCTGAAGAAGAGGGGAGTCACCCTCGAAACGCGTAATTTGTATGTTTATTATTTTTAAAATAAATTTTCGTGTATACAATATTCCAAGGTATACATTGCATCATTTTGTGCACCACCTGATGACCTAACCGGAAGCGCCTGGATGAATGAGGTTCTTTTCCATTTTCCTTTTAATGACTACGTCAGGACTTATGTGCCTGTGACCTCCGGCTTGCAGCCCCTCTGGACATCAGTAAGTACCCCTATATGGGGTGATATGCGCTACTTCTATTAACATCTGGTGAGCAGCCACCTATAAATGCCGTGGGTTTCCCCACATTTACACTTGCTGTTTGTGTTTAAGGGTAATACACGAGGCGCCGTTCCCCGGTCTTTTTTTCTTTTCTTTTATTTCTCATGGTATTAGGCTCCCTTAGTGTCCTGTCACATTCCACTAATAACATACACTAGGTATGTATAGTGTAGACTGAGATTCTATCAATATAAATGAGGCCAAAAATATTTATATACAATCCAAAGGCATTTTACTTACCTAGAATACCCAAATGCTCTTGGTTTCCTGTTCTTTCCTTTTGTACTGTAAAGGTTTTGTCTGTGTATTCCCGGTATACAGCTTTTTTATATTTTGAACCAATGGAGGTTCGGGTTTTATTTAGAAACACATCTCCTGGACTTTGAAGAACAAAATAATTAGGTAATATAAAAATGTTTTACTGCACATTGGCAAAAGTGACCAACAAATCATGGTCAAATTTACTTTTACAATAAAAGAGAATGTGAGCGGATAGAGCAGTGACTTAATAGTTTGTAGCCATTATTGAAAGTGTTTACTGTTTTTTATACCATAGATAGAAGCCTGGTCTTCCGACCTAAACGTTGTGGCAAAGGAAAAGTAGCGATACTGCTCTCGCCCTCATACCCCAACCTCATATCTCACCCTCATACCCCACAATTTGTGTGGCCCAAGAGTAACGTGATCAAAAAATGTGCCGAAGGTCTGCTAGATTTACATGGCACCTAGGAGTGAGTTAGGGTTGATTCAACTCTACTATGTATTTAGTTGATATACATGTAAAATGTGTACCAAGTTTCATCCAAATATCTTCACCAATTTGAAAATTATGCCGAAACATATTATACAAATTTTACCTATATACTAGCAGAGTACCCGGCATTGCCTGGTCTTCCTACCTAAACCTTGTGAGAGAAGAAAGCAACACATGTGTACGCCCTTGTCCTTGTATCCTGACCTAATATCTCCTCCTCATATCCCATCCTCACATCTCCTCCTCATATCCTGTTCTTATACCCCATCCTCATACCTCATCCTCATATCCTGACCTCATATCCTGTCCTTCCATCCCGTCCTCATATTCTGTCCTCATATCCTGACTCCATAACCAGTCCTCATATCCTGACCCCATATCTAGTCCTTATAGCGTGTCCTCAAGTGGGCTGAGTTGTGGTGAAGAGATTGTAGGCCAAAAATAGACAGGGGTGGCATTGCAGGGGTATGACTTTGTGAGAGGGGATGTAGCTTGTAAGTTGGGCTGATGCAAAAAAAAAGGGTCCAAAATAGAATGGGTGTGGTTTTGCAGGAGGATGCGTAGCTTGCAAGCTGGACCCACACATAATAAAGGGCCAGTAAAAGGAAGGACATGGCTTGTGGGAGGGGCGTGGCTTGCAAGCCGGATATTAGATATTATTATCATGCCGACATTTGTTATTCGAGTTTACAGAGGTTTTTTTTTTCTTCCTTTAAAATGACATGGGAAGAAGATTTTCACCCTATTGATCATGCCCAGTGGTCAAGTATGGTCAATGTACTGGATGTATAATGCAATATGTGTAAAATCAATCAAGCGGGATCTTCTAAATGTGTTTCTGGAATTGCCTAAAACTGGTCCATTACTGGAAAAAAGTGTTGGCTCAAAGTAATCTTGTCTATGCAATATGTATACTATGCCACCCTATAAACTATGTGCTGGTACAGACAAAATATTTACCTGTAGAAGATCCTATAAAAGTAGCTACAGCAAGACCATTATTTATAGCCCAGGCATTAATAGCTCAGCACTGTTTGGTCTCCGCTACACATAGGGAATTTATTATTAATTAACTGGTTGGTTTTCTAGAAAAAGGAGATATATAGAAATTTGGACCAGTTACACAAAAATGTAATTTGTGTAAGCTCTTAAGATTGATTGGATTAACCCTGGATATTATTTGGAATAGGAACCAACATCCTAGTCATAAATAATGTCAGTAAAAATACACCTATGTGAAATTGTTAAAACACTTGTTCCATACTAATATATGCAGTCAGATGATGTTCGTTACACTGTAAAAGAACTCCGTAAGATTGAAAAAAGATTAGCCTCTAAATCTATTATGGCAGCGGGCTGTATGGTTCTCACCTTACCATTTAGATTCATTCCTTTGGACAATGGGTGGGATGGGCAAGGGTTTATCCTTGCCCATCCCTAAAATGTAAAATGTGTTTGGCAGAAGAAGCATGCTTATTTAAGTAGTAAATAATTACCTCTCCTCATGGATTGAATGCCTCTCGTGTTCCCAGGTCCGATTTGGAGAATAGTCCCATTCAACCTCTTCTGCTGCAATGTAATATGTGTGTGTATGGAACATTTCTAGCCGAGGTAACTGTGGACCACATGACTTAACCCTATAGTGCTGTCTCATTCCCCCTTTGTAATGGTCTGTGGTCATACATTCAACATCAAAAACACCTGAGAAGACAAAAATATCCACAAGGGACTTTTTTTTAAGAGGATTGTGAGATTGATGATGAGAAAAGAGGAAAAAATGGAAAGGACAGAAGGCAATAACCTAGCATATTCTTTCAGGGTACTATACCTTTAAACTAAGTTGCATCCAAGGTGAAGTTGTCGAATTACATTATTAGGCTCAATTTCTAACAAAGCAGTGGTGCACTTTGATGTATACAGTATGTTGGAAAAATCTCCTGACATCTAATGCTGATCTGCCCACATACGTTAAGGGTCAAATGCATGCTAAAAGGGTGTCTTTTGAGCTATATTTGATCAGTATATGGTGGTATCTCATACACTCAACTGCATTTTTAAAGTAATTTCAGGCTTAAGAGGTAATGTGCTGTTTTTATTATGCCCCACACTGTAAAATCCTAAACTAGTCACTCAGCTAGTCCTTTTAGTTATAATTCCCCTCTTAAAATTGGTTGTTTGTCTCATAAACAGAAGCAACTATTTTATTGATTCTGGGATTGTGACCAACATACTGCTAAAAATTTTTTACAAAAAAAAAAAAAAAAACAATAGGGAATAATAAAACCTCAGAAAGTGATCATTTTCCTAACAAAGGGTATGCTCACTATGCTCTTTCCTACGACCAATGAGTGCTCTGAAATATCAGCAATACGGCCACAGCGCGGGCAGAAGGAAATGACTGACCGTAGTGCCAAGCTTATTGGTAGTAGGTAAGAGCATCAAGACTGGCTGTGATATGTTTATTGTGAGCTTTTGATATACTGCTATGTCACCTATAAGGACACTGACTATGATGTCATAATGAGGTGGCCATATATGATTGCATGATGCACCAGTCTGTCTATATAGAATAATTTGATTGGTGTGAGAGAAGATGACAGGATTATAACATCGGTATCCAGTAATTGGTCCTTTGAGACATAAGACATATATTCAGACATGTTGAATTTGATTGTTGTGTTTGGACTTTCCAGATTGAATGATGTCATTAACAGAGCAAAAAAATGACCAAACATTCAGGTTGACGACAGCCTTTAGCCCAGACCTCTGAGGACGCTCTGATAAGAGAAACATGTCAGGGGGGGGGGGGGGGGGCTAGATTTGTATATGTGTTAAAGTCTTTAGTTGTCAGAGTACTAAATTATGCTGGTGAACTGCAGCTACCAGAATTATATAACATTATATAAGAGGTCAACGGAGCTGTGCAATAGATAGTAATACTTGTAGCTTTGAGGAGTCATTGCCACAGCCACTGTGCACTACACACTCTAAGGCTATGTTCACACAGCAGAAATTCCCCATATATTTGTAAATTCCATGGCCGCATTAATTTGGCTGGAATTCCGCATTTTTTAATCATTTGCGGAATGTATGCAGGTATTTCTGCATAATTCATGCAGAATTCCGTATGAATGTCAGCAGCAAAAAATTCTGCTGTGTAAATGGGACTGTAGAATCCCATTGAAGTGAATAGGCTTTAAAAACATACAGAATTTCCATGCAAATTTCATTGCGGAAATTCTGCTGTGTGAACAAATCCTAACATGCTAGCAATATAGCTATTTTTAACTATTTTTGTGCCAAATTTAGTAAGAGAATTGAACGTTACGTTTCAGTTTATGACTTGTTAACTTACCTGTGATGCTTCTGGGGAACGATTTGTTTAGTGTGACATATACATGCGCTTACATTCTCTATCTTACCTTCATTGTCGGGGTTCATTATTACTGAGTATGAGATGTGTGGAAATAAGCTTGCTACATCCCTTGTGGTATCGTGGATCTGAATGGTATTTCCTGTAAAGTGTATTCCATGCATATCAACCTCATTGCCTAGACCCAGCATATGCCAACGGATTGAGTCTCCTTTACACATATCTAGACCAGGCTGGTTTCCATACATGTATCCATTGATTGCTGTTTTCAGAGAGAAATATGCATACCACAATTACAAAAAGAAGAGAATATGCCTTTTTAGCATACTTTGCTAAAGTACAATGACAGAAATGAAGATTATACAGGAAGCCAAGCCCTGAACATTAAGATTCAGGGCAAGGAGGGGTGGGAGAAGGAGGAGGCATGCATGCATGCTGCAGCTCAGCACAGCCTCTGCCACTTGATCTTGAAAGGAAACAGCCATCAGCTAATAGGTATCATTTGTTTTATCTTTCTAGATGCCTATGTCTGCAGCTCTGGTCATAATACAGAGCTGATAGTCTCCTTTGATAAGGATCCATATTGCAAACAAAAAATTAATAATAAGCAACCGGTCACTTTTATTTATGCAATTTCTGCATAACTTGCATGAAGAAACCTACATGTGGATTAGTACCATTGAAGGAATGCTGCAAATCCTGCTTTCAAAACAATGGCAAAAATATAAAGCACTTAAGGTCACATCATTTCTCTTCACATTCACAGACATTTCCTCTACTTACATTCACCTGCATGCTATATCACAAGTGTAAGGTAGACCTGTAATTTTTGCTGTTCTGCTACTCACTGGATACTGTAGCATCTGCTACCCAGCATGTGACATAAGGTCCCAAGGGACAGGGAAGATGGCCAAGGAGAGGGAAGATAAACATGTCTTTAGAGCATGGGAGATGATAAATTGGGCATGGTCATGTGACTTCATGAAAGATAGAAAGACAGAAGCATTACAGCTCCAGTCATTTTTAATACAATAAATCATACTGCATTCAAACCATTGGCATTGAATTTTTAAAATTTAGAAAACTCGATGGGGGTCTCAGTGCTCAGACCCCCATCAATATCTGGCTATAGCGAAGAGAAGTTCACGGCTGTACGCTTCACTCCCCTATTCATGCTCATTTCATCTCATTGCAGGAGTCAGGCTCCACAAACTTTTAATATAGCCGGTCTCCTGCAATGAGACATTTTGATCCTCAATCTAAGGAGTGAGGCACACTCCCTACTCAGCACTCATTACAGAAGATGGCTCTATTATAGGCTATGGAGCTTATCTGCAAAGTGGTGGATTGAGCACCCAGCCGGAGAGTGAAGCGCCCGCTTCTCCTGGTTATGTCTAACAGTCGGTGGAGGCCTAAGCCTTTGACATGTCAATTTTTTTTTTTTTTATGACAGTAACGCTTAAAGGTATCCACTCTCTTATCCAGATCTTACTGGAAGCAGGTTACATGCCAAATGTCAGAGCTTAACAAACACTCACAGTGCATCATATTGGATTCCTGAAAATCTGGGTCTTCCTGGTTCACAGTACGGGGGCTGCTTGTGAAAAGCTCTATGTTCTCTGCCAGATACCAGCTCAGATTTTCATCAAATACATAAGGCATCATGAAGTAATTGTGTGCGACTCCTCTCTGCAACCACATGAACATGTCTTTACAATCACATCACATACAAAGTATCAAATATTTTATTAAATATTAACCTACAGGGGAGTTTCCTAGAAATCATAAGGCCTAATAGCAAAACTCAAAATGGGCCCCAAACCCTCCTATGTGGTCTGACAAATTTACTATTACTTTATTAAAGTGGATCTGTCAGCAGAAAAGTAGGGGTGTAAATAAGCCCCTGACTGGAAAGGGCTAGTCATCAGGATTCCGCAATACATTTTATTTATTTCCATAGTCCTCTCCATTCCCGAGATATGTCTTTTTGTTAGTATGTAAATGAGGCCCAAAAGTACAGGGGTGTTCTCCAGTATGACATGATACCTGGTAGGTGCAGCCCATCACCTCTTTATTTAGTGGCTGTCAGTTAAATGGGATAGGCAGATGCCAGCGGGTGTGTGGGCAGTAATGAAGAGGAGATAGGCTGCACTTACTTTGGATCTTCTCCTGCTGGGGAACGTCTCTTGGGCTTTTAAGGATAATTTGTATAATAGCAATTATGCTTAACTCGGTGTTGGAAAAGACTTTGGAGGTGAATAAAATGTATTCTGGAATCATGTGCTTATTTACATCCCTGTTTTTCTGCTCAGAGGTCTGCTGTAAAGGCAATGCCCATTGTAATCTTGTAACACTTTATATGAGTTGGGTTTCTGGTTCTCACATATAGAGCAAACAGTAAATGATAAAACTTTGGATACCTGCAGCTGCAAAAAAAATGTATGCATGTGAACTCCTCCTAAGTGCAGATGTAGGCAAAGAGATGACTTTATCTGTAAACTGGGGAAGCAGTATAATGCCATGTCCCCCCTCACCATGATGGCCTGATAGTCGTTTGATAGTCGGGCAGGCCCTGTACTACCTAATGAAAAGGCCACTGACTGAAGTCCATGGGTGTCAGCAAGGGTTTAACTGTATTCTAGCTCATGCTGCTGACATTTTTAACTCCCTCTTCCTGTTATCCCCCTCTCTTCTGCTCTCTCCACATGCAGCCTATCAGCTACCTTGATCAAATCACTGATATATAGATAAATAATAGCTAGCTCAAACTAACAAAACAAAATCTTAAATAGCTAAAAATATTTCTTTATTACAAATAACTTGTTACAGAATACAGTATGTATAAATCCCCATAAAAACAGTAATTCACAACAATAAACAAAGTGTGATATTTATAGGGACAATCCCCAGTAGTACATCCTAACCCGACGCGTTTCCCCGTAACTGGGTAATTTACAGTAGCATACGGTTCATCAGGGGTAAAAAAGATGGTTGTGGTTGCTTTAAAGCACAAACTTATATGTGAGCAGCATATAAAACATATAAACAAATACAAAGGCAAATACATGAAAAATCATTATTAGACTCTGAGATAATCAAACGGTCTGTTCAGGTTTTGGAGCTGCAAATTGCAGTGATGCATCCTCAGACCTAGAAGAAAGAAAAAGCACAAACAGCAAAAGCAAGCAACAAATACAGCACATAAATAAAGCTAACATACAGGCCACATGAAGTGCAATAGAGGCAGGATGCTGTAAAAAGCTAACGACATAAATGTAACACAGAAGCAGGACAGCATACAAACAGGGCAGCATGTAGAACATACAGATGTCTAAGACCATACGTGACGAATATAATAAGACATAATAGCTATAGTGTGATATAGTACAAATTAAAATGGAAGGATAGCTAGATCTGTAAACCCAAGGACAGAGGAAGTGATAAATGTCCTTTAAATACCTTCATTGTTCTCTCAATACAGTCACAGTAGTCAAGGTATGTTTCTCTTTATAGCTGCTCTCAAAGATATATAGAGTTTGCTACACAAATCAAGATAATAGGGAAATGAGGACTCTAGTAATCTATAGGATAGACATGGTACGTATATAAATATATATATGTGCATACAAATACATGCACATACATATACAAACAAATACAGCTATATACCCATTCCTCAAAATATGTCCTCCAGGGATGTCACTACAGTCAAAGTAGATACATAAGGATACAGCCATCCAACTACGGAGCAAAACTATAAATCAGAACTGTCGCTATGAGGCAACAACAAAAATAATATCCAATATCCCATATCTCTCATAATAAAAAGAATGCCTAAATACAACTTACTTGATACAAATTCAGCGATATAACTTATCAACCAGGCGCATTCAGTTAGCAAAATCCTCCATATCTATTCCTGCTGCTAGTCGTGACCTAGGCTATAATCAATAGGGAATACTATAACACTGCTTACTCCTAATGCCTCTGAAAACACACAAACACATAGTAGATGCGCTCACCTTAATACAGCAACCATTTGAGCACATGACCACCGCTCCTGATACCGAGGGATGTGGTACAGACTGATGGCTAAATCAGTTATATATAGTGTCCTCCATTAACACTATCCACACATGCTGGGGCGGACGCCAACTGCGTCACTTCCGGTCGCACGTGTCAGAAAACCTAATAGTTTTACTGCCTTCATACCATAGGGCCGGTGTAAACCCTGAACTTCCGGGTGGGGCGCATCACACAGTCACGTGATGCGTTCCAATACTCACTTGTCATTGCATTCCACACATACCAATGCGCTAAAATGTGTGGATCGCAGCTATCCAACGGCGCATGCTCAATCTGTCCCAAGCGCTGAAGTGTGAGGGTCGCTAATAAGAAACGCTTGCCCGATGCGTTCCATGCGCTAACGTGTGTGGAACGCTAATATCCAACGGCGCATGCCAGATGCATTCCACACAGAACACTTATATCCAACGGCGCATGCCCGATGCGTTCCACACAGAACCCAATGCGCTCCACATGTAACATATATTAACCCACAAAGAAGGCAATTAATATAATAAAATAAGGGATCAATTATATCTATGCATCCCTGGAGGAACATGTAGGATGGATTATTAAGATCATATTTAATAGATAAGAAAAAGGTAAATGAATAGATATAAACTAGCAATTTGGGACCTCACTACATCCTGAAGGCAGCTATTAAAAATGCATATATCAACCAGGTAAACCTCCCAAATGAGCCCCCCCATATATCAATTGCACATTATGACATACCAAAAATAAGAATATTAACAAATAATCAATCCTATTAGCCATCAGTACTCCTAGTATAAAACAAATCTGTAAAGAAAACGATGCAACTGTAGTTCCGATTTAGGATAAACTACGAACGGGACAATACCCTACTTTTTCCACTCTATAGAGTATATAAAAGGACAACTCACTTAATAAGGGTTCCTAAATTTATATAGGGTAAATGACGAGACAGAGCTATCAATAAACCCCGTCCCCTCATTACCCCCCAAACAAATAGCCAGTGCTAAAGGCAGCTTCCACTATAGACGATAGAGTAGGATACTGAACAGAACCCCACCAATAGTTATATGAAGCAACTAAACATCAATCTTTCATTAATGCCCATAGGGGCCACAGTTTTAAGTCTATGGATCCATTCGGATTCTTTTTGTAAGATTCTCCTGTCCCACTTGCCTTTTCTAGGTGACTTACGAACAACTTCGATAACACAAAAGGTAATCTCACCAGAATTGCCCCCATGCCTCTCCACAACGTGGTTTGCTAAGGGAGTATCCCTTTTATTCTGTATATCGCATATGTGTTCTCTTACACGTTTCTTGAAGGCGTGTTTTGTCTTGCCCACATACTGTAGTGGGCATGTGCAAGTGCAGAGGTAAATCACTCCTTCTGTCTCGCAATTTGCGAAGTCTCGTATGGTATAGATTTTATGTGTGCTCACACTAGTGAACACTTTAGTCCGCTGGACATTTGCACATGCCCTACATTTTCCACATCGGAACGTGCCTAGGGGGCGTCTATCCAGCCATGTGCCCTCCTTCTTCTCCCCCATATAATGACTTCTAACCAGTCTATCACGTAGTGATCTCCCCTTCCTAAATGTAATGGAGGGGTATTCGGTCACCACATCAGATAGGTCACTATCACATAAGAGGATGGGCCAGTATTTACGTAGGATAGCCTGCACTCGTCCCACTTGGTTGTCTCATTTGGTTGCTAGGTATCTTCTTAGGTTTAGGGTTGAGTAGTTCCCTCCTATCGGCTCTAAGGGCTCTCTGATAGGCAGAGGTTAAGGTCTTCCTAGGATAACCTCTTTGGGTAAACCTCTCTCTTAATTCCCTGGCCTGATGTCTAAAGGTACGTTGGGAGGAACAGTTCCGGCGAATTCTTAGGTACTGTCCCGTTGGGATACCCTTTTTCAGGGGTGATGGATGGTAACTTTGCCAACGGAGCAGACTATTCGTAGCCGTAGATTTTCTGTATGTGATTGTTTCCAAATAGCCTCCCTCACCTCTAGTAATCAGAACATCAAGGAAAGATAGTTTATTAGCATCAATTTCATATGTGAAACGTAGGCCTAGGGGGTTAAGATTTAACTGATTCACAAACTCCCTAAAGAGTTCTTCAGTTCCGGACCACACAATGAGCACGTCATCAATATATCTCCCCCAATAGATGATATGTGGGTTCCACCTGCTGTCCTCCTCAGAAAAAACGATGGTACTCTCCCACCAGCCCAGGGTTAAATTAGCATATGAGGGAGCCACTGGGCTCCCCATTGCTGTTCCCCTGAGCTGGTGGTAGTACTTTGAGTCAAACAAAAAATAATTGTGGTTTAACAAAAAATCTAGCAGGAGGATGACGTACTCATTGTGTGTCCGGAACTGAATCCCTCTGGCCTGTAAAAAATATGAGACTGCTCTCAGACCGTCATGATGGTGAATAGAACTGTATAAAGCCTCCACGTCAATTGATGCTAAAAACATGTTAGAATCCAACTGAATCCCATCAATCTTCCTTAGGAGATCGCTAGTATCCCTGATATGTGAGGGAAGGGAAGACACATGGTCCCTCAGAATGCGGTCTAGATAAATCCCCACATTCTGAGTGATAGAATCTACCCCTGACACAATGGGCCGTCCCTTAAGAGGGGACAGCCCCTTGTGTACTTTGGGTAAAACATAAAACGTAGGTATCAAGGGGTCAGTAGGATACATAAACTTAAACTCATTGTGAGAAATCAGAAGTTGTTCCAAACCAAGAATTAATAACTGTTCCAATTTTACACAAAACTCTTTTGTGGGGTCCCTGGGTAAAACCCTATAGGTTTCTCGATCTCTGAGGAGGCACTGTACTACTTCTCTATACTGTGAGGTGTTCATCAACACAAGATTCCCCCCCTTATCGGAGGGTTTGATTGTTATGTTAGAATCTTGTTCAAGATTAGCTAAAGCTCTCAGCTCATTATCAGATAAGTTAGTTTTTAAATTAGGATTTTTAGGAGGAATCCTTTCAAGCTCTGAGGTAACCAAATCTAGAAAGACATCCAAATGTGGGGTATCCATGGGAGGGGGTCCCCGAACACTCTTGGTCTTAAGATCAGTAAAGGGACCCTGACCTAACACTCCTTCTCCTTCTGTCAATAAATTGGTTAGATCTCTCACCCCAGGTAAATCATGTTCACTAATCCCCAATTCTAGACATCTTTCCCTATCAGTATGCTTGAAAAATTTTCTCCATTTTAATTTCCGAATAAAAATGTTAACATCCTTAACCCAGTCGAACGCTTTAAACTGAGTAGTAGGTACGAACCCTAACCCCTTAGACAATACTGCAGTCTCCGAAGATGTAAGGGTTCGAGCTGATAGGTTTATTATTTGGTTTTCGGTGTCCCCACTATATCTACTCTGTCCCTTAGGCCATAGGGGTTCTCCTTTAAAAAAGATGCTGCCGAGGCAGAGGAGGACGGGGTATTGAAAGCCCCACGATTGTTCCCTCTTTTTCCTTTTTGGTGGGTCCATC